>NC_090921.1:1043897062-1044522062 GCF_040938575.1 Ambystoma mexicanum | reverse complement strand
TTTTCTGGAACGGGTATGCATTGCAGACCTTTATCATACCCAGCTCAGTGTATCAGGAACAGGACATCAGAGGACACTCTGTCTTTAAAGAGTAGCTAATGAAGTGCTGCTAGGGCAAATGTCATTTTATAACTCTAGTTCAACCTCAGTTGGAATCCACCTGCTATTGTATAAAGCCTGAGCGTGTTCCAGTTGATATTAAATAGTGATCTTAACTTCAAACACTGCATGAATGAAAAATTAATAAGGGGGCAACAGTTTCCTCAGAAGGTGCAGTGAATAAACACATGCACACTGTTCTCGGTAAAATAGTGTCAAAGCAGAATCAAATGTACTGCCGAGATTTCATTTTTATGAACTGCCATCATAAAGGATATAGAAATATGGGTCATTTGTTGCTAATTGAGAACAAAGCTTTATCTCAAAAAGATAGATTTCTTTTTTGCTAGAGTTTAGCTTTATGCAGTTGTACTTTGAAGTATGAAATACTACATGAGATGATCTTTGCTGTAGCAGAAGTAACTGTGGTGCTTGCCATGGAGGCAAAAGAGGGATACCTTCATGAATGTGTGAAGCCTTTTGGTGCTCAGCAGCCCTTGTACATACCCACTTGGCCGTCATCTTCTTCAGTCCCTTTTCGCTGCAATAGTTCATCAGATGCTTCATGTTCAATACCCTTTAAGATTTTCCAAGACACCCATTGTTTTCTTTCTTTCTTTCTTTTTTTTTCAAATACAATTTTATTAGTATCTGCACACTACACTCAAATGCAGAGAAAGAACTGCAATGAACTCTCTTTGACAAATACCAATCGGGATTTAACTGCCCTCCCCCCAACCTGTATTCAACAATCCCTCCCTAACCCCAACCATATTCCGGCCAGATCTGGCGAGCCCCTCTTGTCGACCCTCCGGGGTCACTGCTACCATCTCTACAAGTGAAGCCTTTGGTTTGAGGGTTTGAGCAGGCACCACCCCCCTCTATTTCTTTTCCTCTCCCCCCCTCCACCTTCCGGCTCATGTGCACATTTACCCATTGGACCTCACGCTGGGCAGATGCCTAGTTCTGGCAACCTTCAGTCCGACTCACTGCTTGTTCCACCCCCTTCTTTAACCACCCGTACATGTTCCCGGTCATATTTCTCCAGAAACGGAGCCCATTCCATCGCCCGAGTAGGCGTTCGATTATGTATCAATCTCGTAAGCTACTCCATCCTATATAGGTCCAGATCCTTTGTCGCCCATTCCTTTTTACTTGGGAGACTGTCTCTTTTCCAAGCACCAGCCAGACATGCCATCGCTGCCAGCAGGAGATAGTGCAGCATATGGGGCAGTTTTCCCCATTTGTCCTCTGTTGCTTCAATCCCAAAGAGCACCAGTAGTGGGTCCATCCTCTTATCCACCCCATCCAGGTCACTTATCCACCCCAACACTTCTTTCCAATATTGTTGCACCTTTTCACAGTTCCACCATACATGCCAATAGTCTGCTACACAACCGCATTTTCTCCAGCAGCGAGGGTCTGCACCCGGATACATTTTCCCCAAACCGGGTCCCACTGCTACCTGTACAGCAGCTCAAGTCCATGGAGCTTATACTGGCAGGCGACTGATGTTCGGTGGGCGTTTAGGCAAAGCATCTTCCATAATTCCAGGTCTATTTCCCTTCCCATGTTTTTTTCCCTTCTTCCCCTGAGCATGGACACCCCCCCCCCTTGCATCCAACAGTGCCTGATACAGCCTCGAGATAAAACCCTTGGTACTTTTCGCCGTATCTAGTACTTGCTCCGTGAGCGCCAGGCCTCTCTGCAGTTCCTCCTTCCATCTTTCAGACTTTCGCCCCCTTCAGTCGAAGATATTTAAAGACTGATATATTATTCAACCCCAGCGCGGCTCCCAGGTCTCCTATTTCCATGAACTCCTCACTCTTAAGGATCTGTCCCACTCTATCTAGTCCTGCCCCAAACCAGTCCTGGAAGTGACCGTGTTCTGGTATGGCATCCTGTATGGGAGGCGCCCATATGTGGCTCAGAGGGGAAGGTCAGGTTCTGACTTTCATCTCTTTTCTGTCCCTTCACAACCCCATCAAGGGGCCTAACATTTTATGTGTGTAAATTCCCCTCAGCATCCCTTTCTTCGGGGCCAAAGCCATTGCCCCAAGGTGACTGGGCGGAACCGGTAGTTTTCTATCCCCACCCACTGTTTGTCCTTTTCCACACATAGATGGGGAACCAGGACTCCCCACCCACTGTTTGTCCTTTTCCAGACGTAGATGGGGAACCAGGGCTCAGAACTGGGCTGGCCTGTAGTATGTTCTCATTTCGGGTAGTCCCACCGCCCCTTCTCCTTCGGTTGGATCAACAATTTAAAGGCCATCCTCTGCCGTCCTCCCTGCCATGGAAATAAAGTATTTTTTTCTTCAGTGCCCCAAAATGCATCTCTGGTATTTCGATCGGAAGCGCTTGATACAAATACAACATTCGAGAAAGGATCACCATTTTAAGTGCGTTTAGCCGCCCCAACCAAGACAATGTGAGTTTCTCCCATTTCTCCATGTCCCCTGCCAGTCTATCCAAGAGTGGGGGGAAGTTACATTCATAAATTCTCTCCAGTTTCCGCGGTATATTGACCCCCAGGTACCTTATAAAGTCCCTTTCAAGCGGTATCCCCAGAGCTGACCACCTAAGCAGTTCTTACGGTGTGCCCTCCCCCAGGGGAAGGAGGGTCGATTTGCCGATATTTATCTTAAAGCCCGACACCTTCCAGTAGTCACCTATTACCCAAAGCGATCTCCGTAGGCAGCCAAGGGCTCCATCACTAAGGCGAAGAGGAGTGGTGAAAGGGGGCAACCCTGCCTTGTGCCCCTCGTCGGGGAGAATTCACTTGATTTGACCCCGTTCACCATCACCTGGCTGTCGGGTCTGTATAGACTGCTCTGATTGCTCCACACATCCTCTAACCTACCCCAATCTTCCGCAACACCCGAAGAGAAAAGCCCACTCCACCTAATCTAATGCTCCACTCCATCTAATGCCTTCTCGGCGTCTATACTAAGGAGCGTGTGTTCTCCTGGGTGTTCCCCCACATGCTCAATCAGATAGGTGGTCTTTCTTATTGCATCCGACCCCTGCCTGCCCACTATAAACCCCATCTGAGTAGGATGTATTAGGCAAGGTAATTTTGCCTCGAATCTTGTCCCCAGGATGCAAGTGAAAATCTTTTCGTCCACATTCAAGAGGGAGATTGGACGATATGAGGAGCTGTGGGATGGGTCCCGACCTTCCTTCGGGATAACCGAGATCAAGGCCTTGCTAAACGATGCCGGCGCTTTCCCCGTCTCCAGGATGTGATTGTATAACCTGACCAGGTGCCGTGTCATGATCCCAGAATATTTCTTATAAAACCCAATCGTATATCCGTCCTCTCCCGGGGATTTCCCACTTGGTAGTCAGCATTCTGGACCTCCTCGTCCCTGATGGAAGTATCCAAATGTTGAACCTCTAGAGGCGTGAGGCATTTCATGTCCACTACCCTCAGATACTTCCCAACCTCTTCTGTTCCCTCCCCCGCCTCGGTGGAGTATAGCTTTTCATAGTACACTGCAAAACCTTCTGCTATGGCACTCTGGGTGTGTCTGTCTCCCTCCCCTGCTATCGGATCCTCCAATGTAGTGACCCACCTCTCTCCTCTCTGAGTGCAGAGCCTGGCTGTCAAGAGTGTGTCAGCCTTATCCCCCTTTTCATAGTATTTTTGTTTCAGATATCGCAACTTCCATAGTATTGCACCCATATGTCCCCGCATGCATCTTCTCCTCCCCTTCTGTTATTTCCCTATGTAGCTTCTCCTATAGCAGGCCTCTCTCCCTTTTCTTTCTCGCCCCCTCCCTCATCAGCACACCCTGCCAGGTAGCCTTCCCTGCCTCCAATACCACATCCACCCTCACTTCCCCTGCATCATTCAGTTCAAAGTATTCAACTATTCCTTTGGCTAGGAATCCGAGAACAGAGGGTCATTCAAGAGCGAGTTGTTACATCTCCACATCCTGATATTTCCAGGGTGCACCACACCATATCGTGGTCCGACTATCCCGCTGGCCTTATACTGCTATCAATCACTCTTGAGCTCTGTTCCCTATTGAGGAGGATGTAGCCTGTTCTCGTATAGGTTTTGTGCGGAGGAGAGTAAAACGTATACCCCTCTCCCCTCTAGGGTGTCTGCCGCCAGACATCTACTAGCACATACCGCTCCATCGCCCGTCCCAGAGGACCCCATCTATCTTCTCCTCTAGCCACTTTCCCATCTTTAGGTTTCCTGTCCCATGCTTCATTAGCCCAGGCATTAAAATCACTGCCAATAATCTAGAGATCAGCCTCTCGCTCATGTTGTGAACCTATCCTTCCCCTGATTAGGTGCATATAAGGCTGCCAGTAACACTCTTGCCCCCTCTAGTGTTCCCTCTACTATTAGCAGTCTTTCCTCTAGCAGATTAGTGCCCCACAGTCCTGGATTCGGCAGTGTTTATGTAGGAGTAATCCCACCCCTCCTTTTTTTTACAGGTGCGGAAGCCCAGTACATCTTTCCCACTCCACCTCCCCTCAGTGCCCTCTCCTCTGCCTGCACTAGCCTAGTTTCCACCTGCAATAGGATATCCAGAAAGGCTTTCCGGAATTCGGTGACTACCAAAGTACTCTTAGTCGGGGAATTCAAACCTTTTACATTTAGAGTGCCCACTCTCAGGCCCCTCTTACTTCCGCTATCCTCCATACCCCCTTCGGTCTCCTTCTACTATCATCTCACAGCAGGGGATTGGAGCCACCGCTAAGATTCAATCTTTTCTCTACGGAGGGCCTAGCCCCAAGTTCTGCAAGTCAACCCTTCTGGTGCCAGATATTCCCTTAAACTCAACGTTGAACCATTTAACTGTTACAAGAATAACACCCTCCAACGTGGAGGTGCCAACAGTGTGGTGTGAGACACCCCTTCTCCCACCAGCACCCACTTTTGGAGAGGATGGATCAACTTCCCCCCAGCAGTGAGTCCATGCTTACCTCAGCATCCACCCACTGTACATTAGTAAGTGCACAGCCGTTCGCTCCCTCCGATCTCCTTTCTCAGTCCCCGTTCTTCTCATGGGATGTCGAGTCCTTTCCCAGTGAGGGGCCGTTTAGCCTCATGAATTTCAGCCCATCTGTGCTTGCCTTCTTCTCTGCGGCCCTGGCGCTGGGTGAGTGCGGGCCTCACCCGAGGTTCGGTCATTAAGGCCGTGCCGTCCCCGTACCTGATGTTCTGCATCCAACGTGAGATATTTCAGGGCTTGTTCCGCTTCCTCAATCGACATCAGCCTGTACTCTACTCCTTCTGCCTCGAATTCCAGTGCAAATGGGTAGCCCCATCTATAGCGGATCTCTCTTTCCCATAGCAAGGTTGTTAACGGCCTGCAGCCTCTTCTCCTTGCAAGCGTGAAATTAGAGAGGTCTTGATAGATTGTGACCTTGGAGCCCTCGAATTATATTTCCTGCTGCTGTTTGGCACTGTTTAGGACCTCTTGTGTGTCTCTGTAACTCAGGAACCTGACCACGATGGAGCGGAGGCCATTCCCATACGGTTTCCTATCTCTGTGAGCCCTTTCCAGCTGCACCGTCCTGCCCCCCTCTGCTGCAAAGAGCTGGTGAATCAGCGCCTGCACCTTTTCTTCCACTCGCCTTGGCTTCTCTCTTTCCAACTCCTGCAGGACCAGTATACAGACGTTGTTTCCCCTTTCCCTATTTTCGAGATCGTCAATTTTCAGCCTCATTTCCTCTTCCCGAAGGTCCAGCTCTGTCATCCTTGCATCAAGGTGCATCTCCACCATATCAACATTGAGTTGATTGTGCTCCAATACCTCCACTTTGCCCTTAACTGCGGTCACTCTGCCGGTCAGGTCCGCCAATGATGCCTGAATGTCCCCTCTCAGGGCTTTGATCTCAGTTAGAATATGACCTATATCCTCTTTGGTTGAGAATTGGGAGAGGTCCACTCCTGTAGCCATTTTGATCCGTGACTCTCTGCCCTGGACCTGTTGCTGTGGGCACCGGCTTCGGCGCTCGTCCCTTCTCGTTCCCCGTAAGCACACACTCCTGTCTTTTCTTTACTCTCTCCTCTATGGGTGCTTTTATCGGAGCCTCAGTTCATGGGCTGCCTAGTGCCGTTTTGCACTTGTACCCTTCTTTACCACGTGATTCCTGTCCCTGGAGCCCCAGCGATTAATCTCGTGTCCCTGCGCCCTCGTCCGAAGTCCTGAGTTGCGTTGCGTCCGCAGAGCCACCCACCTCTACCAGACGACAGTTTCGAGGAGATCTGCAGATCCATGCCCTGTCCAATATTGTCTGTAGTACCCCTCCAAGGATGCAAGCGTATGACGCCGAGGAAGTCTGCCTGCCAATACCACGTGTCAGTGACTTCAGCTCAGTTTAGCGCCGCCAAGTTCCAATGCACAGTCCACACGAATTGCCCACTCAACTCTGGTCCAGCGACACAAAGGCCCAGTGACTATGCTGCCCCTGTCGCCCTCAGCCGCCTGCGCACACAGGGCTAGTTCTCGGGCACGTACCTTCTGGCCAGTTGCACTGTCTGTGTTTAGCCCAGCTCCTCTTCGGTTCTCTGCACAGGGTTTCAACTCTGCTGGTGCCTGGATTTCGGCACCCAGCCTTACCAAAAACAAACCAGTTGGCTTCTCAGTTTGCTCCAAGTGAGGTCCTGCACCCTTCTCCAATGATTTCTAGGGTCAGTGGGCCTTGACGTGCGCTCCTCAGTCCTCTCTCCCTTCACAGCACAGGGCAGCTGAAGGATTATCTCCTCCTCCTCTTGTGTGCTACCTATTACCAGGTCTGCAGAGGCATGCAGACTGTTACGGACTCCTCGCTCACCGCCTAGACCGATTTGCAGGCAAGGCACCCCAGAACTCCTCCCCCCTGTGCGAGTCTTCCGTTCCTCCTCTTCGGGCTCCCCCCTCCCTCGTGTCGCCTTCTTCCTCGCCTCCGGGGAGGGTCAGCAGCTCCCCGGGAGCATCCAGCGCATTGGGGCTCCGAGCCCCAGACAGGACCGCAATGCTCCCCCACAACCCCACTAGGCTCACGCTGCGGAAGGTCCAATGCTTCGGTCTCCGTTCCTGCCACCGCCAGTCCTCACTCCTCTGTTCGGCTCTGACATGGGTCAGGAGTGGATGCTTCTCTGCGCATCTCTCCTCCCTCCGAGCACTCCTTTCTCGCGGCCAGATGACCGCAAGCCAGCACCAGGGGACGGCTATGTCTCAGGCAGCCCTCCTTGCTCCTCCCGCCAACGAGCTCCCTGCAGGGCAACGGGAGGACACGCCGGGGCTTCCCAGCTGATACACTCCGGCTGCAGCGCCTGCCGGATGCTTCCTTCAACATCACCCCGGGAGTCTTAGCTGCACTCCGTTTCGTCTGTCCCCTAGGCTGCCGAGATGCTCCGGGCGTACCACTCCCTCTGGCGTGGTCCCAGTGCCGTCTTCACCACTGGAGGAGGCCCTTTCCTTGTTGAGGCACTTTGCGCAGACTGGTAGCTCTCCCTCCGGTCCCTTCAATGCCCTAGTCGTTCACGAGTCGAACATGTTCGTGGATGCTCAATGCTCCTCTCCGTAATGCTGGGGGGAGCGAGAGCCGCGGATTAGGCAGCCATCTTGTCCCGCGCCCCCTAGTGGTCTCCTCTTTCTTTTGTTTTTTGACAAAATTAATCCTTTAGCCTGTCCTCCTGGATTTAAAAAAATGCAGCTCCAGCAAGGCACATATTCCAGTAGTGACACTCACAAATACCGTCTCGGGTGTCAGCGCCTCAGCCAACCACTACTATTCATACTTGAAATAGTTGTAGTTCACTATAGGGTAGGATTAAGTTTTGTGTCAGTGACAGGATATCTGTGTCCTTGCACTCCTATGGTGTTTGTGCATTTCATTGTTGGGAAGCAGAAGTTAAGTAGATGGAATTTTCACTTGATCCTGTCCATTGACCGCTGGCTCAGTTAAAGACGTTGTGTGGGATGGCCAGCTGCAGAGCACAGCTAAGTTACAGGGTCAGCCAAAAGCAGGGAAACTTCCAGGAGTGCAATTTGACCTACCGATGAAGTGCAATGCTATGGTCAAACCAGTCCTTACTTTCCTCACTACATATGTTTTCACTAAACACTGGATCAAAGAGGGCTGGCTTTCTTTTTTTGCCATTTTTTGTTTTAGAACAAATCCAGCATGCAAAGTCACTTCTGTATCTCTACGACCTCATATCATTATTTACCCATTTATAAAGTCCCAGTTTCTCAAATCATGGGACAGTCGAGTAAGGGACTGGCTCGTGTGAAATGATTTTGTGGACACATTTGTGTATTCTCATAAAAATATCACAGACCATTTATCATGATTTTGATCAATGACAATCAAAACCAGTACACAGACGCCCATTTTTCGCTTTTCTGCCCAAGTGTGTTTGTGGTGGTCACATCTTCAGCTTCAATGAATGCACCTTTATTCTTTTTAATCGGACTGGCTGATGAGAACGCTTTCAAATAGCCAGATGATTCCCAATCTTCAAGGTGCTTGCAACACTCCTTTGTCAGCGATTGTATTTACAAGTTGTGGAGTGGAGCGTTGTTTTTGCTGAAGTATGGCTCAAAGGTTCTATCTTTCTTAAAGTTTTTGTAATTACAGATTAAGAGTATAGTTGGGGGCCTCATTGAAACAATCAGCTTACAGTTTGTGGCAAACTAAGCTCCTCTCATCAGCCCCTTAAAACAGAAGGTGATTTTATTTTTCTAACCCTGCACTCCTTTTAGTCCCTCAAAGGGAAGATTCTCCAAGTCTCTAATGGCAAAACCTCAACAATTTTCAAACAGCAAGGGCATTTTACCATCCTTTCCATTTGGTAATGAAGTTCTGGGAATAGGTGATTAACAACAAATTGCAACTGGCGGCTGTGCATCTGCAAACTGTGACCAATATTCAGGGCACAAGTTTAGCGAGCCTCACTAATTGCCACATAAGTAGCAAATGAAACATTTTCTTTCTCTCTAATGTGCCTCTTGGATATGAAGGGACCTTCGGTCTCTGGGAGTTGCATTTCAGATCGACTATGCAGAGAAGTTGCTATTTGTGTTTCCCCTTGCTATTTGTGTTTCCCCTTTATTCATCGTATTGGAACAGCTTAAGGAAATTCAGAACTAGCATCAGATTAGCAATACACATGAGCGCTCCATCGTGGCATTGCAATGTTTTGGAGTGCAGATCTGCTTCTATCAGAGAAAACGTTATTAGATCCCCAAAAGAATAGGATCGCCTTTGGTAAAGAGGAGGCCTCATCCTCTATCACTCCCTCCCATGCATAACCTGCAGGTCTGTTTTTTTAGAAAGTCGTTTATGCTCATCTAATTATATCTCAATCTAGTTTGGCCATTAAGTGTACAATCAGGTAGGTTTACTAAGAAACGGTATTGATCTTTTTTTGGCTCTGGACAAAAATAGAAGACAATGGCCACTTCATCTGATGAATTCTGGCATTCAGTTATACACAATAAATCCCTAGGTTACTGTGAAATACAAATGTTGCTGTCTGCTAATTTCACACACAAGAAATGTAAATTGTTTTCAAGATAGAAACACATTCAATGCTTTTTAATTATACAAAACATAAATCACCATATCTTGAAAGAAGCAAGGTTAGTCTGAAAACAGCCCACTATTTACAGTAGTCCTCCCAAAATAAGGTATTTCCTTTACTTCAGGAAGAATAACTCGTCCTTGAATGTATATCACATTTAACACACATTCAAACAGTTATTATTAAATTATAAACATGTTAGTGAAAGGTAGAGTAATTGCACATTCCTGCACCATAAGGATTTAAATGAAGTCTGTGCATCAAAGGTTTTAAACTGGTCCCTAAACATTAATCAATCTTTTATAACGAGCTTAATAAAGCAGACCAGTCTCAAAGCTATAGGATTCAAACCTGTGTTGTTCTGCTATGTCTTGCTTCCAACACAGACGGGTTGCCCCTGAGCTATGCCTCCAGCCCATTCTCATTATCACAATCATTAATCGGAATTCTGAAAGGGCTACGCAATCTATAAAATCAGTTTGTAGGCCAACTAGTTTCGGCAAGACTCCCTAAATGATTTAGTTGGGGGCAAAACCTTCACAAATAGTCACTATTGGTTCTCACATTACCTTCCCTTTTTATTTGTGTTTTTTCAGCACAGCTCCAGGGACCCTAAATCAAGGATGTACAACTTTTATGATATGTTCTAGCAATTTATACTGCACACCACTGCCATTTGCATGTCCTCCTTGCACTTTGGCGGGTCCGAAAGAGAAGGAAGTGCGTTGGGTTACTGTGCAAAGGGGGAAAATGCACAATAGCTTTGCTCTTGATGATGTGTGCAGACCTGGAGCACCCTGAGCTCTGCATGCAGCTTTGTTTCTCAGTGTAATGTCATGCAGGCACAAAGGCAGAGCGGAGCCTTGCGTGCCTATGGTGCTAAAATGCATTGTCTGGTATTGAAGTGTTAGTTGATTGTAGAGGTGTAGCATTCTATTGTTTGATGTCCATTGGGAGAGTTATCCTAGTGCCTGGGATTCACAGGTTGCGTCTTATAAACATACTATGAGTGGGCTGGTGTCTCTGGAAGTGGACAGTGGGCATCAGCTAGTCCTGGTTGAGAGTGGGGGAACACAGGGAGGGGAATCCCTATGGAGCATACAGCAGTGGGAATCAAGTAAACATGGGTGAGAATTGTTCCTGAGTGAAGGTCAGGGTAGTTATTGCAATGAGGGCAGAGTAATGGTGGGATCCCTAGGGACAACTCCACATTCTAGAAGGTCAGGATGCTATTTCTAGGAGCCAGTCATGTGAATTACATTGGGCATTGGAGTGAACAACAACATGGTAGGACACTAATTGTATTAAGCACCAGGTGGCCAAATCACAGTGGGAAACAAGAAAGCAAATCCCAATGGCCACCATTATAGTGGGATAACTGGAAGCAGTATAATGTAAGGTATAGAGTAGAATATTGGGAAGGCTAGCAAGGGGTGAAGCAATCAACCCTCACAAAGCAAGACATAACATGGCCAAGCAGGGCATGATGAGGGGCATAATGAGGGGTATGCCTAGGCGTAAAACAAGTATTACAACCATAGAAAAGCATGCCATGGCTTAACAAGTCAAAACACCCTGGTGTCTTCCCCACACTCCTACGACTGGCAACAGGCCACTGCCATTTCACTTTCTACTTTGCAATTGTCCATTATCTCTCTTGCATCCCCTTTCCTCCATACTGTATGGGCGTCCTTTGCGAGGGACGGGAGACAGAACCTTTTTCACCAGAAAAAAGCTTCTTCCCCTTTAAATTTAAATGGGAGCATTCGCTCGCCTGACTCCGCCCACCGATGCCACTCCCAGTCCCTTTTTCTGCGTCAATGGGAACGGGACGATTTCACCAGCGCTCCTGGGTTTGGCTTCAGCCATGTAATGCCACACGCTCTTCCCCGGATATTCTTCTATCTTTTCTTTTTCTTTTAGATACTTGCTCCTCTGACGCCACGCTCCTCCCCGGCGCATGTCGACTTCAGTGGGCTTCAGCAGGTGTCCAGCCTGCAAGGGGCTCTTTCCTACATCCGACCCACACGTCCTTTGCCTCCGCTGCCTTGGCCCCGACCACGGCTGGGAAGGTTGTTCCGTGTGTGATGCCCTGACTCCAAGGGCACTGAAGAAAAGGCTAGCTAGGTGGAGAGCTCTTCCAGAAGTCCCCTCCGGAGGACCTGAAGGACTTCGTCAAACATCGCTCGAGGCCAAAGGCAAAGCCTCTATTCACCATTGCACCCTGTAAGGGCGACTCCTTTCCGAAGAAGCGCCCAATCGAGAGGAACCTTTCGGGTTCTAGCACGAGCACACGTACCAAGGCTAGTCCAGCTACCGGCCTCACGGCTGAGGGGTCTCTGGATCCTTCTGATACCAGTACTGAGGGACCACAAGGTTCTTCTACAGGGGTTACTCCCAAGGGGCAACGCCCTAGTACCGGCATCATGCCTGAGGGGCGCCTTTATGCAGCACTACCGGCAGCTCTGCCGAGGGCAATACGCCTTCCAGTCCCCGACCTGAGGTGCGGGATAGGCCTTATGTTCCAACAGCAGGAGTCTTGGACGGGGCTGGTTCCAGCGAGCCTGGCACCACGACTTTGGCACACAGCTCGACAAAATGGCCGCCGCGCCCGACAAGATGGCTGCCCGTCCAATACCTCCTCAAGCAGAGCGGGTGGAGATGGGACTGGTGTCAACCAGGTACGTGGCCTACAGTTTATCCGTCAGCAGCGCAGGGCAGGTTTCCCCTGCACCCCAGGCAGAGTGTGCCCCGGCTCCAGCAGCCGTTAGCCACTCTGTCGATATCACCTGCCACCCCTTCTGCCTCCGAAGACAGGTTCTTCGAAAGGTTCCTAGCGCTGATACAAACTCCCATCCTTAGGAATGCTATCGGGGACATGCTCCCTCAGGTCACCACACAGGTACCCATAGTAATTTCTCCAATGGCTCTGGTGCCACAGACCCCAGCGCAGCCTGCGCTCCCCTTGCCGGCACCTCCGATCCCGGCCCCCCTGCCTCCAGAAGTACAGGCGGTTCCAAACCAGCCTCCGGTCTACACACTGCACCTCACGGCGCTCAGTACCCCTCCACCAGTTCTGGACCCTCTGAGTACTCTGGTGCACACAGACGAGGAGGAGGACCCTGGCACGCCATCTTCAGCGAAGGCCTTCCACGAGCACCTTGCAGCCATGGCAGAATACCTGGGCCTTCTTCAGCCTGAGGTCGAACAGCCCAAGGAGGGGGTCTTGGCAGAAATCCTCACCCTAATTCCCCCCTGCAAGACGGGGGTCCCGATGCAGAAGGACGTTTTTGCCCTGGCCCAAAAGTTGCGGCTCAAGCCGCACTCGGCCGAACCTGTCAACTGGCGCATCGACGCCAAGTACAGGCAGTTGCAGGGGCTCATCCTCAGCCACACTCCTCAGTGATAGATGCAGCGTCACTCTATTCTAATTCTCAGTTGTCCTCGGCCACCTAGTCCTCGACGCTGCTAGGCAAGGAAGAGAAGATCTTGGAGGCATACGGGAAAAAGCTGTACTCCAACGCCTCCTTGCACCTGTGTCAAGCCAATGCCGATGTCGTGCAGGCAGCTGTTAAACAAAGGCTCTGGCGTGAAATTGCGGACTTCCTCCTGGAACTTCAGCCCCAGAGCCAAATTTGCTTCAAGGCGGGATTAGGAGAAGCCATGCTGGTAGCGCAGGACATCATGGAGTCCACTGTGGACCATATCGATGCCTCTGCCCATGCCATCTGCATTGCCACAGACATGAGAAGGACTGCTTGGCTCGGGGCTACTAAGTTTAACCCCGACGTCCAGGAACGCATATTGGACCATTCGAGGGTAGTGACCTCTTCCACTCCACCACAGTTGAGGAATTAGATAAAAAGAACAGCTTGCAAACCGCAAAGTCTTTATCTATTCTTACGAAGGCCACGCCCAAGGCGTACACCCAGTCACATCAATGCTCCAACAAGGGGCGGGTGTCTGGAGGGTTTCGAGGCTTACAAGAACAGAGTTCCAGACAACCTGACCGTTCCCCGAGTCGAAAGGGGGGGCAAGGGCTTTTTCCAATCCCCCTTATCTGCAACAGCCTTGAAGGGAAAGAAGGCATGACCCGCCCCTTCCACGTGTCTCTGGTGGGGAGAGGGCGGGGCAGGCTTGCCTTCCAGGTGTCATTTTGGCACCAACATTTAGCGGACCCCTGGATCCTCTCTGATGTCTCCACGGGGTACGCCTACCTGTCCCTTCCTCTCCTCCCTCCTCCTGCCCTCCTCTTCCACAGATTGGGACAGCAACTCTGTTGGCGGAGATCCGGTCGCTCGTCGAGAGCCAGGCAGTGGAAGAAGTCCCAGCCTCCCAGAGAGGATTGTGCTTCTATTCCAGGATTTTCGCCATACAGAAGAAAAACCTGGCTGGCCTGAGAGTTGTGTTGGACCTTTCCATCCTCAACCTCTCCCTTCTGCTACAAAAATTCAAGATGGTTACGCCAGCTCTCATTGCAGGCACACTGAACAGAGGAGACTGGATGTGCTCCCTGGATCTGAAGGACGCATACCTACACGTCCCTATTTGGCAGCTGCATCGGTCCTTTCTGCGGTTCAGGATCATGGGCTGCCACGTCCAATACAAGCTGCTACCTTTCGGCTTCAACTCAGCCCCCAGGGTATTTATCAGATTGATGAATGCGGTGGCAGCTCTCTTCAGGGCCCAGGGCCACCACGTCTACCCATACCTGGACGACTGGCTCGTCCAGGCTTCATCTCCGGAGGCAGTACTCCACACCTCCTCTGCGCTTATGAACACACTCCACGACCTGGGGTTTACAATCAATCTCAGGAAGTCTCAGCTGCAACCCACGCAGAACCTGACCTTCCTGGGCCTCATCTGGGACACCGGCTCCGAGAGGGTCTTTCCCTTGGAGGACAAGATCACAGCCATCAAGAGAGCCATTACTCACTTCCTCTCCAGGACTGTGACCTCGGCATGGTGGTACCAACACCTACTGGGTATTATGGCAGCGGTCCTACTGACCGTAACACACGCATGACTCAGGATGAGGAGGCTACAGCTTCACTTTGCAGCCTCATGGAATCAGGCGAAGGGCTCCCAATCGGAGCCAGTAGACGTTCCTGCGTCTCTCCACCCGGACCTGAACTGGTGGTCTACGGATTAAAACCTGCGGCGAGGCAAGCCCTTCCGGGCAACCTCTCCCTCAGGTCACTGTCACGACTGACTCCTCCCTAGAGGGCTGGGGAGCCACGCTGGACAGCCACAGCGTCCATGGAGTCTGGACCCGGCAGGAGCAGGAGTTCCACATCAACTGGCTAGAGTTGAATCCCATATGGCTGGCCCTCAAAGCCTTCCTCCCTCTCATAGAGAGCAAGACAGTACTTATCCGGACGGACAACTCCACCAGCATGTACTACGTCAACAAGCAGGGGGGTACCAGATCCCCTCCATTATGCAGACTCGCGGTCAGCATGTGGGAATGGGCTCTGGAGAACTATCTACCTCACCGCCGTCCACCTCCCGGGGGAGTCCAACCTGGAGGCGGACCGGCTCAGCAGATTGGAGGTGGACAATAACGAGTTTCAATTGAATGACCTGGTACTGAAAGAAATCTTCATCAGGTTGGGGCATCCCAAGTGGATCTCTTTGCCTCCCAGGACAACAGGAAATACCAGCAGTTCGCCTCCTGGCAGGGGCAGGTCCCCGGCTCCCTGGGCGATACATTCCAGATACAATGGGACTACATGACGGCATACGCCTTCCAGCCCACATCCCTGGTCCACAGGGTGATCTGCAGGATAAAGCAATCTTGTCACCTCAGCATCATTCTGATAGCTCCCTGGTGGCCGGCGAGACTGTGGTTCTCCGAGCTGCTCAGCCTATCGGACGGGCCCCCCATTCACCTACCACTGGGCCCAGCTTCTCTCCTGACCCAGAAGGGGGGCAAGGTACTCCACCCCGCTCATCACAAACTAGCCCTTGCAGTGTAGTTCCTGAGCAGGTCACTCTGAAACACCTGAACCTATCTCAGGCGGCGTGCAGTCAAAAAGTCGGAAAAAAACAAATTGATTGTTTTATTTTTTAATTGTATGTTTATTTTGGGTTCCGGAAGTAAAAAAAAGGGTAAAACACAAAAAAGGGGGTGGGTAGGGGGGGAATTTCGAACAAAAATAATTTTTTTAAAAAATGCAATTTTTTTTTTGACTTTTTATTTCGACATTATGACTTTCGACATAATGTCATTCGATTTTATGACTATAAACCATCTCAGGCTAACCTGGAGATCATCCAGGGTGCCAGAAGCAAGGCTACCATAAACCAATATAAGAGCAAATGCTCTAGATTCTGTCATTGGGCCAACTCTAAGGAGATTGACAGCCTTGAGTGCTCATTGGACGACGTGCTCTCCTTCTCGGCACACCTCGCCCACTCCGGAGTACAGGTTGACACATGCTGCACCTATCTGGCAGCCATGTGAGCCTACAGGAATTCGGCGGAGGGTCTTTTTTCCTCCTCTAACCTGTTGATCAAGCGACATCTGGCGGGCCTCCACAGAGACTACCTGCCTATAAAGAAGCCACACCCTGTGTGGGACCTCAATGTAGTGTTGGGTGCCTTGGCGTCCGTGGACCCCAGGCTTGTCACCCTAAAAACAGCTCTGCTCGTGGGCCTCCCCTCTGCTCGTAGAGTCAGTGAAATCCAGGCTCTGGTGGCATCAGAGCCCTACACCACATTTCACAAGGATAAGGTGGTCCTCCGGACGCATCCTGCTTTCCTACCCAAGGTGCCATCCTCCTTCCACCTAAACAAGATAGTCTTACCCACCTTTTTCGACGACCCCAAGGATGAGCCTAAGAGGGTTTTGCACTGTCTGGATGTCAGACACACTCTGAAGTACTACTTGGACAGGACCAAGGAATTCAGCAAGTCGGATGCCCTTTTTGTCACCTTGGTGGTTCAAGGCCAGGTTATCAGGCTTCCAAGGCCTCCATAGCAAGGTGTATGGTCGCGGCCATCAAGGAGGCCTATGAGGGACAGCACAGGCCAGTTCCGGCTAATTTGCATGCCCAGGCGGTCAGAGCCAAAGCTACAGCCTTTGCGTTCCAACGGCATGTACCATGGCAAGTCATCAGCAGGGCGGCCACCTAGGCCGCCCCCTGGGCTTTTTGCAAGCACTGCTGTCTGGATGCCGCCTCTAGGTCAGACGCGGCTTTCGTACAGGCGGTTCTAAGAAACCTGTTTGCTTACGGAGGGTCTCTTCTCCACCCTGGGGCTACACTCAGTTGTAATCGCCCATACAGTATGGAGGAAATGGGACAGGACTTAAGAGTAATTAATAGTTACTCACCGTAGTGACTAACGTACTCTTAGACCATAGTCCCCATTCCTCCATACGTCCCACCATCCTCCCATCTAATAATACTGGTGTCATTAGGCAATGTTGTATATTGTTGATGTGTCAATGGGGACTGAGGAGTGCCGCCGGTGGGCGGAGTCAGTCGAGCGCATGCTCCCAGGGCCGTGCCCCCGCGCGCGCCTCTAAATTTAAAGGGGAAGAAGATTTTTGGTGAAAAGGTTCAGTATCCCGTCCCTCGCAAGGGATGCCCATTAAGTATGGAGGAAAGGGGACTATGGACTAATAGTACGTTAGTCACTACGGTGAGTATTCATTTTTCTGTCGTTCAAGTAGAAACATTGTGCGCCGAGTACAAAAATGATCAGGGCATTGGCAGATGAGACGATGGGTAGTCTGGGGTCCCCGTTACCATAAGCGAAGTGCTAAGGGTTATGGGAGGCACACACTTTATGATCAGATAACGGGCTGCCTGAGATATGGAAACACTAGGCTCTCGCTTCACCTTCCTTAGTATCTTGCTTGGTAGGCTGAGTACCATCTCAAATCTCACTAGCTCAGGTGCTGCACTCAGTGGCCGCTGCTGGAACTTTAGCTCAGCTGACAGCGCTCATAGGGAATGCATGGCGTTTGGCAGGCAATCTGGGCAGGGGGCATAATCCCTGGTCATTTCTCCTGTAAGCCTAACTAGTGTCCCCAAAAGGCCTCAATCACCACTTCCGCCAGCGCATGCAGCCTTAAGCCAAAAAGGAATTTCCGCACCCACCTGCCCATCCCCCCACCTCGTTTTGTTAATATTAAAGGTATTTGTACCACGCACCATCACCACCGAAGTGGACCCCAGGTGCCCTGATGGATCTGAAAAGGAGAGTGTTGAAAAGAGGGGGTTTGGTGGAGGTTTGTAGGGTGTAGTTGGGGATAGGAAAGTGAGAACTATCCCCAACGCTGAACGCTGAACTTGAGTGCAATTAACGGGTCTGTGCGAACTCCCACGTGCTGTTGTGCTCGGTTATGTGCTGTTAGTGTGTTGTTGCAATGTGGTGAAGTGTGTGTGGATTGCTGTGCAGAGAGGTGGTTGTCTGGTTTTCTGTATGAGAAAAGTTGAGTTGGGTTAGCGTTTTTTTTCTTTTCTTTTTTTGCCTCTCTCCCTCTTTTACCTCTTTGTCTTTGCATTTTTTTCTGCGCTCCCTCATCCGGGGTCGGAGATGTTTAGGTTAGACGACTCCTTTACCTCCCTACCCATCCCGTGTGGTGATCTTACCTACCTAGGTTTCTTCTGTGGGTTAGCGTTATGGTTAATGGATGGTCTGGGCGTCCCCTCCGTCTTATGTTTCGGTGAGGAGTTGATTTAGGGGTTATGAAATTCTCCCTCGGAAGCTTGTTTCCCGATGGGTCTATGTTTTAGTCGTTTCCCCTTGTTTCCAGAGCAAAGAGCCAGGTTTTGAGTTGTTTTTTTAATTCCAGGTGATCCTTTGTGTTGGGAATGTTTTTTGGTAGGTGATTACAGGATTTTGCTGCCAGGTGAGAGAACGATGATCCTCCAAATTTTCTTTAGTTCTATGGTTTTGGTTCTAAGCTAATGTTGCTTGATCGGAGTGGTCTTGTTGGATGGTAAACGGTTATTTTCTCCTTTAGGAACTCTGCTCCTAGGCCGTGTATTGCCCTGTGTGTTGCACATCGTTTTGAACATTATTCGCCTTTTTATTGGTAGACATTGTAGCAGTTTAAGTGCAGGGGTAATGTGTTCTCTTTTCGGTAGTTTGAGCAGCAGTCCGGCCGCAGCGTTTGGATGCGCTGGAGTTTTTTTTTTCGTTCAGGCATTCCTAGGTATGGGTTGTTAGCGTAGTCTATTCTAGACATGAGTGTGATGATGCCGAGTGTTTTGTGGGTGAAAGAGAGGAATGGTAAGATCATTTTTACTGCATCTAGGAGGAAGAAACATTTCTTGACTATAGCGTTTACTTGTATCTCCAGTGTTAGTTTGTCCATTAAAACTCCCATGTTCTCTACTGTCATTGAAGGAGTTGATGCTGTTCCCAGTTTCATCGGCCATGGGATATAGTGATTGTTTTTCCTGTTTTTGGATATAATCATTATTTCTGTTTTGTCCAGGTTGAGTTAGAGGCTGTTAGTGTTCATCCATTTGTAGAGTTCTTGTAGGCATTCTTCCAGTGTTGTGTTTCCTTTCTGTGTGTCTTGTATTTTGTTAACGATCTGTGTATCATCAGCGGAATTGTAGCAAGTGAGGCCATGTTTTTAATGACCTTGATTAGAGGTATCAGGCATATGTTGAAGAGTAGTGGCGAGAAGGAGGATCCTTGTGGTACTCCACAGGTGGATTCCTTTGTAGTGGATTTGAAAGGCTGGATCCATACGGTTTCTGTTCTGTTTGTTAAGGATTTAATCCATATTAGGGGTAAGCCAGTGATTCCTATTTCTTCCAATCTCCTGATGAGGATTTCGTAGTCGACTGTGTCAAATGCTGCTGAGCGATCCAGGAGTATTTGAGCCGTGTTTTTGTCAACGTCTAAAGAAGCATTGTTTTCATTCCTCATCGGTCTGAATCCTACTTGTGCTTGGTACCAGCAGTTGCTGCTCTTCTATGAATTCTTGTTTTATTCTATAAACGTATGTTTCGAGTATTTCCGCTGGGTAGGGAATGTTGGACATGGGTCTCTAGTTGGCGAGGTCTTCCACATTTCCTGCTGTGTCCTTGAGTGGTTTGATGTATGCCAATTTGAATGATTGTGGTACTTTCCCTGTTAAAAGTGATTGGCTGAAGAGGTTCCTGTAGTATTCCATTGGCGTTCCTTGTGTGAGGATTGACTTGTGTATGTCTGGGGGGGGCATGGTTCCATGGGGGGAGCCTGATTTGTTGCTATTGCTTACCAGCTTGATGAATGTCTCCACTGATATATTGCTTACCAGCTTGATGAATGTCTCCACTGATATTCGGGGGAATTTTTGGAGTTTGGTCTGGCATTCCTCAGGTGGCTGGATGGGTTGCATGTTGTAGTTGCTTGGTCTGCTTTGTATGATCTGTTGTATGGTGCAGATTTTGTTTGTGAAATGGTATGATAGGTCATTGCATAGTTTTATCAAGGGTATTGGTGTGTTTTTGCATTCATGTGGGTTTCTCATTTCGTTTTATTTTAAATAGTTATTTTTGGGTGTTGGCAGCTTTGGTAATTCTGTTATCGTAGTATTTCTTTTTGGCCTTATAGACTACCTTTTTGTATGAGCGGATTTGTCGTTGGAGTTGTAATTTCTTCGCCTGATCGTTCTTTTTCCTCCATTCTAGTTCAAGTTTTCTGTTCTTTCTTTTCATGGCGTTGTGTATGGGGGTAAACCATTTTGCTGTTGCTCTTTTGTGCGATGTGGTGAACGTTTTTTCCTTGAAGATTTTGTCGATTGTTCCGACGATCCAGTTATGAAGTAGTTCAGTTTTGCTGTCAACGTTCGCTTCTTGCAGGGTCATTGTAGGTTTGTTGATTTCTCGTTGCAGGGGGTTCTTTAGTGGGTGCTCAATGAGATGAGGGGCTGGTAGAATAAATTCCTCAGTATGCAGGAAGGGTAAGATAAAGCATGTTAACAGTAAAATAATTTCTGCTATTGGCTGGGGTTAGGATCTGCAATCTAGTATTTGCATCATCTGTGGCTCCTTATTCGGTACTGATATCTGTCAGATCTCATTGGAAAGCTCTGCTCACAAGCTAAGGAATGGTCATGGCAAAAGGCACTAGGACCGATGAGTCCATAGTAAAGAAAAGCAAGATTTTTTACCCCAATGGAAAGGAAATTGAAAGCTGCACTGATCAGATCTAAGTCTATAGCTGGAGCTGTGGCAGGGGTGTCTTTCATGAACCCGCAGATCAGGGGTGGGTTGTCCCTTGCCCCTTGGCCTAGGGTGCTCCAGTCCTCAAAAGAAGCATGGATTCTCAAACAGGTTATCAGTATTTATCTTATTTCAGGGTTTTTCTTTGCAGAGTTAGAGTGGGGCTGTCAGGAGTATTTGACATTGTGTTACACTGTAGCGCAAGTGATCTCGTTTCCTTCTCTCTGTAGGGCATTGAAAGGAGATTGTTTTAAGATTCAAAGAAGAGTCTAATCTAGCAAGAAACTGCTGAACAACACAAAGAAAATAAAAAGACATGTGATCAAATGAGCCTTGGATCCAAATTGCAAAGTAAGGAGGACATCATGTAGCAATTGAGTCTTACCTTCAAGTGAAAGAAAATATAGGTGGAGAACAAAGTGCGCTGCAGCTGTCAGTGCTGCTCCCAGATGTGCGTATGCGGCATCCTAAGAATGTAAACCTTAAATAGAGATACGAGTGATGCATGTGAGGAAGACTAGACTGCAGATACAGTTAGTGAAGGTGGTATGTGCATGGCATTGATGGACTGGCTTTGAGGATTCAAAAATGGCCAGTGCTTTAAATGATGCTGGCAAGCAGGGCTCCAAAAATACTGGTACATTGTCAATATGCCAATACTGACACAACATAGTCAATATTCAGGTTTGAGCAATAAACAGTTTGCACAAAGCCATGCAACATTAAAAATTCAAAGTGATCAGTGGCCTAGTGAGTTAGGGTAACTTCCATGTCATATGGGAAAGGTGGAGAAGCAATCCACATATGGTAAAATTATGGTCCATTCTACTTGGCTATTCAGACTTGTGGAAATTGGTCTTGGTTATCAATTTGTGTTCTAAACAGGAGAATCTTAAATCAGTTGACTACCCTCTTTTATCAGCTGTTGCGGGTTCAATAACATTGGAGGTTGCTTTCTTGGTGTTCCAATTGCATATAGTGAACCTACAAGCATGCTTGGTCCTCAAACATGACTAATATTCTTCAAATTGTTTATTTGCTTCTTATGTGGTTTTTCTAACGTAACTTTTGTTGTCTGGGCAGGTAGTCCTGTATACAAACTTGTCTGGTTGCCAATTAGTTGGTGTCTTCATTGTCCATGTGAAGTTAGAAAATGTCACTTCTTTTTTTTATTGGGTATTTATAATGCACCTATACACAAGTGTTTCAAAGCGCAACAAGACAAGAGGGGGTGGGGAGAGAATAGGGAAGACAGAAATGGTCCTACTAGTCCTTCAGACATTCGGATCGTGCAAGTACAGTCAAGAAGTGCAGGGGAGAGGGGAACTACCGGACTGGGCGGAATGGCCAGTGAGAAAAACAACTGCCAGGGGATGCCTGGTCGACAGAGCCAAGGGAAAGCAAAGAGTGCAGTGGAAGGAAGGTCTACAAGCTAAGTGCGAGGTAAGGGGCTGGAAGGGCTCATGGGGTGCTACCCGGCTAGGCTAACTGTAGGAGGAGGGGGCCTGGAAGCGGGGGGGGCAGCGAGGGAGATCAAATGCATGGGTAGACTGGGCAATGAGGGCCTGGTGTCTTGTAAGAATCTGAAGGAACCAGGCTACCAGGCGGGAGGCAGACAGGGACATTGGCAGGGGAGGGGGAGAGGGAAGGAGGAAGAGAAAAGGGAGGTCTTGTGAAGCTTCCGAAACTTAAGGAGATCCGGCTGAAGTCTGAGAGGGGCAGGGAGGCATTCCAGAGGGAGGCATTAGGTATCTGGGTGAAGGTGAGGAAAGGGAGAATGCCTCTGAGGAGGTGCAGCTGAAAGTGGGCATTCTTGGCAAGGTCTGTAATGTGAGGAGAGAGTGGAGTGGAAGATGACACTAAGGTTTTTTGCCTCACTGGAGGGGGCCAATGGAGGGCGACCAGAGAGTTGGAGGGAAGGAGGGAGCAGGGGTCCCAATGAGAAGGAGCTCTGTCTTACTGGCATTAAGGCAAATATCATTAGCAGTGCACCATGCCTGAATAGCAAACAAGGCAGTAAGGAATGAGAGAGGAAGAGGAGGAAGCAGAGGAGGGAAGCTTGAAGGAGAGCTGCGTGTCATCAGCATAACACTAGAAGTTAGGAGAGCAGGTGGAGATGAAATGTGTTAGAGGGGCCATGTAGATGTTGAAAAGCCAAGGCGAGAGGATAGAGCCTTGAGGGACACTGCAGGGGGAGCAAAAAGGGCCCACTTGAACCTGGGAAGGTCGGTCAGAGAGGAATGAGGTCAACCAGTCCAGAGCCAGGTCTGTGATGCCAAGGTTATTACAGACCCGATTTAGGGTGGCATGATTGACCGTATCAAGGCAGAGGAAAGGTCAAGAAGGATGAGAACGGAAGGAAAGTTTGAATCGAGATTCGAGAGCAAGTCTTCACGGGTGTTCATGAGTGCAGTTTCTGTGCCTCTGGCAGCTCTGAAGCCAGACTGGTGGTCGTGGCTGGGAGATGGCCAGCTTCTCGAAGAGTTTTCCCAGGAAGGGGGCAATGGAGATAAGGCAGTAGTTAGCCAGACCGGAAGAGTTGGCAGGCTTTTTGAGGAGAGGGTGCACAATGGAGTGCTTGCGGAGTGAGGGGGAGGATCCAGTGGGAAAGGATTGATTGCAGAAATCAGCCAAGGCTGGAGCAAGTGAGACAATGTTATCTTTGATAGTTCTAGGGGAGCAGGGAAGCACCTGTTTGGATGAGACCTTCATAGAGCAAACTTATTTAGTAACCTCATCAGGTGATATGGGAGAGGAGGAGAGGAGGAGAGTAGGAGGGAAGTGGGGTTAGGGGAGGCCAAGGGAGGCCTGAGAGTGCACAAGGGAGAAGGCAGTGGTGTAGAGTGAGGACAGGATGTCCTGAGTTTAAGTGATGAAGTGGTAGGCCAGTGCAGTGCAGAGCACAGGGAAGGCAGAGGAGAAATGGAGACTGCAGTAGGATTGGAAAGTTCCTTGCAGATTTTGAAAAGTTCAGCTGTGTTGTTAGAGGCAGCGGAGCTGCAGGCTTGGATATATAGGCCCTCTTCTTAGAGCAGATGGGAGAGTCTCTATTGTCTTTGGAGCAGGCGACCGGCCAGCTTGTCAGGGAATATGCTCAAAGCCTGCCACTTCCGCTAAGCACCTTTGCACTTGCATTTCAGAGAGGTCAGGTCGGAGTCATACAAGGAGTTGCGCTTGGAGGCAGGTTTCATTCCTATCCTCATGACAGGGGTAAGGATGTCGTGAGTATTGGAGGTGGAGAGTTGAAGTTTAGTAAGTGCTGTTTCGAGGGGATTGGGTCCTCCGACGTATTCCATATCTATGACAGTAATCACCACAGCTGTGCTGCTTCGGAAACTTTTTCGGCGTCTGCGTCCTGCTTCGATGACGTCGATGCGCCGCCGTCGAGGACCTCCTCCGACGTCCGACGTCATCCGATGTGATAAGTAGGACGCACGACGCCAGTAGCCTCAGTTCCGTTTTTTCCGCGAACGTGTTGCTTCGTGTTTCTCGGTTCTAGCCTCGACTCTTTGGAGTTCTGTTCTTTCTGGTTCTTCGAGCCTGTTCGTTTGTGAATATTCCTTCGCAGCGATGTCTTCAACCCCGCGTCCGGGCTTCAAGAAGTGCGGGGTGTGTGGGTCCAAGATGTCGGTGACTGACTCGCACGACGCCTGCCTCTGGTGCCTCGGGGAGGCCCACGACACGGATGACTGTGTCGACTGCCTGTCGCTCACTTCCAAGGCCTTACGCGAACGTAAGAAGAAATTGTCGGTAGGTCGGGTGTCCAAGCCCCGGAAGTCGAAGTCGGCGGGGCTTTCGACGGATGATTCGAGGGGTGACTCTCCGCGTCATCGTCGGAGGTCTCGTCGGTCTTCTTCTAGGAGTCGGTCTCGCCACTCCTCTGCCTCTTCGAGGCGTTCTCGGAAGCGCCGTCACCGGTCGCCTTCCAGGTCCTCTTCCGAGGACTCTGCCCGGCACGTCGGTTATCCCACCAGCCGTGCGACGCCGGAGGAATGGGCTTCCTTCGGGAAGAAAATGTTGGCGATTCTTGAGTCGCAGGGTGCTCAACCGTCCGCGCCCCCGAGTGGGGTCGGCCGTGTGAGGTCGAGAGACGCCGCTCGCAAGAGTGGTCGGCACGAGTCACGGGAGAGGTCCCGTTCGGACAAGGAGGCTCGTTCTCGCCGTACCCGTTCCAGGTCCCGGTCCTCGACGCGATCGAGACCGTGTGCACCTGTGATGTCTTCGAGGAAGACATCGACGTCTGAGGCGTCGAGGGCGTCGACAGGCTTTCTCGAAGCTCCGGCTCCGAGGAAGTCGTCGAAGCCGTCGACGTTCAGGTCGTCGAGGGACACGCTCGGGGCTCCGGCTTCGAGGGCTGTGTCGACGCCGCCGATATTGGAGGCGCTGCATCTGACGTCGACGCCGATTTCCTCGACGTCGATCCTCTCGGCGCCGTTGCCGGTTTTCTCGACGGCGGCGCCGATTCGCTCGACGCCATCGACGCCTTTCGTGTCGGAGGTGCCCCGTGTCTCGGGTGTACCCCCTAGGAAGGCTCTGGCTAAGAGCGGGCACTCTCAGGTGCCTTTCCACCACTTGGATTATATTTCGGAGGCGGATGAGGATTCGGTTGGCCTGGTTCCTGATCAGGTGCCGGATGACATTGTCTCGGGCCATAGTCAATTTGACGATTTGAGGCAGTCGCTGCATGATGCTAGTGGTCTGGACACCTCTCCGGAGGTGGAATTTGGTCGGCCTGAGCCTGGCTCCCATGCCGATTCCTCATACCGGCGCCTTATGGCTAGGGTGTCTGAGTATCTGGGATGGTCTGCTCCCCCAGGGGAGTTTGTGCAGGATGATCTGACGGACATCCTTGATGTTGGTCCCCCATCTGACCCGGTTCTGCCATTCCATATGGCTTTACAGCGTAGGGTGGCGGCGGCTTGGACTGCTCCGGAGAGTCTCCCGGCAGTGGGCAGATCCTTGTCGCGGAAATACCGTCCAGCCAGTGGCGACCCCTGCTACTTGACCAGGCACCCCACTCCGGAAAGTTTGGTGGTGCAGGCGGCCACGGCCCCGGCAAAGCAGGCGTCGTACCCTACCATCCCTCCTGATAGGGACGACAAACGTTTTGATGGCTGGGCGAAGAAGGTGTTTTCTTCTGGTGGTATGGCGCTTCAGGCGGCCAACTCCATTTGTGCCTTGTCACGTTTCACGCACACTCTGTGGAACTGTGTTGCGTTAGCGGCTGAACATATTCCCGAAGGGGACGAACGGGATGGTTTCCTTGCTTTGGTCCAGGATGGTAAGGATGCCATGTGTGAGTCCGTTCAGTCGGGTTTGGACTTAGCTGAATGCGTCAGTAGGTCCATGGCGGCGAGCACCGTGATACGCAGGTTTGCGTGGTTGCGGAAGTCGGGGTTTGCTCCTGATGTGCAGTCCCGGCTCCTCAACATGCCCTTTGATGGTGAACATCTTTTTGGCAGCAAGGCTGACGAGAGCCTTGAGAGGTTGCAGACCTCAAAAGCTGCAGCGAAGTCGTTGGGCGCTGCAGTTCGCCAACCTCCGCCTTTTCGTCCTAGGGGACAGCAGTGGAGGGGTGGCTCCTTTCGCTATTACTCGTCCTTTGGTAGAGCGAGAGGAGCTGGCAGTCAAAGGGGCCAACGCAGGGGTACCAGAGGTGGACGACAGGGTACCCGTGGTGCCAAGGCCGCTCGGGCAGTTGCCTCTTTGCCCTCAGGTAACGCCGCAGCCGCTCCTACTCAGTCATGAGGCCTTGTCCCATGGTTCGCCGGTTGGGGGAAGGCTGGCGCAGCATCTTGTAGAGTGGCGTGCCATTACTTCGGATGTGTGGGTTCTGGAGATCATAACCCACGGCTACTGTCTTCCCTTTCGGCACAGGCCTCGCGACAATCCACCGGGGAACCTCTCTTTGAAGTGTCCGGATCCGCTCCTTGCGCAGGAAATTCAAGCCCTGCTGGAGAAAGGCGCCATAGAACTGGTGCCTGTAGCGGAGAGGAACAAGGGATGGTATTCCCCTTATTTTTTGATTTCCAAGAAAGACGGGGGATTGAGACCCATCATGGACTTGCGCGGTTTGAACAAACTCCTCAGGAAGGACAAGTTCAAGATGGTTACTCTCTCTCAAGTCCTCCAGGCCCTTCAGCTTCAGGACTGGTTGGTGTCACTCGACCTCAAGGATGCTTACTTCCATGTGCCGATCCATCCCAAGCACAAGAAGTACCTGAGGTTCGCGGTTGGCGACTCGCACTTTCAGTTTCGGGTCCTGCCGTTCGGTTTGACCTCCGCCCCGAGGGTTTTCACCAAGCTCATGGTGGTGGTGGCAGCGCATCTCAGGCAAGGGGGGATTCACGTCTACCCCTACCTGGACGATTGGTTGATCAGGGGGAGCTCTCCCGAGCAGGTCCTGGATCATCTGTCCGTCGCCTGCCACTCCCTTCACAGGCTGGGCTTCTCCCTCAATTTAAAGAAGTCCCATTTGACGCCAACGCAGAGGCTCCAGTACATCGGAGCAGTGCTCGACACTTCCCTGGGGCAGTGTTTTCCTCCCCAGGTGAGGGCTCTTCACATTCAGCAGATGGTGCGCAAGTTTCAGCATGCCCAGACGCTCCCAGCGTTCGAGTTCTTGAGGTTGCTCGGCCTCATGGCATCCTGCATTCTTCTGGTGCCAGAGGCTCGCCTGCGAATGAGATCTTTGCAGTGGGCACTCAAGATGCAATGGTCGCAGTCCTCCGGCAGGATGTCGGACCCGATTCAGGTGCCGCCCTCGGTCGCCCGGGACCTTCTGTGGTGGGCCGTCGAAGGCAACTTGATGAAGGGGGCTCCGTTTTGGCTTCCCTGGCCGGAGGTGACGATCGTGTCGGATGCATCCCTCACGGGATGGGGAGCTCATGCCAACGGGCTGACAGTCAGCGGTCGTTGGTCTCCGTCGGAGTCCAGACTCCATATCAATCTGTTGGAGCTGAGGGCCGTCAGGCTAGCCCTGAGGGCTTTTCTGCCGACTGTGCGAGGGAAGAATGTCCTGATCCTGACGGACAACACAGTGGCCATGCACTACCTCAACAAAAAGGGGGGGGCAGGGTCACTTCCTCTGTGCAGGGAGGCGATGCAGCTCGAGTTCTGGGCCATCCAGCAGGAAGTTTCGATCTCGGCAGTTCATCTGGCCGGAGTCGAGAACGTGACGGCGGACGCTCTGAGCAGGCAGAGCACGATCTCTCACGAGTGGGAGTTGGCTCAGGAGATTCTCCTGGAGATCTTCGCCCTTTGGGGGACCCCTCAAGTGGATCTCTTTGCCTCCAGTGTCAACCGGAAGTGCGAAAGGTTTTGCTCGCGGGAATTTCCTCCAAAAGGAGCCTTAGGAGACGCGTTCGTGGTGGAGTGGTCGTTCCCGCTGCTGTACGCGTTTCCTCCGGTCCCCGTCATCCCGCAAGTGCTGCGGAGGTTACGGAAGTTCGGTTCCCGGATGATCCTCATTGCTCCGGCGTGGGCTCGGAGGACGTGGTACCCGGACCTTCTCGACTTGTCCATCTGCCCTCCACGTCGTCTTCCCTACCGAGACGATCTGCTCTCACGGGAGGGGGGTCAGGTTCTCCATCCAGAGGTCGGATCCCTCAACCTTCACGCTTGGCTTCTGAAAGGTTGAGGTATAAGGATTGGGACCTCCCTGAAGACGTGATGGAGGTGTTGCTTTCGGCCCGAAGGCCCGCAACTAAGTCTCTGTACCGTTGCCGTTGGCGTAAGTTCTGCGACTGGTGCAGAGTTCAGAATGTGGATCCTTTTGCATGTGACATCCCCATGGTTCTGTCCTTTTTGCTTTCTTTGGCCCACAGGGGCTTGCAAGTGGGTACCGTTAAGGGTTACCTGGCGGCGCTGTCCATCTTTAAGCGCTCATCTGAAGAATGTTCTTACTTTAAAATCCCTTTAATTTCACAGTTTCTGAAAGGGCTCACTAATGTGTTCCCTCCGTCGCCTTTCCTGGTGCCCGGTTGGGATTTGAACCTTGTTCTTAGGTTTCTTATGGGTGCTCCGTTTGAGCCGTTACATTCTTGCCCTTTGAGGCTGTTGACTTTGAAAACTGTGTTTTTAGTTGCGGTTACTTCCGCTCGCAGAGTGAGTGAGTTACAGGCACTTTCTGTTAAGCCACCCTTCACTGTATTTCACAAGGACAGGGTTGTCCTTCGAGTTCGTCCTTCTTTTCTTCCGAAGGTAGTGACGGAATTTCATTTGGCCCAGAAGATTGTTCTTCCGGCATTCTATCCTCCTCCGCATCCTGGTAAGGAAGAGGAGAGGCTCCATAGGCTTGATCCTAGGAGAGCTTTGAGCTTTTATGTTTCTCGCATGTCCCGGGTCAGAGTGGACGATCAACTCTTTATTGGTTACGCTGGTAAGCGCTTGGGGCAAGCTGTGACGAAACAGACTTTGTCCCGCTGGATTATTTTGGCCATCTCGGAGTGTTACCGCTTGGCGGGCAAGGACCCTCCGGCTGGCTTGCGGGCCCATTCTACCAGGGGCTTGGCTGCATCTACTGCCCTGCAGAGGGGTGTTCCTATTCGCAACATCTGTGATGCTGCCACCTGGGCTTCAGTGCATACATTTGTGCGGCATTATTCCCTCGATTCCATCAGAGGGCAGGATCTGGCCTTTGGCAAGGCGGTCCTTTGCTCTGCTATTTGATTGGCTATTCTAAATTTTGTTTCTAAATTCTTTCCCTCCTCCTTGATTTGGTACTGCTTTGGGAGTCTGTCATAGATATGGAATACGTCGGAGGACCCAATCCCCTCGAAGAACAAGTTACTTTCTTACCTGGTAACGTTCTTTCGATGGGATGGTCCGACGACGTATTCCATATCGCTCCCGCCCTGCCTTCCCCGCTGCAGAATTTCTGTTGCGTTTGCAGCTTACGTTCCGCAAGGCTTTGTGTCGGACTGGCAGTTGACTATTGTCACACGTTCTGGGGGAAAAAACTACAACTGAGGCTACTGGCGTCGTGCGTCCTACTTATCACATCGGATGACGTCGGACGTCGGAGGAGGTCCTCGACGGCGGCTCATCGACGCAGGACGCAGACGCCGAAAAAGTTTCCGAAGCAGCACAGCTGTGGTGATTACTGTCATAGATATGGAATACGTCGTCGGACCATCCCATCGAAAGAACGTTACCAGGTAAGAAAGTAACTTGTTCTTCAGAGTGAAAGTCAGAGGAAGGGGCTGGGGGGGGGCGAAGGTGGCAGCAAAAGCAGCAACTAACACTTGATTCATAGGTCGAATGACAGAGGAGACTGCCAGTGCAGGCAGGGGCTTAGCCGGGGGACCCAGGAGGTCCAAGTGAGAGGACAGGAGACTATGATCAGACAGGGAGAGGAGTAGTTAAATGGTTGGAAATGGGGATGTCAGCAGAGATGAGAGCATCCAAGGTGTGTCCAGCAGAGTGTGTCGGACCGGAGGGAAGAATGGTTAGGGAAAGAGTGTCAGGGTCTGCATCAGGAGAGTGAAGGTGTATATTGTAGTCTCTGAGAAGAAGCTTGGAGGTAGAGGCCAGGAGAGAAAGGTGAGGTCATACCACTCTGGGAAGACGAGGGAGACTGGGGCAGGTGGCCTGTAGATGGTGGCAAGAGTCAGTTTGTTTGTTTGTTTGTTTGTTTATTTGGTATAGCGCAGAACCAAACCCGAAGGGGTAGCTGGGCGCAAGCAGTACAAGATTACTTGAGAACTTAGTTACAGAAGACATACAGTTTATACAATTCACATTGGATACAGTTTATACAGTTCACCTAGGTCAGAGGTAAGTGTACAGGGAAAGCAAAAAAAGAAAAGGAAAAGTGCAGAGCTATGGTTCAGTCTAGTTGATCGAATGTCGTTCACCTAGTTACAGAAGTCTAGTGTCTATGTAGGAGGGGGAAGTCGAGCTAAAAGTCATTGGCACGAATCCAAGTAAGGACTTTTCGACTGAAGCTAGAGTAGGATTGGTCCATTCTGAGATCCAAAGGGAGTTTGTTCCAAGTTTGCGCAGCTATGACTGGGAAACTAGAGCCGCCAGCTGTACTCTTTTTGTGTCTAGGCATCACTAAGGTAAAGGCATTGGTCGATCTAGTGGGGCGGTTTGAAGTTCTCTTGTGGATTCTGTTAGCCAGGTAGGGGGGGGCTATGGAGAAGTGAGAAAGACACCAGGCCTACAGACGAGGCACTTGAAGGAGGAGTAGGGCTGAGTGGGTATGATAGTGGCAGGGATCCATTCAGGGAAGATCAGGGCCACTCTGCCCCCAGAACGGTTAGGTCTGGGCTTGTAGAGGATTGTGTAGCCTTCACGGAGGAGAGTGTCAAAACTTGTGACAGAGCTGGCCGCAAGCCACATCTCGGTGAGAGCGAGGATGTTGAGGTTGAGTTCTTAAACGAGGTGGCAGATGTCGGAGTGGTGTTTAACGGCAGTGCGAGAGTTCAGGGTAGCAAGGTGGAGCTGGTTGCCACTTTTGAGGGTCTTCCGAGGAGGGCTACAGGAAAGGCAGGGGTAATTGTCCCAAATGGGTGGCCACCCCCACACTTCATTGATGGAAACATTCTGTCTGTCTTTTTTTCTTAAGAAATCGGTTTGTCCATAACGTCTGTCCTCCTTTGAATTCAAAGGTGGATTTCAGTAAACTCACCTATTGTAGATGGAATCTAGCATTTTTTAAATATGTTTTATGATCTGGTTGCTGTGCTTGGAGTAGTTAGTCATGCAAACCAGATGTTGTTTTTGATCTGGTTTGTCAGAGGGCTCTCTGAGAGACTCATGATTTAGTATACGACTCGGGGGGTAGCCCCTGGTTTGGAGGCAACTGCCCAGCTCATTAGCTTCTTCAAAGAAGTCATTTTTGTCAGAGCCATTAACGCTAATGCATAGAAACTTTGGTAGAGTAACAAAGTATTCTGGTGAATTTCTCTCCTATAAAACTTGCAAAGGGTTTGCATGAGAGATGGTAATGGAAACATCTAAGCAACGTGATTCCACAGTTCTAGCCAGGAATTAAATCGAAATAGAAATTCTTTACTTCCTTGCCCTATCACGATTGTGTAGTCTATATAGCATTTAGAATATGATTCTGGGAAGGGTTATTATACCAAATGTGGTCTTGCTGGAATGCAGCTTTTCTCAAATTAGCCAGGCTTGTGACAAAGACAGTAGACATAGGTGTGCCTTTTAATATGCAGAAAAAAACACCTTTCTACAATGAAGAAATTATGAGATGGGGCCATGTTCATATGTTCTAAAAATCACGCTTGTAAGGATTAACTGCGGTTGAGCTTGAAGGTCCAAATATTTGTCTACTACAGCCAGTGCTTCATCATAGAGGATGTTGGTATAAGGTGAGGTGATGTCAAATGTAACTAATATGTGGGTTTTTGGGTCATAATCTACACCTCCCACTAATGTTCTTAATTCTCTAGTGTCCTTAAGGAAGGGTGGTGTGTCCTTTGCCAAAGGTTGCATCAATATATTTGCATAGGGATTCTAGTAGGCAATCGCATCCAGAAACTATTGGTTGTTTGGGCAGACTGGTTATATTTTTGGAAAGATACAAAAGGAGGGGTTCTTGGGTTAAATCAATTGAGATATGACCATTCATGTTGGCTGTTAAAGGCATTTGTTCTACCTTGTGCAGTGCATTCTGCTATTAGGTGTTGAATTTCTTTCTCATCACCAAGAATATAATCTGATAAATGAAACATTGGAATCATCATTATCATCATTAGTAGGCATGTCGCCTGTAGTGAATGTCCTCGGGTGAACCTTGATTTGGATAGGTCGAGTCCTGATCGTTGCTGCCTCTTCCCTGACCTGTATTGTAGTAGGTGCCATGTGTTGTGGTTGTGCCTGGTTTGTTGCTGCATCTCAGTAGCTGAAACTGTCATCTGATTAAACTGAAAAAGTGACCCATCCTCTTAAAGCAACTGACTCTACATAGAGGAAGAGTTGAAGTATAATTATTGCTCAGTACATTTAAACTACTACGTTTGAAAATCCTGAATGTCTCTCTTTAATTCGGTGGATGTTTTGTGGAGCATGGAATTGTTGAAGTATTCAATTACCTTCGCAATTTTGGGAGATTTGGAGAATGGGTAGGTCACTGTTGTTTTGAACTTGGTGTGACAAATCCTTAGATGCTGTCACTTCCTATGAGGCCAGGCTGGTGAGGCCACTACCTGATAGTCCCCCTGGGGGAGGTAGACAGCGGGAGGATCTCATGCGGAGAGACTCCCCCTCTAGGGACAAGGACAAACATCTAAGGGAAACATGGTATGACACCGGCTCACCCAACATCCTCACATACCTTACACTCCACCTCCATCTGCATGACTAAGAGGAAGAGTACAGTTGACTAGACTTACACCACCAATGGAGAAACTGAGACAACGACGAGGCACAGAGGTATGCCGGGCCCTCCAAGGAATTGCAAAGAGGGTATCCAGGCATTGTTTCGAAAATATAGTTTTGAATGCCAAAAGTTTTGAAAAAAATGCATCTTTTTTTTGGTAAAGGTTTTTTCTTATAAAATGGGTGTTAAGGGGTAGAAAAACGGGTTGGGGGACCCCCCATTTTTAAAAAAAATCATTTTTTCGATGCATTTTTATTCGAAACTTTGCAATTCGAAACAATTGCATTCGCAAATATCACTAGGAACCACAAAGAGCAGTCTAGATTCCATCATCCAGTACAGATAAAAGTAAAGAAGTACTCACTTGGGAGTCAGACCCTCCCCGGAAGTATTGCAAGCAAGAGGACGTCCTTCTTGGGAAGGAGACTGGAGCTGCAGACCGGGACGTGAGAAGGAGAATCCAGGCATCCCTTTCCGTTCTACCATGCTCTGCCAGACTGGAAGAAGGACGGGAGTCTGGGTGAGAGAAGCCGCCAAACCACGCGGTCGCTGAGAGATGCGCAGCCCGCCCAAGAAGGAAAGCTGCAGAGCCTCTGCGAGCTCTGCGAAAGCAGGAGAACAATGTAGGAAGCAGTCAGAGATATTGGAAGAGCCCAAGAGTAGTGGAGAACATCTGGCAACAATCCAGAATGTACAAGGGCTGCCTGGGTCTTAGAGGAGAACAAGGAAAACCTAGTAGCCAGGGTCGGGGACACAGAATTAATAACGCAGAGAATCTGGAATCATTATAATACCTGGCAGGTTAGCGAAGCGGGTAAAAAGGGAACAAGGTACAGTGCAGAAAGTCAGGTCTGGCACCTGCAACCAACCAGGTCTGCCCAGAGCGAGCTACTAAAGAAACTTGGGTCTGGGACCCACAACAACTGCCTTCTTCAGCCTAAGAAAGGCCAGGGGAAGGGAGGGATTTCCCCCGGTATTGTGAACTGTAAAAGAGAGGCTGAGAAAGGCCAGGGGAAGAAGAGGCATGTCCCCTGGTGTTGTGAAATGTAAAAGAGAGGCTGAGAAAGGCCAGGGGAAGAGAGGCATGTCCCCTGGTGTTGTGAAGTGTGAAGGTAAAAGCCAAGAGAGTGTGCAAACAATGCCAAAGAGGGCAGGGGGAAGGGAGTCGCTCTTCTGGCATTGTGAAATCGTAAGACCAAGTGAAGAGTGTCCAAGGGAAGGGAGTCGTTCCCCCTAGCGTTGTGTGGAGAAAACACTCAGAACCAGACACCTGGAGAAGAGAGGCATTCTCCAGGAACCCAATAGTAAAGAAGCACCTATGGACAATAAGGAATGTTGATGTTTATTACTTTTTGCCATTACAATCTGGAACTTTGTTTTGTGCCTTGGAAAAGGTATTGAGACCTGGGGAAGGGAGTCATTCCTTCAGGTCAAAATCTCACCTAATTTATTTTGTTGCTTATATAGCGCACCAAGCCCAAGGGCATCTAACAATTGGAACTGTGATCCACTGTTCAGAAGAAGAGAGCCATTCTTCTCACCAAGAAGATCCCCAACCTCTTTAATTTAGTTATAAGTGTGAAGGACAAAAGTAGGTGTTTGACACAGGACGCTGGACTTTTGATTTACACTGACATCTTGACAAATCCATTAGTACTTTTAGTTGAGGCAGGGCAACCCCTCTTAGAGTTAGGGAAAGATAGGTTTTCTCTTTATTTTCATTACTAATAAAAGTTTATACCAACAACCATGCCACCTATGTGTCAGTCTCCTCCTTCTGCAGCCTTACATTGGAATTCCAATGTATCTCATCAATTTATCTTTCAAATGTTTTTGAGGGCTGTGATAATGGTAAGAGCCATTCCGTCCCTACTGCATTTACTGGTGATAAAGCTGATATTTTGTTTGTAATCATCATCATCATCTGGGAATAAGCAGGGCTCACTGTAGACCTATACTCCCAGGGTGAGAGTGTTTGCATTGACATATTCACGCAAAAAATGACTATGAAATTCTGTACGGAACTGTTTAATTTTCAGCCTTCTAAATTAATCTTCTATCACTCATTACTTCTGAATGTAGTAATATATTAATATTATCAAATTGTGTAGGTCCCTAATAATAATGTCTAGTGTCTTTTCGTCCATGAAAGTCAGGGTGCCTGCCTGTTAATTCATAGTAAAAAAACGGCATCCAAAAAAGACACCAGGTAGAAAACCCTTGGCGCCTAGCAGCTGGGCAAATACCCATGTAGGAACGGGTGTGGTTCCCATATGGAAAGTCAAGCTAAACCATATGGGAATAAGGGCAAGTACTCCGTATACAGGGAAATTCCCTAGATTCATGTGAAATATTGTTTATTTCTTGACTTGTAGTTGATTAGTATTCTTGTCCTTCTTGCAATTGATATTTTTTCTTGTGTTGGTTCAAATGTGATGAAGTCCTTTTAAAAGTTTGTAACAAACTGATATAAAAAACAAAAAACAGATACTTCATTCTCTGTGGACTCGCCATCGTTACTGGACTGAACAGTCCACTGCGTCTCAGTCATGCCACCACCCCTGGCTTGGTTTCTTCCTTGGGGTTCCTTCCCCCCCAATGTCTCCTGCTTCCAGCTTTCGCTGTGGTCGCGTCACACACCAGCTCTCTGCCACCTCGGCACTCAGAATTTCCCAGGTTCGGTCAGCTCCCTCTACAATGCTGACCTGCAACACTTGGGCTTCTCTATCCACAATGCAGCTTTGAAACTACTGAGTCTCTCTTCCTAATCGAGCTCCTCCTTCCCTTTTTATGAGGCATAGCTGGGCATTCACCAGCGGAGGATCAGTCCTTTTTCTCTTTTTGTAGTGTTCTGCATCACTCTGTTACTCTTCTTCTTCACAGTATCTGATACTTGAGTATTCTGGATTCCTCGAGCACTACTCTTCTTCACAATATTAGTAGTTCCTTCATGTTGGACTACTGTTTTTGGTACAGTAACAGACAGTAGCATGATCCTCTTGGTTTGTCTGAGGTTTGCTTGTTACTTGTGGTTTGTGAGTGGGTAACTCTGGGAGTTCCTCTGCAGAACCAGAGTCCTTGTCCCCAAGGGGGGAGTCTCTCCCGGGGAGGTCCACTTGCCACTACTACCTAGCAGGCTAAACTCTCTAGCCTCACAAGGAGAGACTCTCCCTTGGGGAGAAGTGGTTGGATCCTACAATTGGTTACTGCAAGCACCGCTGATTGTTTGAAACCAACTAGATTACTATTCAAGCTTGTATTTGGTGTGTACCAAAAACCTGAAACGCACTGCCTCAGGAACCAAATATATGCAATAACTGATGGAGCCCCACCAGTATTGGTAAGACCTTTTTAGTAAGTACTACTGAAATGTAATACAGGAATAAATAGGTAGATCCTGGATACTTCATTTCATTTTCTTAACATCTTATATTGATGTTGTCGATTTCTCCATTGCCTGAGTGGCAGAATCATTAGCCAATGCATTTCGCACTCTGTGTGATGAGGGCATCAGGACTGATTCTGTCATCAGTAGAAAAAATAGCTCTGGTGGTCACACATTCTAATCTGTTTTCACAGGTGTCTTTTTTTAATGTTGGTTCCAAGAGAGTTCTAGTCTTTTGTGTGCCAGACTCCTGAAGACACGGGAAATGCATTCTGTTCCAATGTATTGGTGTAGTTTTACGTTACATAACTAGGATGTGGGGACAGCCCTGAAATTCTCCCTGGTCAGATTGAATCCTTTTAGGAATGTCACCCTTTTTTTGGCTATACATGGAGGTGTAAGCCACTGATGGTAATGCAATCGTAGTTCCTAACAAGACCCTGGTTTGGTTGTTCTTGACAGATCTCTTGCTTCACAAGATGAATGTTATCTTATTTGGCCAATCAGAACATTTCTGCTTGGAGTAAAACTTTTGGTAACTGATTATCTGGTGTTGGTGATGGAGGAGTTTAGGGGCGGTGGAGAGAACCACTACAAACATGCAAAGTTGAGAGCCTTTTTTTTAAATAAAAAAAACTGCGAGGGTAGTTTGAAGATATTTACTTAATTTCTCCAACATTGCAGTTTTTCTTAGTCATAAATGAGCCTGCGGCCTCAGGTGTGATAATTAAACATGCCATGGCTATGTAGTAGTGCTGGTGTTATGTTTTGCTTTTGACATCACTTTTTTAATAGCCTGAATCGGATGAGTTGCAGAGGGCACACACATTTTTAATACTTGGAAACTTCCATGATCCTTCCATGATCCTTGGTAAAGTGTGGGGCAGGAAGTTCACAATGTATATATAAAAATATGCCAACACTGGAGAACTCTTGATATTGGCAAGTATCTATTTGCAATCTTTTGTATTTTACATGACTGTGTACCCCCGAGCTCCTCGTTAGAATTTGACAATCTCCTTTCCTATTGTCAAAATTGCGTCTATAATGGCGGGATAAGTTTAGGGACATGTGTAGACTTTGCATCATCATTAGGGCATTTGGACAGTTGGATCTTAGTAATGTTGTGAAACTGTCAAAGGGCAGTTTATAAACATTTTTCGGATGTCCTTACTGATGCTGGGAAAATAGATCAGTCAGGTGAGTTTATTTGTGGAAGATGTTAGTGTAGAATAATGATGTCAGTATTATGTTATTAATGTCTGCAGTGACATTATTGGACGTTTGACAGCACATAATAGAGTTCATCTGTTTGAAGTGAATTGCATCTAGAAATCCTTTAAACATGTCACTGCAAGTCTGTCTCACTAATAACGTTTTATGAAAGGAGCTCATGAATTGTGGACAAACACCAACCAGTGCTAGATGGCCAATAAATAAATCCGTGACAGAGAGCACTGTTGCTATCATTGCGCACTTGTGCCCTGCTCTCCATGTTCTTCTGATTGGTTTATTGATTGTTTGATTTTTCTCCATCCAGGTCCCTGGTGTCCAGCAATGAATACCTTCTACGTCAAGTTAACAAAACGGCCAGCTCCCCATATGCAGACTCTTCTCAGCTAAACACGGGCCAAACAAAGACTTTAGACAGCTACTCTCCCCCACCCAGGAGTGGTTCCTCACCAATAACCACCTTGTACAGCTCTGGTGCTCAGTTCAGAAAGGTTAACCGCTTAAGTGCTTGCCCACTATAAATGACCTTGCAATGGAGCCTACAGAATATTTATTTTCTATTTAAAAAATGAAACATTTTACCTACAAGAAATGCAGATCACCACATTTTTGGGAATTGATTTACTCTGTTTGATCTTGCTTTATGGCCGCGTTCATTGTTTGCCTTTGTGTGACATGTCGTTAGCGTTGTTATTTTTTTATACCCGAAATCAGAAATCACATATGCTGCTATCTTGTAATGTACACATTGCTTGCTGCTCATCTCCAGACGGAAGTGAACAGGACAAAGGGGTGGGATACACTGGTTTACCCATCTGCCGATTCTTACCTGGAACATTTGTAGAGACCCTGCAGTAAATTCAGAGTAAAGCAATAGGGCGAGGCAGTGTGTTTGGAAGAAGACAGCAACTACTGTGGAAAAGAGAGCGAGTGGTGGACAGCTCTACTCTTCCACACAACTTACGAAATTATAATATATTAAAATGAAATTTGGTTAGTTGCAATACTAGTTCAAATAATCACATATGTCCTCTAGGGTGGCTTTAGCTTTTTTAAATGTGTTTTTTACTTGTATGTGTGTAAGCCACTACGTCTGTACGTTTCTGTGTTCTCTTTGATAAATAACTGGAATGAGAACCTGGAGAAATAAAACCCAAACAAACATTTATATCTTGTGTGTTTTATGTTAAATACACAACTGTGTGAGGTTTTTAATGGCACTGACGAAGTCAAAAGATTTGCGTTTTGTACGAGCATTACCAACATATGCCAAGGCACTTATGCTATTTGTAAGCAATTGCCATCATATACCTAGAGAGTAACATTATTTCTCATATAATCTTTTTGCTCTGCTATTCATTTTACGTACCAGATATTGTTATCAAAAGCCCAAACACTCACACCATTGGCAGATTTTGACATCAGAACCAAAGGAACTCATCCGGTCAACATACATGGTATATGGACTCCTATCATTGTCAAAGGTGTGCCCAGTTAGCATAGTTGGGCCCGATTCCATTATGAATGGTTAGCAGGGTAAGGCAAGCTTCAATATCTTCATTTACCATAGTAAGGGCAGGTTACAGGATGCCCATTGACGCCAAATTCAATTATGCCCACTTAGCACTACAATGGCAAGGGCGTTGACTGAGAGAAGCATCAATCCTCACTCACTTGACAGCGACGTATGCGCGGTGGGGGAATTGAGTGGAAGCTCAAGAACAGTTTTCCTGTACTTGTTGCAAGGCTCCCTTGCTTCTGCAATTGACAGTGGCACAGGGAGGCTGGAGCATGGCAGCCCTGTTTTTCATGTCCCCATGTGTTTTTCTGACCCTTTAGCCAAGGCCAGGAACGGGGCCAAGTGGTGCAGGTAGACATCCGTAGAGGCCAGGATGATCAGCAGGGGAAGGACAGAAATGCATTGCCACGCTCCTGAGGATATCAGCAGAACGTGTATGTCGTCGATGATCTACTATGCTCTTCTTCTTTCACTTGGCTGTGTATGTCAAGTTTGAATGAAATGTGTTTCAGAGTGCTGGAATCAGGCAGGTTTTCAGCGAAAATATGATGCAAATAATGCATTTGAAAACATATTTTTTAGTAGCATTTGTTAAAACGACCTAAAAAGAGAATCCATTCTGTCAAAAAATCTGTCCCATCCTAGACTCACAAGCTGGCACTTAGGACATTGCCCCATTGCCCAACAGGCCAGTCTGTGCCTGCTCACTCCAACCACTGAGCCACTGGGTCTCACTTCAGAAAGCGTAGCTTTTTGCATTATCACATGGCAGTTAAACATGTAATTGATGAAGAGTTGTCTGGTAAATAATTCCGGTTGGGATAAGCAAAGGTGATGGTCTCCCAGAGCCATTTCTTATGGAGATAATGATTTAAACATTGGAAAAAGGTTATATAATTCCTCCCAATTCACAGCTAAACCTACCAGATTGAGTATTTGCATGCCAATGAGGGGGCTTGAACCCGCAATCTTGCCACCTGTAAACGCGTTGTTTAACCTCAGAGCCAATGGGTCTCCCTTTTGAAAGCATTGCTTTTTGCATTATGACGGGGCGTTCAACAATGTAAATAATGACGATGTATCTGGCAGCTAGTAATCCCAGTTGGGATAAACAAAAGTGCTGGTCTTGCTCTGAGCCATTTGTAATGAAAGTAAAGATAAAACAATATTTTTAAGAAAGTAAAAAAAACATTCAAAATGTTTTCGATTTCCTCCCAGCACTCAGCTCAGTTTGAGTATTTGCATGCCAATCACAGGACTTGAACCTGCATCCTTGACACTGGTTTACGCATGCTCTGATGTCTGATCCACTACATCCCACTTTAGAAAGAGCTGTTTGCATTATGACATGACCGTCAAAGATATCATCGATGTAGATGCATCTGAGAAATAGTAATGCTGCTTGCGATAAAGAAAGGTGCTGGTCTCCTTTTCCGAGCCATTTGAAAGGGACATAAAGATAAATAATATTTTTATAACAGTAAAAATATCATTACAAATTAAAATGTAAGTATTTCCTCACAATGCACAGCTCAACCTGCTAGTTTGAGTATTTCAATGCCAATGAGGGGACTTGAACCTGTAATCTTGCCATTGTTAACCCATCCTTTGATCTCCAAGCCACTGGGTCTTCCTTTAGAAAGCATAGCTTTTTACATTATGACATGGGGGTCAAAGTTGTAATGGAAGAAGACTCATCTAGGAACTATCAAAGCCGGTTTGGATAAACAAAGGTGCTGGTCTCTCTCAGCCATTTGTAATGGAAATAAAGGGAAAACAATATTTTTATAACAGTAAAAAAAAACATTGAAAGGGAAAAAGTGTATTTATTTCTTAACAATGCAGCAATATGGGTACTTTCCTGCTATTGAGGGGACATGAACTTTCAGCTTTGCCACTGATAAAACCCATGCTCTAATGTCTGAGCCACTGGGTCTCCTTTCAGAAATCATACTTTTTTGCTTTATGACGTGGATGTCTAAGGCATAATGGATGGAGATGCACCTGGGAAAAAGTTATGCCAGTTGGGATAAGGTATTGATCTCTCTGAGCAATTTGTTAACAAGATTTTTAAACCAGTAAAAAAAAGACATTGCAAATGTTAACTATTTCCTCTCAATACAAAACTCAACCTACTAGTGTGAGTATTTTCAAGCCAATGAGGGGAACGCTTGATTGAACCTCTGATTTACTGGGTCACCCTTCAGAAAGCACACCCTTTTGCATTATGACATTGTGCTCATGGTGTAATGGAGGAAGATGCATCTGTGAAATAGCAATGCTGGTTGGGATAAAGAAAGGTGCTGGCCTCTGAGCAATTTGTAATGAAAATACAAATTAAACTATTTTTATAATGTGAAAAAAAGATTACAAATTAGAATGTTACCCATTTCCTCCCACTACACAGCTCAACCTACCAGTTTGAGTATTTTCATGTCAATGTGGTGACTTGAACCTGCAACTTTGTCACTGATAAACCCATGCTCTAACCTCAGAGGCAGCGTCTCCCTTCAGAAAACATAGGTTTTTACATTAAGACATGGTGGACAAAGGTGAATTTGATGACTATGAATCTGGCTTTTAATAAACAAGGTGCTGGACTCACTCGCTGATCCATTTGTAATTGAAATAAATAAAAAACTATATTTTTCTAACCGTAAACAAAATAAAAATTGAAAATGTTACCTATTTCCTCCCAATGCACAGGTCAACCTACAAGTTTGAGTAAGTAATTTTAATGCCAATGTTGGGACTTGAACCTGCAACCTTTCTACTTGTAAACCTGTGCTCTAACATCTGAGCCATTGGGTCTCTCTTCGGAAATTACAGCGGTTTGCTTCATAACATGGCGGTCAAGATGTAATGGATTAAGGGGCATCTGTGACCTAGAAATCCTGGTTGGTATACATAAAAGTGCTCATCTCGTTCTCTGAACCATTTGTAATACAATACTTTTATAGCAGTTTAAAAAAATTAAAAATGTTGCCTTTTTCCTTGCAACAAAACATTCAACCAACTATTTTCAATATTTGTGTGCCAATGAGGGGACTTGAATACACAATCCTGCCATTCGTAAAGCAATGCCCTAACTTTTGAGTCACTAAATGACAGTTCAGTATTTATAGCTTCTTGCATTATGGCATCCTTGTCAAAAGTATAATTGATAAAGCTGCATCTGGGAATTCGGATTTTCGGGTTAAGATAAAGAAATGTGCTGGTCACTCTCTCTGGACCATTTGTAATGGAAATTAAGATACAATAATTTGTTTGTCAGTAATTAAACATGTTACCTATTTTATCTCAATGCACAGTGCAACCTATGATTTTGAGTGTGCTCATGCCAGCAAGGGAACAATAACCTACAACCTTTCCACTGATAAACCCATGCTCTAACCTCTGAACTACTATGTCTCACTTCCAAAAGCATAGCTTTTTGCATTATGACATGGAAGTCAAAGGTTTCATTGGAAAATAATGGCGTTTGGCATAAGCAAAATTGCTGGTCCCCCTCTCTGAGCCATTTGTAATGGGGGAAAAAAAAGGTTAAACATTTTTTGTAACAGTAACATTTTTTATCCTTTTCCTCCCAAAGAAGAGCACAACCACCACCTTTTTTGAGAATTTTCATTTCAACAATGGGGCTTGAACCTGCACCTTTACCACTGGTAAATACATGCTCCAATGTCTGAGTGTGAGAAACCTGAAGGTGTCGTACCCGCTAGTTCCAAGGATCTGTCATCCAGGTGGCCAGAACACGGCTGTCGCTTTTGGGTCCAGTTCCTGGGGGTGGACCAGTGCGGGAGGGTCACCTGGATGAGGGGTCTGTGGGGAGTGGAAGTGGGACACCGGAGAGTGAGACGCAGTGTCCCCTTCCTTGTAACTCAAACCCCTCCCCCCTTCCCGACACGAACACTTTCTCACCGACATTTCACCGTGAGCAACAACGGACTAACAGAGCCGTATCCCTGACATGTCCCAACACTATGGTCCGGCAAGGTCAGGCAATTACGGATCAGTGCGCACGCCTGACTTTCATCACACTTCCCCCACACGGATGAAAGGCGGGCAAGACCAGAGAGGGTTGCAAGGAGGGAAGTATGGTTTACCTGTAAAGACCGTTACTTTCATGAGCCTTGGAAAGTAAGAAACCGAAGACCAGGAACTAAGGCTGTTCAAACCTGCACAGCTTGTCGGAGGCACCCGGGGCTCTCCCGCGTCGACAACCAAGGCAGGGAGGTGTGATTGCCGTCGTTGTACTGTCCTTTGCTCCTACAACAAAGCGGCGTCAGAAAAGACTGCACAACCGGTGAGTTGGAAGGACTGATACCAAACCAGCTTGTCTTTTGAACCAACATAGCAAGTGGCAATAGTGTATAAAGAGAACAGTGTGTAAGGCGTTTGGGATGAGCGACACAAATACAATTGGAAGCCAAAAGAAAGTAGTTGAACTTTATAATTGAACTTGGGAGGCCAACAAAAGATAACATGCATAGAGTGGTCCAGCGCCACTTGGGTGTTCATTCGAAAGTCTGTTAGGTGTTCAACTGGTGGCGAGTGTGAGAGAAAGAAATTTCGAGGGGATTGTGTCCTCTGACGTATTCCACATCTGACAGGTAATGACCACAGCTGTGCTGTTTAGTCAAATTTTCGGCAGAGGGTGTCCTGCGTCGATGACGTCGATCCGTTGTCCCTCGAGGGCCTCTGTCGAGGGTTGACATCACTGGATGTTATATATAGGCCGCAAAGCGCCCGTAGCCTCAGTTCCGTTTTTTCCGCAAACGTGTTTGCTTCGGAATCTCGGCGCGCTCGATTCTTCTCTTCGTAAGCAATGTCTTCATCTTCTTCTACTACCCCAAAGTCGGGCTTTAAAAATGTCGGGACTGCAGTTCGAAGATGTCTATCACGGACCCGCACGACATCTGCCTCTGGTGCCTCGGCGAAAGCCACACCACCGACGACTGCGAGGATCGCCGGTCCCTGACGTCTAAGGCCTTGCGGGAACGTAAGAAGAAATTGAAGGTAAGTAGGGTGTCTAAGCCCCATAAATCGAAGTCTGCTGGGCTTTCGACTGATGACTCGAGGGGCGACTCTCTGCGTCAGCGAAAACCCAAGGGGTCTCGATCTAGGAGTGGTTCCCGCCATTCCTCTGCCTCGTCGAGGCATTCTAGGAAGCGCCGTCACCGGTCGCCTTCCCCATCCTTGTCGGAGGAGGACTCCGCCAGACGGTTGACTTATCACACCAAGTCTTCGTTGCCGGCTGAATGGGATGCATTTGGCCAGCAGATGATGACGATTTTCGAATCGCAAGGCACAGTTCCGCCCGCGCCTTCGAAAGAAGCCGGCAAGGAACGGGCTCGGTCCACCACTCGCGCGCCTTCGGGCACGGGAGGTCGTCGCGATCAGCGGGAGCCGTTGAGGTCCCGCTCGGACAAGGGAGATAGCCATAGCCGTGCCAGGTCCAGGTCCCGGTCCTCGACGCCATCGAAACCCGTGAAGCCTTCGAGGAAGGCGTCAACGCCATCGGCGCCATGTCCGTCGAAGGACTCTCTCTGGGCTCCGCCCTCGAAGAAGTCGTCGTCAGCGCCTCGGTCGACGTCAACGCCGATTCCCTCGGCACCCTCAACGCCGTTTGTGGAAGATTTGCCGGAGGTGCCCCGGAGGGCTGTGGAACCTCAGAGGAAGGCTCTCAGTAAGTCTTTGAGGCCTGTTTTTGAGCCCTATTCTGTTCCTCCTCCCAGATTGGATTTGTTCCAACCCTTAGAGTATATTTCTGAGGTGGAGGAACTGTCTGATGAGATAGATGTACCTGTCCCTGATGTCCCTGATGACCTTTTGACTGGGCACAGTCAGTTGGAGGACCTCCGTCAGTAATTGCATGACGCAGTGGTCTTCACATCTCTCCGGAGGTGGAGTTTGGCAGGCCTGAGCCTGGGGCGCATGCCGATTCCTCCTATAGGCGTCTCATGTCGAGGGTGACTGAATACTTGGGGTGGTCTGCTCCACCTGTTGAGTTTGATCAGGATGATTTGACGGACATCCTGGATCAGGCTCCTCCCACTGACCCGGTGTTACCATTTCACATGGCTTTGCAAAGGAGGGTGGCGGCGGCTTGGACTGCTCCGGAGAGTCTACCGGCAGTTAATAAGTCGCTTCCGAAAAAATACTGCCCATCCAGTAGTGACCCCTGCTACTTGTTGACACACCCTACTCCGGAGAGTTTGGTGGTGCCGGTGGCTACGGCCCCCTGGAAGCAGGCTGCGTACCCTACCATCCCTCCGGATAGGGACGATAAGCGCTTTGATGGTTGGACGAAGAAGGTATTTTCGGCTGGGGGTATGGCGTTGAAGTCGCCCAACTCCACTTGTGCCTTGGCGAGATTCACTCACACTCTGTGGAACTGTGCATCTTTGGCGGCTGAGCATATTTCCGAAGGGGAAGAACAGGATGGTTTTCTAACCCTTGTGCAAGACGGCAAGGATGCCATGTGCAAGTCCGTTCAGTCGGGTTTGGACACGGCAGACTGTGTCAGCCGGTCCATGGCTGCGAGCACCATGATACGCAGGTTTGCGTGGTTGTGGAAGTCGGGGTTTGCTCCTGATGTGCAATCCTGGCTTCTGAACATGCCCTTTGATGGTGTTCACCTGTTTGGCAGCAAGGCTGATGAGAGCCTTGAGAGGTTGCAGACCTCCAAAGCTGCAGCGAAGTCTTTGAGCGCTGCAGTACGTCAAACCTCTGCCTTTTCGTCCTAGGGGACAGCAATAGAGGGGAGGTTCCTTTCGGTACTATTCTACCTTTGGTAGATCGAGAGGAGCTGCCAGTCAAAGGGGCCACCGTAGGAGTACCCGAGGTGGAAAAAAAGGTACTCAGGGTGCCAAAGCCGCTCAGGCAGTTGCCTCTTTGCCCTCAGGCACAGCCGCGTCCGCTCAGTCATGAGGCCATGTCCCATGGTTCGCCGGTTGGGGGTAGACTTGTGCAGCATCTTGGAGAATGGCGTGCCATTACTTCAGATGCGTGAGTTCTGGAGATCATAGCCCACGGCTACTGTCTTCCCTTCCGGCAGAGGCCTCAAAGCAATCCACCGGGGAAGCTCTCTTTGAAGCGTCCGGATCCTATCCCTGCTGGAGAAAGGCGCCATAGAACTGATGCCTGTAGCGGGGAGGAACAAGGGATGGTATTCCCCTTATTTTTTGATCCTGAAAAAAGACGGGGGATTGAGACCCATCATGGACTTGCGTTGGTTGAACAAGCTCCTCAGGAAGGACAAGTTCAAGATGTAACTGAAGTAACTCTCTCAAGTCTTCCAGGCCCTTCAACTTCAGGATTGGTATCTCTAGAGCTCAAGGATGCTTACTTTCAAGTGCCGATTCATCCCAAGCACAGGAAGTACCTGAGGTTTGCAGTTGCCGACTCGCATTTTCAGTTTCGGGTCCTGCTGTTCGAATTGACCTCCGTCTTCACCAAGCTGATGGTGGTGGTGGCCGCGTATCACAGGAAAGGGGGGATTCACGTCTACCCCTACCTGGACGATTGATTGCTCAGGGCACGCTCTTCCGAGCTCGCCCTCGATCATCTGTCCGTCACCTGCCACTCCCTCCACAAGCTGGGCTTCTCCCTCTATTTAAAGAAGTCACATTTGACACCTACTCAGCGGCTCCAATACATCGGGGCAATGCTCGACACATACCCGGGGCAGTGTTCGCCCCTCCAGGTGAGGGCTCATCACATTCTGCAGGTGGTGGACAAGTTTCAACGTGCCCAGAGTCTCCCGGCGTTCGAGTTCTTGAGGTTGCTCGGCCTCATGGTATCCTGCATTTTCCTGGTGCCACAGGCCAGGCTGCGGATGAGATCTCTGCAGTGGGCTCTCAAGATGCAGTGGTCGCAGTTCTCTGGCATGATGTCGGATCCTGTTCAGATTCCGACCTCGGTCGCCCGGGATCTTCTATGGTGGACCGTCGAAGGCAATCTGTTGAAGGGAGCACCATTTTGGCAACCATAGCCAGAGGTGACGATCGTGACGGACGCATCCCTCAAAGGTTGGGGAGCTCATGCCACTGAGTTGACAGCCAGCGGACGTTGGTCTCTGTCGGAGTCCAGACTTCACATCAATCTGTTAGAGCTGAGGTCCGTCAGGTCAGCCCTGAAGGCTTTTCTGCCATCTGTGCGGGGGAAGAATGTCCTAATTATGACGGACAATACAGTGGCCATGCACTACCTCAACAAAAAAGGGAGGGCAGGGTCACTCCCGTTGTGCAGGTAGGCGATGCAGCTCTGGTTCTGGGCCATCCAGCAGGAAATTTCGATCTCGGCAGTTCATCTGGCAGGAGACGAAAATGTGGTGGCGGACGCTCTGAGCAGGCAGAGCACGGTCTCTCACGAGTGGGAGCTGGCTCAGGAAGTTCTTTTGGAGATCTTCGCCCTTTGGGGAGCCCCTCAAGTGGATCTCTTCACCACCAGTGTCAATCAGAAGTGCAAGAGATTCTGCTTGTGGCAATTTCCCCCAAGAGGCGCCTTATGGGACGCGTTAGTAGTGGAGTGGTCCTTCCCCCACTGCTGTATGCGTTTCCTCCAGTCCCCATCATTCCGCAAGTGTTAGAGGTTACGGAGGTTTGGTTCCTGAATGATCCTCATTGCTCCAGCATGGGCCAGGAGAGCGTCGTACCCGGACCTTTTAGACATGTCCATCTGCCCTCCACACCGTCTTCCCTACCGAGACGATCTGCTCTCACAGGAGGGGGGACCGGTTCTCCATCCGGAGGTCAAGTCTCTCAGCCTTCATGCTTGGTATCTAAAAGGTTGAGGTATAAGGATTGGGACCTCCCCAAAGACGTGATGGAGGTGTTGCTTTCGGCCAGAAGGCCCGCAACGAAATCCCTGTAACGCTGCTGTTGGAGAAAGTTCTGTGACTGGTGCAGGGTACAGAATGTGGATCCTTTCCAATGTTCCATTCCTTTGGTTTTGTCTTTTTTGCTTTTGTTAGCTCACAAGGGCCTGCAAGTGGTTACCATTAAGGGTTACCTGGTGGCGCTGTCCATATTTAAGCACTCATCTGAGGAATGTTCTTATTTTAAGATTCCTTTGATTTCTCCGTTTCTAAAAGGGCTAACTAATGTGTTTCCATCATCGCCTTTCCAGGTGCCGGGATGGGATTTGAATTTGGTTTTAAAATTCCTAATGGGAGCTCCGTTTGAGCCCTTACATTCTTGTCCGTTGCGACTGTTGTCCTTTAAAACTGTGTTTTTAGTTGCGGTTACTTCTGCACGCAGAGTGAGTGAGTTGCACTTTACGCCAAGCCACCCTTTACTGTTTTCCATAAGGACAGGGTTGTCCTGCGGGTACGGCCTTCTTTTCTTCCGAAGGTTGTGTCGGAATTCCATTTGAGCCAGAAGGTGATTCTTCCGGCGTTTTATCCTCCCCCACATCCTGGTAAGGAAGAGGAGAGGCTCCATAGGTTGGATCCTAGGAGAGCTTTGAGTTTCTATCTCTCACGGATGTCCTGGGTCAGAGTGGACGATCAGCTCTTTGTTGGTTATGCTGGAAGGCGCTTGGGTCAGGCTGTTTCCAAACAGACCTTGTCCAGATGGATCATTTTGACAATCTCTGAGTGTTACTGTTTGGCGGGAAAGGACCCTCCTGTAGGCTTACGGGCTCACTCTACTAGGGGTGTGGCTGCCACCACTGCTCTACAGAAGAATGTTCCTATTCGCAATATTTGCGAAGCAGCCACATGGGCCTCTGTCCATACTTTTGTGAGACACTATTCCTTGGACTCCATCCATGGGCAGGATTTGGCCTTTGGTAAGGCAGTTCTCTATACAGCCATTTGATTGGGCATTCTAAAATTGTAAATTCTTTTCCCACCCCCATAAGTTGGTACTGCTTTGGGAGTCTTTCATAGATGTGGAATACGTCGGAGGACACAATCCCCTCGAAGAACACGTTACTTACCTTATCTGGTAACGTTCTTTCAATGGGAAGTTCCTCCGACATTGAACCCTCCCAGCCTGCCCCTCTACTGAATTTCTTATGCAATTCCAGCTTACGTTTCCGCAAGGTTTTCTGCAGTCATACTGGAGTCATACTGGCAGGAGATTGGTGCCACATGTTCTGGGAAAAAACTACAACTGAGGCTACGGGTGCAGTGCGTCCTATATATAACATCCGGTGACGTCGGCCCTCGACAGAGGTCCTCGAGGGACAATGGATCGATGTCATCGACGCAGGTCGCCCTCTGCCGAAAATTTTGCAAAGCAGCACAGCTGTGGTCGTTACCTGTCATAGATGTGGAATACGTCGGAGGAACATCCCATCGAAAGAACATTGCCAAATAAGGTAAGTAACTTGTTCATTGAGATCGTAGTAGTCATGCAACGGGTCAGACTAAACCCTGTGCACATTCAAAAGTCTTCAATAGTTTCATGTACGTCACAATTGGCCTGAGTCCGGCTGAGGGAGACTGATTAGACAAAAGGAAAGGGATCTGAGCGTGGCAGCGGGGTATCCGAGGTGAACCGAGAGCCACCTGAAAAATAATTTGAACCTGGTTTTGAAAGGGATCTGAGCCCGGAAGAGGGGGTTCCATGGTCAACACCCAAATTGAACTGTGGAAAAGGAAAATAACGTTTGCGTGTTGTTTTTGGTACAGCAGGCCCTCTGCATCAGGAGACTTGCAAGAAGTCAAGAGACTTGGACACAGAAGGTCCTGAACTGGGAAAATTGAACTGTATCCTTGTGCCGCAAAAGCCAGAGTGTGTGCTTTGCTTGAGTGACCCGCGCTGCCCCATGCTGAAAATGTGGGGAAGGGAGGCCCAAGCATCCCGACATATTATTTTGTGAACACTTCTTTCTTTTTCATGAACATTGCCCCACATTATGTGTATATTAGTGGTAAGGATTGGCCTTTTTTTCTTTTTTTTTTTTTTTACTATAGGCCCTTTTATTTTGACAAGACTCCACTAGGAAGGCATTATTATTATTTGATGGTCGTAACTTGCTCCCATCTGTAGATTTAGGTAGGCGTTTATCAGACTCTTGTGCAAGTTCAATAAACACCCTTTAACTGTGGTCACTTGTCTGTCTTACTATTGATGCCATGCCTTCCTTACATTGAGCCACTGGGTTTCCTTTCAGAAAGCCTACCTTTTTGCATTATGACATGGCGGTCAAAGGTTTCATTGAGAAATAGCAATGCCGGTGGTGGGATAACGAAAGGTGCTGGTCTTTCTTTTCTGAGCCATTTGTAATGGATATAAAGATGAAACAATATTTTTAAAATAGTAAAAAGCATTAGAAATGATACGCATTTCCTCCCAATGCACTAAGTTTAGTATTTTCATGTCAATGAGGAAACTTGAACCTGTAATATTGTCATGGGTAAACCCATGCGCTTTCCTCTGAGACACTGGGTTGCCCTTCAGAAAGCATACGTTTTTGCAATTTGACATGGTGGCCGACGGTGTAATTGACTGAGATGCGTCTGGTAAAAAGCAATGCCGGTTGGGATAAAAACAAAGGTGCTGATCTCTCTATGAGCCATTTGTAATAGAAATAAAGATTAAACAATATATATATATATATATTTCTGAGGCTTGTAGAATCTGCTTAGATCACATGCTGTGCATAGGCCGACATCTAGTCGAAGCTGCGGAATATTCGTTTTTTTTTTCGAAACTCAAAAATGGGCGTTGACACACAGAGTGCCAGTAATACTATCCCTAGTGTGACGTCCACTGTACCCATGATCCCTCACGCGTGTAGGACCCTCAGATTGTTTTTTCCGCCATACTTGTAGGAAGCATTGTGCGGAGTCCTCTGGCTTTCTGCCAGATTTTGCTAAATATCATATTAATTTCCTTGTTCTTTCACTCCCACGTCGAGACATCGAAGTTCCAAGATCGATGCCGGTCCGAAGAACAAACAACCGTCGAGAGCTACACAGCGGACTTTGGGCCTCGGAAAGGCCTCTGGCCTTGGCCCGGGCATTGGAAGGCCTCTGGCCTTGGCCCTGCAAGTAGGGAGAGTGGGGGGTGGTACATACTCTCACTCTTATTATTATTCCTACACACACACTAGCCCGCTGCCATAGGGTGCATATGGAGGGTACCCCTTTTAAATTTTGCCCCAAGTGCAACCACAAGTAACCTTGGCTTGACAAACACGCCACCTGTAACCTCTGCTTGCCGAGGGATCACCCCGAGGCGAACTGCAGAGCGTGTAGCCGGTTCAAGGCGAAAACGCTAAAGGACTGCTCGACCAAACGTTGGGCCCACCACGCCAGGCAACTCGAGGCCATGGAAGCAGAGAGTGCCTTCAGTGATGGCAGCAACGCCGTACTTTCGGACGGCGAGGGCAAAGAGTTGTAGAAAGATGCCCAAGCTCAAGTCCCCGATCTTGGAAGATTGTCTGACAGGGCAGTTATGGGGAACACACCCGGCGACACGAGCGCTACCCACACCACTTCGACACCTAAACACTCGAAGTCCAACCGTTACTCGACACGTGTGTCGAGTTCCTGGAAAGAGGCACAAAGAGAGCGGTCAACCGAATCGGTGTCCTCTGGGCGTTCCAGGTCAAGATCGCTGCACGACACGAGGCAACCGTCCATAGTTGCCAAGAGTGCCTCACTCACCATAGTCACGGAGGTACGCTCGTCAGAAGACGAATCCGACCTCCAGCCACAGGCCGCACACCAGAAGTCGACGCCGGCAGACCGTTCGGCGTCTGCTTCTGAGTCTCGACGTGCGCACTCCAAAGAAAGAGACACTACCCCCGAATCTCGACGCCAGGCGTCGAAAGGCTCAGAGAAGGTGAAAACATCAGGGAAACACTCTTCTACTCATGGGGAAGTCTTCAGATAAACATAAATCCAAGACCCCTGTCCAAGGCCGTAGGTCCAAACAAGGAATAGAAGGGGAACCCTCTCAGGAAATAGTCATTCCCAGCTCCAAAAAATGGACCAGTGAGGATATAGACAGAGTAATTTCTATGATGTCCTCCATAGCTGACTTCTACTCCAAGAACCCAGAGCACTTCCTCTCCTATACCCCAGACAGTGCTACTCCTTCTGGATCCAGGGACCCTCAGCCGCCTACTAAAAAACATTGGATTGAGACTCCAACTCAGGGACTGATTTCAGACCCTTTTCACATCCAGCCTTACACTCAGTATGGTGAGGATCCTCAACAGTACGATGAGGATACAGACATGGTAATGTTGGACGACCAAACTGGGGTGGACTATTATGGGGATGATGAGGGCCAAGAGGGGGAGGAAGATGACGTCGCAGAAGCCTACAGGGTAGACTCCCCTGTTCACAAAGAACCTCAGGTTACCGACTCTCCAGTAGACAACCAGCCCCTCCTAAATGAGGTCTTGGCTAGAGCGGCAGAGCACTTCAGCATAGACACTCGGGGCACAGGAGGAGAGGGATTTTGCAGAAGAACTAGTGGGAGAGAGGAGGCCGATTGCCCAAGCCATTCCAATTCTCAAGTCCATCCAACAGAGAATTGATCCTTCCCTTCTCACTCCTAACCTCATCAGGGCCGTAAACCCGAGAATCGAGAAATTGTCCACGGCCGCCCAGTCAGACCCACTTTACATAAGGGGTCAACTGAAGCCTGACTCCTTGGTGAGTACTAACACCAGAAAAAGGGCGGGGACATCTCTATCTTCATCTGAGGCCCCCCAGACAAGGAGAGCAAGAAGATTGATGGGTTGGGAAGGAAAGTAGCCTCCACTGCCACTTACCAAACAAGGATTGCCAACACCACCACTCTGCTGGCAAGTTACAATTGCCACCAGTGGAAGCAGGTAGCTGCCCTCATTGTGTCCACACCGGAACCACTAAAGGGTCAGTTGGCCCAGGTCGCGTCGGAGGGGAGAGCCGTGTCCGGTTGCATCCTTAAGGCAACCTTTGATGCCTCAGATAACGCGTGCAGGCTCATAGCAGAGAGCACTGTCATTAAGAGGCATGCTTGGTTAAGACAGTCAGGATTTAAACCTGAAACACAAGCCTCCCTAATTGACATGCCGGTGGACCCGAATCTGCTATTTGGCAAGGCGGTAGAGGACGCATTAAAGACTGCCATAGACGAGTATGATACCCTGAAATCCCTGGGACAGTTGACCAACAAGCCCCCTAATCAAAGAGGGAATGGTAATTTCCGTCGCCCATGCAGCCAAAATTCCCAAAGGGGCTCCAGTTATACTCAGGGACAGGGTACATCATGGGGTAACAACCAGCAGACTACACAGAGTTATGGCAGAGGAAACAAAAGGGGCCGTGGTAAGGGTAGAGGCAGCCCCAGCAGAGGCGGCACGCCTCCCGCAAAACAGTGGCGCTCCACTCAGGGTCCCTTTTCACGCATCCCCAGTAGGGGGACGCATTGCCAACTTCACCCAAGCTTGGGAAGGGATCACATCAGACAGATGGGTGCTGTCCACAGTTTCCGCAGGATACTGCATAGAACTGCTTGAGCGTCCCCAAAACCACCCCCCACGTCAAAAGATACATTCCTTGGACCACCAACAGATCCTCCTTGAGGAGATCGTCAATCTTCTAGCAAAGGACGTGATCGAACTCTACCGGGCAACCAGTTAAACAAGGGTATTTATTCAACTTACTTCCTTGTGGCAAAAAAAAGATTTGAGAATGCGCCCAGTATTAGACATACGCCCTGCAAACAACTATGTCAAGCCCCAAAAATGTCGCATGACTACTCTCCAAGAGGTAATCCCCCTCCTAAAAAAGGGGGATTACACGGCAACATTGGACATGAAAGATGCCTATTTTCATATTTCCATGTTCCCGGCGCACAGAAAATTCTTGCGCTTCAAGGTGGACAGTCAGCACTACCAGTTCAAGGTGCTGCCCTTCGGTATAGCCTCGGCTCCAAGGGTATTCACCAAGGTACTGGCGGTGGCGGCAGCACACCTACGCAGAGAGGCAATCCCAGTGTACCCTTACCTGGATGACTCGCTCATCACGGGGGAGACCCCAGTAATTTGTAGATCAAACATTCAAAGTACCATTGACGACCTCTTCGAATTGGGTTTCTCCATAACTGAGAAAAAATGAAGCCTGGTGCCAAGCACCTCCAAACAGTTCCTTGGAGCTGTCCTAAACACTCAAGAGGGGTTGGTCTTTCCATCAGAGAAAAGAATTCATTCAGAATCTACTACTGCAAATTCCTCTTTATCAGCCAGGTCGCCAGATAAGGGTGCGCAAAGCGATGCGTTTGCTAGGCATGATGGCGTCATGTATTTACCTGGTCCCCCACGCGCGCCTGCGCACGCGACCCATGCAAGAATGGTTGGCGAAACAGTGGTCTCAGGCAAGTGGTCAGTGGGACGATCTAGCGGTCGTTTCGCCAACACTTGTACAAAGTCTTCACTGGTGGACAAGAGAGAATCTGTCAAAGGGGAAACCCTTTTAAGATCCATAAGTACAGGCTGTAGTCGCAACAGACGCATCCCTCTCAGGGTGGGGAGCACACCTCCTTCACCACACAGCTCAGGGTCTCTGGTCTCACACAGTAGCCAAGAATCATATCAATCTGCTAGAGCTTCTGGCAGTATTCAGAGCGCTTCAGGCGTTCGAGCCCCACCTGTTGAACCTGTCAGTGCAGACCCTGACAGACAGCACAACAGCAATGTTTTACCCAAACAAACACGGAGGGGCTCGTTCACCAAATCTGTCCAAGCTTGCCCAGAAAATTTGGATATGGGCAATCAGACGGAACATTTACCTGTCATCTCAACATGTTCCAGGGGATCTCAATTCGCTAGCGGACGCCTTGAGCAGAGATCCCCTCCCAGAAGAACACGAATGGTGTCTACTCAGAGAAGTCATAGAAGACCTCTTCTCACAGTGGGGTTTCCCCACTACAGACCTATTAGCCACAAGCGAAAACAGGCAATGCCCAGGATTCGCATCCAGGTTTCCTCAGCCAGAATCCAAGGGGAACGCCCTGTGGATGAACTGGTCAGGAATGTTTGCCTACACCTTTCCACCAACCCATCTCATGAGGAAGGTGGTCAACAAGATGCACAGTGAATCGATGACGCTCATCCTGGTTGCTCCCATGTGGGCGAGGCAACCGTGGTTCCCACACCTTGGCACACGAGCCATGTGCGAACCCATCAGACTTCCATGCTGGTACAACCTACTGTCCCACCACCAAGGTCAAACAGTGCATCCTCAACCCAGCTCAATGAACCTGGCAGCATGGCTCCTGAAGTCATAGAGTTTGGACATCTCAACCTACCACAGAGATGTATGGACATCCTAAAAGAATCTAGGAAACCTAACACGAGGCACTGTTACTTTGATAAATGAAAAAGATTTGTTATCTGGTGCCAGAATAAGCAAATCAACCCGGTTGATTGCACTCCTTCCAATATTGTCACATACATGCTCCACCGGCTGGATGCAGGATTGGTATTTAACTCACTCAAGGTACACCTGGCAGCGCTGTCAGCCTACACCACCTCCCACAACAAGGTTTTGTGGTGGAAGGTACTAGTGGTTAATGCCTTCATGGAAGGGGTAAAGAGACTCCACCCTCCAATTTCTAACCCACCACCTGGCCTGGATGGGTCCTTAATGTGGTGCTTGCTAAGCTCATGGGCCCACCCTTTGAACCCATGTATAAAACCAGTCTCAAACACCTGACCTATAAAACGGCCTTCTTAGTAGCCATTACATCCATAAGAAGGGTCAGTGAAATTCAGGCTCTGTCAGTGCAGGATCCTTTCTTTACTGTTCATAAGGATAAACTGGTTCTACGAACACACCCTAGGTCTTCACCTAAGTTAATTTCTTAATTCCACGTTAACCAGTCCATTGAGCTTCCGGCCTTCTTCCAAGAGCTCTGCTGAGGTGAAACTACACACTCTAGTTGTGCGAAGAGCGGTCCTCCACTATGTAGACAAGACCAGGCCGCTAAGAAAAACAGACCAACTGTTTGTCTCTATAGCTACAGGCAGAGGAGGAGATTGCGTCTCTAAAGGTGCCATCTCCAAGTGGATAGTCAATTGTATCCAACTATTTTACTCCCTTTCTGAAAAGACTCTGCCTTTTACGCCATGAGCCCACTCTACAAGAGGCATTGGGGCCACTCTGGCTTTCATTGCAAAGGTACCCCTTGACACCATTTGCAAAGCAGCTACATGGAGCTCTAGTCACACTTTTAATCAGCACTACTGCATTGACACTCATTCCAAGACAGATACTCCAGTGGGACAAGCGGTTCTAAGACATTTCTTTGCTCATGACCCTTCTCACATCCCACCTCCTTCTTCTAACACTGCTCGCCAATCTATGCACAGCATGTGATCTAAGCAGATTCCACAAGCCTCAGAAGGGATACATTACCCACCGTAATCGTATTTCTGATGCTTGTATCTGCTTAGATTCACATGCGCCCGCCCTTCCTCCCCTCTGAGAGAAGGCACATGGTTGCTTGTAGTCTTAGCTTATCTATCTGCTTGGATAATCTGTAGTCACGCTACTCCTCATGCTACCTCATGTCAGAAAAAATACAATCTGAGGGTCCTACACGCGTGAGGGATCATGGGTACAGTGGACGTCACACTAGGGATAGTATTACTGGCACGCCCTGTGTCGATGCCCATTTTCGAGTTTCGAAAAACAAAGTGTAGTACTCCGCAGCTTCCACTAGATGTCGGCCTATGCACAGCATGTGAATCTAAGCAGATACAAGCATCAGAAATACGATTACGGTGAGTAATGTATCCCATATATGTGTGAACATTTGTGGCTTTGTGTATGTTCCCTATACAATTCCACACTGTTTCACCAATCTGCACCAGATATTGCACAGTTACCTTTACCTATGAGGGAATGCAATCCCTAGTATTTTATAACAGTAAAAATCACCAGTTTGAGCATTTTCATGCCAACAAGCAGACTTGATTCTGTAACTTTGCCACGGGTAAACTCATTCTCTAACCTCTGTGCCAATATAGCTTGTTGCATTATGACATGGTTGTCGAAGGTGTTATTGGGAAATAATACTGGTTGGGATAAACAAAGGTGCTGGTCTCCCATTTGTAATGGAACTAAAGATGAAACAATTTCTTTATAATAGAATAAAGTAACTATTTTTTCCCAATGCACAGCTCAACCTACCAGTTTGAGTATTTTTGTGCCAATGAGAGGACTTGAACATGCAACCTTGCCACTGGTAAACATGTGCTCCCACATCTGAGCTCCAGATTGTGCTTTCAGAAAGCACAGCATTTTGCATTATGACATTGTGGTGAAAGGTGTCATTGTTTGAGATCCATCTGGTAAAAAGCAATGCTGGTTGGGATAAAAACAAAGGTGCTGATCTCTATTTGAGCAATTGATGAACATGCATCTGGGTAATAGCAATGACGGTTGGCGAAAGAAAGGTGCTGTTCTCCCGCTCACAGTCATTTGAAAAGGAAATAAAGATAACACAATATTTTTATAACGTTAAAATAACATTATAAATGAAAAATGATACCTATTTCCCCCCAATGCACAGCTCAACCTATTAGATTTGGCATTTATGACAATGAGAGGACCTGAAACTCCAAGCTTGCCATCGATAAAGCCATGCTCCTACCTTTGAGCCACTTGTTTTTTCTTCACAAAGCCTACCTTTTTGCAGTCTGACATGGCGGTCAAAGGTGTAATTAATGGAGATGTATCTGGTAAAAAGCAATGCCGGGTGGGATAAAAACAAAAGCACTGATTTATCTCTGATCCATTTGTAATGGAAATAAAGATAAAACAATATTTTTTTAACAGTACAAAACATTGAAAAAGTTATCTAGCTTCTCCCAATGCAAAGCATAACCTACCCGTTTGTGCATTTTCATGCCAACAAGGGAACATGAACCTGCAGCTTTAACACTGATAAACCCCCACCCTGACCTCTGAGTAACTGGGGTTTGCTTACAAAAAAAGCATAGATTTTTGCATCTTGACAAGGCATTTAAAGGTGTAATTTATTATGCATCTGAAAAATAGCAATGCTGGTTGGGATAAACAAAGATGCTGGTCACTCTGTCAGCCATTTGTAAAGGCAATGAAGCTAAAACAATATTTCTATGATGGTAAAGAAATTACAAATGTTAGCTTTTTTGTCCCAATGGATTGGGAGTATTTGCATGCTAATACAGAACTTAAACATGCATCCTGTAAACGCATGCACTAACATCTGAGCCACTGATTCTCCTTGTGATATGACATGGCGGTCAAAGGAGTAATTGATGAAGCTGCATCTTTGAGCCATTTGTAAAGAAAATAAAGATAAAACAATATTTGTATACCAGTAAAAAACATTGGAAATTAAAACTGATGCCCATTTCCTCCCAATGCACAGCTCAAACTACTAAGTTGAGAATGTTCACGCCAATGAGGAGATTTTTACCTGAAATCATACCACTGATATACCCATGCCCTTAACTCTAAGCCACTGGGTCTCTTTTCTAGAAGTATACCTTTTAGCATTATGACATGGCGGTCGAAGGTGTAATTAATGGAGATGCATCTGGTAATGTAAAACAATATTGTTATAGCAGCATAAGAAAATGTTGCCTATTTCCTCGCAGCACAAAAAAACTGCTAGTTTGAGTATTTGCATGCCAATAAGGGGACTTTAATACACAATCTTCTGACTGGTAAAGCAATGCTCCAATGCCTGAGCCACACTTCAGAATGCATAGCTTCTTGCATTATGACATGGAGGTCAAAAGTATAATTGATGAAGATGCATCTGGGAAATGGCAATTCCGGTTGGGATAAACAAATGTGTTGGTTGCTCTCTGGGTCATTTGTAATGGAAATTAAGATAACATATTTTTATATCGGTAATAAAACATTACAAATGCTACCTATTTTATCCCAAAGCACAGCTCAACCTACATGTTTGAGTGTTCTAATACCAGCAAAGGAACATGTACCTGCAACTTTATCACTGGTAAACCCATGCTCTCTAACCCCTGAGCCAATGTGTCCGACTTCCAAATACATAGCTTTTTGTATCATAACATAGCGTTCAAAGGCATAATTGGGAAATAATAGTGCTGGTTGGGATAAATAAAAGGTGTTGGCCTCCCTCTCTGAGCCATTTGTAATGGAAATGAAGATAAAACAATATTTGTAAAAACATTACAAATTAGATATTATACCTATTTTCAATCTGTAGTCCGAGTATTTTCATGCCAAAACGGGAACATAAGCCTACAACCCTTCCACTGGTAAACCCATTGCCTAACCACTATGATATTGGGTCTCCAATCAAAACGTATAGCTTTCTTCATTATGAAATGGTGGTCAATTGTGTAATTTATGAAGATGCATCTGCGAAAAAGCAATGCCGGTTGGGATAAATAAAGTTGCTGGATGCATGTATAGAAGCCTTTACGATATAACAAAGTAATAATTCATCAGCGGTTATGCGCAAGGGAAGAGGCAGTACTGGAGGGTCCCTTGCCCCTTGGTCTCAGATTCATTAGTGATTGTTTTACCACTGTTTCAGAGAGTGGTCTACTATCATGGTCTAAATACCTAAAAGAATTAAATGAACAATATAATATTAGCTTTATTCAGACTTACTATAGGCAGTGCCCGCTTCCCCACGACAATAAACGGAAGAGCTAGTTTCTCTTTCTGAGCCATTTGTAATCTAATAAAAGATAAAAACAATATTTATATAACAGTAAATAAACATTCAAAATTAAAGGTTTTACCTATTTCCACCCAAACCACAGCTCAACCTACCAGTTTGTGTATGCCAACAAAGGGACTTGAACTTGCAACCCTCCCACTGGTAAGCCCAGGCTGTAGCCATTTGTAATGGAAATAAAGATGTAGAGCTCAATGTACCAGTTTGAGTATTTTCATGCCAACAAGCTGACTTGAACTTGCAACCCTCACACTGCTAAACCCACTCTCTAACCTCTGAGCTACTGGGTCTCCAAAAAAAAAGAATAGCTTTTTGCTTTGACGTAGCGGTCAAAGGTGTAATTGATGAAGATGCATCTTGGAAATAGCAATGCCATTATGGAGAAACAACTGTGCTGGTATCTCTCGCTAAGCCATTTATAATGGAATAAAGAGTAACAGAATATATTTTTAAAAAGTCAAAAATGATACAAATTGTAACCTATTTCTCCCCAATACACAGCTCAACCTACTAGTTTGAGCATTTTCATGCCATTGAGAGAATTTGAAACTACAATCTTACCACTGACAAACCATTTCTTGAACCTCTGAGCCACTGCGATATGCTTAAAAGTGCATAGCTTCTTCTATTATGACTTGTAAGTCAAATGTGTAATTGATGAAGATGTAACTGGCAAATGGCAATTCCGGTTGGGATAAACAATTGTGCGTTATGAACAATTTGCAATGGAAATTAAGATACAACAATATTGTTATAACAGTAAAAATGTATGCAAGGCTTAATCTAGCAGAGTATTTTCATGCCAACGGGGAAAAACAACCTGCAACCTATCCAGTGCTAAACCCATGCTCTAACCGCTTAGCCACTGGATCCCACTTCTGACAGTATAGCCTTTTGTATTAGGATATGGTGGTCCATGGTATAATTGATGAAGATGCATCAGGCAACTAGTAATGTAGTTGGGATAAACAAAATTGCTGTTCTCTCGCTCTCTCTCCCTCCGAGCCATTTGCACTGGAAATAAAGATACAAAAAAATATACTTGTATTACAATTTAAAAAAGTTAAGATGCAAAATGTTGCTTATTTTCTCCCAACAAACACCTAATTCTACCAGTTTGAGTATTTACAGGCCTTTAAAGTGAATTCAATCTTCTAGTTTGCCACTGGTAAACCCATGCACTATCCTCCGAGCCAATGGGTCTCACTTCAAGAAGCATAGCTTTTTGCCTTATGTCATGACAGTCGAAGGTATTATTTATGAAGATGCATCTGGGAAATAGCAATGTTTTCTCTCTGGGCCATTTGTAATGGAAATAAAGATAACAATATTTTTAAAAGAGTAAAAAAACAATGCAACTTATAACCTATTATCTCCTGATGCACAGCTTAACCTTCTAGCTTGAGTACATTAATGCAATTCCAAAGACTTGGACCTGCAATCTTGCTGATCATAAACCATTGCTTTAATCTCTGAGTCACTGGGTCACACTTCAGATTGCATCGCTTCTTGCATTATGTCATTGCAGTCAGAAATAAAATTGATGACGATGTACCTCGGAAATAGCAGTTCCAGTTGGGATAAACACATTTGCTGGTCTCTCTCTGGGCAATTTGTAATGGAAATTAATGTAAAACAAAGTTTTTAAAATGGTACGAATTCCCACCCAATGCACAGGTCAATCCATCAGTTTAAGAATTGTCATGCCAATCATGGCATTAGAACCTATAACCTTGCCACTGGTAAACCTGTGCTGTAACTTCAAAGCCTCCTATTTCTTTTAACAAAGCATAGATTTTTGCATTATGACATGGTTTTCAAAGGTGCAATTAAAGAAGCATCTAAGAAATAGCAATGCTGGTTTGTCAGTAACAAATATTTTATCAACTCCCTCCGAATGCACAGCCAGCCAGTTTGAGTATTTACCTGCCAATGAGGGGACTTGCACCTGCCAACTTGATGCTGGTAAACCTGGTCTTACCGCTGAGCCACTAAGTCCCCCTTCAGAAAGCATAGCACTTTGCATTATGATATGGCGGTCAAAAGTGTAATGGATGAAGATACATCCGAGAACTAGCAAAGCTGGTTTGGATAAACAAAGGTGCTGGTCTCTATCTCTGATGCGTCTTTAATAGAAATAAATCTAAAACAATATTTTTATAACAGTAATAAAGTAAAACATTTATATTTTACCTATTTCCCCCCAAAACAGAGCTCAACTTAAATCTTGCAGTATTTTCATGCCGATGTGAAACTATTACCTTGACACTAGTAAACGAACGCTCTAAACTCTGAGCCACTAGGTCTAACACCCAGATTTTATTGCTTTTTTGCATTATAACATGGCAGTGAAAGGTGCAATTGATGAAGATGCATCTGTGAAATAGCATTGACGTTTTGGATAAACAAAGTTGCTGTTCTCCCTCTAATGGAAATAAAGATAAAACAAGAATTTTATAACAGTAACAATTTTACTTACTTCCTATGAAAACACAGCTCAACCTACCTGTCAAAATATCTTCATGTCAATGAGGTCACTTTAACCTGCCACCTTTCCACTAATAACCCCATGCTCTAAACTCTGAGCCACTGGTTCTCCTTTCAGAGAATATAGCTTTTTTGCATTATGACATGGCGGACAAAGCTGTAATTGATTCAGTTGCATCTGGGAACTTGCTATGCCGGTTGGGATATGATCTGGCATTTATAACGCGCCCATACACAAGTGTTTCAAACAAAGGTGCTGGGCTCTCTCTAAGCCATTGTAATGAAAATAAAGATACATATTTTTATAACTGTAAAAAACAGTAGAATGTAAAGATTTTAACTATTTCTACCCAATGCACAGCTCATCCTACTAGTTTAAGTATTTTCATGCCAATGAGCATTAGGTCTGTGGCTCCTTCTCACAGAAGAAGCAAGCACTGTGTCCCCCATCTCATAGCTGCGAGTAGACGAGAATGACGACTGCGGCTGCTCTTAGCCAAAAGGAGGAGGGGGGATTACGGTATGTAAGTGGATGAGTAGAGGGAAGTTAGGAACCCCGGTGAAAGGGTATAGGAGGAGGTAGTAGATGGGTAGGTTGAGGTTGGGGAAAGCTACTCCATCCACAGGCTTAATTCTGGCATCTTGTTGTGCCATGTGAGGTGTGACACCACCTCAGTGCCTCTTGCTGAACATCAGTGGTGCATAGGAACAATGCACCATTGTGATATGGCAGTCCTTGGTGAACAGATCTCCCTGAAGTGCTTTTTACACAGTCTCCTAATCCCTTGGCAGAAACAACCTGCCCTTGATCAAACATGGTTTCATTTTTATTGGTTCCTGCAATCACCCTCTCAGGATATATTACAAGTTGCTCAATCATATCTATATATTTACAGTGATTGTACATATGAGACAAAATGTCTGCCTTTCGATTGGCTGCTCCAGGATGGTATGTTGCTACAAAATCATAGTCTGCGAAATGCAGAGACCAGCGTAGTTGCTGTGGACTTAATTTCCACGCCATCATCAGGAACTGTAGATTTCAGCGATAGCTGAAATCTGTCACTGGGTGATGGGCTCCCAATAGGTAATGCTTCCACTAATAAATGACCACTTTGATAGCCAGTAGTTGCTTGTCAGCTATAGCATAATTCCATTCCTCCTCATTCAATTTTCCGGAGTAGTAGACCACTGGGTGTAACTGGTTCGTATTCGGGTGGCGTTAGGATACTATGGCCCCCAACGCTGTGCTGGAGGCATCTTCTTCCACTATGAAAGGCCAGCTCACATCAGGATATCACAGCACGGGAGCTGGCAGATGTGGAGCAGGTGCAAGTGGATCTAGGTCACCTGGCCTAAGCCCCGCCCACCTGGTGCCTTCTTGCCTGCCACTCTTTTTCACCACTTAGCAAGCCCCGCCCACCTGGTGCCTTCTTGCCTGCCACTCTTTTTCACTACTTAGCAAGCCCCGCCCACCTGGTGCCTTCCTGCTTCCCGCTCTTTTTCACCACTTAGCAAGCCGTGCCCACCTAGTGCCTTCCTGCTTCCTGCTCTTTTTCACTATTTAGCAAGCCCAGTCCACCTGGTGCCTACCTGCTTCCCGCTCTTTTTCACCACTTAGCAAGCCATGCCCACCTGGTGCCTTCCTGCTTCCCGCTCTTTTTCACCACTTAGCAAGCCACGCCCACCTGGTGCCTTCCTGCTTGCCGCTCTGTTTCCCTACTTAAGGAGCCCTCCAGCTTCTTTTCCTTTGCAGATGGGGGGAGCAGGTGCAAGTGGATCTAGGTCACCTGGCCCAAGCCCCTCCCACCTGGTACCTTCCTGCCTGCTGCTCTTTTTCACCACTTAGCAAGACCCACCCACCTGGTGCCTTCCTTCGCCATCACTGTCTTGTGGCCAATGCTGGATTTGACTTTTATGGACTTCATTCATTCACGGTGTGTCACTCTTTCTCAACTCTCATGCTGGACTTCCTTTGCATCTTGTACTCATGGTGGCCCTGAATCATGCTGTTCCCATCTTCATCTTTTATCCTGGCTTACAACATTATGTGTTACTACTGACTTCTGCAATTGTATTCACTCTCCACTCTTGCTTCTCCACTCTTTTTGACTGCTTACTCTTTTCTCTCCTCCTTTCCCTTCTCCCTTTTCCTATCTCCTCCCCTTACTTTCTTCTATGCACTTACTCTATCAGAATTGTCCCTGGACCTAATATGATAGCAACCTCGCCTGTTTCCTCCACCCTCCCATTACTGTTTTTTTCCTCCCCACCATCCCTCCAGCACTATCTGAAATGTGGTCAGGCCTAGTATGATAGTCGCTTGATTTGTTCCTCCCCACCCTTTCTGCACCCCTCTCCCTCACCTTTTGTTTTTCTCCGGCTCTACCAGAAATGTCGTCAGGCCTAGTACGGTAGTCACCTGTCTGTTTCCATTTCCTTCCCACTCTCCCCCTCCCTTCTTTATTTATGTCTTAGTTATCGAGTACGATAGTTAATTTCACATCCTTACTGTTCATGGCCTGTAAGAATGCGGTTGTATTTTCCCTTGTTCCCTCCCTTGCCTTGAAGCCTTTTTGAAACACATTGTGTATAGGCGCTATATAAATAAACTATCATATCATAAAGTCTCTTTTAACTAGCCGAAAGCGCGGTTGGCTGCATGTGACCAGGTGAAAAGAGCTCGTTCATAACAGGCATGTGATAGGGGTCCCATTGACTGAGAACCTACCAATGAAACATGGATACAAGTTTGCAAGTCCGAGGAACAATTGCACCCCTTTCACTGATGTGGGAACTGCCAATTGTGTGATGGCTTTGAGCTTCTTTGGATCTATATGGAGCCCTTAGGGACTTAGGATGTACGCCAGAAACTCCATTGTGTTGATGTAGAAATTGCATTTTTCAAGTCTGACGTACATGTGAAGCTCCCTGTGTAGCTGTGAGACCGTTGCACATGTTCAATGTGGTCTTCTTCTGAAGATGAGTATATTAGAATGCCATCTATATACACTAGACAACCAATATTCCCCGTAATATTTCATTTATGAAGTGCTGGAAGGCATCGGAGGCATACCTTGATACTTGTACAGGCCATAACAAGCACGGAATGCCATTTTCCACTCATCGCCCTCAGATACTCATCATAGCTCTCAACCTTTTTTGACAGCAAGGCGGATGAAAACGCCTGATTTTTTAAAAAATGTTTGTTGGGGTGGGGTGAGAGCCCATTGAAGTGAATGGGTGTATCGGGGGCTTGGCAAGTGAGACAGCTGATTGTAAGGAGGGTGACGTTTTTTGGTGCAAATTAATCTCGTATTATATTTATAAACTAAAACATACTGTCTCACATGAGGCTAAATAAACACAACATAGAAAGTTGAAGCTTATCAGTGTTGTCTTGGTAGACTTGGGTCTGTGTGGCTGTTCCCTACATTTCTGTTTGGCTTTCTACTGTGCCCACAGCCCGCTGCGCTGGCTCATTTAGTAAGCCTGTGTGAGGTATGCAACAGAGTCTGTGGCTCCAAGGCAGGTGAAACAGACGAGCTGGTGGGTGGGCCGTTAGTCTGGAAGCTTTTGGCAGGTGACACCCGCCAAAAGCGGGTGAGTTGAGAGCTATGACTCACTCCTACCAGGTGCTAGGCCCCAAGTAGGTCTAGTTTGGTGTAAACGGAAGCCCAACAAACTTGGTCCAACAATACTGAAATCAAAGGGAAGGGGTAACTTTTTCTATCATGATCTTATTCACTGCCCTGTTATTTATGCAATTCTGAAGCTCCCGACTTCTTGGGCATGAAAAAGATGGGGGACGATACCATAGCAGTGGAGTGTTGTCTACACCCTTTTAAATACGCACCGAGGTACTCTTTCACATATTTGTTCTTGTTTTCAAATAGGGCATACATTGTACTATACTGCTTGTACTATACTGCAGAATTGCATCAGGGACAAAATCTACTTTACAAGCAAAAGATGTATATGGTGTTAGCGTTTCTGTTGCCTTTGTGCTCAGAATGCTTGCAAGCTCCTCATATTGCACTCAAGGTCCACTGGGGGCAGATCTGTGAGACAGCTGGCTGCATGTCCTGGTTCCATCAAATAAGTGGCTGGCCTAGTCCCCATCGAAAACAATGGAGCCTGATACTATCGCGGAACCATCCACTGTTTTGACTGGTTCTGATTTTCCTTTGTATCAAGTTGGGATCCCTAAATGGGCTGCATACTCCATGTCATTTAAATGTTCTAGTTGCCTTAGAGTCCACCATGGTATTGACCCCTTGGATGGAGTTGTGGACCATCAGGCAGCCAGAATGATGATGTGCTTTGCCTTTACTCGCGTGGTGGCGTTCCCTAGAGTTATGGAGGTTATCCTCACGACCCGACCATGCCCTCCTGTCTATTGCCAGGTTCCTTCATTTTCCAACAGTCTTTTAGTGCCCCTAGACTTATTTGGGCATTTCCTTACAGTGTCCTGTCTTCCCACAATAGAGACACAGATCTCTGGTCTTTTTCTTCCTCTGTGAGTGGGCCTCTGACCCCTCTCCCCCTTATCCGCTTTTTACTTTTCCCTGTGTCTTTCCGACTGTCGATAATCCAAGGGTAAAGCTAGATCTAACATGACCCTACCTGAGCTATGAGATCATCCATATAATACTGCCACCCATGCTAGAATAGCATCATTCTCTTATCCATGGGCCACTCAGCCCCCAGAACTAAACTATTAAATTGAGTGATGTAGGTCACCAAGTCCTGGTTCCTCAGCTTTAATGTCAACAGCTCCCGGTCTATGGCTAGATGCGTTGACCTACAATTGAATATCTTCCTGAACTTTTTCTTGGATCCTCCGCAATCGTACATCATCCAACGTTCCTGATCAGTGGAGTCAACCAGGTGGCTGCATCGTCCGTCAAGTAGGATGTCACAAAGGCTGTCCTGGTCTGGCATTGGGTTTGGAATGACTGAATTTGAGCTGAATCGATGTGGTATTGTTCGGGTGAGGCCAAGGGGGTAGTCGCCTCATGTGCAGTGTTCCCTCTAAGCTGTGCGCATGTGCGCCTGCCCAGCTTCCTACTGGGTGCCGCTCAGAAGATTATTAGCAGCGCACACAGACAATTCTCACCTATTCCAAAATATTTGATAAAGCACAAGCCACAGCAATTAATTGAAATTTGCGTTCTCTTAAAATAAGCAACTAGTCTTGATATTCTACTAATTTGCATTACACTACTATGGAAGGGTGACCCGATAAACCTAAAATCCCTAACAGCAAAATACACACATAAGAAGTTAAAAACTAATATGAACAACTTGCTACATGAATAGAAGAATCTAACCAAGATATGCCTGCACACATTAACCAAATAATGTACCCTCCCCACCTACGAATCCTAAGCCTGATTCTACCACACATTGACAGTATGACTCTAACTTCTGCCCCAGAACACATTCAGATAGTACCGGACAACCTTGAATCCTCCTCTCTTGGCTCTGTGAAAGGTTAGCAGATGTGTACCTACATCCACTTCTTTTATGTTTGTTGTAATATGAATGATATGAATAACGTTCATGTGCCAGAATCTCTGTTACTTATTGTGCCTTACTAAAAGTGTCACCCACCCGATACAATCAAACTACCAGCTAAAATATCGGATACTGACTGTAACTAAGAAGGCTACCTGGATGTGTAACCTTATCCCTTACTTCCTCCTCTTTGTACATATGTCACGCAAGTGTTTTGAAGCGGCCCCCTTACAAGTTAACACATTACGAAACTGAAATATTAGTTTGCCATGTAAGGATTTTGCAAAGACAAATGTGATGCTCAGCGTCTCCTACTTTAGCATTACTAACATTACCCTATAAGTAGAGAGCAACATTGCAAAATAATTTACTTTGCCTACAAGCGATAATAGGTATGGACTATGTCTGGCATTAATTGTTCATAGTATCAGGGCACCGGATATTCAGACAGGAGAATGCTTTTTACACAATCTTCCCCGTTTCCAAGTGTTCAGAGTTCCTTTGGGCATAGACCTTCACACATTATATGGTAACTCGCTGCTATGCAAAAACTGTTTCACTGAGCACTATGTAATCCTACACAATGTTATAAGGGTGGGGTACTTTGCAAACAATGTTATATGCACTGCAAAATAATTGCATACATGCAGAGTCATGACATTCTTAAAATGCAGATAATATGTTGAGGCATTAAATATGCATTGCATACAAAGTATTGTGGGTCTGCAAATATCCCAGTGAGTGTTTACTGTTACAATCCCTCACTTTTTACAGTGCTCTATCTACTAACATTGGAGGCACATGGGCCGGGGAAGGGTATTGGCGAAGAGCACAGGTCAAAAGCAACACATTTCAAAAACCAGTCAGAAGTTTCGGCAGTACACCGAAGGAAATGTGTTGCTTGTTTGCTAAAGTATAGGAAATTCTAGAACTGTCTAGACAACAGTACCTTCATTTTCTTTCCATGCTCAACTTCTGGGGTCTTTTCAATATAATCATGTGCTCTGTATCGTCTCTAGCATCTTCCTGAATCTTATTCAATTCATAACAAATTACAGAAGAGGGATCCATAGTTACAGACGAAGGGACTCAATCTGTTCTATCTCTTGAGATTTGATGCCATTAACTTAAAAGGCATATATATGTGATTTTCTTACATGGGGATCCATAATAAACCTCAATGAAGCTCTTGTTTAATTTTTCTAGGCTCTGGTGCGGAAGGGTGGTCAAAACCATGGACTACATTATGTTCCCTGTCATCAGTGACGGGATCGCACTGAAAACAGTTTCACTAACTTTCAAATGTCTTAATAGTGCAGTCCCCCCTTACCTTGCAGAGAGAATAATCAGGAAAAACCTCAACTCGCCCTACTAGAGCTGCCAACTCCCACTGTCTACAGATACCCAGATTGAGGCTAAATGAAACTGGTAGATGTAGCTTCCCGGTCAAAGCATCCCAGTATTGGAATGCACTCCCACTCGACCTCAGAATTGATCAATCCTATCATAGCTTTAGGCAAAACATTCTTAAATGGCTCCGATCCAACGACCTCCACGACTAACAAATGCATCTCGCACTAGCCATTTTCTGAACCTACCTTAGATCTATGTCAGCTTCCCTTTGCCGTTTATCCCTACCTCCCTGTCTCTACACATGCATATGTATATTTGTACAATGCCCTACCAAATGTCTCACATGTATATGGAATACTGTATGTATACCTCACCTTGTAACTAAGCTTGAAATATTCTTGTATCTTGTACTCTGTTGCGCCCAGTTACCTATGGATCTGGTGCGCCATACCAAATGAATAAACAAACAAACAAACATTTCACTTTCTATGTCAAGGTTACAAGCAAGGCTAAGATTTTGCTCTCTACTTGGAGTCACATGATTTTTCAGGGTGTAAAAAAGTAATTAGCTTTGCCAATAGGGATACTTTCTGCTTATTAAAAGTGTTTATTTGCCTTAAAATTCCTGTTGAGTTCTGGCATTAATATTATTAGAGTTCCTTCCTATGCCTCTGCTCTACTGGTCATTAATGCGAAAAAATATCAGTGGAGCTTTGTGGGTTGAAGCAACAAAATATTTGTTGTTTCTCGTTTTGTTGGGCACATTTTCATATTTAGGGAGTACAAATGGATGGTGTTTGTCTCCTAGCTGTAAGGTTGGTGTTATCACTACCCAAAAGACAACCTAATGTGGATAGTAAGCAGAGGCACAGGAATATTTGATCATCATATTCTGAGGTACAGTTATTCTGATGCCATTATCATCCTTACACAAATTATTAGAAATATGTTCTCCTGGCCCTTGAATTATTCATTAAAGTGGCACTTGAACTCCTATCAGCATGTTTTTGACACATTGCTTTTAATTGACATTAATCCATCAGCAAATGTATCATGCCTGAATTTCTTGACAGCCACATCAGTTTATGACGAGAGATATTTGTGTTTTGTATTACACATGAGGGATTTTCCAGTGGCATAAAACATTTGCAAGGTACTGTGGCAGATGTTGAAGTCTTGGACTGGTTGATGCGTTTTCTGTTTAATCACATATGACATATTCTATTTTAGCCTATGTGTTTGTAAAAATGTGTTGTAAGATTTGTCCAAAAAAAAAAAGGAATTGCAGTGACTGGGAAGAGGAAATTCCTTTCCAAAATCTCTTCTGCTCATGTATTACCTGCACATTCACTGTTAATGCTGGGGTTGGCACCGCTGGTGGGACCGGGGCAGGGCCAGGCAAGTGTGGATTGTGGGCAGTCAATGTCTGTAACTGAAGTGCTAAGGCTGTGGTTTCCCCCTGGTGGTGTTTAAATCAGTTTGAAGGGTTTATAATGCTTTTAAAACATCTACTAAGGCGTTTATAGGGTCCATGCTTGCCACTTGGGTGTGGGCTTGTTCGTGGGCTCTTTATTCCGTCGGGTCTGTGGCTCCTTCTCGCATAAGTGGCAAGCACCCTGGCTTCCTCCTCGTAGCTGCAAGCAGACGAGAATGACCACTGTGGCTGCTCTTAGCCAAAATTGGTGGGGGGGAAGAGGATTATGGTACACCAGTAAAAGGGCATAGGAAGAGTTAGTGGTGGATGGGTAGAATGAGGTTAGGGAAACTTACTCCATCCACAGGCGCCTCGGCTCCTTACACCTGTGGTGCTTTCCGCACGATGGTTGGGCTACAGAAGAAAGTAGATTACAATCCTTAATCCAGTCAAATGCACATCCAAACCCGCATGCACTGTTATGAGACACGTAGAAGAAATAGCTTAGCAATAAACATCAGTACTTTGGCCCAGTGTCTTTTGGTGCCTGTTTCACTGCAGTGTTATTTTGCACACTACCTTCAGTGTAGGGTTTATTAGCACACTGCTTCCAGGACCGTGTGGTGTTAATGACATGCCACTCTGGATTTCCAGATGCACCTGCCAGTACATGCAAGTTGTTGCCTTTTGTCTGTGACAACAACACTGTTCCATTACTATATTCATACATACAGTTGCAATGGTGTTAACATTGTAATGCCAACTATGGTTTGACACTCAAATAACTATGGTCTGGCACTCAGCTGCATATAGCAGTGTTGATAGAACACCAGCTGGTTCCCTAGTTATGTGCATTGTTGGGTAATGCCTTTAACACATCACATAACACATCAGGTACAAACACTTAGCACCCAGACCCCAAAGTCCCTTGTTACCAGATCTGCATGATCCAAAAACTTGGGTGTGACATACACTTGTGGCTGTCATTGGTATCAACAAGAAAGAGACTCTACTTATCTGAGCCAACAGGACTGCTCTTCTGCATGTCCACTCGGTATGGGCGCCTCTTCTTTACGGTCTCTGCTTGGGTGTGGCTGCACTCTGTGCTGCCGCTGCGCCTCACTCACCATAGCCAGTTCCTCCGCTTGTCTCTGTAAATAATGAGCATTACATGGTCAGTGGGCGCGGCCTTCTTTTATACTGTGCGCATGCCAAGTTGCTCCTCGGGTCCCTCCAAATATGTTGGGACATGTAGTCCTGCGCCACATTCTGGTGGGAAACAAGGTTCTGTCCTCCGGGATAGAGACAGGTTCTCCTATTGGGCCCAAGGTAGCGGAAATGATGCAGCGAGCAAGATGAAGTGGTTTCTTCTTTTCTTTATTAAGCATAAACGGAACGCCCCACTGGCTCCTTTACAACTGTCCTTCTGCTCTCCTTCAGTTTTCTCAAGATGCACATTCTCCGTTCTAGTTCTACATTCTAAATACATTATCCAGTGGGATATGTGCAGAAACTTGGACTCACTTGGAAATAAGAGACACTTCCAAGAATACTGCCTACAGGGACTAGGCAGTATTCTATCACCTAACCATACAGAAACAGTACACCTCATCTACCGACCACCAGGACCGATCTCTACATTCAATGAGGACATTGTGTCCCTTGTATCTACTAATGCCAAACCCAACTCACAAAGTATCATACTTGGTGACTTTAACCTTGGACTGAATGACCTTATGAACAATAACGCCCTTGACCTAGCCAACACTCTTTCAGACCTTGGTTACGCCCATATCATTCATGAACACCCACATATTAAAGGAAGAACATTGGACTGGCTCACCAACCTTAATTGCACCATTGATCTTCTATCCAACGAACCATGTATTTGGTCCGATCACCATAAAATAACCTTCTCCATCAAAGCCACCACACTATGTCCTGCACCAATTATTGCTCCAGCCACCTACACCAGGAATAAGAAAGACATCACGCCTGATAAACTCCTCCCTCTAATACTCCCCCTCCTCAACAACACTTCCACTTCCGGCCCCACAGTCCTAGTGAACATCTACAATCAGGCAATACTTAAAGCACTGAATACCATCGCCCCTTCAAAATTGCGGAAACCTAAACCTCAACGTCACCTGAACTCGTGGTTCACTCCGCATCTAAGGGAATTGCGCAAAACTAAAACTGCAGAAGCACACTGGAAAAAGTGTCCTTCAGCAACTATTAAGAATGTGTTGACCCTAGCATCATCTAACTACAAAGAGGCCATTATACTTGCTAAAAAAGACACCTACAAAAAATGGATCATACAAGCTGAATCAAATACAAAAGAACTTTTTAAGATTCTAAAAGAACTGGAATCGCCTATCACCCCTGTTAAATGCATGCTACTCTCTGACCCGAATTACAAACAATATCCTATTATGACCTCCACCTCTGAGCCCACCTGCAAACCATTTAGCTTCTCACCCTTGTCAATCTGGGAAGTGGAAAATATCATTAGGAAACTCAAACCATCTAATTGCCAAGGTGACGCCTGCCCTGCTCCTATCAAGGCAGCTGCACATGACCTTGCGCCATTTATCACCAACCTTATCAATGCCTCATTCAAAACTGGAGTAGTGCCTGATAACTTAAGAGGCCTGGGTCATTCCTCTAATCAAAAAACCAACTCTTGACCCAGCCAACCCGTCTAATTACAGGCCTATAACAACTGTGCCCTTTTTACTAAAAATAATGGATAGAGCAGCTTATCTGCAAGTACAGGCGTACCTAGAATCTAACAACCTATTGGGACTTAGGCAATCCGGTTTCAGACCAAGACACGGCACGGAAACTGCCTTGATAGATCTTACCACACAAATCCAAGCACTAAAAGACAATGGTAAACTAGGACTCCTCCTACTGCTTGATCTGTCAGCAGCGTTTGATTTGGTCAATCACCAAACGCTCTGCCACCATCTGAAATCTGCAGCACATTTTTCTGACTCAGCCACTTAATGGATCAGCTCCTTCTTGGCTAACAGAACCATGAGGGTCTTCTCTCCGACAGACTCTGCTGAACCTTCCCCCGGTACCCTGTGGGTTTCCGGAAGGCTCTTGTGTGTCCCCTACGCTTTACAGCGTCTTTACGAAGCCCCTGTTTGACATCCTTGACTATCTGGGTGTTACGTATACAAACTATGCGGACGACACTCAGATACTTATTCCCATCTCTGGTAACTACGAAACTGACAGTAAAACCCTTAATGCAATCTACTCAGTGATATAAGCTTGGATGGCGCAACACAGTCTTTGTCTAAATGACGAAAAAACTGAGCTGCTAATCCTTGGTACACACGCTAAACTGAAGAAACTAAACATTGCCTTCAAATCATTTACTATAGATGGTAACTCCATTACCATCTCCAACAACACCAAAACACTTGGCATTTATCTTGACGCCATATTGTCCTTCTCCAGACAAACCAACGCGGTAGCAACATCATCCGCATATACTTTTAAACTTATCACCGCATGCAGGCCTTTCATCACTACACCTAATTGTATCACACTTGCCAGAACTCTAGTCAGTCCAAAATTGATTATTGTAATGCCCTCTACTTAGGGACTAGCCACAGAAATATCAACAAGTTACAAGTAATTCAAAATAATGCCATCAGGGCAGCCCTTAACATCCCGAAGAAGTTGCATATTTCTGAGACTAGACGCAACTTGCGTTGGCTTCAGAATATCGCTCAAAACTCTTGCTTTAACACACAAATCTAGGGCCAACCTCGCTCTAACCTACCTTACTAACCAACTCACTTCACATACGTCTTCACGACCACTTAGAGCGGCCCAAGTACACACTATGTCCATACCGAGATTCAAACTCCACAACTCAGGAGTTGCATCCCTAAAATGTATAGGTACAGTCCTTATTTTCTGCACAACTAGTACTGAGTCAGACTTCATCCTTATATTGTGCATATAATGTTTCAAAAACCCTAACCCCTCCCTAAATACTGCATGGTGTGCAACATCCCCCAGTGAATCACAGAATTTACCATCTACAGCATAAACTGCCTCTTCAGCATTAGGGTCAAGTTTGATGTTCAACCTCTTCTGATGGGACCAGCTCAGGAGAGGTGGATTGCCTTTGTCAGAAACATATACTTTGCCTTTTGCTGATCTGTCTTTAAATTGCATGACAGACCAGAACCATCCAACTAATTTAATGCATCTGCCTGAGGTCTGATGTCTACTTTGTTTAATTTTAACTTCCATTGTGTGTTGGTCTCAAAAAATCTTCTGGGCATCAGTCTACTTGGCCATCGGTTTTTCAGCATCTGCATCCTCATTAATTGCCAAACTATTCACTGTATCTTCATCAATCACATAGTTACACTCTTCCCTATCTTCACATAGCCTATCAACACAATCAACAGTATCTGTCTTTGTTTTGCAACAATTAGTGAAATTAACTTTTTCATCGTTTGCATAGTGCTTTGATGCCAGGGCATTTCTCACTGTTACCAAAATGATTGAGACTGTCACAGCGGAAGCATCTTTATCTTTCTTATTCATTTTTCTTGTGTTTGAACCTTACATTTTTCTTTTTAATGCTTTGTTTCTTTTTGTCCAACCTTTTATCTTGCATGGTAAAACTTCCATCACTTGTGCCCCTTCTTTTGTTTTTTTCATCTGGCTCTGTTCTTTTCTTCAGTTCCTTTACACATTTAGATGTGTGTTCCACTTCTTTTGCTACTCGAAGCACTTCATCCAGAGATGGATTACTCTTTGACAACAAGGCTTCTCAGACCTTGCTGTCATTGCACTGTGGCATGAATTGATCCTGAAGCCTCTATTTCAGTGTAACAAGTTCACAAGTTGCTGATCAGTTTCTTAAAGCAGTAATATATTGCTCTACAGATTAATTCTATTACTGCTTCCTCTTCCCAAAGTGATATCTCTCTAAGACTATGCTCATAGACTTCTCGTTTTTATCAAGCATTTTTATGCAATTTTCATATTAAAATAGATTTTCACATTCTTCCTCTGACAATTTCGACAGATTCTCAAATTGTTCTTGCCCATAGTTACACAAACAATACATGAGTAAAAAATGTTTCCTTCCACTGGCCTAATTCAGACCATGTAATGCCAACACATAACGGTCACAATGTTTCTTCCACCGTTTCCGAGGTATACCAGGCTCTCCTTGGTGGTCTAAGAAGAAGCTTGGTAGTGGTACACTTTGCATTATCATGTTGCTTCTTTGTCTTGCTAGTTCCGAATGTTTTTACTTCAATTTGTTAATACAATCCCAAAAGTACTGAGACGAAGAAGCAAGCGGATGCACCATACTATAACGAAAAGGAATATGTCTTGCTGGTTCCCAATGTCTTTACTTTTGTTAATACAATCTAAAAGTACTGAGACAAAGAAGAAGCAAGCGGATGCACAATCAATGTAAAAATTGCAAACATACTTTTGTTTTTAAACAGAATCCAAAGTTCTGAGACGAGGAAGAGGCAAACAGATGCACGGTGTCAATCAAAAATTGCCAAATTTACTCAACACTCATATGTAAGAGAAAAACCAGTCAGGATGGCCCCCAAGTTCCGGTACAGCAAAAGGTACTTTCCTTTAATGTGCCACTTTGTTTTCACTGGTTGCTGTGGCAGCACAAACTACTGCACGTTGCAGTACAACGACTGCACATTGACCAAACAGCTAGGCCCAGTGATATTGAGAACGCACAAGTGCGTTCTGCTGCAGTTTCCACAGCCTTTACTTAAATGTCTCTGGGTGTACGTGTCCTGCTCCAACCGGACCAAATAAGGCACAAACGCACTGTTGCCAACTCATCCAAGTCTGTGCCTCCCTTTTCTGAATCCAATACAGTAAAACTACTGCTGACAAAGGCTCCCAATGAAGAGACTTGAACGTGCGAAATTGAAACTGGTAAACCCATGCTCTAACTTCTGAGCCACTGGTTCTCCCATCTGTAGCCATAACTTTTTGCATTATGACATTATGTCAAAGGTGTCATTGATGAAGATGCATCTGCGAAATTGCAATGCCCGGTGGGATAAACAAAGGTGTTGGTCACTCCCTCGCAGCACTTTTTAATGGAAATAAAGATAAAATAATATTTTCATAATAGAAAAAGTAAAACATTCAAATGTTACATATTTCCGCCTAACATACAGGTCAAACTACTAGTTTGGGTTTTTTCATGCCAACAAGGAGACTTGAAAATGCAAACCTGCCACTGCTATAGCAATGCTCTAATGTCTGAGCTACCCCCTTTACCTTCAGAAAGCATTGCTTTCTGCATTATATCATAGGTGTAATCGATGAAGTGCTTCTGGGAATTAGCCTGGCTCTGACTGGGGCATAACATCGGTCCAGGCACCAATGGAAAAGTGGCCCACAATTACACACTGAAATTCATTACTATCCAGAATAGACTGTTTGTGTACTTACTATCCAAGGGAGTGGTCCAGGTAAAATATGTTGCAAATGATGCATTTGAAAACATATTTGCTTAGTAACCTTGGTTAAAACTGGCCCATTCTGGCCAAAATGTGGTACATTCTGCCAAAGAAAGCTGGCCCATACTAGGAGCATGGCCTGGCGGTGTTCTGTGGTTTAAGCAATGGAAATTTCCTTTATGATAATTTATTTATAGTGCACTCGTGCACAAGTGTTTCAGAGCGTGACAAGGCAAGGGAGGGGAACAAAACAGCGATCTTACTAGGCCCAGTGATATTGAGAACGCACAAGTGCATGGGAAAGGGGAAAAGTGCATGGAAGGGGGGAGAAGTGGAAAGTGCGGAGCAGAGGAGAACAGATAAATAATAAATACTAATAAATAAATAATAAAGTCAAGAAACGGTGGCAGTGCAGCCAGGAAGTGGCAAGTGCTGTGTTTAAGGTAGAAGACAGGGTATTTCTGATGAGTGCAGAGAGAAAAGAAAGGGGATGGGGGACTGTATGGGTACAGATACAGACCCCAGTGCAAAGGGGTGGCCGGAGCCAGTGCAGGAGGATGGCAGGGTGAGCAGGAACCTGGGCCAATAGGACAGTGGGTGGCTGGTAGCATGGTGCCAAGAGAGAAACAGATCAGCAGGGAAGAAGGGGGGCGGAGGCAGAAGCAAAGAGGAAGGTCTTGAGGTGCTTCCGGAACCAGAGATGGTTTTCCTCAAGTTTCAGAGTCGCAGGGAGGCTGTTCCAAAGGGAGGCTGCAGCCGAAGACAGAGATTTACCCTGAGCTGGTTTATTTGGAAAACGACTGACCCTGAGGGAGTTAGAAGTAGAAGAGCCAAGAGCTCGAGAGGGGAGGCATTTGCAAAGGGATAGTTTAAGGTATTTTGGACCCAGGCAGATTACTTCGAAATTGTTTCTAAATGTATATGTAGTTGTGGGTTAGGGAGTAAAAAGTGGTTGGGAGACATTTAGGGCAGGGGTAGTAGTGAAGGGGAAAGGATGGCATGGGGCGGCCCAAATAAAAAATCAAAGTAAACCTTTGAAATAATCACCTTGAAGCCATACATTTTGGTGAAATCGCATGGTACTCGTCTGCCACTGCTGTATTGCCGTACATGTCAAACCAGGCCGGCAATGCTCTAACCTCTGAGCTACATTTTTATAACCGTTACCAAACAATACAAATTAAAAACGTTAGTTACTTTTTCCCAAACCACAACTCATGCTACCAGTTTGGGTATTTTCATGCCAACAAGGGGGCTTCTCCTCCAACCTTACTACTCATAAACCCAGGCTCCAACTGCTGAGCCCCCCAGGTCTCTTATATTGTTAATTACATATTGTTGCCACAGAGCGAAGCAGGAGCTTCCAGCATATTTCAAAGTAGGCCCCCTGGGCTTGCTAGATCCCTTTGCAAGCCCGCGCATACCCACCGAATTAACACGGCTTTTCATCCTAACCCACGACTTCTACTACGATCCACAAGAAATTGCCACTTCACAGCAGCATCCCTCCAGACACCAGCGCGACCCCCTTTGTTGTGTACTGGGGCTGCCTTTCCAAGATGGCCACCCGCCATGGCTAAGTTTTACTCTCACTGGTATGAGCCCACCCAGGCTACCAGCAGCGCCCTCATTGGCCGCCTTGACCTGCTAAACAGCCAATCACCAGCCGGCAGGCAAAGCCGGCATCATCACGAAGGCGGTGTACACAAAGGCATACCCCCTGTCCTTGCCTGTTGCTGCTTGATCACCTGCCCCCTGCCCGAAACGCTGCTCGTGCCCTACACGGACTATAATCCAAAAGGTACTGTACTAACCGCAAACGCACTCATTCTGACCCCCGCCCTGGTACCATATAGCCTTACCCATACTACCTGCTCCTACGTGTAGGCTCACTTAACCATAGAATGCAGAGGGCAACTGCGATCCGACTCGTGGCTAAGGTAGACTTGCTATGATCATCATCCAACCCATACAGGCATACATGCCTACACTAATCCATAGCGTGGCTCCCATGAAGCACACAAAATCTTGTTATGTATCCTGCATAATATCATTACTGCCAATCCCAGTATGTGCTTATCTTGCTTTGACCATGCCTTTGTTGCCTGCTGCATAACTGTACCTAAACCAGCGCATCCTAGGCTGCTGTAAGCTCTCAATATAACTATCACAATTGTCTTGTCCACACTGCCCACAGCACAGTGCCTAAATATTCATTGTTGTGATTGTTTGGATTGCCTCATGGTCGCCCTCAGACCACATCTGAATTGTGTTGTGCCCTATGGTCGCTCCCAGACCACTTTTTAATTGTGTTGTGCCCTCTGGTCGCCCTCAGACCACATTTGATTTGTGTTGTGCCTTAAGGTCGCCCTCAGACCACATTTGAATTATGCTGTGCCCTATGGTCGCTCCCAGACTACATTTGAATTGTGTTGTGCCCTATGGTCACCCTCAGACCACATTTGAATTGTGTTGTGCCTTATGGTCGCTCCCAGACCACTTTTTAATTGTGTTGTGCCCTCTGGTCGCCCTCAGACCATATTTGATTTCTGTTGTGCCTTATGGTCGCCCTCAGACCACATTTGAATTGTGCTGTGCCCTATGGTCGCTCCCTATGGTCACCCTCAGACCACATTTGAATTGTGTTGTGCCTTATATGGTCGCCCTCAGACCACATTTGAATTGTGCTGTGCCCTATGGTCGCTCCCTATGGTCACCCTCAGACCACATTTGAATTGTGTTGTGCCTTATGGTCGCCCTCAGACCACATTTGATTTGTGTTGTGCCTTATGGTCACCCTCAGACCACATTTGAATTGTGTTGTGCCTTATGGTCGCTCACAGACTACATTTGAATTGTGTTGTGCCCTATGGTCACCCACAGACCACATTTGAATTGTGTTGTGCGTTATGGTCGCCCTCAGACCACATTTGCATTGTGTTGTGCCTTATGGTCGCTCCCAGACTACATTTGAATTGTGTTGTGCCTTATGGTCGCTCCCAGACCACATTTGAATTGTGTTGTGCCCTATGGTCACCCTCAGACCACATTTGAATTGTGTTGTGCCTTATGGTCGCCCTCAGACCACATTTGAATTGTGTTGTGTCTCATGGTCGCCCTCAGACCACATTTGAATTGTGCTGTGCCTTATGGTCACCCTCAAACCACATTTGATTTGTGTTGTGCCCTATGGTCGCTCCCAGACTACATTTGTATTGTGTTGTGGCATATGGTCACCTTCAGGCCACATTTGAATTGTATTGTGCCTTATGGTCGCTCATCAGCAATCCTCCTGGTGCCTCTTGCTGCGCGTAAGAATCTCTGATACCTCCTAGTACCCCAGGATGCCCTTTAGCCCTCTCCGAACCTATCCACTGCCTACCTCAGGCTAGGTCCACCCCACCCAACCTGACTGTGCCCTCCTCCACACACAGCCCCTCCCAGCATACATCATGCGCACAGCGTCCTGCAACCTTGCCACTGCCACCACCACGCTGCTCATCCTCCTTGCAGCACTCACTGCCCTCCAACTCTACACACCTATCCATCCCCCCATATCCCCTAGCCCACTCCCCTACCCAAAGCATCTCACTACCCCGGATACCCCACAAAGACAGCCACCTCGCACACCCTGCGCTGCAATTATGCAGAGACTAGAAAGACTTAGAGCTCGCACACAGACCATAGAACTCAGCACACAACCCCAGCCCACCGTATACAGAAACTATAGACTAAGTTCCGGCACCACCTCCAAATGCTGCCCCTGCATGGGACACTCACTCTCCCACAGACCACCACCCATTAACCACACCACAGCCCACAATACCACCAACACACAGAACATATCAGATACGACCTCCACTCGCACCGCCACAAACAAACCACACACACCTCACATCAAATGTGCCCTCCTCAATGTCCGATCACTCCCAGCTCATGCTTCAGATACTCATGACCTCATAACCAACAATAACATTGACATACTAGCCATCACAGAAACATGGTTACACGAAGCATCAGGTCCTGCCGTTGCACTTGCACTTCCACCTGGCTTCACCATACTCAGACAAGACAGGCTAGATCGAATAGGAGGCGGAGTAGCCTTCATTTACAAGGAGAACCTCCAGCTCCGACCTGTCAGTCACCTCTCTACCAACAACTCTGACCTCCTATCGGCTAAACTCACACTGTCTCCCAACAGCACCATCAACATTCACCTACTATACCGCCCCCCGGGCATCACCCCAGACGCCCAGGAAAACATCGTTCACATCCTCAGCAATAATATCAAAAGCTCCACTAAAACCCTTCTACTAGGAGACCTCAACCTCGGATTCAACGATACTAAAGACAAATCTGCAGTCACCCTCACTAAGGAACTTAATGACCTGGGCTTCACCCAAAAAGTAGAAAGTCCCACTCACGCCAAAGGCCACATTCTTGATTGGATTGCGGACCATAATTGCCTCTCCACTATCACCTCTAACTCCCCACTGCCTTGGACTGACCACAACTGTATCGTGTTCACTATTCCCATCACCAAAAACCTCAAAACCCTGACCCCTGCTATTGCGGCACAAGTCAGAAGCTCTAAAAAACTCACAGAGGATAACATGCCCCCATTTAGCACCCCCATTCGCTAATGACCCCAATACCCTAGCAGACATCTACAAAGATGTCATCACCAAAGCTATCAATGAAATAGCACCACTCGAATGGAAAAAAGAGAAGAAATCTCTACACACCAACTCATGGTTTACTAAAGCACTGCACTCAATGCGATCCCACAAAAGAGTAGCACTAAAAAACTGGCATTCTCTGACCCTGACCCCTGCACCAGTACCAAAAACAAATTCAATTTAATTTCCCGCCAATACAAGATAGCTATCACCGATGCCAAAGCCAATGCTTTCAACACTCGAATCTCTAATGCCAAATCACACTCTAAAGAGATCTTCGCCATCTTTAACGAGCTCATCTCCCCCCCAAATACACCGGATGAAATAATCAAAGATGAAGCCTGGTGTACCAGCACTCAAGTTGCCATGCTACACAAAATTGACCTTTTCCAAAAGAAAATAAAAGACCACTGCAAAGCACTTCCTCAACAGACAGGAACCAAGGCTACCAACGCCCCACCCACCTCGTCCAAGCCCACCATACCCGACTTCTCCTTCAGGGACGTCACCGAATCAGAAGTTATCAACCTACTAAAAAACCTCAAACCCTCCCCCTGTAAAGGCGACATCTGCCCACGTAAACTCGTCAAAGATTGCGCAGACTGCTTTGCGCCGCTCTTTACGGCATTCATCAATGCGTCCTTCAAAACAGGCATCATCCCAGCTAACCTCAAAGAGGCCTGGGTCCGGCCTCTCCTAAAAAAAACCTACTCTCGACCCCTCACAACCCAACAACTACAGACCAATAACCACGGTGCGATTCCTCCTGAAATTACTGGACAAAGCCAAATCCAACACTTTCTAGAAACCCACTCTATCCTGGGGACCAGGCAATCAGGCTTCGGAAAGGACATGGCACAGAAACAGCCCTGGTGGATCTGAAGAATCAGATCACCCAAATCATGGACAAAGGCAAGCCTGCTGTTGTTCTTCTTCTAGATCTCTCAGCCGCTTTCGATCTGGTTGACCACAAGACTCTCACTTCACACCTCACACACTCAGCCAACTTCTCCAAAGAATCAGCTCTCTGGGTCACATCCTTCCTGGAGGGAAGAGCCATGAAAGTCTTCTCGGACATCGCCAATGCCACTCCCACGACAATCCACTGCGGGGTCCCTCATGGATCATGCACTGCACCCACACTCTACAACTTGTTCACTAAGCCCCTCTTTGACAAACTGGACTCATACGGTATCACATACACGAACTACGCGGACGACACACAAGTACTTCTACCCCTCTCAGGTTCATACAATGAAGACGCCAAGGCACTCCACACAATTTACTCCATCATCAAGGCCTGGATGGCAGTTAACGGCCTCTGCCTCAATGGAGACAAGACCGAAATCATGATATTAGGTCAACAGAACACCCTAGACAAACTTGACAAACTGTACGCTAACTTCTCCATTGACAACTCCATCATCCCCGTATCCACAGCTGTAAAAACATTGGGAGTATACCTAGACTCCTCACTATCTATGACCAGACAAGTCAGCGCAATCACGTCCTCATCTGCGCATACCACCATACTCATAACCGCCATCAAGCCTTACCTCTCTAAACCCAACTGCCTCTCTATAGCTAGAGCAACCATTGGAGCCAAACTGGACTACTGCAATGCCCTCCCAGCAGGAACTTCAGCCAAAAACCTAAACAGACTCCAAGTCACGCAGAACAATGCTCTCTGGGCCGCTCTTAGCATCCCAAGAAGAGAGCATATCTCTAATGCCAGGCAATCAGCCCAGTGGCTTCCCGTCAAAGAGCGGATCACCCTAAAAATCCTCACCCACACTCACAAATGCCTCTCTCTCTCCGCCCCATCCTATCTGTCAGAGACCATCCTCAAACCACCCTCCTCCCGTCCCTCTAGGACGCAATACTCCAACCTAATCTACATCCCACGCATCAAAAAAGCCAAAGCCGGAGGTCTAAGTTTCCCCTACATTGCAGCCAAAACTTGGAATGCTCTTCCTGCAGACTGCGGAAAACTCACTCCTGATTTTTCGCAGGAAACTGAAAACCTCATTCCTCACAAACTAATAGGAAACTCTCAGGATTCTATGTAAATATACTGCATTGTAAATTGGTACAAACGTCCATGGTTAATGTAAATACTGTACTTGTATGTAAATATTGTATCCTATGTAACTAAGATATTGTCTGTAACAAGCGCCACGATGCCCCCGGGCTGACGTGCGCTCTACAAATCTGAATAAATAAATAAATAAATAATGCCATTAAATGATATGCAAGACAACCAGGAACTCGGTGTTGCCTAGGAACTATTTAGAACCAAAGGTAAACATGTGAGTGATCTAGAATGGGAGGAGGTAGAGAAGAAATTATTAGTATATAGGCTGTCTCCCTACTTCACCACAAGTCTTATTCTATTTGAAGTACTTGGGAGGAGAAACCTTGTACCATGTTGTGTCCACCACAGGTGGGCTTAGCAAAGTATGTGGAAAGGGACCAGGAGGAGGTACAAAAGCATGTACATAGTAGGATAGACAGAAGGAAGGAGCGTATGATAGGGTTAGGTGCACCAAAGATCTAGATGCAATTGTGGGCCAGAAAATGTATATAAGAAGGCAGGTTGGAAGTTTCAAAGGTGCTCAGAAATGTCTGGGCCCACAGATTGTGGTGGAAGTATTTAAAGATGCTGTGATCACAGGAGATGGTAGAATGTGGAACAAGATCAAAGTTCCATTAGCAAAATAGAAGTAGAAAGGGGCAGGTGTGTTATGTTGTGAATTACATATTGTTGCCATTTCATTATATGCAAGACAACCAGGAGGTTTGTGTTTCCTAGGGACTATTTAGAAGCAAGGTTGAGGGATTTAGAATGTGAGAGAGTGAGAGCAGTTGAAGAGATTGAGGTTTGAGAGGCTAAAAGAAGCAAGTCAGAAGGAGAGCTCATGGGGTCCACGTCCTAATAAATAAATAAAATGTCGCATTAGCTGGTGTCATCAGCATCACAATAGTCTCCCTTCAAAAATCATAGCTTCTTGCATTGTGACATGGAGGTCAAAGGTGTAAAACATGAAGATGTATCTGGGAAATATCAATGCCGGTTAGCATAAACAAAAGCACTGGCCTATCTCTCTGTGCCGTGTGTAATAGCAATATAGATTAAAATAACTAATTTTGTAACGGTGAAGAAGTTGAACATTATAATTCCATCTATTTCTTCCTAACACAAAGGTCAACCTGCTAGTGTGAGCAATTTCATGCCAACAAGGAGACATCAACCTGCAACTTTGCCACTGGCAAACCTTGGCTCGCCTTTGAGAAAGTACAGCTTTTTGCATTATAAATTATAAATAAGGCTCCCGGTTTTATGGTATTTATTTTTCTGCCATTTCCGTCTGTATTTATCCATATTTATTTTTTGTCCTTTTTTCTGTATTTATCCACATCTATTTTTTTCATTTAGAAAGGTAATTCACAACCAGTATTTTTCTGCATTTATTCTAATAAACAAATGCAGTTATTAAAGCACACATGCAGCCAAATAGGAAAGAAATGCTAGCTCCGTTTTTTCCTTAACAAGTTGCTCCTGTGACTGCTGCTGCCTTAAACTATATGCTGTCAGCAATTTGAAGAACTTTAATGCTGTTTTTATTCAACTTTTACACTCTCCATGCTGCCAATCGTCAATGTGATTGGCCTGCGATGTATAAGTTGAAACATAAGGTGGTGCCAGGAGAAGGATACTATTCTGAAGAAGGAAGGCAGAAAGCTAGAAAAATCAAATCATTATTTCATTTTATTTTGATTTGAATATGTAAAAAAATCATTAAACATTTTAATCAGTTATGTTAAAAAAGCATCCTATAGATCACGCATCCATACATTCATTCAATCTAAATGAATGCCTAAAACATTCAATTATTTTAAGATATTGACGAGGAATATACAATTCATTTCCAATTCATTTCCCCTATACAATTAATAATAGTTCATTCCAGACAAAGTACTTTGTCTATACAATTAATAATAAATGAACTATTATTAATTGTATAGGTGAAATGAATTGGAAATTAATTGTATAGGTGAAATGAATTGGAAATGAATTGTCAGAATAGTCTCCTTCTCCTGGCACCACCTTATGTTTCATTGTATGTTCTCACCTCAAGGTGCCAGTGATTGTTGAGGTTCCCACCTTGGGTTTTGTATACTGCGATGTATAAGTGACATCATAGAGAACCAGTCAGAAAGACAGGTCTTTCTGTTTTTTCCATTTTTATAAATAAATACAGGCAGAAAGCAGATTGATTTCTCTCTGTATTTATGTGTACACAATCAGTAAAAACGGAAAACTGAAAGCATCAATTATAACATAGCTGTCAAAGATGTAATCAATGAAAATTCTTCTGTGAACTAACCAGAGTCCGACTGAGAAATAAAATTGGTCCAGGCACTAACGAAAAAGTGGCCCACAATCACACATTACAATGTATTACTATCCAGAACAGACAAGGGGATATATGTTGCAAATAATGCATTTGAAAATGTATTTGCTTAACATTGGTTAAAACTAGTGTAGTAACTTATGAAACTGGCCCACTCTGGGCACAAAAGTGGACCATTCTGTCAAAGAAAACTGGCCCATCCTAGATTCATGGTCTGTAACTTCGGGGATTGCCCTGTTTCCCAACAGGCCAGTCCGAGTCTGTACATGGTCATATTTAGTGACAATTAGCTGAGATTGCATCGATCATTTTACGTTGGCTGTGTATGAAGTGGGCATTCACATGAGTTCGTTTCCGAATAGGGTATTTACGCGATACAATGTTTAAAATGGGAATCCATGGCAGTATAAAATGGACCTTCACAAGACTCAGTAGGTTAGAGTGGGTATCATCACGAGACTGTGCCTAAGGCAGGCTTTCATTACTGTCAGTGATTTTTCATTTGGATAGGCCTACAGTGCAATGCGGGAAGGCCTCGGGACAAACTCAGTGCCTCTGTGGCGCCATTTGTTGGCTGTCATCATGCCCAGCTCTCCTTGCCTTTTAGTGCCATTCCCTGTCGTATAACTTCAATATTAGCGACACTCCTTTCCTGCTAACCCCTGGGGCAACTCGAGAGGAGGAAAAAACGTCAGGTAAACCCAGAAACCTGCGGGAATGTGCAGCGTGGTTTTGATACCAACCGTTCAGTCCGAAAGCCCTGAGGCATGTTCCTGGAAGGCCTTGTCCACGCGTCAGTAGTAGCAGCGACACATAAACCTCCAGCCGTGCTCTAAGGTTTCACTAACCCAGCACTAAAGAAAATAAACCCGTTGCTTTGATGCCTTCCAGTTTTATGGGCTACTGGAAGCTTTATATATGTCCCCTGAATTAGCTTTCCCTCTGTAGTGCTGAGCCTGCATAAGCAGAGGCATGCAGTATCCAAGTGGCGTTTTATCGTACACATAAACACGCGCAGCAGGTAGTGCTCCTCATTTCTGCAGTGACGATGTCATCCATTCAGAATATAACACCCCCGGTCACTGCTCCGGGTATAAATAAATGTGCCCTGCTCTGCCAGGATTAGGTCTTTACATAGGGCAGAGCTTTGCCAAATCAGCTCCGGGGACTAGATATGGCTCCCACGGAGAAATCGGAGACTCTGCCAGTCAGACCTTCTTGTCAGCCCTAGAGCCTCTTTGCTAAGTAATGCTTCCATTTCTATGCGCCCTGTGCTGTGCAAATGGAAAATGTGCAAAGAACCACAATTTGATATTCACAGAGGAGCAAACTGGATGCTTTGCGTGAGCCTCATTATGAGTACGGTGGTGCATGGAAAAAAAGCAGTAATGCAGTGGCAAGTGGGTTACCACTGCATTACCATACCACTGTGCTTCAACACAAAATTTCACTGGAGGAAAATCCTATACCTCAGCACCAAAAAAAGAGAAAATCAGCAGAATTACTGCCGGCTGAATTACCACCAGAGGTTATTCCTCTGAAATCCCCATGGAGTTTTATGGACTCCAAAAAATGTGGATTTACACCGCTTACCACCACTTGTAATCCCACTGCAAATCCGTGGGACCAAGTGGCGGTAACGATAATTCAGTTTGATGGTATTTTGGCGGATTTACCACTGAAATACTGTCAACCTTGCAGTGAGGCGCACTGTTAAGAAAGGGGTGCAAGGGAAACTATATCTAGAGTATAGGCCCAGGATATTTTAAAGGCTTTATAGCTATTATTAGTGAATTAAGTTGTGCTTTGTTTGTATTTAGGAGAACTCAGAATATGTTATTTTGGTGGTTGGCGAAAGGGTGACTAAGGTGCAACGCAGGGCAAACATTAAGTAGAATAGATGCTGTTCTGTTTGTGACATAAGGTCTGTCAGCCACGTTGGCAAGAGTGCTGCCATTTTGAATTAGGACCAGTTAGAGGTTGTCGGAGCATTAGACTGCATTTTGGAGCTTCTGTTTTGTTAATTTAATTGCATTTTATTCAGGAATCCACCAAGCAGTGTTTAGGCAGCCATGGTCCCTGGAGCAAGGGGGATGCGCTGCACAGATGGTAGCTAATGGTACTAGGATGAGCAGTCCACAGGAGCTGTGAACGGATTACATTATATCAGTTTTGTTCCGGACAATTAGATTATTGCGGTGACTGTGAAGGACAAACCTTACTGAGAGCAAGGCCTAGGGTTCAGGCATTGCCAAGGCATGGAAATACTTTGGGGTTATACTACCCCCATTGCAAAGAGGCAAGGCCATTGGAACTGCAGGAGACACACTGAATAGAGCAAATACATCAGAGAAATTAATCTGCAAGAGTAGAGTATCAGCTGCATTTTTTATAACACCACCTGGTTCCAGAGAGAGAGAGAGAGAAAAAAAAAAGAAAAGGGTGCGTGCAAGGAAAGCAACGTGTTTCAAGATGGGAGTCGCCAGAGATGTTGACAAAAAGTACAGCTTCAAGGTCAAAGAAGCCATTTGGGTTTACCAAGTAGTAATGAGTAAGTAGTATTGTTTCCACTTCATTGCCACAGTGTATTGACTTTATTGTTCACACTCGCATGCACATCACAAATTATCTGAAGTTATTTTGACCAATAAGGAAAGTCTATTGTTGTAACAAGTTACATGAATGTAACTAGCCAATCAGAACAAAGTATTTTCTGCTGACTGCCCAATTAGGTCATTTCGCAGGGGGCTGTACTCAGATTGGCACAGATACCCCACTGACCAATAGGGTGATTAAATATAGGGTAGATTTAGATTTCTATATAGGGGATAGCCAATAGGTAATGTGGGCTTTATCTGTATTTGGTACATGTTGGATATGTAGATTTAGCACTTTTCAGCTATAAAACCTGTAACCTGAAATGGGCGTGTCGAGTGAGTGCTTCAGTTTTTAATTCTAAGGAGCTGACTGACCTTCCCGACCGTATTTGCAGGTAATAAACTTGTTTTTCTTGCATGGCATGCACTCATTACTGATCCATTGGATTGCTTTTTTTTATCGATCGGTTTTTGGATCTACCTTACTAATTAGGTAACCCGACGTGATTAAAGGACCCCCAGGAGAGGTTGGGGGCTCCCTTGCCCAAACACCCTGGGTTGCGGCGCCTACCTGCAGTGACCAGTCCACATGCACACCCTGAGGAGGTTTACCGGAGCTGTGTTTCTCTGAAGGCCTATCTGATCCCTGTAGCAGTGTGCTAGGTCCAGCTGTGCAGGCAATTGAAGGGGATGCAGCATTAGAGGACCTCAGAGAACACATAAAACGTGAGTGCAATGCTGCGGGGGAAAAACAAGATGGAGACGGTTTTTATGTTTTTATTGTTTTTTTGTAGACTAGGAGTGATTAGAGAGAGAAGGGGAAGCCACTCAAAGACAAGGCAAGTTGCGAAATAGTGCATGCATTTTGAATAGTAGTGAGGTGAAGCTCTCCCATCATGGGGAAAGATTACGTCATAAACAGTATTAAAGTGGAAGAATTGATCTGGGGTAACTCCTCTTTGACCAGGAAACACAGCAGTGTAGTGGAAGTGACGGTCCTGTATAGAAAGGACTCGGTATCTGCGAGGGGTCAGAAATGTTAGGCAGACAACTTCCTGACGAGGATTTCCCTGCATAAAATAAACTAAAGGAATCACTCTAACAAAAGGATATCTGTCCCTCACACTTGTACATTCAATAAAACAATAAGGGAATGGATGGCAGTTTAATTCAACAGATATATAAAGCATATGATCAAATTCACAATATGACCACAGTCTCTTCTCATAACCTGGTTGAATTCCCCTTCCCCAGATCCGAGCAAGATTCTGCTCTACATGTCAAAAGAAACAGGGAAATCCTAGTTTGCCACAAAGTTGCAACACAGTTCTTGAGGATTTAAACTTGATAACCAAAATGTTCCATTGTATCAATAAGATACCAAAAGAAATAGGATGTTCCAGCTCCACCTGGAGTAAGAAGAAGCAACAATTATCTTTGTCAGGATGATTTGCCACAACTTTGACCTCTGAATAAAGGCAACCCCTCTACATCAGGTTTCCACAATTCTTCTTTCAATGTCACAATTGACATGAGTTGTCCTTGTTACAACCACAGCTCAGCACTTGTATCAACTACTACCTGGTTTTATCCTGTACCAGGTCTTCTACAGAAACAACTTGCCATACGGGTATATTCTCCTAGCCCCTCAATACTTCACAAAAGAACAGAGTGTGCTTCAGTGGTAACTTCCAACTTAGAACAACAGCAACTTCACAAGGTTTCTTTGGCATCAAACTTTAAACCATCTTTGGGGAAACAAGGAATCACATTGGTGCTCTTTAGGACTCAACTGCAACTATGCTCCTCTCCTACGCCAGAAATACAGCCTGTTGCCACATTTCTTTCCCCTCTGCACCTACAACCAATTAGTGACCAGGATATGACATCACTCTGCTTGTGTCTTGGCTTTGGCAATGTGTGTTTGTCACCGGATTATCGGTATTTCATAACACATATACAGCATGTCTTGCAACCCTTGGGTTTCCCAAAACTCCCCTCTCGCCTTCAGCAATGTTTGTTGCATTGGTATTGCTGTGTTTTTAAGTACTCTTGGCTTGGGTATTGCTTGTAAGCTTTTGTTTCAATTAAAGCTTCCTCACAGGGTTTTTGGGTTTTCCACAAACGTACACACTTGCTTGCATAGTTATACCGATTCAACAAGTTTAGCTTTTGTTGTTTTCGAACAGTTTGGTATTCAGATTGGCAACCACTGCTTCTTTCACTCACAAGCAAGCAAAACTGGCTACCATGAACATGCAGACAGTGTCAGAGCGCTCTGGATTCACTTGCAAGATGTGAACTCACTGGGTAAGTCGCTTGCTCACTCTCCACTTGGTGTTCGCAGGTCTTCTGTCATTGTGGTTCCTAGTGATCCAGCAGACCACCGCCTCTGGTCCACCTCTGCTTACGCCACTTGTTAATGGAGCTTCCTCTGCTCCGGAGAGGATCAGGTGCAACCCAGCGACCAGAAACCTTTAAAGAGGGCACAGTTTTATTTGATTCTATGTATTTGTATATTTATCATGCGCCATAGCACGCAGGCATCAGGGCCCACATAAAGACAAACTTTCCTCGCTACTTGTGCTTTCCGCTGCACAACATCTGCACAACGAATCTTCAATGGGCAAGTGTCCGTTTCTCCCGCTTCCTGCTGTGTGGCCTCTGCAACAGGGACAACTCGGGAAAAAGACCCTCTTATGTCCTGCGTCTTGTTTCACCTCCAGCTCCTCTTCCAGCTGCATACACAGCCTCTCAGTCTCCCTCATGTGTAGGTCATTTACACTAATTAGCTGACTGCTCCTATAGAAGTGTTCCTCTGCATCCCTCTTCCTCATCCCAGTATGCAGGGAGTTAAGGGACTTGAAGTCCCTATCAACAGTTAGTTTTCTTAACCTTTTCTACATAGTACATACCGAGTCATAGTCTATAATTTGACAGCACTCGTCCCTCTACTGTAAAACCTCTTGATCTCCCCCTGAAACGGGTAATCCCTTGCCCAAATCCACCTTAATAACTGTACTATCTATCTTAAAAAGTATCTGTCCTGCCCTCCACTCGTTTGTGCTGATTGCCATGCTCTGCTCCCCCCCTTGTCCCTGCGTCACCTTTGCTAGCTCCTCCTCTGCTTTCTTTTAGCACTGCTTCTAGTTCCCCAAGTGCCTTTTTCTCTGCTTCCATAACCAATTTGTCTTATTGGAAGCTGCTGTCTGGGAGAAGATGTTGCATCTCTCAGTGAGGTGTGTGGAAGCTGGAGGCATGAACCAGTTTGAGGGAGCCACAAAGAGGAATGTTGGATGAGCAGGATATGCCGCAGAGATGCTAGAACCCAAATGAAGATTTCTGGGCATTCGGCAGTTGGAGAAAGCAATGTTACACTCACCGGCATCTGAAGGAAGGCAGGCATGCAGAAGCTGAATCATGAGAAAAACCAGAAGGTCGTGGAAGCAGTCCGGAGTGGAAAGCAGGAGGCACAGCTGTGCCGCGTAAGCGCGAACGGGACCGAAGATGCCACACAGAGCCGGTGCTCAACCCAAGCCAAGTGGGGGACCGTGGGGCGTTTTGGCAAACACGCCAAACGCCAATTCTAAACTTTAAAGCCACAGAGACAGAAACAGCAATAAAATTGTTTGCGATTCACAGTGGGCATATTGCAAATACGAAACCCAGCCATATATGAGTGTATGGAATGCAGATATGGGTTAAACCCAGAGCAACTGTTGAAACAACCATATATACAGAGCCAAGGAAGATATGTGCAATTATGTAAGTAAAAGAGGAACTGTTAACTATGGACATAAGAAGTCCTGGCAGCTACAAGTCTATGAGAAGTCCTAGCAGGGGAATATACCAGGCAGTTGCAAGTGCATAAACCAGACCTTCCAGGATTTTGCGGCATGAAATGGCAAATTTTGCGGCATGAAATGGCAAATTTTGTGGCACAAACCTTTATTAATTGCGGCATTTTTGCGGGACACTTTGTATTATCTGGAGGTTGTAAGATTGCCACATTGTAGGAAAGAGGCAGAATGCAAGGCTAAAAGAGAGTCAGGGTGTCATTATTATGTATCTTTTGTATTAATTTAATAGGAAGGATCCCGGATGTCTCTGGCTTGGCAGAACAGTTTTTTTTTGTTTTGGCAAAATTTTTGTTTTAATGTGCATGCCTATTTAATAGTGTTAACTAAATTGATCATTATCAGTTGTAATGCTGAAACTTTTACCCCTCTATGTTCTCCAATCCCCCGAACACCCAGACACCTCTCTCACTACACCAACTCCCCATTACAACTTGCATTCCTGAACCTCCCTGTCATACAAATACTAACGTGCTATGTCACACTGTCAAGTCACAATTTTCACTTCCCCACACCTGCCAAACTCCAAATCATACTCCCAACTCACACCTGACCTGGCGGGCGGAACGGCACCCGCTCGCAGACCTTCACAGATGCACCGGCACTGTTGCACACAGTGCCGGTGCATCCGTCCTCCCCATTCCCATTAACTCCAATGGGACTCGATGAGAATGGGGATTTTCTTTTTTCCAGCGTCTGGCCGGAGGGACCGCCAGAAAAAAAAGTTACTCCGGCGCCAGCTGTGCTGTTTTTACTGGCACGGTTACCGCCGGACTTGTAATGAGGCCCCCTGTCATGCAGTGGCACCCCCTGCTACCGTGCGCGTAGAGTTGCCTACAATTTCTGCACATTTAAAAGTGCATCTTGCTTAGAAATTTAGGATGCACTTTTAAATTGGCAGAAATGCGCCCAGATTTACTTAGAGGTGAAAAAGGCCATCTGAATGGGCGTGCATATAAAATCCACAAGGGCCACCTGAATCGGCACATTTTAATAAAAGGTGCCCACTCAAGTGTCCCTTGTGGATTGGGCTGCTCTTTTTTTGGGCGCAGTGATGAGACGTGTTTGCGCATTTCATTTCTTGCATTGATAAGTTTTGAGAATCTGGGACCCTGAGGATTTTTTTTTAATTGTGGCTTTGACCCAAACCGACACCATACGTTATCTGGGAGTTTCATTTAAAATCTCAATAAGAGAGTGGAGCTGGATGCATGACGTTTCGTCTCGAATGTAGATGTTCGCATGGCAAGGAGCCAAACTACACGCAAAATATGGCAAATTCACTTTATTGCCAGTAATAACATTCTACTTGCAAAAAGTGACTCCTGCCGTTTGCTTTGGAAGCGAAGCTGGTTGGAACATCGACGCAGGGTTTTCACGCCGAAAGGAGGGAAAATTCTGGCGAAAAGTCCTCAAACTACCACAAAATGCCCCTGTTGTGGTTTTTCGACATGAACTGGGTTTGGGCTCCTTGTGCTCCGCTGTTGTCTGGAAATCGATCTTCTTGTGTGGAAATCGATCTCTACTTCAAAAAATGCACCTCACTCCTGTAGCAAAGCCCTATTTGATTTTGAATGAAAAAAGCAAAGACTCATCCGGCGAACTTATTAAATAGCTGGGAAGAAAAATTGTTATCGATACTGAGAGAGGCTGACATGACCATGACTCAAATTCTTAAAATTCCGCAAGTTGTGGAAAAAAAAAGTTCTGTCAATGGAACTTGATTGTCAACATTGAAAAGCAAAGATTGTTAGTGTCAGCGATAGACTTGGGATCATCGACGCAAAAAATGGGCAAACTTCCGAAATACTTTTCCAAATTTTCATTGCGATATCACCATGGTCAATTTATAAGGCTACGTTTGAACCTATACAACACAAATGAGGTTTTGATGAGAAAAGATCCAGCAACAAAGTCTAATCTTTGTTGTTTTTGCATGTCTGATGTGGAATTGCTGAAACACCTAGTGATTGAGCGCTCTAAAATTGCTGGACAACGTTCTCTACATTTAGGTCGGTTTGCCCCGAAAAATGGCAATATGATTGATTGGTGGAGTTTTCTTATATCTGGCACAACTGTTCAACTAACCTTTGACACCATCAACTTCATAGACATGATTTTACCAAACACTTAATAGAAATGGTTTAGGATTAATTTTGGACTACTCCAGGGGTTGTTTTCTTGTTTCTTTTTCTTTTATCAGTTGTTCTATGATATTTTGAATGATATGGATGGAAACATGTAATGACAAAAAAGTTTGATTTCTTTTTCTAAACTAATGTCAATTAAAAAAAATGTTTTAGTTTTTGCAGTTTTTTTGTAAAAACAGCAGTTTTTGCGCAAACTGTCCGTTTTCGCAGAATTTTTTGCGCAAAAACGGCAGTTTTTGCAGCATTTTGCGGGATCGCAATATCGCTATAAACTGGAGGGTCTGATAAGCAGTCCTAGCAGGGGAGTATACCAGGCAGTTGCAGGTGCATAAGAAGTCCAGGCATGGGAGTATGCCAGGCAATTGCAAATCTACAGGAAGTCTGAAGAAAGGACTATTTTGGTTGAATAAAGAAGGAACTTTTGAAGAATTAAACTAAGAGGCTTTGTACTTAACAATATTGCTGTGGGCCAAGAAAGACACACAGAACCAGAATCCAGGGGCAGGGAATCGACCTGTGGAACCAAGGTTCTGTTACCTTGGTAAACTTTAATGTTGGAGCTGATTTATTTTTATTTATGAACATTATTTGCAATCATCAGGTCAAAGACATTTCCCTTTTCACTTTACTGTTGTGTGAGGGTCAAAATAGAACATTTGGACACAAGGACGGTTTTGATTTTGACAACCTGATACAGACAGATCCTTAGTGTTTGGTTATAGGTAGGGAAAATCCCTTTAGAGCAGGGTCAGAGAGGCCTTTCCCCAACCCATGTAAGTTAATAAGTCTTTAACCAATAACATGGCAACTTTGTGTCTCGCTTTCATTTCTGACTCCTCACATAAGGCTACCACAATTATTTTAAGTTCAGTTGCAATACATATGCTAACCTCCACATTCATCTAAATGTTATATGCTAACATTCACATTTCATCTAAATGCGGTGCATAGGCTACCTTGCCCAATTCTTCTGAGTACAGTACATAGGCTACCCTTTGCAATTCTTCTAATTGCAATACATAGGGTTACCTCCACATGTCATCTAAATGTGAAATATATGCTAACCTCTGCATTTCATCGAAATGTGATATATATGCTAAATTTCACATTTCATCTATATGCGGTACATATGCTAATCTGCCCCATTCTTCTAAGTGCAGGACATAGGCTACCCTTTGCAATTATTCTAAATGCAATACATAGATTAACCTCCACATTTCATCTACATGTGGTATATATGCAAACCTCCACATTTCATCTAAATGCAATACGATCTCAAAGCAAAGAGCACAGTGCAAGATAACAAAATGTTAGGAAAAGGTGATAGAAATGTAAGAGTAGCAAGGTTTTACCAGAGCACCATAATGGCTTTGCTTCCCGCTCATACCACCGAACCTGGGTGCAGGTTATCTCATCAGGCATCCATGGGTGAACAGCTGCAAACAGGATGTGGGAGCTGCCCTTTGCCTTTGACCCTTAGTGGACTGCCTGGGCAAGGCTGCCCTGGCAGAATCCCTGAAGAGGGTATCTTCTGGTCACGTGTTTACTACCACAGGTCAATCCGGAGTTGTGAGGCGGGCATTGGGAGGGGGGAGAGGCAGGTCAGAGATGCCGTGTTCCTAGTGCACCAAGAGAAAGCAAAAGTACCGCAAAACCATGCGGGAAGCCATGCAATCGGATCCTTACACCTGGAGGATCATTATCCCTCAGTTTCAGCAAGGAAAGGCCGATGGAGGCTGATGCAGCCATAAGAAAGCTTTTCAAGCGAAATCGCTTTTGGTCACATGTACAGTACCATGGGACAATCCGGAGTCATGAGGTGGGCAGTGGGAGGGAGGAGAGGCAGGCCAGAGACACCATGTGCCCCATGCACCAAGAGGAAGCAAAGCACTGTAAAACCATTTGCAAAGCCATGCAATCAGATCCTTTCCACTGGGGGGGTTGTTATGCCTCGGTTTCAGCAGGGAAAGGGAGATGGAAGTACGATACAGCCATAAGAACATTTTTCAAGTGGAATTCCTTTTGGTCATGTGTTCACTACCAAGGGCCAATCGAGAGTCGTGAGGCAGGCAGTGGGAGGGGTGAGAGGCAGGCCAGCAACGCTGTGTGCCCCATGCACCTAGAGAAAGCAAAAGCACTGTAAAGCCATGCGAGAAGCCGTGCAATCGGAGCCTTACTTCTGGGGTGTCATTATCAGTAGGTTTCAGCAAGGAAATCGTGATGAAGGCCTAATGCAGCCATAAGAAAGCTTTTCAAGCAAAATCGCGTCTGGTTATGTGTTCACTACCACATGCCCATACATAGTCGTGAGCCGAGAAGTGGGAGGGGAGAGACAGGTCAGGTATGCTGTGTGCCCCATGCACCAAGAGAAAGCAAAAGAACTGTAAAACCATGTGGGAAGCCCTGCAATTGGATCCTTACCCCTCAAGGGTTGTTATACCTATGTTTCAGCAGGGAAAGGGCAATGGAAGTCTGATGCAGCCGTAAGAAAGCTTTTCAAGTGAAATCGCTTCTGATACGTGTTCACTACTGCGGGCCAATCCAGAGTCGTGAGGCGGGCAGTGGGAGTGGGAGGCCAGAGACACTGTGTGCCCTGTGCACTAAGAGAAAGTAAAAGCACTGTAACACCATGTGAAAAGCCATGCCATTGGATCCTTACCTCTGGAGGGTTGTTATTCCCCGGTTTCAGTTGGAAGCAGACAGCAGCAGTGGAAAACACACAACATCCAATCACAGTAAAACAAATGCAACAGTTTTTAGGACTATATAACTATTGTAGGTCTCGGATATTTCATTATTCCAGCTACACCAAACCCCTGTTGCAAGTTTTAGAGGAAGCGCAGAAAGGAAAGGGACCAATTAGTTGGACAGGAGAGATGACAAAATGTTTTCAGGAACTCAAAAATGCAATCAGAAATGCACTAGTGTTAGCAACGCAAGATTACAACAAACAATTCTTTCTATTCTCACATACAAATGGTCAGGTGATTACGGCTGTCCTCATAGCAGATATCAATGGGACACACGCCTTTGGCTTCCTACAGTGGACATTTAGATTCAGTGATGCAGGGCCATTTTCCATGCGAGCAAGCTCTAGCAGCAGCAATCATAATACAAAAATCCTCCCATCACAATGGGATGCTCAGTAACATTATTTGTAGGACACACAGTTCTTCCCATTCTACAGTCAAATCTAAATCCACCAGCATATGTCACTTCCACTGTGCACTCTGGGGTAGCAAGATGGTGCAGGAGAGGGTTTAAAAAATCAGATGGTACACCCATGCAGCATGCAGCTATACTGTCTAGATTAATGGACGTATTGGCAGTGCCCTCAGTAGTGGCTGTGGCGAAGTGCCCAGCCCAATCAATGAAGACCCAATAGATTATGGCAATGATGCAGTAGACAAAGCAGCATACCTGGAAGTACCGTAGGCCAGGAGGGCTCTGTACATAGTATTGCAGCAGCTGCTTTTGCCAGCCCCATACAATGTAGTACCCTTGACAAAGATTATTGAACTACAGGAACAAGCACTACAACAAGAAAAAAATGTATGGATCAAAAGAGGGTATTCCCTAATCCCCAAGTTTTTAATTCGGAGGTCAAAATATCACAGGAAAAGCATTAATGCCCCAGGAATTGCTTACAGTTGCCCTCGAGCAATTGCACTACCCAACACATGTATCCAAGTATTGCATTGAAGCGGACATACACTAGGACTGGTTTGTCCCCAATCTCTAGGAACATGTAGCTAATTTATGGCAAATAGTACCACATGCCACCTGTATAGTATAGACCATACCCTTAAAATGTTGAAGGGAAAATGTCCTCGGCCCTCAGGGCCCTTTCGGGAGCTCCATATTGATTATGTCGACATGGTTAACAGGTTCAGTACCTTTCATTATTTTATTTTTATGGTGTGTCCATTCTCTCGTTGGCTTAAGGCTGGTCCATATGTCCACCCTGATGGGAAATCGGCAGCTACATTTCTGTTCTGCGAGGCATTTCCTCATTGGGGAATATGTGATGTCCTGAAATCTGACAATGGGACACACGTTTTTTATGAACTGTTTAAAGAAATGATCTCCCTATTAGGCATAAAGTGCAAACTCTGCTCAGTTTATCCCCCACAAGCCACCGGGATTGCAGAATGCCTGAACAGACTATTGAAGCAACATTTAGCAAAAGCTCATCACTCACTCCAGAAGAACTATCTGTATTGTCTTTCATTAGCACTGTTTTCTCTTCAAGGACCACCATTTAACACCTCGCAAGATCGTGATGGGCAGGATGCTGCACACACCACTCACACCCACACGCACACGCACAAAACAGTAGAAGTATCAGGGGATGAGTTTCAGGGATATCTTATGGACCTAACCAAATGTGTTAAAGCTTTATCTCAATACCACAACAGGTGGCTGCATCGGAAATCAACAACCCAGCATCTCTGTAGCAACCACAGCTTTTCCCCAAGTGATTGTGTTTTTGTACGGACAATTGTACGAAAGTGGAACGAAAGAAGATTCCAAGGGCCTTATGAGGTCACCCTTAGGAGGGATGCCACCCCCATGGCTGTGAAGATTAAAAGAACACAGAACCTTGATCCACCTAATGGATGTTCAGATGGACACCAGCACCACCAACCCCCTTCCCCAGAAGCAGGACATAAAAGGAAGGAGCCCTAAAGATGAGTTTCATTAATTTGTTATTGACATTTTTGAAATCAGTGCATCGTTTTGGAGGAGCAAAGACTTAACTCTTCCACACAGCCTCCAGGAACAGCGGATAATAGTACAACAATTGTGTTGTGTATTGGTTGCATGGTTGGCTCTCTTTCTCTTTCCTTTCTTATGACAGGACTTCTGTAGTTGAGGGTTGGAAAGGGGGAATATAATGATATTGAAATATCATCTGGCTTAGCAAGTGGTAATGTATCCGTGACCAGAAGCAAAAGAGACACTGTGGATTAGGAGGTTCTTTTAGACAGTATTTCAGATCTGCATCACCTTGACACAGACAATTTATGGTATAATCACATGCGGGAGGTGGGAAGAGAGGAGGCAAAAGATTTTTGTTGTATCTGTTCTTTAATACCCCATGCAACTGGCACACCCAGACTATTTATTGCCAAAGAAATGCCACCTCTAATAGCACAATACTTAGTGCACCTAGCCCTTTGTATGGTGTGTGGGTTGTTTCAGGGACATAAGGTTCAAGCAACAGTGAATGTTCTGAAAATAAAGGGCAGGAGCAGTTGCAGTGCAGAATAAGACCTCAATTACAGCTGGAAGGTACCATTTTTCACAACAATAAGTGGATCAAGGGACTGATGGGGTGCAGAGCAGGAGGTCTGGTGGGGTTTTCGGAGGAAGTAGTGGCACATATCAGTGAGACATATTATGATGTGTGGGGATGATATATATACTTACACAATTCTCCTTGTGTTCTAGGGGCAATGGCATCATGCCTTTTGGTACAAATGGAAAATGAAATCGAACACTTTATATTCCAGACTTCAGTGGATGAATTCCAGCACTCATGGATGTTTTTTGGATCCATAGGAACTTTGCATACGTCCAGCCTTTTGTAAGGGGACCTGTTCCCTAAAGTGCCCCACCCAGTAACACCTGTGTCCACTACCCACCAGTGGGCCAGCCGATCAATGGGCCTTCTCCACAATAAATGTTCAGACTATTTTTCAGAAGATTCGGCAGGAAATCTTAAGGTCATTCCCCAGCAGTGTTGTTTGTTCAGCAAGACAGAGACATTTTTTGCATCCCTACTCGTTCCAAGAATACAGACAGCTGCCAACTCGAAATGGTTACAAATAATGCTCTGGCAGATGACCCAAATCGCAAATGAGACTGCGCATGGCCTCATTGCGACCAAAGAGGAGTTGAGGGCCATCAGATTAATGACACTGCAGAATCGTTACATCCTCGACTTCCTTACCAGTATAGAGGTCAGCATCTGTGCTAAAATAGGCAGTACTTGTTGCACCTAATGCCCAGCCCATGATACAGATAATGGGTCCATGACACACGCCATTGGGACTCTACACAATTGACGTGCTGCAATGGTAAAGGAAGGTTGGGTGTGTAAGGAAGGCTTGGGATAAACAGTAAGACGGACACGAGTGACCACAGTTCAAGGGTGCTTATTGAACTTCAACAAGGGTATGATAAATGCCTATCTGATCCTCTATCTACAGATGGGAGCAAGCTATGACCATCAAATAATAAATATTGCAGTCCTAGTGGTGTCTCGTCAAAATTAAAGGGCCTATACTAAAAAAACCTATTGCCAATCCATACCTATAAATACAAATAGTGTCGGGGTAGTGTTTATGAAAAAGAAAGAAGTGTTCACAAAAATGATAGGTCAGGATGTTAAGGCCATTGGCTTCCCTTCCCCACGTTTTTATCACGGGACAAAGCGGTTCACTTGAGAGTAGCACAATCTTTGGCTTCTTCGGCACGAGGTTTCAGTTCCATTTACCAGCATCAGGGGCTTCTGTGCCCAAGTCTCTTTACTTATCAAAGTCTCTTGATTCAGAGGGCCTGATGTATCAAAACAAACTAAGTTATTTTCCTCTTAATAGTACTCAAGTCAGGTGATTCAATCTTCACCCTGGATCCCCCTCTTCCGGGCTCAGATCCCCTTTTACAATGTTCATAGAATATTCTTTCCCTGGTGACTCACGGTTTACCCCGGATACCGCTCAGTCAGGCTCAGATCCTTCCTCTTACACAATTAGTCTGCCTCAGCCGGGTTCGGACCAATTTTAGTTCGTATTAACTGTCGAAGACTTTCAAATGTGCACAGGGTTTGGCTTGACCCGTTGCAGGACCACTTCAATTTCACAATTCCTTTTCAACTTTTTCCACCTGTTAGTGGGATACCTAACAGAGACCTTCGAATGAGCACCCATGGTGCTCATTACCATGGTGCCGGACCACTCTGTTTACGGTATCTGTCTTGGCTTCAAAAGTTCAGTCACTTATCTGCGGTTTAATTATATTTGCGCCGCTTATCACATACGCTTCACACGCTGTTCTCTTCATATTTCTTCATACAATGTTGCTGCTTGCAACCTTGGCTCCAACACAGACCGTTCTGGTATCAGTCTCCCGACTCATGGCTGTGCTATCTTTACTGGCGTTGCTTTGTTGTAGGAGCAAAGGGCAGGCACACCGCTGCAAACACTCCTTCCCACCTTTGCTATCGACGCGGGAGACCCCCAGGTAGCTATGATACACAATGCAGGTTTCTTCAGCTTTAATTCCAGATCTTATTTTCTTATTTTCGAAGACTCATGAAAGTAACGGTCTTTCTCTGAAAAGGTCAAGGGCACTTCCCTTCTTGCAATCCTCTGCAGTCTTGCTGTCTTTTTCCTCGTATTAAACTGCCATCTTGGAACTGCTGCTTCCTAGTGTGCTTTGCCTTGCTCAGAGTGTACTTTCTTTCTCCGCCTTTTATCCATGTGGGGAGTGCGATGGAAGTCAGGTGTGTGCAATGATCGGTAATTGCCTGACTCTGCCTGACCATTGTGTTAGGACATGTCTGGTATACGGCTGTGGTGTTAGTCCATTTTCTCTCACAGTGAGCTGTCTCTGAGAAAGTGTTCATGCCGGAAACGTGAGGGGTTCAGTTCCTAAGTATGGGGAAAAGGTGTTATAGGGAAGGGGAATACTGCATCTCACCATCCGGTGTCCCACTTCCACTCCCCAAACACGCCTCATCCAGGTGATCCTCCCGCACTGGTCCACCCCCAGGAACTGGATCCAAAAGCGATGACTGTGTCCCGGCCACCTGGATGACAGATCCCTGTGGACTAGTGAGTGAGACACCTTCAGATTTTTCACAGGTGGTGGAAGATGATTGGATAACTCCTATGTTTCAATGGGTTCCTTCCTGGATGTGCATAGCCGTAAAAGTGCTACTTCACATCGTTGTCCTGTTGCGTGTCATATTTTACTCCTGTCAGCTGGTCCTAAGCTGCTGCACAAAGACGCTGCCCAGAGGAACAACTATGATGTCCCTAACCCTTAAAACAGGTAAGGCCAATCCCCTCTTGAAACATGTGCACACACCGACAGATAAATGGAAAGGCAAAATTGAGCACCAGATGGTAAGGTTAGAACATCCAAAAGGTCCATCAGGAACACTTTCCTATCCCCCACCTGATCCAGAGAACTATACAGAGCATTAGGTAGATCTTACAGGGGACGGAGGGTGTTACTTTCTAACAAGTACCACAGAAGAATATGCCATGAGTGGAGAAGATATACATAAGGTGTTTAAAATGTGGGTGCCCAAAGACTATTTTGACAGGGAAAGGGAATCCAGTAGATTAGTTAATATATTAACTAAAGAGAGGAATCTAGGGATGCAAGTGCAATGTCCCTAACGTGGAAGGAGGTGTAGATTGCATAAATGAGCTTACAGGACTTCAACAGAGATGTGCGCTATCTGGTGATCAGACGGACATGCTGGAAATGGAAAGGGTGTCTGATTCTTTGATGGTGGTGGTTAATACTCGGATGGAAAGGGGCCTCTTCTTCCAAAAGCAAAAATATTGGAAGGGTGGTGGTAAGTGTGGCAGGCTCTTGGCGAATACACTGAAGGGTGTGGCAGAGAAAAACCTCATAAAAAGTGTGGAAAATGGTCAGGAGGCATTGGTGATGAAGAATTCTGATATTTGTTAGTGTTTGGGTTCCTTTTACCAGGCTCTATATAAGGAGTATAGCTTTCCACTAGATCAGGAATTAGATGGCCTCCTTAGACGATTAATATACTGAGGTTAGCTCCTGACAGTAAAAATGCCTTGGAGGCTGATATTACAGTGGAGGTTACGACCGCTATTTCCCAGCTTCAGGCTGGTAAGTCTCCAGGGTTGGATGGTTTGCTGTGGGAGTTTTATAAGGTATTTCAAACTCAGTTGTCATCTTCATTGTGTGAGCTGTATAATTGTATGCTATGGAATTGGGAACTATGCTCTTCTATGCGATAGGGCGATTATCACTTTAATCCCAAAGCCTGTTAAAGAACACACAAAATGTGGTAATTACAGTCTGATATCATTGCTTAATGTTGACCTGAAGCTATTCACGAAGGTTCTGATGAACAGACTGGACAAGTGTATGGGGGAGATCATTAATCGGACACAGTCTGAATTTATGCGGCTGAGATTTGGGTATGAGAATATTAGGACGCTCATTGATGTTCTGGCACTACGGTTGAGTGCTACCTCAGGTGCCGCAATGGTGTTTTTAGATGCTGAGAAACCTTTTGACACAGTGTACTGTCTTTCTTTTTGGAACGCACAATGAGGGAGATGGGTTTTGGGGAGGTTTTTCAGAGGGGAATAAGTTGTTTGCCTGATGGTGCAAAGACTAAGGTTTGGTTGAATGCAGTCCTCTCGAGGGAAATTGTTCTAATGAGGGGTACAAGGCAGGGATGGCCACTGTTTCCGTTTTTATTCAATATTGCGCTGGAGCCACTTGGAGCCACGGACAGGAAGTTGGAATGCACAGTATATGCATGGGGAACTATGAATTTAAGGTTTTGTCATATGCGGATGAGATGGTTGTGTTTTTAATCGAACCCAGGTGAAGGTAACATTTTTTTTTAGAAGGATTTTTGAAGAAGTTGGACACTTTTCTGGGCATAACATAAACTGGGCCACAACTGAGGTCTTCCATTTGTCTCCATTGTGCAGTCGAAATTGTATTGAATCCTGAGATTGTAAGTGGTCGGATCAACAGGTAAAATACCTAGAGATTTATATTGAACGTAATCTAAATAAGATTGTGGATTTCAATGTGGACAAGCTGGTTGAGGTTATCTCAAAGGTTTTGAGGAGATGGGGGACATTAGTTAGGTGTTTGGGTAAAAATAAATGCGGTAAAGATGACAATGCTCCCAAAAGTGCTATATATTATGCAGCCGCTTCCATTGAAATTCACAAAAAGGAACTTGCAGAGGATTAACAAGGTTTTTCAGGGGTTTCTGTGGGGTAGCGGGAAACGGTCCAAAATTCATTGGTTTATGTTGGTGCGTGGCATTGATGAGGGTGGGTTTGGGTATCTGTATCTGGAGAATTATCAAAAGGGATTTCTGCTGAAGAAGTCCGCTTATTATTTTATGCCAGCTGGGAGCATGGTACCGGTTTGGGTAGAAACGGAGAGAGAGGTTGTGCTACACTTTCTTTAGAAAACTTGTATTCTTTGAAGAATTGGCCACCTGCGTGCAATAGTTTGCCCTTTATTGAGGTTACATTTGTGGCACTCGTTTCCTGGTGTGAGGACAATGGGCAGAACTGGTGGTTGAATTATGAGGCTTCACTGTGGCACAATCCAGCATTGCAGATTGACATTTGATTCTTGAATTGGCAGAGCTGGGTCACGAAGGGGGTGCTAAGAATTGGTGATGTATTGCAGAATGAGAATGTGCTGAGCTTTGCTGCGCTGAGATGCAGATTTCACTTGAGGAACCGCTTAAGAGGTTACTTGTGCATAGGTTGGGGCTGCTGCACTCCCCACTGGAGAACAGAATGGGTCTATGTACTGTTTTCGACTCCCCCACGTGCATGGTTTCTACATTCCTTAAATTGATGCATATGAAACCAGCATATGCTGAACGCTGGGATGAGTTACAGCTGGAATGGGAAGCAGAATTGAGGTGCGATATTACACCTGACCATTCAGACTTTCTATTGAGGGCAGGGTTCAGGGCACAGCTGGTGGACTTGAACCTGAGATTGATCCATAAAAAAGTACTGGGGTGCTTGTATTGGACACCTCTGTGCATGCATACATTGGGATTGTTAGATAATAGGGGTCATTATGAGTTTGGCGGTAACCATGCCAGTATATACCGGCACAGCTGCTGCCGGAGTCATGAAGTTTCCAGCACCCGGCAATGGGCAATTTCTGGGGCATGTCCCGGCGGACCTGGTAATTGCCCATTGCCGGCCGGCGGAAAAAAATACTCCCATTTCCCATTTGAGTCCCATTAGAATCCATGGGAATGGGGAAGAAGGTAGCACTGACACCATCCAGAACGGTGCCGGTGCTACCGTCGGGGTCTGCGAGCGGGTGCTGTTCCGCCCACCAGGTCGGACCTGGTGGGCAGGATGGCACCCGCCAGCAGAACTCATAGTTTGCTGGTCCGAAACAACGGTACCAGCAAGCTTACTGGTACCATTGTTTCGGGACCGGCAAGCTTGTAATGAGGCCCAATGATTTCTGTTGGGGTTGTAGTACTGAGAAAGTAACCTTGTTGCATGCATTGTGGTTTGTACGCCGGTGTATAATTTTTGGAAAGATGTCTTGGACAGTTTGGAATTGATCATGGGTGTGTCTTTTCCTCGTCTACCGTTGTCTGTTTTACTGTCAAAGGCGCAGAGGTGTGTGGTGCTCGTGAACATTGTCACTGGATGGATAGATTGTTAATAGTGGCTGCTAAGCAGATAATGAAGGTTTGGAAGACACAGAAGAAACCACAGGTGGAGGATTGGGTAAATGAGTTGCAGCTTTTGTCTAGTTTTGATAATAGTTTGTTTTCAAGGCACGATAGGACTGATAAGTATGTGGAGTTCTGGGCATCTTTTAATGAGCTGTATGGTTAGTTTAATTGACTGATTATATGTATCAACAGGATTATGGGGTTGGAGACTATTTGGGTCAATGGTTGTTTGAGCGTGGTTTAGTGTGTTTGTTCCCCCTCCCTTTTTCTTCTTCTTTCTTTTTCCAGTTATTTCTATGTTTTTGATTGGCTGATGGGGGATGAATACTCTGTGAATTACATTGTTCTTAATGTTGCATTTACAATTAGGATTGCTCATGATTTTTTATATTTGCTTGTGTTTATTGAAAATGTGAAAATAAAATTATCAATTTTCTTTTTTGTTTAAAGTGTGGTTGCCCAGGGATGATTTTTGACAGGGAAAGGGAAGCAAGCACATTAGGTAATGTATTAACTAAAGGGGGAAATGTGGGGGTGTGGCTAGCAAGCCATGTGGAAGGCAGAGTGGACTTGGAGCTCCTGAAGATCCTAACATCATCCTAACAATGCCCGTCTTCCAAACTACCAAAAAAGTATAAAAAAACAGGCAAATGGATGTGAAATGATACAGCACAGAATGGTATGACCGGCAGCTGCAACAGTGTGATACCGGCTGAACTGTGTGCATCGCGGCGAACAAACTGTAACAAAAGATATGGCAACAAAATGGCTGCTTCGGACAACAAAACAACTTGAGGGGCTGAAAGCTGCGATCTGATGTGGTTCCCAATCTACGCGTGAGCTGCCACGGATCACTCCCTGGGAGGGGGATTATAAGAAGTGGAAGACCGGGGCCCCATATGCAGATGTTCTGCTCCTGGGCACCCAATCCTCACTACAAAGAGAGCCACGACACCAGAGTGGGGGCACATAGTGCGGCGACCTAACATGGGACACTGTCGGCACCCCCAGCGCAGAGTGCGACAGAAGTGTGAGCTGGAGAGAGGCCCGACTGCACTCGCTGCATGGTAAGCCCCCGCCCAGCCGCTGAGAACCAACTGCGGCACATTAGAGGGACCCTGCAGAACGGGTGAAGTAAGACACAGAACAATACCGGGGCACGAGGCCCCCGATGATCACGTGGACCGGGGCCCCATGTGCGGTAGTTCTGCTCCTGGATAACCAATCTTAACTGATAGGAGAGCCGTGGCGCCGAAGCGGGCGCACGAAGTGTGGCGCCTTGACACGGAGGGCCGGGACACTGCCCCACGCCACTGCGTGGAAAACCCCTGCCCGGCAGCTGAGAACATACTGCGGCATGGGGGGCCCACGGAGCGGGCGAAATAAAGAACGGAACAACACCAGAAACGTGACCCCCGGTGACCCGTGAGGTGCTGCAGCAGCGCCTCGCAACCTACATCCTCCCATCCCATACTCTTGGACCACAAAGGGAAATACAGCTTGTGCCTGCTAATCAATGTATTGAAAAGGACAGTTTGGTTTCAGCAACATAGGGCACATTACCTGGAGAAGCGCATACAGCCGTAATACAACCCAGCCATATATATACAAGTGCAAGACCGCAGCCTGGCTCCATGGTAAGGCAGGCTAAATTATACAGACGCCCAAGGGTCAGAGCGCCAGAAAAGACATTGCATAAGAAGCTGCAGGCACAGAATCACCTACAGATAAGACACAACCTGAGGCCCTCATAATCAAGGGACAAAGCTGGGGCAGAACAGAAATTGAGAAATAAGGAGCACATCAGTGCCAGAAGAATACGCAAGGAGACCATAAAATGCAATGCCCTAAACCACCTGTGGCCGACCACTCTCAAGAGCAGGAAAGTCTACAAAGCCAGGGGAACAAGAGACACAAAGGGAAAGGACCCCAATACAGCGGGTGAGCGAAGAACCTTACGAGACACTGAAGCAAGGGGCGAGTAACAGGAGACTGGTGAGACACTTCCACTCTTCAAACCCTGGGAGATTCGCCGCGCCTAAGCAGAAGACAACCCCTGCATAACCCCTGGCTCCGATAAGAGGGAGGGCACAAAGGCATAGAACATAAGCCCCACTCCCCAGATCTGGGGGGGACTAGACACAAGAGATGGCTACCAAACAATCCAAATCGAAAGGCAAACCGCCCACAATGGAGGATTTCACCAAAAGCACACACACAATGGAAAGTGCCAGAAACAAGGAGAGAAGTGCACTGGGAGACGCATCCCCAACACGCGGAGATCAACAGATACTGGAAGAAATTGCAGATTTGAAAGCAACATGGGAAGTTAAATTGGAGGCAGCCATGAACACACTCACAATATCGCTGGAGGCCAAAATTGACACGGTCCAGGTGGACGTCGTTCTGCTGAGGCAGGATGTAAGGTCGATAGCAGAGCGAACAGGCACACTGGAGAACGATGTAAAAGCAAATACAGCAGCCTGCGCGCTGCACACCATGGAGATTCATGCACTACGCCAACAAGTGAGAAACTTGGAAGACAGAGCCAAAGAAGCTGAAGGACGCACACGAAGATACAACATATGGATCGTGGGCCTCCCGGAGGGCCAGGAGGGATCAAACCCCACGGAATACATTGTGAGAATGCTATTGCAAGAAATTAACGAGGGGCACTTACCCAAGGTTTTGCAGTGGAAAGAGCGCATAGAGCCTTGTCAAGAAGGCCCCCCCAGGTTCCTCTCCAAGACCAATCATCGACAAGATATTGAACTATCGGGACAGAGAGAAGATCTTAGAATACTTTCGAAAGGAGGCACGGTACAAAGGTCATCGGCGTCCATCACGGCCTACCTGGACTACACACTCCAAGTGCAAAGACGGCGGATGAACTTCAGGACGGTGAAAAAAAGACTCCGGGAAGAGGGCCTCAAGTTCATGCTGATGTACCCGGCAAGGCTGAAAGTGTTCCACGGAAACTGAGTGATTTTTTTCGAGTCCCTGGAGAATGCAACGGAGTGGTTGGACACACAAAACTGCCCGACAGAGATGGAGGACCAGAGAGAAGGTTGGGGAGAGAAATGAAGCTCCGCCCGAGAGACTGAGGTGCTGTATGGTCAGGGACATTCAAACGGGATTATAGACCTGTGTTACTAGCAGGAGGTGGGCACGACCTGAGGTAGAAACGGTTCGGGAGGGACAGCGGACCTGACCTCATACCCTAGTAGATAGTTTCGTTGGGATACCAGTAGTACGGTAACCCCCTGCAGGGCACCTAGAACTGGGTAGCCAGGGCAGGGCCAAATGCAGGTTAGCCTGAGATCCAGGGATGGAGCTGGGCAACAGTTGGGGGGGGAAAGGAGGCGGGAGGGGGGTAGTTGGGAGAGTTTTGTTTGGGGGAAGGGAGGGAGGGCAGGAGGGAACAACAAAGATAGTACGGGGGTACAGCACGGGAAAACTTCAATCACAACTGAAACTGTAAAAGAAGAGGATGGGGAGAAGGGTGGGCGGAGTAGGATATAGCTGAAATAGGGGATCCTTAGAATTGTGACTTGGAATGTATGCGGGTTGAACACTTATATGAAGCGCAACAAAGTTTTGATGTATTTACACTGGCAAAAGATAGACATAGCAATGCTACAGGAAACCCACCTGACTATGGAGAGACTAGAGTTGATGAAGAGGAAATGGAAAGGAACCACAATAGGAGCCACGTACTCACAATAGGAGCCACGTACTCAGTATATGCTAGGGGGGTCCTCATATGGATCGCGCCCCATGTCCTGTTCAAATTGGAAACAAGAGAAGACAGGAAATGGTACTGGTAAAAGGGATGGTGGGTAACAAAATGGTCAACCTGATAAATATCTGTGCCCCGAACAATGATACCGCACCTTATCTCAGAAACCTGTACGCTACCGTCAACCCATACATGGAGGGAGCGGTCATAGTCAGGGGACTTTAACTGCACACTAGACCACAAGATCAGATGACAAAAGACCCAAGCCTAGCCCCGCGGCGAAGGCCCTGACCACACTCATGCGTGACTTCCAGCTCACTGAGATCTGGAGGAAGCTGTACCCCGCCTCCAGGGGGTACTCCCATTATGCAGCCCTGCATGACTTATACACCATGTTAGACTACATACTAGTGTCTAGCTCTGTGGCAGAGCATATTAAGAATGCGGAGTACAAAGCAGCAGTCTTGTCAGATCACACGCCATTGACGGCGACATAGCAGATTTTGCCGCTCAGGATACCGACATGGAAACTCCGAGCAGAAGGTCTCAAAGATACCATGTTCAGGGAACATCTAAGGAAAGCAATACAAGAGTACTTTGAACTAAATGATGGAAGCGTTGAGTCAGCTGGCACACTCTGGGAAGAATTCAAGGTGGTGATCAGAGGGGCAGCAATATCAAAGACATCTGGGCTAATGGGGGGCATAATGGCAGACCTACAAACCACTGAAAGGGAGATTGCGGATAAAATTCAAGAAAGACAGGACTCCCCAGAAAAGACAGAAGCGATAAGAAGCCTAACTGAAAATTAAAAATCCCGCGGGGAGAGGTTATGTAACCTCAACTATAGGAAATACATAGAGAGACAAGATGCGAAAGGAGATAAACTAGGCAGATTACTAGCCTGGTTGTGTAAGAGTGAGGCCCCAAGACAAGTGATCCGGGAGATGCGCCGTGAGTATGGCATGCCCGAAGACACACAAGAGGGGGTGAATGAGTGCTTTCTGAGAAACTATCGTAAATTATATACCGATGAGATAGGGACAAAGGAAATTGAGATAAACCAAGTATTGGAGGATATCAGCCTGCCCAGGCTCGAGGTCGCCGATAGGCAGAGGCTTGAGGCACCACTGAACGGGAGGAGTTGAACATGTAATTCATAACCTACCCACTAATAAGGCGCCGGGAGCTGACGGTCTCCCGAGCGAATTTTACAAGGTATACATAGAAGACCTGCTCCCACCTTTGCAGGCTATGTTAAACAAAGCATTTGAACTAGGCAGGCTGCCGGAGACTCTGAGGGAAGCAGTCATCATCCCGCTACTCAAGCCAGGCAAAATAGAAACTGACTGCGGATCTTACAGACCGTTGTCGATGTTAAATCAGGACAGTAAGATCCTCACGTAGGTGATGGCAAACAGGCTGAAACCGCTGATTAGCGCTCTAATACACCATGACCAAACAGGATATGTTCCCCAGCGGAGCATCTCTGACAATTTTAGGAGATTGCATCATGTTATAGACCAGACCGCTGGCAGCTCCCAGGAACTGGCGATAGCCTCGCTGGATGCAGTCAAGGCCTTTGACTCTGTCAGGTGGCCCTGGCTGCTAGCAGTTCTTGAGAAGTTCGGGATGGGACCGATGTACCTGCAGTGGGTTAAACTGTTGTATAGTGCACCAATTGCCAGAGTCCGGATAGGGGAGGTGGTTTCAGAAAGGTGGACGCTAAGCAGAGGAACCAGACAAGGCTGCCCCTGGTCCCTGATGCTGTTCATTTTGGCGCTGGAGCCGTTGGCAGCAATCCTCAGATACCAATATGGTGAGGTGGGCATAACCACGAAAGGCGGACAGCACCAGATATCACTGTACGCGGATGATATGCTATTGTATTTGAAATACCCTGAAGAAAACTTAAAATATATACTGGAGGTACTGGATCAATATGCACCATTATCGGGTATAAAGGTAAACCCACGAAAGTCGGTGATATTCCCGCTGGGGAGATATATAGGGATACCTCAGAATACGCTCCCAGTGTTACAATTTGAATGGGCAGTAGACACCTTTTAAATACCTGGAGATAAATGTGTATCACAAGGTTGAAGATGAACACAAAAATAACACTGAGAACGCGGTAGAGGGGATCAAACGCAGCATGACTTTTTAGGCAAGGTTGCCCCTAACCATGATGGGAAAGATGGCATTGCTTAAGATGATAGTACTGCCTAGGTTGCTCCACAATTTTGCAAATGTCCCGTACTCAATACCTAAACGCTTCTTCGATAAACTCCATAGTATGTGCAGAGGGTTCATCTGGCGCAACACCAGGAATCGGGTAGCCCTATGGAAATTACAAAACCCACACGATCGGGCAGGGATCAAACTGCCCAATTTCGAAGTGTACTACCTAGAGGGCCAACAGCAATATGTAGCAAGATGGCTTTCTGATGACACCACATCAGAGTCCAGAATATTGAGGGCGGATTGCAAACCATATTTTCTGAACAAATGGATGTGGGTAACGGAGTCACCAAAAATAGGAGGGCGGCATTACTGACCCTGGGAAAGAAGATCTGGCAAAGGACTTGTGTAAAGTTCGGAATCCGGACACGTGTTCCCCGCAGGCCTCTTTGGTAACAATGCAAGGGATAGACGACCAACTGAGATGGGCCATAAGGGAACATTGGGAACTGGTAGGGGTGACAATTGGGGACGTATGGCAAGGAGGGGCCAGAATAGACTTTGTTAACTTAAGAGAGGCCACAGGGTTACACAGCGGGCAATATATCACGTATGTGAGGCTGATGGCATTGCTAAGAAAGACGTGGTCAGATGCAGAGCTGGATGAGCAGCCGGACAAGGCCATAGAAATGTTCCAAGCAGTGTCAGATGGAGGACACGAGGTCTCCAGAATTTACGAATTATTGATGTCCAAAGTGGGAAAAGAGATAGTCCAAACGAGGCGAGACTGGGAGGAAGAGAGTGGAGAGACAATAAATGATGGTTTGTGGGAAAGAATGCAAGGGTACCATAAAAAGGTGTTGAGGAATGCCCGATTACAACAGATCCAACTGTACATCACTCACAGAGCATATATGACCCCCAAGAAAATTGCAAAATTCGCAAATGCGGCTAGACAGCACTGTCCGAAATGTGGGGCGGAAAGTGCGGGGATGGAGCATATGTTTTGGGCTTGTCCCGAAATAGCGAGGTATTGGAGAGAAATAGCAGACCAGCTAGCTACTAAAGCGATCAAACTGGTGGTAGACTCCTTGTGGGCATGCATGGTGGGGGGCTTCCCTAGACCACGAAAACTCAAGCATGTGTGCAACCTCAAAGGTTTGGCCTATATTTTAGCGAAGCGATGGACAGCCATGGGATAGAAAGCTCAGACGAGACCCAAAGTAGATACTTGATGGAGGGACCTCCTGCAGTGGGCCGAGGCCGAAACAGTTGTCTGGAGGGAGGCTGCATATTGAGGGGATGAAGAGGAAGCAGAAACGTTGATGGCATGGCAGCATTTGATTGCATCACTAACAGGCTTGGGACCCGACGAATTGGACACGGATAGCTCAGTGGAGTACGGAAATGAAGAAACAGCTGAGGACTGGTGGACCGTGTTGTCCCCTCGTAGAGGCTTTAAAGGGGCGGGAGGGGAATAAAAAGGGGAATGTTGGGGTTTGAGTTGTGTATGCACCATGTGAAGGTGCACTGTTTGTTTGTTATGAAACTAATAAATTGTTTACAAAAAAAAACTTTTCAACAAGCCAAAACTGTTCTTTTTCCTGTGTTTTATCTTCTGTGTGCTAAAAAGTTAATTCAACTGCTTTACCTACATTCTGATTTGTATTGTCTCCACATTGGTGATTGCTGCCCCATATATGAAAACACATGTTTGATTTGAATTTTAAATAAATAAATATTACCTTTACCAACATCCCCCCAAAAAAAAGTAAAGGGGGGAATGTAGCGATGCAAGTGCAACGTCCGAAACGTGGAAGGAGGTTTGGACTGCGTAAATTCTATTGGCAAGAGGCGCAGGTAATTTAGTGTTAGCATTTTTGCCGTTTGGTTTAGCATTTCGGCATACGTTTTATTTATAGTTAGCTTTAAGACACTTTAGAGAGCAACACAGAGTGAAAGGAGGAACAACAACAATATTTCTCATTATATCTTGAGTTTAGGCCCTGGATACTTTGGGCTTTATAGCTAATAATTAAGTTGTACTTTGTTTGCATTTAGCAGAGCTCAGAATGTTATGTTGGTGGTTGGTGAAATGGTGACTAAGGTGTCACGCAGGGCAAACATTAAGTAGAATAGATGCTGATCTGTTGGTAACACATAATGGCTGTCAGCCACGTTAGCAAGAGTTCTGCCATTTTGAATTAGGCCCAGTTAGAGGTTGCAGCTTCTGTCACTTAGAGCATTAACACCCATTTTGGAACTTCTGTTTTGTTCATTTAATGGATGCAACTATAAAGCAACTTATTGTTGGTTTTTGAAAGGATTGAGCTGATTTAAAACTGATTTACAATACGTGGAATATGAGAATGCAATGAAACTAATATGAAAGATAAATGTAATTTTAAATAAATAAATCGCCGGTTCCAATCTCAAAACCTCAAGAATTCTAACACATATGGGATAAGAGCTGGAAGATATTTCCCAATGTTGCTCCTCTGCCCCCTTTTAATATGGGTCTCAAGAAGTGGAAATCCAGTGACATATCTGATGCAGAATATTATCAATTAGATCATTGGGAAAAACGTGTGGATAAACAACATCCTGGTTAGTGTATGTGTAAAATCGGTTACCCTCTAATGCGCAAATTATTTTGGAGAGGGAGTTCCTCTAAGAAAGTGGTTTCAAAGAAGCTAGTCAAAGGGCATATATTCCAGCATTACCATTCAATTTGGGAGATATTTGTCCAGTGATGGCTTTAACTTTGCACTCTGGGGCTTGTAGTCCTGGATCAAAATGGGGAATTCTAGGACTAAAAGTCCCAGAATGCAGAGATAAAACCAGGACTGGACTAGCATCTCCCAAATGGTTAATGTTGACATATATGAAAGGGAAATTGTTGTAGCTTTCCTCAGATGCCATTCCTTTAATTGCATGGTTAAGTCCTATCTCCCAAAGCAGGCAATGGTTGGCTAGCCATATGTTTGTTGTCTAGTTAATTTAGTCATCAGATGCTGCTAACGAAGGCGGGTTTCCCCTAACTACTTTGTGAATCCAAAATGGCAAAATGGGGGCTCAGTGAGGAAAGCCAGACACAATGTTCCTGCAATGAAGTAACGCTGGAGATGCCCATGAATCTGATCATATTTTGTCCCAGGTTTCATGTTCTCAGAAAAAGCAATAATTCTTGAGAAGGGGGTTACTAATCAGCTCCAGGAGTTTGTTGAACACAAACAACTATTAGACAAATTCCAGTCAGCATTCTGACCAAAATTTGTAACTGAGACTGTCCTCCTAGTAGTACAGGATGAACTACTGAAGGGCGCGGACCAAGTGGAGCTTATACTTTTGGTAATGCTGGACCTGTCCGCGGCCTTTGATACAGTAAATCATGAAATCCTCTTGGAACGACTACAGGAGGTAGGAAGACTCTCGGACTCAGCATTGAAATGGTTTAAGTCTTTTCTGACTAATCGTCAGCAGCGTTTGAGAATGGGGGAGTTCCTGTCGCACCTTATTTGTTTACGCTGTGGAGTCCCGCAGTCTTCCCTGTCCACACTGCTGTTTAATTTATATATCCAACCTGGAAATCCTAAGACGTTATGGGTTGGATTTCCATTCAAATGCTGATGATACCCAGATATTTGTACGAATCACCAATTTTCAGGAAGCATTTAGAAAATTTGAGCAATGTTTGACAGAGGTAAGCAGCTGGATGTCAAAGAACTATTTACAGCTTAACGCTGCTAAGACCGAAATCATATTATTCGGACATACGCACCTGCTGACAGCTGCCAAGAAATTGCATGTTCCAACTTTGCTGGGTAAAAGTGTAAAATTTGTATCAAAAATTAAAAATCTGGGATGTATGTGGCAAGAAGATCTTGGCAGTTAAACACAGGTGGGAGCGAAGACTAAAGCAGTCTATTTTGTCCTGAGAATGTTACGTCAAGCACTTCCCTACATTCCCAAAGAGGCCCATGCCTCTGTGCTAGGGGCGCTAACCAGTGCCCATCTTGACTACTGTAATAGCCAACTGTAGGGCATTCCTCCCAAACAACTTCAGCGACTCCAGAGAGCCCAGAATGCGGCCATCAGACTGGTATTTAAATTAAATAAATCCACTCATGTATCTCCATACCGTCGACACTGGCTCTCAATTGCCGACCGCATCAAATTCAAGACAGCCTGCCTTATTTTTAAATGTATAAATGGTATTGCCCCTCTGTACCTAAGAGAGTTCATTCAGCCATTTCATCCAATGAGACAATTACGCTCTAGCGATAGTCTCCTTCTGATCATTCCTCATTCAGCCTATACATCTCGAGGTGACGGAAGATTCTCTGTCTTTGGTCCCAGGTTGTGGAACTCTTTACCTTTGCAATTTAAGACCATGAGCTCTCTCCTGCAATGCCGCCGAGCGCTGAAAACCTTTCTCTTCAGGTAGATAGCCCTGTTTTTGGGGGGCCTCGTTTCGACCCATATCTTCTGCCTTTGCTGCTGTAATGTCAGAATGTACCAAAGTATCAACTGAAAAGGATACAATACTCAAAAGGATACAGGAGGTAGGGTCTTCCGGATCCCTGTTCACCCGACTTGATAGTCGTGAAGTCAACAAAGACCTTCCAAATGATACAACCCTCTGGCTGATAAAACAGGCAGAGCGATGGATCACTGGAAAGGGCGTGGGTAAGGTATAGTAATCCAGCCTAGGACAAATTAAAGTATCATGAATAACTGCTCCAACCTGAGTATGATGAATTAGATAATGACAGGAATGATCACACTGACCTGTATCTCTGGGTAGAATAATCCAGAAGTCTCTTGATGGATTTGAAATGAAGAACAAAACAACAGGGAAGGGAAAATTAGTAAGGGAGACTTATCCCGAACGGAACGAGGCTCACGCTAGATACGGGTTGAATTCACCACAGGATAGCGTCCAAAGTTCAGTTCAAAGTCACTTCCAATAATCCTTGAAAGGCTTCCTTCCCACTTTAGGGATCAATCCTTCTGTTAATTCCACAGATGCAGGAGTTAGAAGAAAATAGCGTTTGAAGACAACGTGAGCGTGTGGATTTACACGCGGGCAGGATTTGCGCAGCCTGGGCCAGCCGCGTGTGAAGACAACGTGCGCGTGTGGATTTTACACGCGGGCAGGATTCACGCAGCCTTGGCCAGCCGCGTGTGAAGACAACGTGCGCGTGTGGATTTACACGCGGGCAGGATTCGCGCAGCCTTGGCCAGCCGCACTTGAAGACGAAGAGCGCGTGTGGATTTTACACGCGGGCAGGATTCACGCAGCCTTGGCCAGCCGCGTGTGAAGACAAAGAGCGCGTGTGGATTTTACACGTGGGCAGGATTCACGCAGCCTTGGCCAGCCGCACTTGAAGACGAAGAGCGCGTGTGGATTTTACACGCGGGCAGGATTCACGCAGCCTTGGCCAGCCGCGTGTGAAGACAAAGAGCGCGTGTGGATTTTACACGCGGACAGGTTTTACGCAGCCTTAGCCAGGCGCGCTTGGAGACAGAGAACGCGTGTGAATTATCACGCGAAGGGATAGCTCCAGGAATCAGCGTGTGGCGGAACACACGCTATCGAAGGCCCAAAAGTAGCTGTAGGATTATGCCAGGATGTAGCTCAGAGGTTCAGCTACACAACGCCAATAGAGACGATCAGAAGCAGCGAGTGAAGTTTCTACGCTGCTTAAATACGTAATACCGTAGTTCACGTGACGAAGCAAAAGTCACGTGAAGTTAGCGACGTGAAAAGTGTAAACGTCGTTTTCCCGGTAACGTATCGAAGAGCCTCCATTTGGAGTAGAACGGTCTAGCTGTCCTACGAGCGTAGCGTCCAGCATGCATGACAGTGCCATCCCCCAAAGGGACAACCTCTCCCCTTCTTGTGTGAAAGCGCTTCAATAAAGCAGGAGCATGAATGTTGGAAAGAGGTTCCCAGGACCTATCTTCGGGACCATAGCCCTTCCAGTCCACCAGATAATATGGTCTACCAGAACGGAGTTTCATATCCAGTATGTCTTGTACCTCGTATTCATCAGACCCCCGCACAGAAATAGCAACAGGCCGTACAGGCAGTCTAGTAGTGTCAGAGAATGGCTTAATGAGCGAGACGTGGAATACAGGATGCACCCGCCATCGTTGTGGCAAAGCCAGACGTACAGCAGCAGGATTAAGAACATGGAGCACTACATACGGACCGATGTATTTAGGCAACAATTTCTTTTTGCCTGGAATTCTTAAGTTCTTAGTGGATAGCCAGACTTTCATCCCAGCCTTATAGACAGGTGCGGATACCCTATGAGCATCGGCATAGAACTTGTCACGTCGTTTAGCCTGCTCCAATTGCTGCTTCACCTTTCTTTGTAATCTCTTCAGATCACGAAGAGTACGGCCTGCGGCAGGCGTGTCCAGGGAGAGACCGGAATCCAGAGGTATTGATCGGGGGTGTTGTCCATAGAGAGCATAGAACGGTGAAGTGCCTATGGCACTATGATAAGAGTTGTTATAGGCGAATTCAGCCGCCGGCAGTACCGTGAGCCAATCCGATTGGTATTGCAAACACAGACACCGCAGATATTGTTCCATAGTACAATTGACCCTTTCAGTCTGTCCGTCGGTTTGAGGATAAGCGCTGGACATTCTATCATCAATTAGTAATGCAGATGTTAAAGCTCTCCAAAAGCGTGACGCAAACTGCGAGCCCCTGTCAGTAATGATTACTGATGGTAGACCAAAGAAACGAAATATATGTTGGATGAATAGTTCAGCCAGAACAGTAGCAGTTGGTAAACCAATACAAGGAATAAATAGGGCCAATTTAGTGAAATAATCCACTACGACCCATAGGGTATCATATCCCTGATTTGGGGGGAGTTCTACCACAAAGTCCATAGATATCATGTCCCATGGTTTGTTAGGGACAGGCAGGGATTGGAGTAAGCCCACTGGTTTACCAGGAGTATTTTTACATTGGATACATACAGAACAAGAAGATACATAGTTTATAACGTCTTTTGCCATGGATGGCCACCAGCACCACCTTTTGAGCAGGTCCAGTGTTTTCTTCCGTCCAGGATGGGCTGAAATCAAGGAATCATGATTCCATTTGAGGGCTTTATTCCGCATTGAAGGAGTTGGTAGATAAAGCACTCCTTGTGTGAATGGTAAACCGTTATGCACGTCCAGATTCATATCCTGGACTACTTGTGGATTATTTTTTACCCACTCTTGTATTTCGGTTTTTAAGGATGGTTGAACCGAACAACTACAAATCACATGATCTGCCAACAGCTGGATCTGTACTTGTTTTTCTTCCTGCGCCTCTTTACTCATACGGGACAAAGCGTCCGACTTAACATGTTCTCGGGCAGGACGATAGGTGACCTGGAAATCGTATTGGGCAAAAAAGACATGCCATCTGGCCTGACGGGCCGTAAGGCATTTCATGGATTTGAATGCTTGGAGATTTCTATGGTCAGAGTACACCAACACCTGTTGTTTGGCCCCAAGAAGATGATGACGCCATTCTCGGAAGGCATCTTTGATAGCCAGTAGTTCCCGCTCAGTAACGGTGTAGTTCCGTTCATATGAGGTGAGTTTACGAGAGAAGAAAGCCACTGGGTGTTCCTCCTTGGTTTCTGTGCAAACTTGTGAGAGCACTGCGCCAATAGCGACACTGGATGCATCCGCTTCAACGACAAACTGGCGATCAGGATCCGGATGTTGAAGCACGGGTGCAGTGGTAAATGCTTCCTTCAGCTTTTCGAATGCTGCTTGGGCATGTTGGTTCCAACAGAAAGGTACTTTGGAACTAGTTAAAGCCGTCAAAGGAGCTACTGTTTTGGAAAAGGAATGGATAAATCGGCGATAGAAATTCGCAAAGCCCAAGAAAGACTGTAGTGACTTGACGTTATGTGGAATCGGCCAATTTAAGACGGCCTTTACCTTGGAACGACTCATTCGAGCACCTAGATTGGTAATGTCGTAACCAAGGAATTCCACTTCCTGTGAATGAAAGACACATTTTTCGGCTTTCACATAAAGATGGTTCTCCCTAAGTCTTTGTAGGACTGTAGAAACATGTCTGACGTGTTCCGATAAAGATGATGAGTAGATCAAAATGTCGTCCAGATAGACAACCACAAATTGGTCCATTATGTCTCTGAATATATCATTCATGAAGAATTGAAATGTGGCGGGAGCATTGCACAGACCAAAAGGCATCACCAAATATTCGTAAAGACCATACCGTGTCTTAAAAGCGGTCTTCCATTCGTCGCCTTCACGAATGCGAACCAAATTGTATGCACCTCGCAAGTCCAATTTGGTGAAGTAACTGGAAGTGCCTAACTGATCCAACAGAACGTTTATTAGTGGTAAGGGGTATTGGTTTTTGATGGTGATATCATTAAGTGCCCTGTAATCAATGCATGGTCTGAGGTCTCCCTCTTTCTTAGGAACAAAGAATAGAGGAGATGCAGCAGGAGATTGTGAGGGCCGTATAAAGCCCGTTGCTAGCGCTTTGTCAATGTATTCTTTTAACACGACATCTTCTTTAGGTGTTAAAGAATAAACACGGCCTGTAGGAATTTTGGCACCAGGAATCAATTCGATAGGACAGTCGTACTGTCGATGAGGAGGTAATCGTTCTGCCTGGCCTTTATCAAAGACATCAGCATAATCAGCGTATTCGCATGGTATGATATTGTCGCATAGATGTACAACGCTGATAGTAGAATCCTCCACCATAGAGGCCAATATGTGTTGTTTATTTGACACCTCCTGACTGGTAAAGCAATGTTCATTGCAATGAGTCGAAGGATATTGGAGCGATCCCGAAACCCAGTCAACAGCAGGATTGTGAAGGGTTAACCATGCAAGACCAAGTATGATCTCGTACTGCGGAGCAGCAATAACATCGAAGATGATTTCTTCTGAATGGTTATTTGATAACGTCATCTGAACAGGTACCGTCTCCTGGGTTACCATACCAGAAATTAAAACAGATCCGTCCACGGTGTTCACCGTTTCAGGTCTTTTTTTGTTTACAAGGGGTAAGGAACGGTTCTTGGCATAGGTGATGTCTATATAATTGCTGGTGGCTCCAGAATCAACCATGGCCTTGGAAACCACTTCTCGCTCATCACAATGTAACGTCACCTGAACTATTACAGGCGCATGTTTAGGAATGGTACTGGAGTCCGATGAAACACTCGACATAGGGACTCCTGCTAATGTCGAGTTTTGGCGTTTCCCGCACGCTTGACGGGTTTTTTAGGACATGTTGCCAATAAATGCTCGGAAGAACCACAGTACATACATAAGTGGTTTTTTCTTCGGTTCTCCCGTTCTGCATTGGACAATCGGCCTCTCACGGCGCCTATTTGCATGGGTTCAGGGTCGTTAGAGATGACTGCTGGTGTCTCTGACCGCCCCGAGACTGGCATGAAGGGCTTTTTCTCTCCCTTTCGAGCATTCCTTCGGGCGTCGATTTGTAGAACCAAATCGAGCAGCTCTGGGAAACCCGTAGGAACCACAGGAACAGTAGATAAGGCGTCTTTCAGTTCTTCAGAAAGACCCTTGTAAAAAACAGCCGTTTTCTTGCTGTCAGGCCATTGGGTTTCCGCCGTCAGTTGATTGAACCGGGCAACGTAAGACATAAGGGGTTGGCTGCCCTGTTGTAGGTTAAGCAACTCTAAATCTGTGGCTTGAGTAGAGTAACGCATGTCAAAGACTTTACTCATAGCAGTCAAGAGATCGTCACAATCGTACAACAAAGGGCTATTAGTTTCCAACAAAGGGTTAGCCCAAGCAGCAGCTGTGCCCCCTAAATGGGAAAGCACGAAGGCTGCTTTTGTGGTTAGATCAGGAAAAGATGTAGGACGGCAAAGAAAATGGAGTCGGCACTGATTTACAAAGGTTCTGTAGGTTTTGGGATCACCCGTGAACCTTTCCGGAGGGGCCAAGGGAAACTGAGTGGGCATAACCACATTAATAGTTTCCTGTGGGGGTGCCGTAATCCCAGATCCAGATGCAGTAGCCATCGGCGCCTGTGCTCCCTGAGGACTACCATGTAGGGCGTCTTGCATAACGTCCATACGGTGCCGTAACATGTCCTGTGCAGTAACCATTTCGTTTCTCAAATCGTTGATCAACTGTGTCAAAACAGTTAAAGGATCCGTACCCTCCATGGCTTCTGATTCTGTCAGAATGTACCAAAGTATCAACTGAAAAGGATACAATACTCAAAAGGATACAGGAGGTAGGGTCTTCCGGATCCCTGTTCACCCGACTTGATAGTCGTGAAGTCAACAAAGACCTTCCAAATGATACAACCCTCTGGCTGATAAAACAGGCAGAGCGATGGATCACTGGAAAGGGCGTGGGTAAGGTATAGTAATCCAGCCTAGGACAAATTAAAGTATCATGAATAACTGCTCCAACCTGAGTATGATGAATTAGATAATGACAGGAATGATCACACTGACCTGTATCTCTGGGTAGAATAATCCAGAAGTCTCTTGATGGATTTGAAATGAAGAACAAAACGACAGGGAAGGGAAAATTAGTAAGGGAGACTTATCCCGAACGGAACGAGGCTCACGCTAGATACGGGTTGAATTCACCACAGGATAGCGTCCAAAGTTCAGTTCAAAGTCACTTCCAATAATCCTTGAAAGGCTTCCTTCCCACTTTAGGGATCAATCCTTCTGTTAATTCCACAGATGCAGGAGTTAGAAGAAAATAGCGTTTGAAGACAACGTGAGCGTGTGGATTTACACGCGGGCAGGATTTGCGCAGCCTGGGCCAGCCGCGTGTGAAGACAACGTGCGCGTGTGGATTTTACACGCGGGCAGGATTCACGCAGCCTTGGCCAGCCGCGTGTGAAGACAACGTGCGCGTGTGGATTTACACGCGGGCAGGATTCGTGCAGCCTTGGCCAGCCGCACTTGAAGACGAAGAGCGCGTGTGGATTTTACACGCGGGCAGGATTCACGCAGCCTTGGCCAGCCGCGTGTGAAGACAAAGAGCGCGTGTGGATTTTACACGCTGGCAGGATTCACGCAGCCTTGGCCAGCCGCACTTGAAGACAAAGAGCGCGTGTGGATTTTACACGCGAGCAGGATTCACGCAGCCTTGGCCAGCCGCGTGTGAAGACAAAGAGCGCGTGTGGATTTTACACGCGGGCAGGATTCACGCAGCCTTGGCCAGCCGCACTTGAAGACGAAGAGCGCGTGTGGATTTTACACGCGGGCAGGATTCACGCAGCCTTGGCCAGCCGCGTGTGAAGACAAAGAGCGCGTGTGGATTTTACACGCGGACAGGTTTTACGCAGCCTTAGCCAGGCGCGCTTGGAGACAGAGAACGCGTGTGAATTATCACGCGAAGGGATAGCTCCAGGAATCAGCGTGTGGCGGAACACACGCTATCGAAGGCCCAAAAGTAGCTGTAGGATTATGCCAGGATGTAGATCAGAGGTTCAGCTACACAACGCCAATAGAGACGATCAGAAGCAGCGAGTGAAGTTTCTACGCTGCTTAAATACGTAATACCGTAGTTCACGTGACGAAGCAAAAGTCACGTGAAGTTAGCGACGTGAAAAGTGTAAACGTCGTTTTCCCGGTAACGTATCGAAGAGCCTCCATTTGGAGTAGAACGGTCTAGCTGTCCTACGAGCGTAGCGTCCAGCATGCATGACATGTAATCTGCGCCAAAATACAATTAAGTTTGTCATGTGCGCTACAAATACAAGAAATCAAATTTTAAAAAAAATCATAAGAAAGAGTTCTGATTCGAGAGCAGAAGATGCTTTGTTTTTGGAAATGTAGGGTCAATTTCTATTATATGCTGTTAGCAGAAAAGGCTAATTTAACAAGAGTGCTGGTCTTATTTGTAAACACAATTCTTAATTGTAACAAGACAACATACGTTTTTTTTATTAACTTAAGAATCAAAGAATTTAGCTAATTATTTTTAGCATGTTAATATTAGATACTGGGATTCTTTTACATGTGTTTGAAAATGGTTTTATATTTCGATATTTGATGGGAACCCCAAATAAACAAATCTGACAACAAAAATAGGATTCAATATATTCAGTGGGAAGATGATATATAGACTCTACTTCTCCTGGCTCCATTCAGAGTCTTGCAGGTTATTTTGCTATGCAGTATTTCATTCCAACCATCAATCACTCCCCTAGTTGTCAATGGATTGAATCTAAGCTACATAAATGTGCGCTGCACATATCTATGTGAAAACCTACCTAAATAAGGATGAAGGACTGATTCCCCTGGAAAAACATTTAAGTATTCCTAGCCAGATACCTTGTGCAAAAGCATGTGCAAATCCTACCCTTTACATTTTTGATACCAGTCCCTGAGCATGCATGCAGGCTTGTTCAAATGCCAGCTATGGCATGCATCTGACATTACTTTCAGCTTAAATTCCCTCATTAGCAAAAGTAAACTAAAGCCTCCAAAGTGCAGAGCAAAGCTGCTGAGCACAGCCATGCATTGGCGACACCCACTTTTGTGACTACCTCTTCAGCTGATCATCGTACAATAGTCCTGAGTATTAGCTCGAGTTGGTGATCTTCCAGGTACCATCTAAATGGCTTGCGTCTTTAATGTCTGCTGTTACTTACTTTAGATTTGTCGTGATTGGGTTGCAGATACTTAGGGTCAGAGTATTTCACTACTCCATCTAGTAGCCTCTGTAGGCATGATATGTTGGCATTGACAGAGTAATCGACATGTAGTTTTCATGTTTTTCTATTAATCATATTTATGTAGGACTTCTTAAGGGCAGTATGACATGATTCACTTTGCATGTTGTCACTGTGAATGCTTATGATTATTTGGATAATCTCCTCTTTGAAAGTTTGATAAAACTGCTTGGAGGTCATCTCAACTGGGGAATTTCCCTTTCTACATCTCGTATTCATAGTTGTCCAAATCACCCGCTTCTCCTATCCTTTGTTCAGGTTTTGCCTTCTCTTCCATACTCGACTGTGGCACGTCCAATGGATCAATGAATTTCTCCATTACCTTCCCTTCATTTTCTCTCCTCTTGTACATGGTTTCGGAGTAATTCTAGTACGCCTCTACTATGCTGTTGTCGCCAGTAAAGCGTTGACCATCTCTGTAAAGGATACCTAAGGCTACTTTTCTGCTTACCAGTGTTTATTTCTGTGTGCTAAAATACAACCATGTTAGTCTCTTTGTTCCGGGTACACCTTTCTGTTTTTTTTCTTCTCTGTAAGACTTGTTTATATATTTATTTGTGATAATCTGCTATTTCAGGTTGACGCAAGTTCTCATATTTGTATTCTTTTGCCAGTTTCTGTAGCTCGCAGTTGCTTTCGCTTCTTGTTGCTTTCTTTTGTGAAAGCAACAGTGATCACTCTCAAAGAAGCCTCCTGACATTTACAAACTATTTCTTTATCCTCCACAGACCCATCATTGTTCCTTGGAAAGACCTGTACTGATTTAATTTGATCTTTTAGTTCTAAGTTCTTTGGTGATAAGGCATTTCATCTACATGTGTGTTTTCTGCCAGGAGCATTGCCTGTAAGTATCCAATTTTTGCAGGGATATAACATGGGATTCGTATCACTCTTATATTTGCTTCACATATATTTTGAAGCATCCTTCAGATACTTAGACGCAGTCTAGTCTCACATAGACATGGCACATTTGTGGAAAGAAGATGTACTATTTACATTTGTAATGAGTTTTCAGCCAAACTATTGTCTATCCTAGCATCTAACATAATGTATTGCCGGGGTCTACAACCTGGAATTCACCTAATATTATGAACTACCACTCCCATGATCCTTCACTATTGACCATGCTGGCTCGAGCTTACGAGAGCTGTAGTACAAACCATCTGGAGAGCCAAAAGTTGAAGATCCTTGTAGCATATACGCTATGTAACATTGCATGATTTAAGACTGCAAATCTAAGTATATGAATAAAAGTAACCTACAATATTGCAGATATCGGATGTTAAGTCAGAGCTATAATAAATGAATGTTATGCAAACGTTCTCTTCAGTTGTATCTTCCCCTGACAAAGAAAAAACGAGGAAACATTCATCGTAAAATTAGTAATTTTTTGCAGAATGGTAAAGCGCCTTGAAGTTCACATAAGTGGCGCTTAACGATGAAAAACTTAAAAATGTATAGCTGGGTGGTTCAGTCAAGTGGATGAAGGAGACATTTGCTGCTTAACATCTGGGAATACTGAGAGAAATGGCATCCTTATACAGAGAAGACTAACATCAGTTTGGGTACAGCTTCAAATCAGACAGCAGTGGCTAACTTCTTAACACGCCCTTCTACATAAACAGACATGTGGTCCAACCAAGCCTTCGAGCAACACCAGTACCATTACTTATTTCAATTACCTCCAGATCAAAAGTTTTGGAAACAGGCATATGTATGGAACAATCCAACCATTTCGAGCTGCCTTTTGTTGGAAGGATTTATGTCAAAGGAGCAAGTACTAGATTCTGCAATATATTGCAGTACAGCAAAAACAAGGAGCACTATTCAGGAATAGTAAAGTAGCTTAAGTCAACGCCCTTCCAAAATTGAATGACTCAGATTGTACTCTCAGTAGCTTCAAATAATCCTGTACAGGTACCCTAGAGCAGTGATAGGCAAACTGTGTCCCTCCTGATGTTTGGGCCTGCAACAGCCATGATCCCTCCCTATTGATTATACTGGCTAGGGCTCATGGCAGTGTTAGGCAAACGCAGCTGGAGACCTGCAAGTTGCCTACCCATGACCTAGAGGGTCACCAACACACCCCTCATTACAATGTGCTGTGCCGGTTATCTTGCACTCCATCCCACTTATATATATACTACCTACAGAGGGGACATAGTGTACTTGTCTTCAATGTGCTGCTGCAGACGCAAAAATGGTCCACATGTTTGCAACATGGGATTATCTTGCAACATTCCAGAACCAGAATGCAAATAGAATATGGGGCAAAATAAATCAAGCAGGTAAACTCATTCTGTAGGAAATTCAAGCTGATCTAGCACCAAAAATGTCTCAGTAAAGTAATTCTAAAGCCGTGTCTGCAAAGTCATAGAAACTAGACTACTTGGTCTCTGCCAAGACTTATGCTAAGACTTCTCTGTGGGTAAAGCAATTGCTAAAATCAGGGCGCTGTAAACCTACTTCTTTTGGAGGAGTTTTTTTCCAGTGAGGCCATTGCAGAGGTTTCGTGAGGAGCAGCATGGGACTTGCCTACCGGTCACACTCACTGAAATGCCACGCAGTGGCAATAGTCCAGAGCAACAAGGCTTGTCTCAGGACTCCAGTCTGAAAGGTTGACGGCAGCCCGAAAGGGAAAGACGCAAACCTGTAACAAGTCAATTCTTGAAAAACCATGAAATATTTCCTGTGATCTACAAAAAAAATCAACTGTCCAAGAAGCATCATTTAGGCCCAGACACACAAGTCAATGAGCCTTCATCTGGAAATGATGGACAGTGAGCTTGTTGTGGACTTTGAGGTTCATTAATGGCTGAAAACCCGTATTTTTTGGCGCCAGAAATATTTTACTTACAATACCCTGAAGTGACCCCTTATGATTCATGTGGTTTCTTTTTGCAAGATGCAGCATTCTCCCTGAGAAAGTAGGTGATGACATTTCTGGAAAAACCTGATCTCCCTTTGAGGAGTCCTTTGTTGAGGAGCAGAGAATACATGTGACATGAATTCCCTTTCTGTTGCACTACCGAAGGTTCTTCAGAAATAAGTGACCGATTTCTTATGTAATGACTAATTCTTCCCCGATATGAAACTGATCATGGAAATTTCCATTGCCTGCACCTCCTCCTTAGCATCGATTTCCCTGCTGTGGGTAGAGCATAGGCTTGGGAGGTTGAACTCTTTCTGAGACTGGCGCTGCCTGAAGGATAGATCCGTCAATCTAGGAGCCGCGACGGACAAGGGACCTCTACCAATACCTGCCCTGGAAGAGACCCAGGATGCAAATATTTGCTTAAAAGACACGTGGGCTGTGTACAGCAAATTAAATATATTTACATATCTTCCAAGGTCTTTTTACAAACTCTTCCACAAGCAGGCCCTCCCCATAGAGGGCGAGTTGGTGTTAACTTCTGGAAGTCCACCCAGCTGGGTCTAATGTGCCCTGACGTCCCTAATGGGTTGAAGAATCATTAACGTCTTCAAGAAAGAACATGGCTCTTTGTACCCAACTGCCTATTTCTCCTGGCTCGGCAGTGTATTCCAAAGGCATCCCTTCCTCCCTTCCTCTACAAGCCCAGGATCTTAACCAATTATCCTGCCATGTAGGAATGTGGACTTCAAATATAATCCAGGCCCATTTTCGGACCGGGGCATATAATTGTTGTTGCAAATGTCAATTCCTTTTGAGACAGACTGGATGGATAGTTCCCAAAGTAGAGTTTTTTAAAAATAAAATGTGTTGCAAATTGTGCATTTTAAAGAATATTTATTCAGTAGCAATTGTCAAAACTACTAACCTCCTAGTGAAGTAAATCATCAAACTGGTCCATATTGGCCAAAAAAGTGGCCCACTTTGACCCAATAAACTGGCGCACACTAGCAATTTGCGTTTTTGGTTCGGGCATTGCCCTATTGTCCCATAGGCCAGTCCGAGCCTGTCCAGACCCTGTCCACCCTTTACTCAAGTATGTTTACTGAAAAAGACATAAATCTTATTGGCACATGGAGATCGTTATTGACCTCCTCTCAGCTAATCGGAATGTTCGTAGCACAGTCAATATAGATGTTGGAATTGACAGAATTCTGAACATTCTGACTTTAAAAGCAGGCAATTTCGAGGCAAGATGCCTTTCAAGAAGACACTTAGGAGGACCTCTTTCATTGAAGCAACATCCTGTTTAACATCCTCTGCAGTTTAAACACGTTTTAAATTGAAATTTAATTAACTGAGTTTGCAAATTTAATTTTGCATTATAATAATGTTTGTACTTCACCGCCAAAACATGATTTTCTGCTACCACTATGTGCTAATAGCCTTATAGATCTCAGGAAGGGTCATTTATGTTTGGGATAATGACCCTTGCCCAACTTATGGCCTGAGGGTAAGTGGTGGGACATTATCCCACGATAATGGACCCCCCCCCTCGGTCTATAAGGCTATATAATTCACAACTGATGTGCACGTGGTAAAGAGAGGAAGATTAAGGTTGGGGGACGGTGCCTTCTTCTTGCTCCCCATGTTGTAATCTGTTTTGTACCTACGGCAATGATCAGCATACTTTGCCACCTGTTGTAGAGGTGCCTGTCCCTAGAAGGGTTTGAGCATAGGATCTGCTGGTGTATCCCGTAAATTGGAAGGACTTTGCCCAGATCTGCACTGTAGACAGTGTCATCACCCATCAGTAAGAGTACAGGTTCTACCCCAGTCACATCAACCCCTTGATTGATAGAGGAAGGAGTCAAACCATTTCTTTTGCAATGCATCTGAAGGCCACCTGATCCTTTTTGGTCATATATAATCCTCATCCTGGCTATCTTGTCCAGTGAGAGCATTGCAGTGCGGAAGTGTGCCCACGAGGCATGTGGGGCATGTCACTCATGATTGAGAAAGGTGCAGAGGCAGGGCAGGGGAGCGTAAAGCTGGCATTCTCCTGCCCAGCAGAGACGGGAGCAGCTGCCAAGAGCACACAAAGAGCAACAGTGCCACAAAGTTGCTGCACTAACCCATTATCATGAAGTATAGCTTAAAGAATCAAATGAAGAAGGATGTGTTTGCACAGTTTAACAAGTATGTGAAACCCTCATTTGAAGAGTGCCTCTGTGACCTAAAGCGTCCATCTTGATGAACCCACAGCACTAGAATGGCGGTAGGCTTGGGATGCAAGAAGGACCAGGCAACACAGAATGAGGACAGCAAGAATAAAGACCTGAAGGTGGGAGAGTACATGGTGAACCAATCATGGCGCAAGCACCACCTCCAACTTTCATGCATGCCCACAATACCATGGGCCAAATGGAAGCAAAGCTTCGATATGTACATTGAAGCGCTGGGAGACCAAGTGCCATCTGGTAGAAAAGCTGCCCTGCCGATAACTGCCATGGGAATTGATGGCCAAAGGCTATGTAACATTTGCCTACATAAAAAAAACATGGGCAGTTGAAGAATGCAGTATTGAGGGGTATCTATGCTATTACATTGCAGCTTTTGAGGGCAGGTATGGTCAACCATTTGGAGGTTTGACATCATGAATTAAAGCAGATACTGTTTAAAGTCTGCAAGTAACAGGCCAAGCCTACTGCAGCGTCATCCTCTATTGCACCCACCCAGGCCCTTTTCTCTGCACTGGCTGCACACTTCACCGCCAAAACACAGGACATCCTGTCCTCCCTCTCTTTCCCACCCACTCATGCAATGACATTTCTTGGGCCCCCCTTGGCTGTCCCTGCCCCTCCTCCTCTTCTCTCCTCCCTCTCCCCTGACACACCTGAGGAGGTCACTAGACAGGTCTGGTTTATGAAAGCCTATTCCAAACAGGTGGTGCCATGCCCCTCCAAAACCATCAAGGACAACATTGACACTCTCCCTCCAGTCTTGGCAGACCTCTGTAAGCTCTCCTTCACCACTGGTATTTTCTCCACTTCTCTCAAGCACTCTCTTGTGCACCCTCTGCTCAAAAAACCTTCCGTCGACCCTTCTATTCTGCAAACTACCGCCCAATCTCTATCTCTCCTGGAGAAGTTGGCTATCTCTCAGCTTACCCACCACACTGAATCCGTTGGTTGTCTCCATGACCATCAGTCTGGCTTTAGAGCATCCAGAGGCACGGAAACTGCTCTTCTGAACACCTTTGAAGACCTGCTCCCAAATCTTGACTCTAACTCTCCCTCTATCCTCATTCTTCTTGACCTCTCTTCTGTTTTCAATACAGTAAACCACAACATCCTGATCTCCTGCCTCCATTATACCCTCGGCATCCTTCTCAGGTGGAACTTGGGTCTTTTCTCTCCGCTAACACGCTGTCTACTTGTGGTGTCCCCCAGGGATCTAACCTATCCCCCTGGTTCTTCAATTTCTACCTCTGGTGTGAAGGATCTCTGCCTTCACCTCCAACTTTGTGTTTTGCGGATGACACATAGCTCTCTTCCAGGCTAGCCTTGGCCTCTTCCTCCTCCTCCCCAACTGTCTGTCCGCTATTCAGTCTTGGTGTGCTGCCAACAATCTCTGCCTTAATGCCAGCAAGAAAGAGATCATCCTCATTGGGACCGCTGCTCCCGCGTTCCCATTCTCACTCTGGCCGACCTCCTGTGGCTCTGCGCCCTCACCCGCTAGTGAGGCAAAACATCTGGGAGTCATCTTCGACTCCACTCTCTCCTTCTCCTCCTACATCTCAGAAATCTCTAAAACAGCTGCACCTCCTCAAAGGTATACTACCTTTTCTCACTTCCCCCAGAGGCTTACCATCTCCAGAGCCCTGGTCCTCTCTATACTGGACTACTGCAACAGTCTCTTTCTCAATCTGCCTACTTCTATACGCTGACCTCTACAACTCATCCAGAACAGAACCTCTATACTTATCGTTGGCCTCATGCCCAGGGACCGCATCTCACCGGCGCTGAAATCCCTCCACTGGCTCCCCATGGCTGCAAGGATCAAGTTCAAGACCCTCTGAATAGTCCACAAGGCTTTTTGGGGCCAGGTCTGCACTATCTACAACTCTCTCACTAAATAGTCTCATTCTAGAACCCTCCGCTCACCCTTTTCCAACTCTCTGTGGTTTAGCCATTTTTCCAAACAGAGACTTGGGGATAGATCTTTATCCTCTGCAGGTGCTTCCTCTGGACCGTCCTCTTCTCTTCCTCTGTCTCTCTCCCTTCCCATGCTAACCTCCTCTCTATTCCCTCCTCCTTCTTTTCCCTAACTCTGCTCTGTTTTTGCTGACTGGTCGCCTGGTGCACCTACAGAGCCTCACCGGTCACAGGCACCGTGCCTGTCTTTGCACTTGCCCCCGAGCCTCTGTACTCACCACTACTGCACTTCTGGAATTTGTTCCATGAGAAGGGAAACCTCTCCGCACTTAATGCAGGGAATTGCTTGACTGTGCACACTTGTTCCCCTCCACCTCCCTTTCACTTCCTGTCTGCTCACTTACATTACCTAGAATGCACTAGACCTAGTTTGCCTGTCCTATTACGGTAGTTTTTTGCTTCTGTATGTTCTTCTCCTTCTCCTCCTCCCCTATCACCTCACTCTTTGTCATGCACTTTCACTATCTGAAACATTGCTGGCCTAGTACGGTAGTTTATGGATTGTATGTTCCCCCATTCGCCTTCCTTCATGTCATGCACTTCATTAGTTGTAATGCCGTCAGGCCTAGCATGCTAGTAATTTTTTGTTAGATCATTCAGAAACTTCAAGGCCTAAGAATGAATCTGTATGCCCTTGTTCCCTTTCCTCTTTGAAGCACTTCACTTGTGTATAAGCACTTTACAAATAAACAATTACAATACCATCAAGGAAAGCTGTTCATTAATGACACATTTTCTGGATATCCCCGCAGTGTTGTTTAAGGTGGCCAGACTTGTTATTTATTTATTGATTGACTATATGATTGATAGTTAACATGTATAATAGCATGGGTTGTAGGTTTGGTATGAAAACCTTAACCTTAATTGAAGAAGTTCTTGATCAATGGAGAGACTTACTGATGACTCCGGGAGGGATTATAACAATGTTAGAAGGCGACTGAAACTTGCAGTTTGAACTACTCGATAGTCTCACTGGTTCAATGGACGAAGAGGAGATGCTTTGGGGGATTTCGCCTCTTAATGTGGATTATCCCAGGAATGAGCATCAACATGTGAAGGAAACTTTGGAATTGTGGCTACAAACTGGCTTTAGAGTCTGTAGTGGGCCAGCCAATGGTGATATTCTTGCAAAACCATCTTTCATTGCCAAAGCTCTCTCCAACTGTATCAATTACATTTTACTAAATCTATCAGAATGGGCTGGAGTTCAATCTCTGGAGGTTATAACACAGAGAGTGATCCCAATCCTGTAAGATTGAAGTTCTCTCATGGTGAGGCCTCAGGGAAGGCTTTGTTGACATCTAATGTAGCAGCCACTATTTCTGTCTCAATTCGTAAATGTGTAAATTGGGATAAGACAGATGGAGGACAATTGCCAAAGATATATAAAGCCTTACTACCTACATTGAAAGAGGTTTTGGGTGAGACATCAACTCATTTTCCTGCCATCGGGGCACCTTCAGTGTGATTACATTGATTGTGGAAACCTATGTGACTAATGTGTACATGCCCCTTCTATTAGAAAGACCACATGGTATGATAAAGAGAGTAGGAAATGTTGATAGAAACAACCCAGCCAATTGCCATCCAATATTCCTAGATTCCTGAAGCAAAATCGATCGGAAAGCTTTGCTTGTTCCTCTCGATGAATGGATTGAGAATCAAAAGATTATTTTGTTTTTCAGGCTTGCTTCCCAAAGGGCCAATGTACGATAGAACAGGGTTTTAGATTGTATTTGCTGGCACTAAAGTGGTTATTTTTAATGAAGATGTACTTATAGCTGGCTTTTGTTGACCTGAGAGTGGCCATTGCTAATGTCCTGAGAACTTTGCTGTGGGGACTATTAGTGAAGTTGGGGATCCCAGAGCAAGTGTTAAAGGCAATCATGACTCTTTGCATGAATAACCAATAATCTCTCAGCTGGAGGTTGGGGGGCAAGAACAATGAGTTTAACCTAAGAGAGTTTTTTTATGCAGGGTCATGTCCACACCCCAACTTGGATTTATTATATATCAACAAATTAAAAAATACCTACTGCAAACCATGTGGCTGATGCACCTCTGTTGAACGCCGCCCACAAAGTTATTTTATTATATGCCAATGACGCTGTCTTATTTCAAAGACTGCTATTGGCTTAACAGCAAACTCAGTCTTTTTATGAGACAATGCAGAAAAATGGTTTGGAAATTAATCAGGAAAAAACTTAAATGATGGTCTGCCCTGGTAAGAAGGAGTCCCTGATGAATGCTAACATCTACTTAAATGGACTTTGTCTGTAGAAAGTCACCTTTCAATTACCTTGGGATCCGCTTCTCCGAGAAGGGCGAGTGGACCAAGCATGTTGACGACAGTAACACTAATTTAATTAAAGCCAGTGCTGCTATAGAAAAATGTGCACATAAAACTCAGTAATAGGGACAGTAGCCAAGTTCTTAACATTTAGAAGATGCAGTCCTTCCAAGCTTCTCTTTACAGTGCAGAGTTGTGGGAACAATCTAATATAAGATTTTTAGTCCTATGCAAGAATGATGCATTTCTGGAATGTATATTGGATCTCCCAAGAGCATCCTTGAAAGCATTAATTTGTTTGGAAATTGACTGGGTAGATCTGAGGTCAAGGGTCATCTTGAATACTGTCATTAGCTGGTTAGAGGCGTGGTTCAAACTGCATCTTTCAGTATATTAAAAAATGACTTCTTGATGCATTGAATTACCCAAGGAGTAGTACTATCCCCTGGCTCAAACATGTTCAAAACACTCTTTATTAACAGTGATTAGTTTAACCTGTCAGTGGGAATCACCCAGCTGCTCAAGTAAACTGATTGAAGCAAGCATCCAATTCCTGGGTGCAGGCGGGGTCCTGGAAGGGATGCACCAGGAACCAACCCGCAGTAATGTACCTTTCCGTGAAAATAAGGTATTGCTTTGAAACCTATTTGATTACCCCCAACCACAAGCTGCACATGTTTTGCTAATCAAACTACGATTGGGGAAATTGCCAGTGAGCACAATTCTGACATATATCCTGTTTATCAGAGAAACTATTTTTTGTTGTTATGTCCTTCATTTATTGATTTGCAACAATGAACTACTCAGGTTCTTTTAAACAACGAAGACATAACTGTATTACATGAAAAATGACTATTCATATGGATGTGTTACATACGGTAGCTCACTTTTTGCACAAGACTTGATGTAGAAGGTGCAACATTTTGCATTTTTAATGTTTTTTTAAGTTATTCATTCATTCTTCTCTCTTGATTGTATGATTCTGTCCCTAAGTGGGGAAGTTGAGTCTTATCGAAATGTGATGTTTTGATTAATTTGCTGGAGCTGCAACTTGATGCTTTTAATTGTGATGAATGCATATTTATTAATGATTTGTACTTTTGATGATTGTTGTTGATCATTTGTACTGCGCACTATCACCACCGTAGTGGTCCCTTGGCGCTCTGGCGGTTCTGAAAGAGGAGGGGAGGTTGAGTTAGTGGGAGGAAGCAGGAAAAGTGCAAGGGAGCAGTGATGTGCTGTTGGCGGCCTCAGCCCGGTGGGTCCGTTGGCTGGGCCTGGGGTGTTTGCGGCCGGTAGTCATCGTGTACTGTTGTGCAAGACTGTGTGTTTTGTTTTTGCAGTGTAGTGAAGTTTGTGCTGTTTGTTGTGCTGTAGGTTTGGTTGAGTTTGGTTTGGAGTTTGAGAGGTTCATGCGGAAAGGGAAATTGTTAGTAGGGTTGGTTAGTTTGTGTCTCTATCCCGAATTGAGGCGCTCGGCTTGCGTGGTCTCCCCTGATGCGGCTCTGATTATGATTATGGTTCCATTATGCCCAATTTTAGCAAAGCATTGTCGGATTTGATTATGGCCTTTTAGGGAAAAGGTGGATGGTTCCATGACTGTATGCCAGTGATCTTCAAACTGGGGGCTGCCCCCCTATGGGTGCCTGAAGGATGTTCAGGGGGCCCCCAGACTCTTAAATAAGGTATTAAGATGACTGTTTTTAATATAAGTAAGGATTATGGTGACTGTGTTTAATTGACAAGTAAACAATCTTCTTATATTTTAAAGAGCCTGGCACCCACCTGACATCATTTGGGCCTCCTAGGGAGGACAATCCCTCGGTGGAGGGCACAGAAACAATATTTTTACTGAAGGGGTTTAGGGGGGCTCTGTATGAACAATTATGAATGGCACTGCTGTTTGCCCATTCAGCACAATATGATTACGTTCCAGGATAGCACAGGTTGGGCATATGCAAGTATGACCAGTTGGCACAGTGATTGAAGATTGCGGTAAGTTCAGTTGGCATCATAATGGCACATGCCAGCATGCCCTGTTACAGTAAGGACAAATCACCATTAGTTGACAGGCTACAACATGCTCAGTTGGCACAGTGAAATAATATCATTAGTACCCGGGGTGGGGGAAGCAGCCAATCGGGTTCCTTGGATCGCGGGCTGAAATCGCTAATCTCAGCCCACGTTCCATGGAAACTGGAGGCTGCTTCTCCTGCCCGCAGCAGCATCTTTCCCCATCCTCCCTTATCTTTGATTTTTTTTATGTAACCCTCCACCCCCGACCCCACTTACCTGTTTTCTTTGACGGCAACAGCCCCTCTGCCGCTGCGCTTTTACTCTCAATCCGTAGGCGCCATGGAAATGGAAGAGGGGCTCTGTACAGAGCCCCGCCTGCCAAATCCATGGCGGCCATCTTGGGACAGTATTTTCATTCATTGAACGTTGATATTAGACGGACACATTTCTGTATGTACAGTTACCAAAATAAGGCAGATTGCATTATGCCAAGTTGGAACAGGAAGAGCAGATTGTAGCATGCAAAGGGAAAGGCTGTATTTTCTTTACAGAGGATGCATGGGTGGAGGAGGACTAAGTGAAGTGCAAGGAGGTAGGAGGAGGGACAGGGACAGGAGAACAAGTGATGCGAGAAGGAAAATTGGAGTGGACATTGGTGGTTGGGAGGAAGATGGCGCCATCTTTGAGGAGTTGAGCTGGGCATGAGGCAATGTATACCAAGTGTTCAACACTATGCACACCTCAATTCGAAATAGTTGTTATATCAAGATTTAAGGTAATCTAGATGTCTTTGGTTATTAAATTGCGGAGATTTGAGGTGCAGGGGAGATAATCTCAACCTTGGCATCTGGGTTGGTACAAGAACAAAAAAGAGGGTGGATGTTCCCAAAATTGGGAACTCCCGTCCCCTGCACACTATCTATAATCTGTATGTACAGAAAAATAATTTGGCAGTGTGATGTACTCTCATAAGGCAATGTGTTGTAACACTGTCGTATAGAATCACCCAATGAGCTTCATATATTTTAGGTAAATGTATAAAGTCTTAATCTACTGTGAGTCAAATTGACTAACACATTTCAGTCAAAGCAAGATATAAATGAAAAACAGTAACACGTTTTTTAACACAAGAACTTGGCTTTAATCCATAATGTCTTCACCCAACGCGTTTCGAGATTTCTCTCTTCATCAGGGGTAGATAAATCGAGAATTTTCATAGTTTCTATTAAAACAAAGAAATAATATCAATTTTAACAGAATTATATAAGTAAGAATTAGCAACGAACAATCAGTTCAAATTTCAGATGACTGCTATGGCAAATATCCTTATTTTTGTGAACTCATCATCATACAATTTCCTAACAACATTTCCATGGAATCACAAAGTATTGATATGGCATAATAGTTGTGGTTTGCAGTTTTACAAATGCCATTGCCTGCATTTTTCAAATAATCCAGCATTCTAAGAATCGCAAATGAACAAAAATAGGCTTGCTAACCTTGTGTGTAGTATAAAAAAGGTTCCTCTGGAGGTCTTGTCTCAAGAAGGACGTTAACATCCAGGGAGTTTGGTTAAGGAATACGAGTTCAACAATTGCACGTGGTTGCCTATAACAAGGATCATAAATTAAAAGATAGCATATGGTGGTTTATGAGTAGTATAAATGTATGTACAATAAGTAGGAGCTAACAAGGTGTTAGTACTTTTCTGAGGAAAATACAAGAATGCATAAAAATGCTTAACACGTGGTTGCCTATTACAAGGATAGTGAATTCGAAGGAAGCTTATGGTTGCTCTAAATAAGCATATATATATATATCAAATTAATTGGATATATGTTCTTTTCTAAAGAAAATATAAGCGTGCATAAGAAAAGCTAACCTTGTAGGAATACGTAGAAGCGCCAATCAGGAAGGAGTAGTAGATTGGTTGCAGACAGACCAACGTTAGTTGTAATATCTCGGGGAGAACACCTCGTAACTGTGAAAAAATCGAGCAGAGTATCGTAAAAGTGCTCTAAGCTAGATATGTGGCTAAATGAGCGTGTGCCCATAGAAACTTACTTGAAAAGCGTTTTCAAACGATGTGTGAAACAAGACGCGGTAGCAAACGCCGTCGCGCTGGGACTTGATTGTCTACGGCGTTTGTTTACTATTTATAACGTCATAAGAGTGACGTAGGCACGCCAATGCGTGCCCATGACTAGTAGTTCTCACAAGGAAATGCCTAGTGGAGATATAATTACTCCTCACAGATTGTAAATCCCTAAATGAAACAGCACTTTGGATTATTCTGTGCATAATCCCATTTTATAACATCTCCTTGAGAATTTTTGCATATCTTCTAAGCCATTTGTTACTTAGAAATACTACTGAAATACTATTCCCTACCAATACCTATGAATTTTGTGACCATAGGCATATTATTAAATTATACACTCCACTACCGTCTTGGTATGGTTTCCTACTCGAACACCCTTACCTTTTCTTTGATTAACCATGCAATTTTCATCGTGCGCATGCGTCGCGATTCACCATAGACACTGAATATATCTTATGCATATGGTGGTTTGTCACATTATCTTAAAACACATCTGGCCCGATTTTATGGGTCATATACCGAAAATCTTAGGCTCTTTTACTCTGTGCCGGCAAATTTGTTCGGCTTTCATTTATTTCTTATAGAAAAATGTGGCACTATGCGTGCGCATTTCCTGTGAGAACTACTTATCATGGGCACGCATTGGCGTGCCTACGTCACTCTTATGACGTTATAAATAGTAAACAAATGCCGTAGACAATCAAGTTCCAGAGTGACGGCGTCTGCTACCGCGTCTTGTTTCACACATCGTTTGAAAACGCTTTTCAAGTAAGTTTCTATGAGCACACGCTCATTTAGCCACGTATCTAGCTTAGAGCACTTTTACAACGATACTCTGCTCGATTTTTTCACAGTTACGAGGTGTTCTCCACGAGATATTACAACTAACGTTGGTCTGTCTGCAACCAATCTACTCCTACTTCCTGATTGGCGCTTCTACGATTTGATATATATATATATATATATATAGAAGCTTATTTAGAGCAACCATAAGCTTCCTTCGAATTCACTATCATTGTAATAGGCAACCACGTGTTAAGCATTTTTATGCATTCTTGTATTTTCCTCAGAAAAGTACTAACATCTTGTTAGTTCCTACTTATTGTACATACATTTATACTACTCGTAAACCACCATATGCTATCTTTTAATTTATGATCCTTGTTATAGGCAACCACGTGCAATTGATGAACTTGTATTCCTTAACCAAACTCCCTGGATGTTAATGTCCTTCTTGAGACAAGACCGCCAGAGGAACCTTTTTATACTAAACACAAGGTTAGCAAGCCTATTTTTGTTCATTTGCGATTCTTAGAATGCTGGATTATTTGAAAAATGCAGGCAATTGCATTTGTAAAACTGCAAACCACAACTATTATGCCATATCAATACTTTGTGATTCCATGGAAATGTTGTTATGAAATTGTATGATGATGAGTTCACAAAAATAAGGATATTTGCCATAGCAGTCATCAAAAGTAAACACTCTGAAATTTGAACTGATTGTTCGTTGCTAACTAATTCGCACTTATATAATTCTGTTAAAATTGATATTATTTCTTTGTTTTAATAGAAACTATGAAAATTCTCGATTTATGTACCCCTGATGAAAAGAGAAATCTCGAAACGCGTTGGGTGATGACATTATGGATCAAAGCCAAGTTCTTTTGTTAAAAAACTTGTTACTGTTTTTCATTTATATCTTGCTTTGATTGAAATTTGTTAGTCAATTTGACTCACAGTAGATTAAGACTATATAAATATACCTAAAATATATGAAACTCATTGGGTGACTCTATACGACAGTGTTACAACACATTGCCTTATGAGAGTACATCACACTGCCAAATAATTTTTCTGTACATACAGATTATAGATAGTGTGCAGGGGACGGGTGTTCCCCATTTTGGGAACATCCACCCTCTTTTTTGTTCTAGTACCAACCCAGATGCCAAGGTTGAGATTATCTCCCCTGCACCTCAAATCTCCTCAATTTAATAACCAAAGACATTTAGATTACCTTAAATCCTGACATAACAACTATTTCAAATTGAGGTGTGCATAGGTTGAACACTTGGTTCTAATTTCGGTTTCCCCGATTCGGGGTTGGCATCAACACTTAACACCAGCACCCTATACTACTAGATATGCCATTTTCTAAAATTAATACGCTCACTGACAAATCAGCAACTACATTGGCCTTTTCTGATGAAGAAGCCACGAGAATTTTGGGACTTATCAAAGATACAAGCCGAGAATCTACTAGTACTGACAATCCACAATATCTTATCCAGAGACTAGAAAGATTGATACGCAGGGAAATTTCCCAAAAACTGCATGCAATGACACTTGCTCAATATTTCAGAGCCAAAAGAATACCGAGTGGATTACGAGTATATTTACGCCCCACTTTATGCAAAGAGAACAAAGAATTTGTAAAACGCTGGGAACAGATCCTTAACAAATGTTCTCTGGATCTCATACTATTGACGATAGGAGAATTAGCCAAATCCTTGTCTGAGATTAACCAAGAGATTGAGGAAGTATCTTCGCAATTGTCAAAACTCAAAACTGCCACCGAACTACAAGCAATTCTAGAAGACCATAATCAAAAACTAGACCATTACAAAAAAGAATTTGAACAGCACAAAATAAGAAAGTTCAGACGTGATACACTAGACTACGCTTGTGATATTGTCTACTCCTGGCAAGAGTATTACAACAATAATAGACCCACTCCTAGGCCAAACAAACCTTCTAAACCACAATCTGAAAACATTAATACAGATAGCAGTGACATCACCAGCGGAGAATTAGAGGAAAGACCATCTGTAAGCACTCTAGTTACTCCAACTCCAGATTTGACCAATATACCATCAGCTTCTGCAAGCATAGCAAGTATACCCACACCCGTACCTTTTTTAGGCGACGGAAAGCCAGACGAGGCAATAAGAAAACCCAGACAGAAAAACAAGCATTAAAAGACCCCATTGTTATCAATATTTCTTCAAGACAACTTTCACAATCACAAATGGACACTCTAAATTTAGGAATATCTTTTATTCCGATGAACAATACTAGTTTATTTGAAGAAGAAATCAATCTTTTTAAACTTGTTCGGAAGATGCAACTTAAAATATTTTTTGACAATTTGACAGAAGACACACAAGAAAGACAGTCCCCAGAATATTTGGAAATGAAAGGCAAAAGTAATTTTCATCCCCAAATTAATCACCCATTAGTGAACTTGTTCAGGATTAAGGCCACCAAAGCTCTTAAAAGCCTGAAATATACCACAACCAGAAAACTGAACATTAGGAAACATCGGCTCAATATAATTAAATATCTAGCATCTGACAACAGCCTGACCATCAAACAAGCTGATAAAGGCGGAGCTTTAATCATTATGGACACTTCTCAATACAATGAAGGATGCCAGAAATTATTATCAGGATCAAGACACCTATCTGAAGTTGGATGGGGACCCAATTCTATCAATCAAAGAAACTATCAAAAAAATAATTCGTAAAGGGGAGGATCTAGATTGGATCACAGAAAGAACCAGTAACTACCTAATCAACAAACATCCAGTGACACCGGTCTTTTATGGCCTTCCAAAGATTAATAAAAACAGAACTGATCCACCCTTAAGACCAATAATAGCGGGTACTGAAAGCATCTTTCAACCTCTTGCAATATATTTGGACACAGCTTTGCAGCCTTTTATACAAAAGACAGAGGGCCTCATTCCGAGGTTGGCGGTAAGTATTGGTTTTTACCGGCATGGCGGAAAGAGCGAGTCCAATCTGGTACCACGCCGCTATTTACAGGCTATTCCGACCTCGCGGGCACGAGCTTTCCGCCATGCCGGTAAATCCCCTAGCGGCATACCGCTAAAGGGCCCGTTAAACCCCTTAGCGGCATGAAGCGAGTCGTTCTTTACAACACCGCCATCGAAGCTTCGCCGTCTGTAATTAGCGGTGACCGTAATTTACGTATACCGTAAATTACGGTCACCGCTAATTAACGGATACGGAAATTACATCATCGCACAGGAACGGGAAGGAGCGCGGCGGCCATCTTTAAAAACACAATCCATTGCCATCCTCTTCATACAGGACTCGGAGGCATATTTGGATCGGAAAAATAGCCATTAGAGACCAGCATCATGCCTAAAGCACTGAAAAAGGGTGCCGCCCACATAAGGAAGGAGCGCTTTACACAGGACGAGCTCCAGGTACTGGTGGACACTCTGCACGAACATGCAGAGATAGTATTCAGCAGTGACATGCGTAGGCCCACCGTCGTCAGAAAGAAGGAGATCTGGGACTTGGTTGCACAGAGGGTGAGCGCCGTAGGAAACAACCCCCGCACCACGAAGGACTGCGTCTCAGGGTGCGGGCCATCCTATCGGCCAACCGAAGTCAGGCCCTGGAGACAGGAGGAGGCCCAGCTTCTCCCATCAAAATGATGCCCTGGGAGCAAACGTGTGCGAACATGATGGGCACAAAATCCATAGAAGGGGTTGGCGAAATGGAGTGCGGTGCTTCGTCATCCGCTGATGGAGGTGAGTGTCATGAGTCAAGACAGTAAATGCATTCCTAATGTAAGGCACCGTCAAGGGATGGGCAAGCTGTCACATCATGTATGGGAACCATACCCCCTCCCCCAATGAAATCATGCCGTAACAAGTGGGACCCAGGCTGATATCAGGTGCAAGGCTGCAACCAATATTGGCCATACCACACAAAGAGGCTGTCAATGTGAGTCACCACAGTACTCTGCCAACATGAGTGACCCAGACATCTGCATGCATTTTCCATCCAAGCCCAGATCACTGTCCCACTCACCACCCAAATGTCAACAAAACGCTGCAATCCCATTGTGATACCATAGGCTTGAAGAAATGCTGACCCCCCAAATCATTGCTCATGCCGTCTCTCTCTTCCCCCCACAGGCAGCGGGCATGAAAGTGAGGACCAGGAAGCCACCCTGGCCAGTACCTCCAGGGGCAGAGCCAGGGGACATCGTATACCTGCAAGCAGGAAGAAAACACATGCAACACCACCTGCTCCAGCAACCCCCATGGAGGGTGCACAACCCCCACCCGCACCCCTACCCATGCCTGCAGTGCTGCCGGACACATACCCCACGGTGCACTCTGAGGAGTCCAGTGTGGCAGGGGAGAATGCTGCCATGTGCCTCCTCGATGTGCCAGACAGCCCAACATCAATTTCCGTGGCCAACGTGGAGGACCCCAATGACATTGGAAATAGCCCAGACACTCTATCATACAGCCAGGTGGCACACAGCGACTCCGGGGAGAGTGACACCCCAGGGCTCACAGGCCAAGGAGTACCACCTGCCTGTCCTGGATCCACTTCCCCTGCAGAAAGTCCCGAAAGGGCTGCAGGCTCAATACCAAGCCTGCCAAGCAAATCGGCCACACCGGCCATGGATGCAGTGTGCTCCCAGCACCTCACGGGCCTGATTGAGGAGTTCATCCGGGACAACCGCGAATCAAGGTTGGAGTGGCACAATGACCTTCAGGCTCTGGGCGAGGTGATCACTGCGAGCACAAACCAGCTCTGTGAGGTGCTGGGCCGGATCGCAGATGCCCTGGAGGCATCACCCCCCAGACCACAGCCCCAGTGGGAGTACCCACCCTCCCAAAGCTCCTCCACGCAGACCAGCCCTGTCCGTCGGTCACTGCGTACATTGCGCCGCCACGACATGGATCCCACTGGCTCTGGGAGTGCACATTGACCATACTGCCACACACATGTGACCTATGTTGCACTGATGGGACTATTGTGGGGTTGTTGTGGGGGGAGCTGAAGGAGGGTGAGGGTGTGTGTGGGAGTTGGGGGGAAGGGGAGGGGGGTGAGGGTGTGTGTGGGAGTTGGGGGGAGAGGGAGGGGGATGAGGGTGTGTGTGGGAGTTGGGGGGGAGGTGGAGGGGGGTGAGGGTGTGTGTGGGGGAGAGGGTGGAGGTTTTGTTGTACACGTTTCTACATTATTATTCAATACACTGGTTGATCATCCCTAAAAAACAGAGTGGACATTGATCATTGTGCATGTGTCTTTTAATGTCGCACAGTGCATGGTGTACATGTATCCCCACACCCAGTGCCCAATGTCCTGTCACCTCACACCCTCAGCTGACTTGTGAGTCAGAAATATTGTCCGATCAATGATTGCCGCACGGAACGTCCCTCCTGTGCATCGGCACCGTGATGCTGTCCTGCCATTCCTTCCTCCTCCCCCTCATCATCATCTGGTGGTAGCAGTTCCACGTCAGGGGGCAGTGGCACGTTCCGACGATGCACATGTTGTGCAGCATTACACATGCCATGGTGATCTTGGACACCTTCTCGTGGCTGTAGATGAGTGCCCCACCCGACCGGCTGAGGCAACAAAATCGTGCCTTCAACAGGCCGAAGGTCTGCTCTATAACTACCCGTGTACGGGTATGGGATCTATTGTAGTCCTCCTCGTGCCTGTTCTGTGGGTTGCGGACCGGGGTCATGAGCCACGGCTTCAAAGGGTAGCCAGCATCACCTGCATGAGAGTGGAATGAAGGTAAGTGTTTGTGCATTCATGGTGGAGAATTGTACTAGTCTTACATGGCCGCAGGTGATTACTGGCCATACACACATGTCCCAGGATACAGTCACCCCATTACTGGCCTGGCTATGTGTCATGTGCAATGGAATGATGGAGGGGGTAGCTTCTCCCTGATGGGTCATGGTGTGCACTCACGTCTTGTTGCATGTGCATCGTATATGCATGCAGCAGTGTTGGACTGCATTCATTGATGTCTTGCGCGAGACTTGGTGAAAGGGGGTGTTGGCTGTAGTTGGTAGCATACTCGTCATTCTGCACGGATCCCTACCATGGTGACTTGCACCAATCCTATGGGGGTGCAGGACCAGTGACACGCTGTAGGATCCCTGTTAGACTCATTTCTATGCACTCCCAGGGACGACTGTCCTGTGTGTTGAGATGCAGGAGTCAGCGACATGGTGCTATTGCACTGCATGGTGCAGGATGCCCCTACGGTGTGTAAGGGCCGCCGATGAGTGGTGCATGTGTTGTGGTATCTGGCCAGGTTTCCTGTTAGTCATGTAGTGTTAGGTGTCGGCTCAAATTCATCACTGTGTGGTTAAGTGGTCATGTGCCGTGTCACTTGCCTTGGGGCACAGTGTGCTGTGAGGTGAACATCGTGCACTGGCGTGAACATTCCCACCCAGGTGGAGTATGCATCCCCCCCCCCTTTCCCACCCAGGTGGAGTATGCACCCCCCCTTTCCCACCCAGGTGGAGTATGCAGACAACCTACTCACAGCCCCAATGCACTGCCATGGCCCATTCAGGTTACTCACCAAGCAGCCAGGCACGTCGTCCAGCATGTCGCTCCATGTAGCGTGGTAGTGTTGAGTTTCGCAGGACCAAGGAGTCATGAGTTGATCCGGGGTATCAGGCATTGCAATGTGTAATGGCTTTACTGGCATTACACACCATCTGGATGTTGATGGAGTGGTATTGCTTGCGGTTGCGATACGGCACCTCCATGGCATGCAGGACCACCAATTCAATTGGTGCAGTCGAGGGCACCTATGCAATTTGGCATGCCTGCCAGTGCATGGAAGGCAACTTTGGTGTCATATATCTCCTGGGGAGTCCGGGGTAGGGATATGTAGTCCCTTGTGTGGTTGAGGAGGGCATCCAGCACTTGGTTGAGTATCCGGGAAAATATGGGCTGTGAAATGCCATGCATGTGCCCCATTGTATGCTGGTAGGTGCCTGTGGCAAGGAAGTGGAGCACAGACACTACCTTCAGTAGAGGGGGGATGGCAGTGCTGATTTCTATGCGGCTCACTATATCGTCATGTATCAGGTCCACTATGGTGGTAATGGTGTGCCGGTCAAGCCGGTACAGGGTGTGGATCTGCTCTGGTGTGAGGTTGAAGGGGGTGGCTCTGATGCGGGGGATTGGGGGCAGCCGGCGTGGTAATGGTGGCTGCACCGGTAGGGCATGCTGGGCCTGTCTCACCCTCCTTCTCCTCCTGTGTATCCTCTGTGGTGGGGGCTGTGGTTGTTGTTGTTGCTGTTGTTGTAGTTGCTGCCTTGCAAGCAGGGCCTCCAGCTCCAATTGGTATCATCTTGGTGTGGGAGGGGGTGTGGTGTGTGGGTGTGCTCCTTTTGTGCTGTGCCAGACTCCATTGCCTCCACCTGTGCTGATTGAGTGCACCTGTTCCTCTTGAAAACACTGCTCAGGGTTCTTCACACCTTCTCGGCGATGCCGGTATTTACTCCATGGCGGTAAGGTACTTTGCAGTCTTGTGGAGGCCGTTTTTTCCATGTCCGCTTTACTTGGGATCAGCTCCGGTTTACGCCATGCTGCTAATTTAGGCATGGCGTGTCGGGCGCGCGCCACTAAACCGCTATTTATGGCCTCGTACTTTACGGCGCCGTAAATAACGGTATGGTGGGTCAGAATGGGCCGTAACTGGAAACGATGCCGGTAGTCCTTTACCGGCATCGTTTTTCCCTTACCACCCAACTCGGAATGACCCCCAGAAACTTAAAGATACTACACATTTTTTGCAGATCATCAAATCGATCAGAACTGATGAACCTAACTTGCTACTGTTCACCATGGATGTTAGCAGTTTATACACATCAATTCCACACAACCAAGGCATTGAAGCTTTAGAATGGTTTCTACTCAAGCATCAAGACATTAAGATACATAAAACCTTTGCCATAGAACTCATCAATCTCATTTTGTACAATAACTATTTCCGCTTCAACAACCAATACTATCTTCAGAAATCAGGGACTTCTATGGGCTCGTCTGTAGCCCCTTCATATGCGAATATTTTTATGTACAAATTTGAACGGACATTCGTTTTGGACAATCCTATTTGGAAGGACAAAATCAAGAGTTGGTTACGATATATCGACGATATATTCGGCATTTGGATCGGTACAGAATCAGAACTCATACTCTTTTGGAAATATCTCAACCAATGAAACAACAGGATTCAATTCACTATCGAAATTGGAAAACCATCAATACATTTCCTAGACATGACAATCGAAATCACCCATCAGGGATTCGATACAAGCTTTTATAGAAAACCCACAGATGTGAACAGCTCTCTGCACTTCCACAGTTTTCACCCCAAACATCGTAAGGACAATCTAGCTTATAGTCAATTGCTCAGACTTAAAAGGATAACCTCTGATACTGAAAAACTACATGATGAATACGCCTCCCTCAAAAACAGATTTATGGACAGGGGCTTTCCAGAAGAGTTATTAGACAAAGCAATTAGAAGAACAGATGTACAAAGCCGAGAAGAACTTTTGACTCAAAAGACCAAACAAGTCAAAACAAATCTGTGATCGGAGGGATGAGGACGGCATGAAAGGGAAGAGGCGAGAGGAGGGACCACATGAGAGAGAGCACCCGGTCGAAGGAAGACCACCTGAGAGGGGGTACCAACCAGCCAAGCTATGAGGTCGGGGGAGCACAGTCCAGATAATTAAAGGCATGGTCTAGTAAAAAATTTTATTGTCCCTACGGGTCGGCCATGTTTTTTTAAGCCTAAGTGGCTCGATTTTAGAAAACTTTCCTATGGACCTTACCCGAGTTTTCGTCCATTAAACGCACGCGAAAACAAGAACCACTGAGCCGCCATTTTCTGATAATCCTATCTTTTCCCCGACCGCCCTGGCTGACCTGCTTTTGCGGCACTAAATCAATTCCCCGCCCCTGAGCCTGACATCAAAACATTCATATTCCCCGCCACTCTCCGTGACGTTACTGTGCTGCGTAGGCAAACGCGCCCAGTCGTCTTCTGCGCGACTCCACACAGAACCCGGAAACCAACACAGATCAACTCACAACACAGCGCGCCACAATTCGGAATATGAAACTGTACTTTAAAATGAAACAGCAACACGGTACATTTGGTAAAGTACATTTATTTGACATTAAATGTTTAGAGAATATTCAGCAATTGCCATATGAACTCCGGAAGCCATTTATTTTCTTTTATCTGTATCCGCAATAACTGTTCCGTTTCATCTTGAGTCACACGCTGTTCCTTTATGGTACACAGGGTGTTCATTTTCGTAAAAAGAATCACTTTGGAAGCACAGTGAACCGCAAGGCTGTTCCATCAACTAGGCACTAGTCCAGCCTAAAGGTTGTTATGTTGCTTCTAGCCACTAGTACAGCGTAAGGGCATGTGGGCCCTTGGCGATCGTCCCATAATATGGTGATCGTGCTCCAGTTGTTGACACGAAGCTGCAGGTGTCTGCTGAAGAATCCATCCGCCGGTGTCTCAAACAGATGGCAGTGGCAGAATGGGATCAAATACCTGTTATGAAAACAAAAAAATGATAATTAGTCTCGCTAGCCGAAGTTCATTAATATTACTAATTTTATTTATTACGGCCGATCAGAAACTATTTGCTTGCAAGGATAGTTCAATGGAGTATGTTCGTCTCTAAAATCAATGCGAAAAGTAACGAGATAAATCGAGTCCAACACACAATGATAAACGACAGTTAGTCTACATGCGTGAGGAATGATATGATATATGATATGGCATTTGTAACGCGCCTATACTCAAGTGTTTCTAGGCGTGACGAGGCAGGTGGGGAACAAGGGCAGACAGACAACGATCCTACTAGGCCAGGTGTCTTTCTGATCGCGCATGGGGAAGGGCTGTACATGGTTAGTTGAATACAAATTAAATAATAGGGCCAGCTGGTGGCAAGTGCAAGGTAAATGCCGGGAGAAGGGGCTTAAGGATACAGAGACAGTCCTGTAGTGCAGGTAGGCAGTGCAGGGAAAAGTGGCTGGGCCAAGGACCGAGATCGGTGAGAGCAGTGGACCTGCATGCCCATGTGCCCACTAGGAACAGTTTTACTTGCTTTCCTAGCTCTTCATTCATTCATTTATTCATGCACCCATTCATTAAATCTTCATTCCGGTATAAAAGCGTGTAAAGATTTACTTACATTATATTTGAAATTTCCATTGTGTCTCTTCGTAATGCAGTCTGTAATACGGACCCATTATTATGCAACCATTCTGTGTCCCTTACACATTCGGGAAAAGAAGGGAGATCAGTTCCCAGGAGAACCGGGATTGGCAGGTGGGGCATGATGGCAACCTTCATTCTGGACTCCACCCCTTTTACTTCTATGTTAACTACCTTAGAAGGATAGGAAACAGTGTCGCCATGCACGCATTTTTATAGGTATCGGAATATCCAGCCCAACCTTCTCCCCACTTACTTCTGGTCTGACTGCGGTCTGTTCGCTTCCGCTGTCGAGCAGAGCCTTCTGGGTAGATTCGTCCACCCGGACATCTAGCAAGTACGGTTCACGACTCCTCCGGTATTCCCTTCCTTGAACAAACCCGATTTCCACGGGCTCCGCTGGTTTAGGTTTCTTTGGACAAAACCTCGCTATATGGCCCCATTCACCACAATCAAAGCATTGGGGCTGTCTGGTTACGATGGGCCATGTTATGTTTTTGGCTTCCCTTCCTTGTGGTTTCATCGCTGCGGTTCTTGGAAAAGGGTCAACCATGGATGCTCGGACTGAACCTGCTTTCTGAAAGGCAGAAGCGATGTCGATGGCTTCGGTCAGTGTGGGCCGGTGGTGTTGCCTCACCCATCTCTGCATCGCTGAGGGGAGTACCTCTGTGAACTGTTCCAGCTTAATCTTGTCCACCATCTCCTGAATGCTGCTGCTGGAAGGCTTCAGCCACTTTTCTGTCAAGTCGTGGATCCGATAATACAGCTGACGAGGTGTCTCCCCCGTCTTTAGTTTAGCATCCCTCAGGCGGATCCGGTATGACTCATCATCCATTCCCATACGTTCAAGTATGGCTCTCTTGATGTCTGAGTATGCAGTGTCCCCCGGTGGGTTGGCTGCTTGGTATGCTCCTTGCATGCTGCCGGTCAGCAAGGGTGCAATGAAGTGACCCCACTTCTCCATGGGCCATTGTGCATTGCGTGCCACTCTTTCGAAATTGGTGAAGAAGTAACAGGGGTCTTCACCGGCTTGGTATTTTTGTAACACAGCTTTAGGAGCCATCGGATTGCCTCTACTGGTTACCACAGCCTCCGTCATTTACTTTAGTGCATCTTGGTTTGCTGCATGCAACTGAAGGGTTTGTTGGATGGTTTGGCGGTCAGTCTGCGCCTGATGTGACTGGACCTGTATGATCTGCTGAAGTTGCTGCTGTCCTTCTGCCAGGGTTTTAATGATTCCTTCCATGGCGTGCTGTGAGATGCCACCGCTGCCACCACTTTTGTGAATGAGGGACAGGCAGCCAGGAGTGCAACTTAAGTAAAACCATTATTCAGGATACAGGAATTCAAAAAAAGGAACAAAAAGTTCAAGAATGCTTCTTCTTTTTCTTGGAATATGGATGTGGCTTCTCGACCTTGCAGCTAGTCCTCGTAAGCCCACAGCGTCTCAGGCACAGCTCTCTCTCTCTCGAAGTCCTGGAAGAGAATGGCAAAGAGACACCCAGTCCATCATTTGTTTTTACCTTATATAGGGGTCTAGGTAGCCAATCAGCAGAGACCTGGCTTGGTTCTCTATAAATATCCCCGTAAGTCCCGCCCCTTTTCTCTTGGTTTGAAGGAGGGTTGCCTGCCTGGCCCGCCAAGTCCGGGTCCCCGCGAGGAACCCCCGTCTTGAAGAGGTCTGGCACCCTCGAGGTCTCTGTGATGCTTTCTGAAGGTGAGTGTTGGTGGTGAACTCGGAAGCGGGTCTCTGCTTTCCATGTCACTGGGTACGGCCTTGACCGTGTTGTGAAAGGAACCGCATGGGAAGCCGGCTTCTGCCTGTGAAGGCGTTCGCCTTGCCATGGTCCATGCTGCACTCGGAGCGGAACCCCGCCCCGATAAGCCAGTGGTTGTCCGGGAAGGACGGCCCAATCGCCTCCGTTCTGGTTTTTGTGTTCGCCGGAACAAACTCTTTCCACATATCCTATATTCATGTAAGCGGTGTCAGCCGTAGTCCTTTCGTCCACGTCTCTCTTAATGCTGTCTTCTGGGGTCCCAAGACTGTTAAAGGCATGGTCTACTAAACATTTTTATTGTCCCTACGGGTCGGCCATGTTTTTTTAAGCCTAAGTGGCTCGATTTTAGAAAACTTTCCTATGGACCTTACCCGAGTTTTCGTCCATTAAACACACGCGAAAACAAGCACCAGGGAGCCGCCATTTTCTGATAATCCTATCTTTTCCCCGATGGCCCTGGCTGACCTGCTTTTGCGGCACTAAATCAATTCCCCCGCCCCTGAGCCTGTCATCAGCAGACTTGTACCGCCCATTTCCCAACGCAAAAGCACGTCTCGTGTCAACATTCGCTGCGCTTCAGCTAATGGCGTGTCACCATGGAAATGGCAGGACGCTTCTTTCCTCAATAAGTATAAACAGACCGTTTCACAACACACAGCAGCAGATTTTCGATTTCATTCCTCTCTCTGTGTTACTTTGAGTATTCTGTGACTCGTTTCAGTGCTCTGGTCAGCTACCTTCGCTGCTTGTAGCCCGTGTGAACAGATACCAGTACCACCGGTATAAATTATTTTAGTTTGTTTAACACACAATGGCTACAATAATGCCCTACATGTACGAGCCCGAGTATACCGAGGAGGAACTACTGGAAAGGGAAGTACAAGAAAACGATGGGGATTCGGACGGCAGTTGGCAGGACGAATCAACAGATGAAGAGCCTGGGCCTAGTCGAATGGACGGCTTCTCCACCTGGTGCACATGCAATCGGTGCGAGCTAATGCCAACTGAGGACGAGAACTGCTGCTGCCGAGAAAACTCGGGATGCCTGGCCTACATTTCGGAAGGCGAGCCACGACCGCAATGCATCACCGAGCTGAAAGACTTCAGGGCAGCCTGCCTCACACGGGCCGTGTTGAGAATAATGATGGTGCTTATGCACGAACTTCGAGCAATTGTTCGTCCTCGTAATCCGAGTAACGAGTAAGTATACTCTGCTTGTCATGCCACTACTATTTCATGTTCTTCTACTATATCCAAAATTACATCTACATATCATTGTAACGCATGTAAGACGTTCAATAGTGTGCATTGTCTAGATAGCATTTGTCCGTGTAAAATGCCATTAGTTACAAGAATTGTCATTCACAACAAACGTTTATTAAACTTATCTTGGTCATTTAAAAACAGTTTGTTTTATTCCTTTTCACAGGTGGTACAGGCTGGTGGCCTATTGTTCCTTTACATGGTGGCTTCACGGGAGGCTTGGACACCGCGTTCGAAGAGTGATACCCGCCTGTGCCGTTCGTGCCATTAGAGAAACGTTCCCGAGTGACAGCGGTCAGTACAGGGGATTTTCTCTCGCTGTGCTGCAACCTGACCTGTATAATCTTTAAAGTCTTGTATTTTTGTGTCATGAAAATAAGATACAAAATAAAACACCACATATTGTTTGCATACATTAACTTTGGGTTTCAACCTAAGTTAACAGGGCAATCCAGACGTGGACCCCTTGCTCACTCTTCTTAGAGAGGCAACAGTTTAACCTCACTGATGATGCCCAACAAGGCTGAAACACGTGTATGGGGTTACTGATGGTACTCTTGTTCGGAGGAGAATTGCCTAGCATTTCGGCGCTGGACTGCCCCTGGGCAGGACAAAGGCTGATATGCGGGGACATTTCTTCTCTGTGTAAAGGACAGTGAGCTAAAGACTTGGTAGAGTCTCTCCCAGGGGTTATTCACCCAGGAACAGGTCATTGGGCTGTGTTCGTGCTGGTAGACAGATTCCCAGACCCCCCCTTTGTTTGCATACATTAACTTTGGGTTTCACCCTAAGTTAACAGGGCAATCCAGACGTGGACCCCTTGCTCACTGTTCTTAGAGAGGCAACAGTTTCACCTCACTGATGATGCCCAACAAGGCTGAAACACGTGTATGGGGTTACTGATGGTACTCTTGTTCAGAGGAGAATTGCCTAGCATTTCGGCGCTGGACTGCCCCTGGGCAGGACAAAGGCTGATATGCGGGGACATTTCTTCTCTGTGTAAAGGACAGTGAGCTAAAGACTTGGTAGAGTCTCTCCCAGGGGTTATTCACCCAAGAACAGGTCATTGGGCTGTGTTTGTGCTGGTAGAGAGATTCCCAGACCCCCCCTTTGTTTGCATACATTAACTTTGGGCAATCCAGACGTGGACCCCTTGCTCACTGTTCTTAGAGAGGCAACAGTTTCACCTCACTGATGATGCCCAACAAGGCTGAAACACGTGTATGGGGTTACTGATGGTACTCTTGTTCAGAGGAGAATTGCCTAGCATTTTGGCGCTGGACTGCCCCTGGGCAGGACAAAGGCTGATATGCGGGGACATTTCTTCTCTGTGTAAAGGACAGTGAGCTAAAGACTTGGTAGAGTCTCTCCCAGGGGTTATTCACCCAAGAACAGGTCATTGGGCTGTGTTCGTGCTGGTAGAGAGATTCCCAGACCCCCCCTTTGTTTATATTTTAACAACGGTTGTCTCGATTTTTTAAATGAATCAAGTGTGTCTCCATTCAAGGACGGACGTCAGACATTTGTGCTCCGAATGGGTGAAGGTCTGGTCGCTGTGAAGCAGGGTGGTCACTATCTATCTAAGCTAACATAACATATTCTCGATAATGCATGCACTAAATAACACTTGTTCAAAGTCTTTCAGTAGGTTATGTCTCTATAAAAGTCACACATATATCTATGCTAACAATTACCATTGGATTATACAGGCCTTAGGGTCTTGACCACTATAATACACCGGTTGAAGTGTGGGTCTGTGCTCACAAGAATCTCCGGTATGTGGCATTTGTTATTGATAAGCAACAATATACTATCATTGATATAAAGGTGAGATACTGTATATTGATATAAAGGCGGTTCGCGCCGGTGGATGCGCGCTGGCATGGGGGGCTGTCAGGAGCGCGAAAGGCCAAGGTGCCAAACTACATGTACACTTCAAAAGGTGTCCCACACCAAGGGGCCATCGGTCACATGGCCTCCTCAGACCCCGTGTCTCCAGCCAGGCCTCCCCTTGAAGCAGGCCGCCCCCCTGCAATCCACATAAGTGTGTCTCCATTCAGCAGTCTTCCTGTGCCTTATCTGCATGTCCCAGGCCCATCCATCCCACCCCCCTGTATCAAAGGCGGTTCGCGCCGGTGGATGCCCGCTGGCATGGGGGGCTGTGACGGGCGCAAACGGCCAAGGTGCCAAACTACATGTACACTTGAAAAGGTGTCCCACGCCCAGGGGCCATCGGTCACATGGCCTCCTCAGACCCCGTGTCTCCAGCCAGGCCTCCCCTGAGGCAGGCCGCCCCCCTGCAATCCACATAAGTGTGTCTCCATTCAGCAGTCTTCCTGTGCCTTATCTGCACGCCCCAGGCCCATCCATCCCACCCCCCCTGTATCAAAGGCGGTTCGCGCCGGTGGATGCGCGCTGGCATGGGGGTCTGTGACAGGCGCAAATGGCCAAGGTGCCAAACTACATGTACACTTCAAAAGGTGTCCCACGCCCAGGGGCCATTGGTCACATAGTCTCCTCAGACCCCGTGTCTCCAGCCAGGCCTCCCCTGAGGCAGGCCGCCCCCCTGCAATCCACATAAGTGTCTCCATTCAGCAGTCTTCCTGTGCCTTATCTGCACGCCCCAGGCCCATCCATCCCACCCCCCTGTATCAAAGGCGGTTCGCGCCGGTGGATGCGCACTGGCATGGGGGGCTGTGAGGGGCGCAAACGGCCAAGGTGCCAAACTATATGTACACTTCAAAAGGTGTCCCACGCCCATGGGCCATCGGTCACATGGTCTCCTCAGACCCTGTGTCTCCAGCCAGGCCTCCCCTTGAAGCAGGCCGCCCCCCTAAAACCACAACATACATACGTCATTCATTCACAAACACACCCCTGTTTCTAATATTTTATAAACCACTTGATATGTCTCATGAGAACATCTTTGTGCTTTGCAAGTCAACTCCTGAATGTGTTACCTGGCAACCACTGAGATCTACGCTAATCTGCTCGTCGTCGTGCTATCCGTGAACTTCTGTGACCGCTTAGAGCAAACCCATCAGTGTGCTACCCGTGGCCTCCCACCTATTCTCCTGCAACATACTGCTCTGCTTGCTGAATCCAACTGTTTGTTGGTCAAGGTAAGGCCATGTATCCTAGTCATATTTCGCAGATTTTTAAATTTCTATCTATTTACGAGTTGAGTACACAATAGTGCTAGGTTGATTGGTCTCATTGCTATTGACTTCAGTTTCCATTGCTATGCTATCAATAGATCTATTTATTTTCATCTGTGTCTATTGTCATCGAATTGCACCCTTCGGGGTCCAGTCTATAATGTAAGCATGTTTCCTTCTCGTGCAATACAGAACATCCAAGGGATGAGTCACATGTTCAGTTTTTAGTCACATCATTTATACATTTCTGCAACTTATGCAAATACTAAGCCGCACATAATGAACTGGTATAGTTCCTGCGACCAAAACAAACCTTGCATTGATCATTGTATGATTCATTTACTTTTGTATCAAATCTTTATTCTTGAAGATTGTATAATAATGTCGATATTTACTTTTCAGATTTATCAACAATGCCTGCCTGTTCGATTAGCGGTTGCCCATGCTAAATCTGAAGGCACTACAATGCATGTATTCCCGAAAACTGTTTATCGAATAAGAGAATGGGTCAGACATTGCGGATATCCACTGGATGAGCTGGAAAGTAGAGTCCAACAAGTCTTACAGGACAAGAGGGGTGATCGATACCGCATCTGCAGCTGGCACTTTTCCTTGGACATGTACACATCTTCTTGGGTAACAAAGAAGAATAAATGGCGAACGACACGGAAAATTGCGCAAAAACGCTATTCCCACTCTATTCGTCCACATTCCGCCACCGGTGAGTCAAGTGTCCGGATTTAGCTTTAGGCCTTGCGGTAGTGTGTAGGTAGCCGAATGGATTAATTGATATTGTAGGTGTTCTATCCCTTGTAATAATTTCGATATTGATATGAGTGTATAGTTTTTTGAATAATGACATTTATCAATATATTCTTTTTCGATTTCATAACCCACAAACGCAATGTATATATATATGGGGACAGGGAACTGTGCTGTATTGAGCATTTTTCAAGTATTCTGTCGGCTTACATGGCTATTTTTAATATTGGCATTTCATTATCAATCATTAATTGACCTTTACAACTTCTTGACTATCCCTTCAATCTAAAGCAAGAACATTCTACATCCTTGACGTGGTCGCAGTTATCAACCACTTCTAGCGCGTATCAGGTAATCTTACTAGGCTAATCCGATACATACTTGTTTTATGCATGTCAAGTAATAGTTTTATTCTATTGTGTAATTATTTTACCGAATGTTTGGTTACTGCTTTCCAATTGATATACACCTTAGTTATCGTCCACTGGTGTTTGTTTTCAGTTATAATTAGTGTTATCCATACTAATGCAAGTACTGTCTTTCAGGGAGATGCTGAAGCGTCCGCCACATCTACAACATTTCTAGATGTTCTTCAACAGCAGGAGGTATGGATACTGACAGCTCCATCGAGCGTCATCATCAGAGCTGGAATTCTTGTCGTTTGATTGTTCTACACAATGTTTCATTCGTGGTTAGCTGTTGATATGTACCTGTGCTGTCGACCCCAGGTGTGTGTTATGTTTTCACAATTGTAATCCTCACTAATGCAAGTACTATGTTTCAGGCAGTTGATGGAGCGTCAACCCCTGCACCTGATGCAGAGCCTGACATTCAAGTATACGAATCGGCGCAACAGCTTTCGGAAGTGCGCACTACATTTGCAACATCCATAGATATTCTTCAGCAGCACGAGGTATGGATGACAGCTCCATCATGCGTGATCATATAACGTGATTCCATTTGCTATACTTTCTTCCCTATTAACGCAAGTGCTGTGTTTCAGGGAGACGACGAAGCTTCCACTACAATCACAACATCCAATTTAGATGATGCAGATGTAAATAATTTGTTGAAAAAAGTCGATGAAATGTGATCATATTTAGATTTTCCTTGATTCTTTTGGACAATGCATCATTTGCGGTTATCTCTTTATATGTACCTGTGCGTTCGACCCCAAGTGTGTGTTACGTTTCCAATATTGAAAACCATACTAATCCAAGTACTGTGTTTCAGGGAGACGACGGAGCTTCCACCACAATCACAACATCTCATTTAGATGATGCAGATGTAAATAATTAGTTGAAAAAAGTCGATGAAATGTGATCATATTTAGATTTTCCTTGATTCTTTTGGACAATGCATCATTTGCGGTTATCTCTTTATATGTACCTGTGCGTTCGACCACAAGTGTGTGTTATATTTCCAATATTGAAAACCATACTAATCCAAGTACTGTGTTTCAGGGAGACGACGGAGCTTCCACCACAATCACAACATCTCATTTAGATGATGCAGATGTAAAGGAATCGTTGAAATAAGTTGATGAAATGTGATCATATTTGGATTTTCCTTGATTCTTTTGGACAATGCATCATTTGTGGTTATCTCTTTATATGTACCTGTGCCGTCGAACCCAAGTGTGTGTTGTGTTTCCAATATTGAAAAGCATGCTAATGCAAGTACTGTGTTTCAGGGAGATGCGGATGCCTCCTCTCCAATACAACCATTCATGGCAGTCCATGCAGAGCCAGAGGTATGGATACTGACAGTTCCATCGAAATAGATCATCACTGGTCGAATACTTGTCGTTTGATTGTTGCACACAATGTTTAAATCGTGTTTGGCTATTGAGATGTACCTGTGTGTTCGCCTTCACGTGTGTTTTATGCTAACAATATTTTGATACATAGTAATGAAAGTACTATGTTTCAGGGAGACGATGGAGCCTCATTCCGTGCTGTCTATGCGGATACAGAAAATATAGTCGTTGCAGCGCAAGAGGAAGGGAGGACATGCGGAAACGAATCGGAGCTACAGCGTGCAGATGTTGAAGGTCGAGTCAAAAAGTTGCAAAGAAAAAAAAACAAAAAAGGTTACAAACAGTTCATAACTTTAAAAAAATGTTTGTGCTGGGGTCTATTTTATGTTTTTTTCCAGTCAATTCTACTACACTCCATCTTGTGTTTAAACTGAACATCCCTTTTCCAATCTCTCCTCCAGTTACCCGTGGGTGTCAGAACTATACACACACAGACAGTGAAGCGAATGAGAGATGTGGCTTGCCAGACCGTGTACACTATGGAGGAACTATTAAGTGAGGCGAGGCGTGTGCAGGCTCGAGATCCTCATGTCCAATGGCCAGAACATGAATTAACTGTGTTTGGAGACTACAGCAAAGTTGCATTGGACCATAGCTACAGTGCGACCTCACCACCACAAGATGTTATTGAATATATTGAAGATAGCTCTGAAGTAGTTGCAGATCAATTTACACAATCTACACCCGCCAAAAATTTGCCACCAAAAAACCTGTCGACATTGTTGTGTTCTCCCATCAATGTTGAAGTAATAGATGTTGAAATGACAGAGAATGAACCAGCCGCAGCATCCATAGACGCATCAGAACTTGATATCAGCGATATTACTTTCCAATGTGTTGAAATCTCCACAACGTCACAGGCCGAAAAAACGTTGATGCAGGATGACAGTCTAATGAAAGAGAGCAAATACATTGTATTCGACAGTTGTTTGATGGAAATTATAAGTATGCTGAAATGTGTGCATTTCATTAGAGGGAAAGTATGTGGGAAGCCATTGATTAATGTGACTTGTCAAATAAAAGGCAGTAACGTCAAAATAAATGCCGCCTGTAGATTAAATCATAGGTTCTCATGGTCTGCACAACCGATGCTGGGGAAACTGCCAGCAGGCAATCTACTGTGTGCAGCTGCATCACTTTTTAGTGGCTCCAGTTTTAGAAAGTTAGAGGCTTTCTTTCAGTTTGTAGGACTCCATTTAATTTCTAAAGCGCTGCACTACATATACCAACGTGATTATCTGTTTCCGGCCATTAGTGATGCTTGGAAAATTGAACAATTGTCTCTAGCAAGTACATTCGAAGGCAAACGATTCAGGCTAGCCGGCGATGGACAGTGCGACAGCCCTGGATTTTCTGCCAAGTACTGCACCTACCACTTTCAGGACATGGATAGTAAGAAAATTGTGAGTTCGGTGGTCGTGCAGGTAACACAATGTACATCCTCAGTGGCCATGGAGAAACTAGGTTTTATAAAATCAGTGGAATATCTACAATCGAGGGGAATGCACATCGACCTCATAGCCACGGATAGAGACGTTTCAATTGCCAAGACAATGAGAGAGCAGTTCCCACATATTAAACATCAATTTGACGTATGGCATCTTGCTAAATCAATCAATAAGAAAATCTCGGCTGCAGGGAAAAAAAGGTTTTGAAAGTATTTTGCAGTGGTCACATTCTATCACCAACCATCTTTAGTGGAGCTCAAAAACTTGTGAGGGGTCAGTGGAAATACTACTTGAAAAATGGCGGTCACTGATGCACCACTGTACCAACGTTCACCGCTGGACAGCAAATGAACATTTCCACCAATGTGAACATGGCCCTTTGTCCCCAGAGGAGGCACGGAAGAAGAAGTGGTTGATTCCATCTTCACTGACACACAAAGCCATTGAGAAGATTGTTTTCGACAAAACCCTATCAAGAGATTTGAGAGGACTGACAGAATTCTGTCACACAGGAGATTTGGAGGTGTTCCACAATATGTGCCTAAAGTACAGGCCAAAGCGCTTGCATTTTAGCTTTCGGGGCATGAAACATCGCACTCTACTAGCGGTCTTGGCCCATAACAGCAATGTCGGACGTGAACAATCTAGGACTAGGGGTAAAGTAAGGATGCCTCGCTACACTAAGGTGTTTTCAAAACGAAGTAAGCAATGGGTGATCAAACCAGTCTATGATGAAATGCAGTTCGACTTTGTGAAAGGTCTTATTGTTGCTGTGTTAGAGAAGCACAGATATGGAATTTTGGACGTTTCTGTGCAGAGAGTGATCCATTGCCACCGAACATTGCGACTGTGCCATGCCCACCCGAAGCACAGCTGATTGTGAAGTACAAATCCCGGTTTAAATAACTGCAATATGATTGTCTTTTTGTAAATAAATGTTATTGTACAGTGTACCTGTAAACCTAACGCCTACCTTCACCATCATAGGTGGCGAACAAGCTGGGTGTCATCTTTGAATTCTCTCTATTCACCTCACATATGTGTATGTATATATTTTTCTCATGTCTCATCTCATGTAAATGCAAATAATAAAACAAACAAACAAACAAACAATAAATCTCACTTTTAACTCAACTCCTGTGGTACTTTATACTTTCCCTGACCTTCCGCCAAAAATTAAATGTCTCAATTTGGGCTGCAAAGCTCGCAGACAACGGGGACAAAATTGGGGCACTTAGAACGCGCCAGCCAAGCGGGCCGTGGCATTTGGGAGAGAAGCCAGTTTGCATTTGCACATTGAGGCGCACTACATAGACGGATTCTAAACTTCAAGTTCTCACAGATGCCTATACTACGTGATGTTGCAAATAAAGAATGCGAAGGACAGTGCCCAGATGAGGCCCACAAGTCGCACTGGAAGTATAAGGGTCTATTGTTTTTTGACCTTGAGACAGGGACCATGCCGAAAGAACTACATTTGAAGGGAGTGCGCAATAACGTAAGAGACGATAAGGCAGAAAATTCAGAAACTAGACCGAGTTTCATTTTAGGTCAGTATACGAAAAATCGTTGTCAAGAGCACGGTTTGCAACCATTCTGCAAATGCAAACAGCCCCTTTTTCCCGGATGGACATAAGGCCTCCCATCCCAAAACCCCCCAAGAAAAGCCGAAGCCAAGTAAGAAGGGAAAAGATGAAGTGGGAAAAAGAAAAGAAGTTTTCGGGGGTCATAGATTGGTTACCCGATGACAAAAACCTACCTTTCGAGGTGAACTGGCCTTAGATCCTACCCTAAAAATCGCTTGGAACCAGGCCATTGAATACCCAGAGAAGGGAACAGCAGATCCTTGGTTCAAATCATCTAAGGGATTGATATATCGGATAACCAAGGACAGGGCTGATCGGGAACTGGAACAACTGTTGGTACCCCAAAGTTTCAGACCCACCGTCCTGAAGCTAGCACATGACGCTACCACAGGAGGACATTTGGCGAGGGATAAGGTGCTGAAAAGGTTTTATTGAACTGGGGTGTTCCGGGACGTGACCAAGTATTGTGAGGAATGTGAGGTTTGCCAGAAAACCAATTCCCGGTTACAACCGAAGGCCCCGCTACAACCGTTACCTTTGATAAAAGAGCCATTTTCCCGGATAGGAATGGACAAGTGGGACCATTAGAACACAACAGCCACGGATATCAGTATATCCTAGTCATCGTAGACTACGCAACACGATACCCCGAGGCTTTCCCCATGAAGGGAACAAGCGCCACACAGGTCTGTAATTTGTTAGTCCCTTTCTTTTGTCGAGTGGGACTCGGAGGCGAGATACTGACCGACCAGGGGTGGAATTTCATATCCGGGGTAATGCAGAGAGTCTGCCAACAGCTGAACATAAAACAGATCCGTACCACCGTCTATCATCCACAGACGGATGGCTTGGTAGAACGTTATAACAAGACTATCAAACAAATGTTAAAAAAGGCAACTGAGCCCATGGGCACTAACTGGGACCGGGTATTACCCTGGGTACTCATGGTTTTACGTGATACCCCACAATCGTCCACCGGGTTCTCCCCTTTTGAGTTGTTGTTTGGTCATAAACCACGAACAGTACTTGATCTAGCACGCAGCGAATGGGAAAACAAAGAGGAAGAAACCCAACTCACAGATTGTGATTAATCTTCGGGATACTCTAACACACATGACAGAGCTGGCTAGGGAGAACCTGAGCCGGTCACAACGGACACAAGAAAAATATTACAACCGCAACATCCGAGTAAGGTCCTTTCAGAAAGGCGACAAGGTACTGGTACTATTGCCCACGTCTTACAATAAGATGCTGGCCCAATGGAGGGGTCCCTATACCGTACTGGATGTACTCGGGCCGGTCAACTACTTGATAGAACAACCAGACCGAAAAGAGAAAACCAAGAACTATCACATCAACCTACTGAAAGCTTGGAAAGAACCAAGCACAGCTCCAAGCGGAATGAATGTAATGTGTCCCGATACACCAGACAGTAGTTCCGAGGTCTCCGCCCTGCAGGCAGTGCAATGGGGACCGAACCTGTCGGAAAAAGAAAAAACGGAACTCCTAGAAGTCCTTAACCTTCTAAGAGAGGTCTTCTCATTCTTTCCAGGCAGAACTCCACTAGTAGGACACCGAATTGAGACCCTACCGAACCAGATCGTCCGTTTAAGACCCTACCGACTTCCTGAGGCTAAAAGAGCACTGGTGCAAGCTGAAGTGGAACAAATGCTGAAACTGGGAATAATCGAAAGATCGACAAGTCATTGGTCTTCCCTGATAGTCCTGGTGCCCAAACCTGACGGCACGACTCGATTTTGTATGGACTATCGGAAACTTAATGAAATCTCAACCTATCAGGCTTACCCCATGCCTCGGATAGACGAGTTACTGGAACGACTTGGAGCCGCCCAGTACCTAACCACCATAGACCTTACTAAGGGATACTGGCAGATACCCTTACGGGAAGAAGATAAGATTAAAACTGCTTTCTCTACTCCGTCAGGGTTGTACCAGTTCACAGTTTTACCATTTGGTCTCCATGGGGCTCCTGCTACGTTCCAAGCATTGATGAACCAAGTACTGATGTCACACAACGAATACACCTCAGCCTACTTAGACGACAATATAGTGTTCAGAAAGAGCTGGGAAGAACACCTTGAACATCTTGGAAGAGTTATAAAAGAACTGGAGAGGGCCGGACTGAAAATCAACCCAAAGAAAACAACCATTGGGGCCCAACAGACACGTTACCTAGGTCATTTAGTAGGCATGGGAAGGATCCGGCCCCAACTTGACGAAGTCAAAGCCATTCAGAAATTACCCATGCCTAGCAATCGCAAACAAATACGGGCTTATTTGGGGTTTGTGGGTTACTACAGAAGATTTATACCCATGTTTTCCTCAGTGGCAGCTCCCTGACAGAGGCCTTGAAAAGCACCTATAAGAAGGACGTCTGTTCCGATCCTGACGCAGTCAGGGCATTTAACCATCTGAAGAATTCAATCTCAGCCCTACCTGTCCTATGTTGTCCGGACTTCAATAAAGAATTCTTCTTACAGACTGATGCATCTGGTTCTGGTTTAGGCATGGTGCTCTCACAAGGAACAGAGGAGGATCTGTATCCCATCGCCTTTATCAGCCGTAAACTGCTTCCCCACGAAGAGCCGTACTCAACGGTAGAAAAAGAGTGGTTAGCGATCAAGTGGGCAATCGAATCTCTGAGATACTATCTCCTGGGTCGAACATTTAATGTATTCACTGACCATGCGCCTTTACAGTGGTTGGCCATACAGAAAGATTCGAATCAGCGTGTGCTAAGATGGTTCCTCACTCTACAAGAATATAGCTTTAAAACGTTACACAAACCCGCATCCTTCCAGGTGGTTCCGGACTACCTCTCCAGGAGCCTTGATCGGCCCAAGCGGGTCGATTCCTCGGGGGGAGTATGTGATTGGAGGGATGTGGACGGCATGAAAGGGAAGAGGCGAGAGGAGGGACCACATGAGAGAGAGCACCCGGTCGAAGGAAGACCACCTGAGAGGGGGTACCAACCAGCCAAGCTATGAGGTCGGGAGAGCACAGTCCAGATAATTAACAGTCTTGGGACCCCGGAAGACAGCATTAAGAGAGACGTGGACAAAAGGACTACGGCTGACACCGCTTACATGAATATAGGATATGTGGAAAGAGTTTGGAGGTGATTGGGCCGTCCTTCCCGGACAGCCACTGGCTTACTGGGGCGGGGTTCCGCTCCGAGGGCAGCATGGACCATGGCAAGCCGAACGCCTTCACAGGCAGAAGCCGGCTTCCGACGCGGTTGCTTTCACAACACGGTCAAGGCCGTACCCAGTGATATGGAAGGCAGAGACCCGCTTCCGAGTTCACCACCAACACTCACCTTCAGAAAGCGTCACAGGGACCTCAAGGGTGCCAGACCTCTTCAAGACGGGGGTTCCTCGCGGGGACCCGGACTTGGCGGGCCGGGCAGGCAACCCTCCTTCAAACCAAGAGAAAGGGGGTGGGGCTTACAGGGATATTTATAGAGAACCAAGCCAAGTCTGTGCTGATTGGCTACCTAGACCCCAACCCCTATATGAGGTAAAAACAACTGGTCTACTGGTGGAAACACTCCCGTGCCTGTGACCCGTGCAGCAGCAGCCTTTTAGCCCTCATTTCTACTCGTTTCTACTTGTAATACGAGCCGCCTGAGGCTCTTACATCCACGGACTTCCTACACGCTTCCTGGAGGAGGCGTGTCCTACATCACGTGACTTGGTGCAACTTGAAAGGCCGGAGGCTGCCACCCGCTCAGTGTGAGAGTCTACTGGTGGAAACACTCCCGTGCCTGTGACCCGTGCAGCAGCAGCCTTTTAGCCCTCATTTCTACTCGTTTCTACTTGTAATACGAGCCGCCTGAGGCTCTTACATCCACGGACTTCCTACACGCTTCCTGGAGGAGGCGTGTCCTACATCACGTGACTTGGTGCAACTTGAAAGGCCGGAGGCTACCACCCTTGTGGCTGTAAGCCCGGTGGAAATAAGCCCACTGGCTGTTATACGGCTGTTGTACGCTGGTGGCGTGTAAGTGGGCGGGAGACTGCGGAGGCGTTGCCTCTTTGATCCCAGCCCGCGGCGAGTCCTGTTTGTACCGGGACCCGCTCTGACGCTCCAGCGCCTCAGAGGACCAACTTCAGTTCGGCCACCATCTACCACCAAATGACGCTAACAGCAGAAGGACCTCAGACTAGAAAGAAAACTCTCCAACATCGTCGCATGCTCAATCCATGGACAGGGATGAAATCAACAGCCAGCACAAAGGTAAGCAAAACTGCTGGCCGAGTCTTGCTTGCATCTCTTACCCTACCAGCTGCTCTATCCGAGGCCCATTCAGAACAGCCCTCTGTCTGTCAACTACCTAATACATGTCATAAAGCTTTGAGACACGAATGCACAATCGAAGATCGACCTCCCAGGCGCTCCTGTTCCAAAGACCACATCTTAAATACCAACTTAGCCACTGTCACTGCAGTAAACCTACTTGTGAAGCAAATTCATCAGGGAAGGCACGGGCAACTAGTACACTCACTGAGTCAAGATTCTCTTGACGCCACTAGTAATGATGTTCTAGAAGTTCCCGTGCCGGCTAACTCTCCTTCCGTCCCTGTTGTCACTTTGCTGCCTCTTCAACCAACCAACAATAGGGGCGAAGACACGGCAGCTCAGCCTGCCAGTGCTCCTCTTGTCGTGACAGCGCATTCTACGCTGAGCTTAGCTGCGGCCACAGCACACTTAATCTCGGACACGATTTGTGACCCCTCGAATCATCTAGCTCCAACAGCGCCTGACGCACCAGCTTCCCAACCCCGGCAGCACCTCATGGTGAGCGACGACAAACTTTTAAATCTGCTAAATGATGAGGCAGCGCCACGCTCTTCATCTTGCACACACGCTGTGAATCCAACAGCTCTATCTACACAGGAGAAATCTTCGACAACGGTCTCAACAAAAAACCTGCTTCAAACTCTACACCCCTCAAGACCTGCATCTAGCCTTTTTATCTCTTTGCCCTCACCCAACTTGGCAGCGATGTCTGCTAAACGCTCAACAGAGCACCCAGGTCAAGGAAACTGTAGTAGCTATGCATGCCAAGCCCCTGAAGATCAAGAAACGCTGAGACCTCCGAATGGACTTCACCCAACCTCGTCTTTACCAGTAACAACACACAAGCCATCCAGCTTGGAGTGTAGTACGCTTGCTAGAGCAAGACGCCTACAACGAATTGCAGAATTAAAGTCAAACTTTCAACAACTGTTACCACTACAAGATCAACAAACTGCCCAAGCAAAGCACTCCATCTTCTACAAACAAGTCTTCCCATGGCGAAACTTTACAATCTACTTTACCTCGAACCCTGTCACCTATTAATTCGAAGTTTCATCTGGATTGTTCCACTTCATCTTCAAATGAACAAGACGCCACCTTAGCAAACACCTTGCACGCAAGCACCCTATCTGAAGTCATCATGCAAATCCACAACAACGTCCTTGCAGCATCTGCTGTTGCTTTGGCGCCCTTTACCAAACTATATGAAACTCTACAAGGCCAAATATCTGACCAAGGTGCTATGATTCAGACTCTGGTCAAACAAGTAGACAAATTCGATCGCTTTACAGGCTTTCTCCAAACGCAAATGGAAAAAAATGCTGACCAGACAACAAGATGGCAAGAGCGGCTTGGTGACTTGGCCGCCAGACACCACTGCCAAAACGACACACTTACAGAAGGCCTGCTAGATGCAGTGAAATGGATGAGGAAAAAAGTCAACTCGAACTCCACATTGCATGCAACACCATCGTGTTCAAAATGTTCCCCTTCGGTCTTAAAGGATATCGGACACCAGCCCGACGAGCTAATCCTTGTGACAACTAATGCAAACGCCCTTTCAAAACCTGACATCTTTGCCGTTGCTCCAACCCAATTGGCGCAACCTACTCATGAGCAACAGAGCGATCAACTAAGACACACTTGTCATACAAACCCTCTAGGAAAAGATGCCTCTCTCCTGACGAGTCTTGCAGCAAACTCTGAGGAATCACTTGCTCCAGTGAGTTTCCGACCTTCCTCATTTAATATTTTTAGCGCTCCTGCTAAAACAATTGCTATAGCGAATTCAACTAAGAAAGGCTCAACTACCGACAAACAGAAACGTTCTGAAGGCGGTCAAAAGGAATCCCAACAAAAAAAAAATACACGTCATACTGTAAAAAAATTTATAAGAACTCTGACCACTCCAAAAAAAACTGGTTTGTTTGAACGTAAAAATGTTCATCAACAACCAACCTCTTCACAAACCCAAGTACCTGCCTGGCCAAAAGATCAGAACAAAGTCATGCCTAAACAAACAGCAAAACGCTGACGCATAGACTCGATTATTGAGAGTCCGGTTCGCTCGGCAAATGAATCTTCCGTAGACCTATGCGATCTCTCTACATATTTAACTGGAAGTGAAATAAACAACTTCTCCTCTTACGAAGCCACGCCAGCAAAGGTTGCTAACAACCTGGCATCAAAACAAACTTCAGCGAATGAAAAACCGCACAATCGACGTCCTTGCGACATTCCAAAAAAGGATTTTTCAAATGCTGAAAAGACTTTGCCTGTTTCTGTCAGCTCAAGATTAAATCCAAAGCTAACAACAAACCAGAGAAAAATCGATTCACACTTTCGTTCTAGAGCACATGGTGACATGTCAAAACTTGCAGCAACCCCATGGAAACTCCGACTTCAAAACATTTTATCTGACGAACACGAATTAAACTTAAATAGAGCTAACGTTCTAAAACTGTTTACCTGTGTTCCTCAACTTCGGTCCATAAAGACAGACGACATCAAAATCGTTGAATATGCAACAGAAAAATCCACCGATCAAGTGCTCCTACATTTAACCTCTTGTACTGCAAAAAACATCTTACTGCAAGCTGCTGAAGAGTTACTAGTGTTTGGTTTTGACATTTCCTTGGAACCAGATCTGACAAATCAAAACCGAAACCCGACCAGGAAGCACAACGCAAATAAACCTGAAAGAAATATCAGTCGAACGTCCTTACGGAAATCATTATCGCTTCCATCTAGATCTCGACAAGAGCTGGTTCTCAAAACAAGAAACGATGGAGGCAGACAAGAAGTCAGCAGAAGAAACGACCAAAACCACTGACAATGAGCAACACAGACACAGCTCTGTCTGATCTCCTGGAATACCCGTGGTTTTACGCACCTGTTCAATGATTTTGTAGAACCTTCAGATGAGGTTTTCATGATCTGCCTCCAAGAAACATGGCTTCGTGAAGTACCATCTAAAGACGGATTCAGTGTTTTTTTGAACCCTGCGAAAAAAAACTCCAAAGGCCGCCCTTTCTCAGGCCTACTAACTCTGGTTAAAATCTATAACTGGATGACCCCAATTGTTACAATAAATCCGAATCCCTTTGTGCAAGGAACGATTATCCGATGTGACACGAAAATTCCAAAGACCCACAGCCATTTACTTGTAATCAACAGCTATTGGAACCCAGCAAAGATCTCCACCACAAACTTTATTGTTTCAGTCACAACTCTAATTGACGATGCCTTCCTTAATTTTACTGACCTATCGGTAATTATATGCGGCGACTTGAACTGCAGCTGGTTTCAATTCAATCCTCACAACATGGAGAACAACCCTATACCTGAAGCCGAAGTATCTGAACGAGGCAAATTGTGGTCTCGAGCACTTGCCTCACGAAACTGTCAGATGGTCAACGGAAACACAAAGGGCGACCAACCCTGCAACACAACCTGGAAGCGACTCCAATGCAGGAAAACCCTGGACTATATTTGGGCCTCTCGAAATATATTCGAAAGGGTGGAATCACTCGAGGTAATCCCGAAGTCCGCTAGTGACCACGACATGCTATGTTTATTATTACATCACGAGACCCCCTTTCTGTCTGAGACTTATGAAATACCTCTGTCGATAAACGCTGCTGGAAATCGGCTTAAAACCAACGGCCCGAAAATCCTGAAACTAGTCTCCGACCTTGATGATTCTAATGACGTTGAATATGTTCCCCTGCTGGCCGCGTTACTGCCAAAACACTCAAATTTAAGATTCTATGGCAACACTACAAAACATCTTTACAGCAATAAAATAGTTGCAGCAAAAAAATCATTAAGGAAAGACATACGGCTGATAAGAAAGTCCAAACACGATCAAAACGACATACAAAAGGAGATAAAAACGCGTCGTCAGGCCTACAGAAACTGGCTTAAATCTCACTCTGCGATCATCGAACAAGACAGAGCTGAAATTATGTTAAAATTAATAATCACCAAAAATTCTCGTAACATATGGGCTATACTAAATAAAGGAATAACAAAAACCAACCCAAACATGTCAAATGAAATTCCTAGCGCGAAGTGGGTCGACTATTTTACAAAGGCATATGAACAGCCGCTCCAAGACACCCAAGACTTTTTCTCTGCCTCCTCCAAAACCTGGGAAATAACACCCTCACAGGAAGACCTGGCACTAGCAATTGGAAACCTAAAGAACTCAAGTGCAGCCAGACCTGATCACATCTCCAACATTACATTAAAAAAACACAAACATCATTGGGCCAAATTTATGGAAACTCTATTTCGACAAATTTCAAAGTCTAGAAAAACGCCTGCATCATGGGCCAAGGCCATAGTGGTACCAATCTATAAGAAAGGAAGTCGAGATGAGCCTTCGAATTATCGGCCTATTGCCCTGCTGGACACGATGGGGAAAATATTCGGATCGTTCCTTCGCTTGAAACTGACGGCTTGGGCTGCCAAAGAAAAACAAACAGACTGTCGACAAACAGGTTTCGTCGAACAAGTCGGTGTTGATGTAAATCTCACCCTGTTATCCATTTTAAAACTAGAAGCCCTAAAAGCGAAAAAAAAAATCTTTTTTGCATTTGTCGACCTCAGACAAGCGTTTGATGCAATAAACCGCGGCAAACTTTGGTCTAAATTACGAGGGTGGAACTGCCCAGCACAACTTCTTGACCCCCTTATAGCGTTGCACACTAATACAACAATACAAGTGAAGGTGAACTCTCAAGGTACACTCACAGAGCCGATTCCCACGCATAAAGGGGTCAAGCAAGGTTGTCCCCTTGCTGCTGAATTATTCAAACTTTTCATTTCTGACTTACCGCACTGGCTTGAAACTGTTCACTGTTTCTCTCCAAAAATAAACGGATCCTCCATTAAATGTCTCGTATATGCCGACGACATCGTGTTGATCGACCTAACTCAGATTGGCCTACAACATCTATTACTTAGTTTGAACAAGTACTTAGAGGCCAACGACCTGCAACTAAATACAGACAAAACAAAGATCATGTGTATTGGAAAAAGTTTATCGAGAAAAGATAACTTTAAATGGGTAATTGAAAAAGCAGAATTAAACATTGTATCATTTATTAGATACCTGGGCATCCTGGTTAACAATTCCATCTGTGAATCTGCATGGACAAGCGATCTTCTAGAAAGAGCAGACAAATTAGGTCGCCAAGGAGCCAAAATCAACAAAGACTTTGGAAAATTTTCAATAGCCCCACTACTAACATTTTACCTGCAGAAATGTATTCCCACCATAACTTTTGGTGGGGCGACAGGCTGGAACATCGAGCATTCCCTGTGGCAACAACTCGAAGGGAGGTTCTGGAGACGAGCTCTGAGTCTTCCAAAATATATTCCAACTGTAGCTCTGAGATACGAATTGACGCAGAACTCTCTCTACATGACAATACTATGGCAATCCCTATCATTTATGAGGAAAATACTACTTGGTTCACAAATTCCAGCATATGGAATTTTTGCAAAGGAGTCCGAATATTCACAATCAAACATACTTCAAACATGGAAGCGTAAAATAAAAACCATCATGGAAGCCGCTAACATCTCTATAGACGAGCTGATCAATCGACCTCAGCACGCAAAAAAAAAACTCGAAACCTGGGACTGGATATCAACTCACGAGCTTCGTGTAACTCGGAAAGCCACTCTCCCAGACTTGACGAGTATGCTGAAATTACACTCCCCCCCGAAGTATCTCACAACGTGTCCATCTCGTTACCACAGGAATCAATTCCTGAAATTCCGACTAAATGTTCTGAACAACAGAGAATCATTATGTCAACGTCGATCTAAAGTCACTCCCTCAGATAAATGCAGGTTTTGCAACTCTGGCGAAGTGGAATCACTAAAACATCTAATAACATCCTGTACGGAGCTTACCATTACCCGAGAACTACACCTGCACTCTTACAAACCCATTTTATATGCCGCAGATGAGTGGTGGGAAACAGTTGCGGCCGGGCAAAACATCAAACTCACATGCAGTATAATAAACTTCCTAGACGCAATCCTGACCACAGATCAAACCTGAGGACACGAGACAAGACCTCATTATGCGTGAGGAAAAAGGACAAAGAAATAAAGGAAGTGGAAACGACAATGTCAACTTAGCTTTACTTGGTGTATAACAGCCAAAGTGGGAAACTCTTGTAACAAAAGTTTGATACATGTATTAAACTGTAGTTTTACAATAAAAAAAAAAAAAAAAAAAAAAAAAAACAAATAATGGACTGGGTGTCTCTTTGCCATTCTCTTCTAGGACTTCGAGAGAGAGAGAGCTGTGCCTGAGACGCTGTGGGCTTACGAGGACTAGCTGCAAGGATGAGAAGCCACATCCATATTCCAAGAAAAAGAAGAAGCATTCTTGAACTTTTTGTTCCTTTTTTTGAATTCCTATATCCAGAATAAAGGTTTTACTTAAGTTCCACTCCTGACTGCCTGTCACTCATTCACAAAATCTAATACACACCCTGAGATATTCCAACCAAAGCTTTCAAATCAAGCGGATAATTCATAAAAATTGGGATTTAATCAAAACAGATCCTCAATTGAATTCCCTTTTTCCAGACCCACCAATGCTAGCATTTAAAAGAGGCAGCAACTTTAGAGATCGACTTATCAAAGCAGAGAAACAAAAAAAAACCACTCAAACATTCTTGAGTAAACCTAAACAAGGAACCTTCCCATGTCTCAGCTGCCAACACTGCTCCAATGTAATCAAAGGGGATCATATTAGACATGCACACACAGGCAAGAAAATTCAATTGAAGCATTATGCAACCTGTGACTCTAAAAATGTAATTTATGCACTACGTTGCCCGTGTGGTAAATATTACGTAGGCAAAACAGCAAGGAAAGCCAAAGAAAGATGGACGGAACATAAATCAAACATCAGAACCAAAAACATCAAATCACCCGTCTATAGACATTTTAGAGACCACAATCACAATGTTGCACAAATGAGGGTAGTAGTATTAGAAGTTCTACATCCTCTACCCAGAGGTGGCGATATCGAAAAAAGACTATCCCAAAGAGAATGATATTGGATCCATCGCCTTGACTCATTAAACCCGCTAGGTATTAATGAGGACTATTATTTGGGGCCATTTTTGTAAACACCTAATTAGCAAGTAACTACATCACTGCACTGCAATCTGAGATACTACACATGGGTGGAAAAATACGCAAATATAGACAAATTGTGAATCCTTGTGTGGGACAGCACTTGAATTTCCTTCTGTAGAGAATTTCTTTGTGGAAAGATTCATATATTTTACATAATATCAACATCCTGTTGTTACCTTGAGCTATCCCTTCTGACCATGTTTTACCATGTACAGAATAAGACCATCTCTTTGTCTCTTTGCCAGATGTATACAATAATATCTGTATAAATCTTATGTCTCTACCTAGTGGAGATATAATTACTCCTCACAGATTGTGAATCCCTAAATGGAACAGCACTTTGGATTATTCTATGCATAATCCCATTTTATAACATCTCCTTGAGAATTTTTGCATATCTTCTAAGCCATTTGTTACTTAGAAATACTACTGAAATACTATTCGCTACCAATACCTATGCATTTTGTGACCATAGGCATACTATTAAATTATACACTCCACTACCGTCTTGGTATGGTTTCCTACTCGAACACCCTTATCTTTTATTTGATTAACCATGCAATTTTCCTCGTGCGCATGCATCGCGATTCACCATAGACACTGAATATATCTTATGCATATGGTGGTTTGTCACATTATCTTAAAACACATCTGGCCCGATTTTATGGGTCATATATCAAAAATCATAGGCTCTTTTACTCTGTGCCGGCAAATTTGTTCGACTTTCGTTTATTTCTTATAGAAAAATGTTGCACTACGCGTGCACATTTCCTCGTGAGAACTACTTATCATGGGCACGCATTGGCGTGCCTACGTCACTCTTATGACGTTATAAATAGTAAACAAACGCCGTAGACAATCAAGTTCCAGCGCGATGGCGTCTGCTACCGCGTCTTGTTTCACACATCGTTTGAAAACGCTTTTCAAGTACGTTTCTATGGGCACACGCTCATTTAGCCACATATCTAGCTTAGAGCACTTTTACAACGATACTCTGCTCGATTTTTTCAGTTACGAGGTGTTCTCCCCGAGATATTACAACTAACGTTGGTCTGTCTGCAACCAATCTACTCCTACTTCCTGATTGGCGCTTCTACGTATTCCTACAAGGTTAGCTTTTCTTATGCACGCTTATATTTTCTTTAGAAAAGAACATATATCCAATTCATTTGATATATATATATGCTTATTTAGAGCAACCATAAGCTTCCTTCGAATTCACTATCCTTGTAATAGGCAACCATGTGTTAAGCATTTTTATGCATTCTTGTATTTTCCTCAGAAAAGTACTAACACCTTGTTAGCTCCTACTTATTGTACATACATTTATACTACTCATAAACCACCATATGCTATCTTTTAATTTATGATCCTTGTTATAGGCAACCACGTGCAATTGTTGAACTCGTATTCCTTAACCAAACTCCCTGGATGTTAACGTCCTTCTTGAGACAAGACCTCCAGAAGAACCTTTTTTATACTACACACAAGGTTAGCAAGCCTATTTTTGTTCATTTGCGATTCTTAGAATGCTGGATTATTTGAAAAATGCAGGCAATGGCATTTGTAAAACTGCAAACCACAACTATTATGCCATATCAATACTTTGTGATTCCATGGAAATGTTGTTATGAAATTGTATGATGAGTTCACAAAAATAAGGATATTTGCCATAGCAGTCATCAAAAGTAAACGCTCTGAAATTTGAACTGATTGTTCGTTGCTAACTAATTCGCACTTATATAATTCTGTTAAAATTGATATTATTTCTTTGTTTTAATAGAAACTATGAAAATTCTCGATTTATGTACCCCTGATGAAGAGAAAAATCTCGAAACGCGTTGGGTGATCACATTATGGATTAAAGCCAAGTTCTTGCGTTAAAAAACTTGTTACTGTTTTTCATTTATATCTTGCTTTGATTGAAATTTGTTAGTCAATTTGACTCACGGTAGATTAAGATTAAATACATTTACCTAAAATATATGAAGCTCATTGGGTGACAGTGTTACAACACATTGCCTTATGAGAGTACATCACACTGCCAAATTATTTTTCTGTACATACAGATTATAGATAGTGTGCAGGGGATGGGAGTTCCCCATTTTGGGAACATCCACCCTCTTTTTTTTACTTTTCATGAGGCAATGTATAGCCATCATGTGGTGGATGGAGGTTAGGCAGTTGGTTATATATTTGGAGATACCAGCAGTGAAGAGGGAAAGAGAAGAAGATCTAAGTATCTTCAGTGAATGCCTTTACTCATAAAGGAGATGGGGAGAGTAAAGAAGAGTGGGCATAGGACTGATCCATGGGCAATACCCACAGGCAAGGGTTTGCAGGAGGAGATGTTGGCATTGCTTGAGCTGGAGGAGGAGTGGCGAGAGAGATAGTGGAGTGGTCCTGTTAAGTGCGGTCTCCTGCAAACCAAGGGAGAAACGAGGTTGGAAAAGGAAGGGGTGAAATGCAGCATTGAAGGCTGCAGAGGGGCCTTGCAGCACTAGGAAGAGGTGGGAGTGGTGGCAATGGTTGAGAAGATGGAGATGTGGGTGAAAACGGTCTCGTTGGAGTGTTTTGACCAAAACCAAATTGGAGGGGGCGCTTAGTAAGTGAATCTAGAGGTAGTTTTGTATACAGTTGAAGAAATCCCTCAAGGAATTTAGAGTGGTGGAGTAAGAGAGAGTACAGGCTTTAGAATGCAGAATTGTTGGGGTTGGCAGGATTGTTTTTAGTAGAGATATGAGTGTGGCACTTTTTTAGCAGGCATGGAAGATGCCAGCGTGGAGGAAGAGGTTGAATAGGTGGAAAAAATGTTGGCAATAGATGCAAGTTCCTTGATAGCTGGGGGCACAAAGGGTTCAACTGGAGTCAGGGATGTGTTGCCAGAGGAAAGGAAGGGTAGACATTCACCAGGGGCGTGGGTCAGAAGTGGATTAGAAATTAGAACGTTGTGTGTGTTGGGTGATGGTGAGAGGGAGTCTGTGAGAGAAGGATGGACCAGATCATTAAAAGTTTAGTGCTTTTAGAGGAGAAAGAGGAGGTAAAGTCATCAGCAGACGGCGAGAGGAAGATGAGGGAGCTGTTCCTGGTGGGCAGTAAATCAAGGCATGCATGGTCCTAAATAGTTTGCAAGGATGTGAGCAGTAAGGAAATTATATTAGTGTAATAAAAGGATTTGACTGAGTCGAGAGATGTGATCATGCTCAAAAGAGTCTTTGTTGTCTGTAAAGAGAGTGGGGGATCACTCTACCTCTAGTTGCGTAAAACAGCGATGCATGGTTGCCCTCAGCAGTTCTATGGATTGCCGTAACCTATTGTTGAATAGACTTTCTTTTGAAAGTTTGCAGTGTGGTCGGTTCGACCAATTACATGAATGCATATATGTATATGTGTATGTGGGGGAAGGGAAGTAGCTAGGCAGAGAGTGGGAGAGGCAGGGCTGCCAGGTAGGGAGAAAGGTCTGAAGGGATCCCACATGACAACAAAAAAGAGGTAAATTTGGGTCGACCAAAAGTGGTCAACACCAAACTGCAGAGTTTGAAGAGCAAGGCTTTGAAAACGCTTAGAATCATGGTTGGGGATATGCATCTTTAAGGCCACCGTGGAGAAGGAGGGGCAAAGATACTGATCATTAAAAGGAGTGGACTTTGCAGTGTGGAATGTGATGAATGGGAGTGGACAAGTGGAGGAGGAAGACTTTGGCCCTCATTATGAGTGTGCCGGTCTGGAGAAAATGGCGGTAATTCCAGCTACAGCATTTTTTCCAGAGCGGCACACATCAAGTTTGTCGGTGGGGGCCACGGATGTCCCAGCAGATCTGACCTGCTGAGAGTTCAGGCTCCTACCAGCAATAAATGCCTGAATCACCGGCACCGTTTTTAACAGTGCGTTGATTCAGGAAATTCCATCTCATGGAGTCTTCTGGGACTCCATGGGAATGGGGACATACCAGCTCTCCACCTCACATAATATCCCTGTAATACTGGGATATCGGGCAGTGGAAACGGTAAGGCAGATTTGCCAGTATCCTGCTGGAATTACCGGCGGGATACCGGCAAGCCTGTAATGAGGGCCTTAGACTTGGTAGCAGTATGGAGGGGAATTATGGAGTACAGCTTAAATGTATGGTTAGTAAGAGATGAGGAAGGCAGGGTTGGTGGAGGAGTATGAATAGTGATGGGGAAGTGGATGAGTGAGTTTCCAAGGGGACTGACAATAAGAGCAGGGGAGGCCAGAGTGGAAGGTGGTAATATGATACCCAAGGAGTTACCTTGGGTATGGGTGAGAAGTTTGTGCAGGTTGATTGAGTGATCAGAGGCAAAGGAGTCAAGTTGTTGATGGGCTTCAGACATACTGGAGAGGTTAAGATCACCTGTTATGATGGCAGAGACATTTGCTTGGTGTGTTTCAAATAACAGTTTATTACAGAATGAGAGATTAAGGGTGCCAGGTGAAGAGTAGATGAGGAGGATGTGAGGGTTGGGAGCATGGAGCTGGACTGATGTGCTCAAAAGATTAAGGGGAATGAAGTCTGGCGGGTGAAGGAGGGTGCTGGTGTGCCCTTGGTGACCATGTGGCCAACACCATCTCATTTTTGGAGAGAGGAGTAAGAGAAAGAAGCAAATCAGGTGTGAAGGCTTGCCAGGGCGCAAGTGTCTTGAAGGGGGATCCGGGTTTAAATGATGGCCATCAAGGAGAGCTTTGGATGATGGGAGTCGATGAAACGTCAGAAAGGGTTTCTTTGGCAAAGGAATTGGGAATTTTAGAGGCGAGAGTGAGTTCAGTGTGGGGGCAGAGTTTTAAGAGGTAAATGCGTGAGTGGATGAAGGGAGAGGGCTAGGGTAGATGAGGTTGGAGTGGGTACAGAGGGAAAGAGGAGCATCCGGCATGATGTTAGAAGGACAGCGAAGGAGGGGAATGGTTTTGACGGGGGAAGCACAACAGGGTGAATACTAGGATGGGAAATACTAGGTGGAGGCAATAAGTGAGAACAGAGGGCAGTAGGGGGAGCGCAGAGGGCAATAAGGGGAGAGGGCCTGCGCAGGAAATGGAGCCACCACTTATTAAGGAAGCTACGATATGTGTTAGGAACCTTTCGTGGGGATCTAAAGGAAAAGGTGAGGTTAGCATAGCCACTGTTGGAGACTACCCTGTAAGCCCAGAAGGGGGCGTGCAACCACAGGTTGTGTGGGAATGGCTGGCTGAGTACCAGGGTTGGTGCTAGTCTCGCCAGAGAGGTGGGGAGAGCAATGGGTGTAAGGGCTGAGGCCATTGGTCTTTTCTGGTCCAATTGGGATCAGGCAAGAGTAGCCTGTGACTGCTCTGAACTGTGGATGAAGACGTCAGTGAAACAAGTAGTCAAAATGTAGGCAACTGCAATAAAAAACGGAGGGACTAGGCCAGTAGCAACCAACAGTAGAAAGGTAAGGCAATAAATGGTGTTGCTGGGACCAACAATACAAAATGATTCTAAGAGTCATGTACTGATGGCCATAGTCTAGAGGTACGCTGTACATATTTATACAGTATATTGCGATTGTCATGTTTAACCTGCTTGAAAATAATACCGTGCAGTTGAATGTGTTTCAGATGGTCACTTTTGACCCATTATTTATTTATTTATCCCATTATACCTAGGGAGTCGCCGCTTAGAGGATATATTTGTATTTGAATTCTCAATAAATGAAACGACAATGAATTCTGCTTTTCTGAGGTGGTGTGTGCCAGTTTTCCGCTTTTAAGGCTCGCCTGCAGGCATTTCATGTGCAAGAAAGGTCGCTGAGTGATAATTGGGAGGTATGGCACGCTTAAATAATTCAGAAATTAAGCATCAGTGAGAGCATCTTTGTTAATGCACACGGCATTCAGAGGCCACAACTGCCGGGTTCAGTTAGCTGAGGACTGAATATCATAAAAACAAGCCAGAATCGATAAGCATTAGGGCTTAGTGGCGATCCGGCTCTCAAAATGGTGGCATGATGAAGAGTGACCTTAAAGGCAGGCGTTTCCCACCGTGACAAATGGTTGCCTTATTAGGTTCATTCTGACATTGATTTGCCTATGTCTGAGATCTCGAGAATGACATGGCCGTCTCCCAGAGGTGTACTTTAGCAAAGCATCTGTCCTGCTGTCACGTCTCTGTGAACCTCTCTTTGTGTGGCTCCAGCTCTCCCTGTCAGGAGAAGGAGTAGCACTCCCCTGTCCTTCTGGAGAGTGGTGTTCCTGGATTTTAAAAGCCAGATACTTTGGTGAAACCTTAAAAGCATGACGTCCACGCGTGCTGCTGGTGTTGGGCGTGCACTTTCGCCCTCCCTTGAATGACAGCTCTGACTTCTGAGTCTTCCTTAAGGGATTCAGCTGGCGTACATAGACTTGACGAATTCGCCAGTGCCTGGACTGTCTGGGCATATTAATGTGCAATTCTGTAGGAACGTTTTTCATTTTTTTTGGAAGTACGTCCACGAACCCGTCAGACATAATACATTTTCCCATTAAAATAAAAATAATGGCTGCAACCCTGCCGAGTCCTTCAATCCCTTGCAAGGTGCTCGCAATCATTTTTAAACTGCATGTCCTCACAACTAACAAGCAATACCAATTAATGTGTAAGGGAAGGGAAAGCACAGGTGAGGATGTGCATGTATTTGCAAATCTCATGTTCCCATCTACAGGCTCGATAACAACAGTTTTCACTCGTAATTTATATGCTTAAAGGGAAGGTTCTGTCAGGATTGTTATTGGCCCAATGGATCGGACATGTATGTTTGAGAATAAATTGATTGTTAAGAGAAAAAAATTACAATGCAGCTTACCTTCGGTTTTCACAGATGAAACTCATGGGTCCTAAGTTCAAGTACCCTTCAGATCACCCGTTCCTCAAGTTGACAGCAGCATGTCAAACCGATACGCTCCACCTCTTCTCATGACGTTGGTCTAAAGTTTAGCAAAATGTACCCTGTTATCACCTACATCATCACATCCCTTGCGCAAATCCAGGAAGATCAACAAACACACACACACACCCAGCATAAAAGATTTCTTTCTTTTTACAAAAAGAAGAAAACAACTTACACTTTTAAGAAAATACTAATAGTCGGGATTTTACCATGTCGTTATATTTTTTAATTCAAATTAAACATAGAACATTGCATCCAAGGAATCATTGACAACTTTTGAAAATATGATTGCAATAAATCTTTGTTACTACAAGGCATAGTTTGACTGTCACATTCCATTCAAAGGTTTCAGATTGCTTTCATCGACCTGTACTTGAATTGTGAAGTCAAAAGTTCAATGTGGTCAAATCTAATGCACTTGTGTTCCTTCTTTGTATGGATGCACATGGCGTTCAGTTTTTGATGAAAAAAGCTCTCCTTTCATGTCAAAATTCAGCACTTTGACATTCGCACGTATTCTTACCATAAATCCCGGCATGTTGCTCCGTATCACTGGCAGCGCAAATGGTCAAACTTGTGACTCGCCATCGTCACAGAATATGGTTATTACTGTTCCGTTACTGATGGTTATCTTCCAGTTCTGGTTAAAGAACCTTTCCACGGGAAGATTGTATGAAATTAAGTGAGTTCCCTAGACGGGAACCTCCCGTCCCCTGCACACTGTCTTGGCCTGGATGCCAAAAAAGGTTTTGGTTGTGCCTCTTCAAATGTGAATTCAAGGATTTGGGATATATTTAGCACACACTCTTTGGGAATAATCTTCAATCAACAAAGGTAAAGTCAATGCTTATTCATTTCACACCATGGATTTATACCAAGTGTTTTATTCATAAAAGAAAATGTAGTAACAAATCATAAAAGGGAAGTGCCCCCACGCGTTTCGAGAGGGTCTCTCTTCATCAGGGGAATATTTCTTACGAAATGTCTACAAACAATTCAAAATACATAACTGTAAGTAAGTATCATAGTCTCCATTCCAGATACATCCAGATGCTATAAAACAACATAATCAACATGTTATGGTAAATACCTCAAGTGTTCTGGAATCCCCCGGAATAGCCACTTGGTCTCGCTTTTCACATGGTAACTTGCTATATGTATGCCCTGGTGATCAAAAAACAATAATAATTGCAATTATTTGAATCAGCCTGATGAGATTCATTCAAAATGCATGGAGGCTACTAAGTTTAAGGTCTCACCTGCCTCGTGCCTGGGATGGGTCTCTTAATGTCTTTAAAATGTGTACAACCGAGTCTCTTGTGATTCTGTAAAAGAAAGGGGGGGACTCCTTGCTAAGTAAAGAATACTATCTCTGTCTCTTATTACATATGTCAAAAACAGCACATCGAATGGTGTCCATATGAACTCCCCTCACTCAAAGGTTCACTCTATATGTGGGCTGACGTGTAAGATTCTCCAAAGGTTTCTTAAGTAATGTGATACTTCTTGTGTAAAAACAATAATAATACATGGCAGCACTGCTCTCCGGGACAGGATGCCCACAAGAGAAGCCATCAGAACACAGCAACAAAGTGCTCAACTGGCAGCCACAAACTGCACTCTAGCCAAGCAACAAAGCACACCATAGTTGGTTTGTAAAAGAAAGCCTGGTACATATCACCACTTTGCCCTACTGCTGCACTACGGCATCCCTTCTGGGCATCTAAGACAAAGCTTATCATACATGCCCAGAAAAAACCCTATGCCACAGTAAGCAGACATGCAGTATGTGCCTGCGGGGCCCGTCACCTATGGCCACGGAGCACTGGTCAGCTTCACAGACTGGCCAGGCCTCATGTGGCACTGAGCTCACAGCACTGTGTGGTGCCCATGCCTGCACCGCTGCTACAGTGGGCCATAGAGGGTGGCAGAGGGTGCCTGGAGGCCATGAAATTGGAAGTGGTGCGCAGTACAAATCACAATTTAACAGAACAGAACATGGACACCTGTTTCTGGTGTGCTCCTGCTCTTACAGCAACGTAATTGTCTTTGCAGTGGACACCAACTAGCCCCCCTAGCAGACCCCGCTCATGATGCCACTGATTACTATTGTAGCAAACTGTTGTGGACCCCACTCCCACTTAATTGTGTTTAAAAGGGTCTCCTGTTATAAGGTGACTTTCCTCCTGAAACCGGAGCCTGTGTATATGATGTACTAGCACCGGGCCAGGGGTTCAGGTGAAAAGGCAGGAGGTCTCACAAACAGACTGCAAGGAAAAAGAACACTTCAATTAATATGTATATGAACGCCAGTACCCCAACTCATTCCAGCCCCCACGCAACCTTATCCTACCTGTATTTCGATAGATGAATAGCGTCAAACATAGCCTGTTGCTTTAAAGCCACTCGTTCTTTTTTAGTCCAGACACTAAAAAACCAACTGACGCCTGTTGCCAAGCACACACTAACCCGAACGGCATGAGGGTGCAGTCCCCAACCAAATCCAGGAAACGCAATGGGCCTAACCCCGAACGGCACAAGGACGCTCTAATGGAGACAGAATATACAGTACAATCCCAAAATCCAGGGAAACAGCAAAAACATTCTCACAAAATCCATAGGGTAATGCAAGAAGTCACAATCTGGTAGGCAGTCCAATTTCTGAAAAAAACTGTTTGTCGAGTTCCAAGTAACAATGCCAGCAGGGATCAAGAAAAAAATTGGAAGCCAAAAACAGAAAAATCCAGAAAACCTTAACACGACTGAAGAAACACGATCCACAGGGCCACACACTGCTAAGAAGTCTAGAAGCACCAGAGCCACCGCACAGCAAAGGAATTATAGTGCCAACAAACTCACAGCACTTCCTGGTGGTGTTAGACTGCGTCCCATACCAGCATCACATGATAGGAATCGTCATCCATGATAGTTCTGGGACGTGTAGTCCAGGCCTGATCATGGCGCGGTGCGCATTGTGTGAGTTTCTAGGGAAGCAACCACCTTTGTAGCATGCTGTGCTGTCATCTCTGGTAAGTCATAGCTCTGACACAAACTCACATAAAACCATGGATAAAAGTGTTGTTGTTACTGTAGGACACTGTTTGTTGAAAGATGTTAGTCCTTATTGATTGTAAAAAAATACATTTGTTTTTGCTGACAGGTTAAAAGCTATTTGCATTGTAAAAATCGCTAACCACATGAACACCCCCATGTCCGCATGTACTCTTGCATGTTAAAATTATTAAAACATATTTATTTATTTATTTCACTTATAAAGCACGCTGCAGCCGAGAGGCTTAAAATAATTAAAAAAGGTTAAATTAAGAATGTGTTTATAGTAAATAACAAAGAAAATATTTGCTTCTTGTTAAGAGTTCAATAATTTTCTTATTTTCACAGAACAGCTTGCAATTGAAACTGGACGATAATATTGTTCATTTTGTGGTATTTGTTCCCAAAAACAAAACCTTCTTTTGACAACGTGACCATGTGATACAGGGTCTCTTTGTTGTTTGTCCCTGAATCACTCTTAGTAACATTTTCAATGACACAATATGGCGAGTAACCACAAAGAAATGCTAAGATTCACTATAATGAAATATAACGTATAAAAGTTACCTTTCTATTCATAAGAGCTTTCATGCAAGACGGTCATCCAACTTTAAATTTCTAGAATGGAAAATCAGCAAATGATGTAAGTAAACTGTTACATAATATTTATGCAGTTATATGCTTCATAATTAACGATATGCCAAATTGATATTCAAGTTGGCGCAAAGAGTGTACATCCTAAATGTCCATTTTAACGAAAATTTAGATTTTAATTAACATGTTAATTTATTATATTTAAGACTTACAGTTTTCCGTTTTCACTGATTGTTACATATAAATTCAGATGGAAATCAATCTGCTTTCGGTCTGTATTTATTTATAAAAATGGAAAAAAATGGAAAAACAGGTCTTTCTGTCTGGTTCTCCATGATGTCACTTATATATCTTAAGTCAATCGCATTGAAGATTGGCAGCATTGATAGTGTAAAAATAGCATTAAGTTCTTCAAATTGCTGACAGCCTATATTTTAAGGCAGCAGTTACATGAGCAACAGTTTGTAATTATGAAATAATTGAGCTAGAATTGCTTTCCTAGATGGTTGCATGTGTGCTTTAATACATTTTTTTTATTCAAATACATACAGAAGAATACTGGGTGCAAATTATCTTTTTATATGACAACAAATAAATGTGGATAAATACAGAAAAAAGGCCCACAAATAAATATGGATAAATACAGATGGAAATGGCAGAAAAATAAATACCATAAAATCAGAAGCCTTAATTATATTATTATAATTGTTTTTTTAGAACACACTTAATACCAGAGAGGTTTCTAAGCACGGACCGGGATTTGAATAATTGCTGTTCTGCGTCGTGTTGTTTCCAAGACGAGCGATTTGCCACTGAGCTATACCAAATACTAGTTTTTCAAATTGAGTACTGATATACATTGTTACCTTCACAAATGTACATAGTTAAGTCATCCGGATGTGCGTGTGCCATGGGTGCAATCGTCCCATGGTCTGGATATGTAGCACTTTGCACACTCAAAAGTAGATAGATAAACTGTAACTGAGTGGAGTTATTAAGGTTTTAGGTTAGCTTATGGAGAAATCAAGGTGCAGGAGAGAATGGACTGTCCTGGCACATGGACAGCAAGTACGTATGAAATCAAATGAGTTTCCTAGACGGGAAACCTCCGTTGGCTGCACACTGTCTTGTATTCATGCGTGGCCTGGCTGCCTGTAGAAGGGCGGTCTGGAGCAGGACACGGACAGCAGTGTGGCTGTATGCTCTACACCACACATGCACAATCGGTGGCACAGTTGGAGAACTATTTGTGTCACACTCTAGAATGTCGATTGCACTGCAGGCCCAGAAGAGGCAGACCCAGATGCACAGCATGAGCACACAACTCCATGTTCCACCCCTGTCCCCTCATAGTAATGGTTCATAATATACCATCAAGACCTACACCCAGGTGACAGGCGTTTTCGTGCGTTTCTGTACTTGCATCCTCTCTATGGAGACAGCCAGCATCGAACAAGGGGGAACACTTACGTTATTTACAGCTAGGTGGCAAGTATTGTGTTTGTGCTCTGGCTGTTGGGTGGTGGGTAAGAGGGGCCCATCTGTGGGTTTTGCAGTCTATGTGCTAGGTTTGAAGGATGCAAGGTATAGTGCTTGTACTCCATGTGTTTGGGAGGCTGTATGTGAGCTTGGGTGTCTGTGCTCTGGGTCTTGAGAGTGGTGGATTTATTTATTCTTTTATTTTTTGTGTTTTACACTAGTAACTGTGAATCGATCTCTCATATAATGGCATTACTGTTGCAAGAGTTTTTACAATCAGGTGTCTGTCTTTCTTCAATGTAAATTCAAGGACCCCATCACAACGAAACATAACCATATCACGCACAGCCAACCCATCTTCACAATTCTCAATAAACACTACTTGATTACACACATCATAAACACACATCGCCACCTCAATCCCAATACAACTTAGGCACATGCAAAATTCTGTCCATCGATTAAATCATTTCACCCTTGTGACTCTCCCACCTCCTTCAAAACTATTCACTGCACATATTCCTTAACCTGATAAGTATGCGTTGCTGCTAGCTACCTATCCACTCCCAATCCACCTCGTGTTCTGGACAAAAACGCACTAACTCATTTTATAAATCCTCTCTTCACGTCTCCCATAACTGACTATGGTCTTTAAGAGGCCGTTCAAGTACACAGCACTTCTTGGACACAACAATGGCATACATATTAGAGCATGCAATACATTATACATGGTTGAAAAGCACACTACCATAGAGATACAGAGAAAAAGACAGACAGACACATAAACAGAGTGTGTGGGCTACTTGTTTAGGTTGGAGAATGGTCTATAGAGTTGGCCAAAAATGTGAATAGATCACTAGAAAAATTGTATACAGATATAGACGGATGCATATAGAGTGATGGATTGATAAAGTTGCAGACAGAGATAAACTCTGAGATTGATGCATAAATACCAATCGATAGGGGCATATATAAAGATGCATACATGGACAAGAATAAATGTTGATGGATATCGATCGATCAAAGTATACATTTATAGATATGAAAACTCATGAATATGGTAATATTTGCACTATGAGATGGATACAGCCTTCGAGACACCACTATGGAACAAGATATATAGACAGACACTGATGGATATGTACATTGATATACATAAAGTGATACATTATGTAAAATGTATAAAGAGATATGGATAGACAACGAAAAATGAATAGAAGCAAATTTATATCTCTATATCTAAATATATAGGTTGAGACAAGCAAACAGTGATCGACAAGGACAGGCATAATGGGATGGATACAGCAAGATATACAGATGCATGGATATTGATGGAGAAAGAGGTGGGAGGATATATAGAGACAGACACAAATGAATTGAGATCACTATATATAAAAATGATGAAGCTTTTTTTTTGCCTTATTCGTATTGAAGAATTGTAGTACAGTCAGTCTGTACCAATTGAATGCGTCTGTGCCTTTGTCATGCCATGAGAAATAATCTGCTTCATACTTTACAATAAAGTCTTCTTTGTTGCATGATAACATCCATATATTGGCAGAATATTTGCTCTGCGTTGTGCAAGGACAGACCATGATGCACAATTACTATCAACCACACAACTCATTCTTCTTTTCTTGTCAGTTCATGTCATGTCTGCAAGATAAATCCTAATGTGATCATGGCGTATGGTATCATATTTAGTATAGTTGTTATGGAGATTAGGGAGGTGGGGTTTTCTGTCTTATCCCTAATGCAGAATCAACATCTTCCACAATATTGTAATAACCCCCATTTAAAACCATTATACGTTAACACAGGGGCACGAGGTGTACAATGTAATTATTTTGTTTAAATGCAGTTTAAACTAATCATATTCTTTTGTTGTAACCTGTATTTACGTATTCCCCCAAAACGATTTTTAGTCACATCTGTCGCCTATCTGTCTATAATGATTCCATTTTGTCTGTGCTGCCCTTTCCATCTTTGTACTTTTTCTATAGTTCAACAATTTAAAATGACTGAATATAAATGAGAACAAAATAACCATATGTATATAGAATTTTAATAATAAAAATACTTTTCACTGATTTTGCAAAAAGGTACAGACATACAAAGTGGACATTCTCATTTATTGTTATAATATCAATTGATACTATTGAGGCAAATAAATCATGAAAAGGTCATAAAAACACATTCATTAATTAATATCGACTAACATTTAATAAAAAAATAGTAAATAGATTTTTTAAAAATATTATAATTAAAGTCCGACTTTTGTACAAATGCATTTTTGTATCCATCAATACAGTTTCTCAACAACACCACAACACCCCATTTGAATAGTGAAGTCAACTTTTCAAACAGGTTCAGGTTTTGGGGGATGAACCCCATTAGCAATGTTCCTTAGCATAGACTGCAGATCCTTGCAGTGGATGCATCAGTCCACTGAGCCATAGACCCCGGCACAGGAGCACTCTTGCTCTCACCGACCATGAATATGCAGACAGCGCTCCACTCCTTTTCCTTGCTAATCACAACCCCTCTGTCCTCCACTCCTCTACACCCTTCTTTCCCTCACCCCCTCTTCCCCTCACTCCTCGCTAGACTACTTGCTTCTCTCCACGTACACCCTCCTATTTGCGATGCCTATACCCAAAGCCAACATTTGTTGCCTTGCCAATGCTTATGTATTTTTTAATTAGCACTTCTTAAGGTGGACACTGTTTTATGCACTACCAATTTTGAAACTTGATTGGTGTAAGGCACAGAAAGGGAAGGTGATCTGACCAAAATCACACAATTTTGGAAATGTGGGGAATCGAACGCTCCTGTTTCCAAATTATACACCTGCACATACAACGGTTTGACACAAATAAAGTAAGCAAGACTCCCACCCAAATATTAATTTTGCATTGGGTAGAAAAAACGATTGGCAAAACTGACCATTTAACCCTGGGACAGGAAGTAACCTTTCTTTGAGAATCCCATCCCCCAGTAAATCTCCCCACACACCAAAGGTTGCAGCCTATCGTTTGCTTGGCTTTTCTGAGAAATAAACAAGGCTCACAAGAGAACCTGACGATGTTAAGATGTTATTGAAACATGGTAGGCAAAACAACCATGGTTCACTTTTTAGAGGACAACATAGAACAGAGAACACATATTTCCCAAAGGCAATGCAGTGAACTGGCTGGAATAGAGAATTATTTTACAAAGTGTAATGTGAAATACAAGAAAGGAAACAGTTTGGAAATTAAGATTTGTGAAGGTGACACAGTTGATTTAAAACAAAATAGGCTACAGCATTGCAATAGGTGGAAAGAAAAGGAGACCACCCATGCAAAAGCTTGATCCCAGGTTATAGGTCTGCAGACAGCTGATGGCACTTGTAGCTTCCCTCCATTGAACTGTGCCCTGTGCTCCGATGTTCATGAGATGGGAAAAACTCTGCTTAAGCACTGCTGGGCCAGGGACCTCATTTGAGGGTTGCCAGCTGTCGTACCTGTGGCCCCTGTGGTCTCCCTTGATACCCCTAAAAAAATTGTTTTTAAATTGAAGCTCCTGGGCTTTGGCCAACGTCATGTGGCTCTTTGTTCCTAGAGTGGCTGGCTTTCTTGTTCAGACCTCTTAAAAAAAAACAGGGGTTAACACAAGTGTAATACTTTGAGAGGAGACCCTAAATGAGAAAGAATAGGAATAACAAATAATTCATCTTTTTGGAATTCTATACAATAATTGCTAGATTCATTAAAGGTTTATTTCAGGCCCACTTCAGGGGTTGAGTCGCTGATTTAGTCTGTTCTTAAACACCTCAAATTCAAAATGCAGATAAAAACTTCCTAAAAGCATTGAGAGTAGAATAAGCACCCATTTCGGATTATGTATTTTCCTTTTCACAGTTTGCAGTTATAGCCTTTTTTTCTGCCGTTGTCTCTGTTACGATCATCACAAGACATTCCATTGCTTTGTCCTCGGTCACTTGACAAAATCCTTGTGCCTAAAAGCTTGTATACAGGGTAGAAATGTTTGATCATAGCACATTTGTCAATGACATTTGTGATGCCATTTTTCATGTCCTGGGTGGTAGTGTTAGCAGTGCACAGTGGTGCAGGCAGTTATGGTTGCTTAGCCTACCATAACTGTCGAATTTCAGGGGTTTTTCGATTTTACTTTGAACCATAATGTCACGTTTATAAAGTTTTTTTAGTGAATTTCACAGGTTTTTAGTAGTGCAACTTAACCATAACGTCCCTCTAACAAAGTTTTTTTTTTAGTGAATTTTACAGGTTTTTAGTAGGCGAACTTAACCCTAACGTCCCTTTAACACGTTTTTTTTACTCAATTTTACAGGTTTTCAGTACAGCAACTAAACCATACCATCCATTTTGCAAAGTTTTTTTGCTAAAGATGATCGTTTTATATTAGTGCCACGTAACCATAGTGTAAAGCAACTTCTGACTTATTTAAACACCTTGCAGAGAATACCACTTGACAATATGCTGGTGTACAGCACAGTGACTTGTTCCAGAATCCGTAAACACTTAACAGTAAGATGTTTGCCTCGGGGACAATGTGGAAACAGATGTTATATTGATGTAGGAACGTCCACCTACAACATTTGACTTGCACAGCGCCAACACGTATTGGTAGTCAGCCATTAACAATTTAGTACACATTACATACTTTTAGCAAAAGTTTTAGTTATCTGAAAATGACATCAGCTAAGGCCATCCCTCCTCCCCAAGAAACAGCAGCACTACTGTAATGAAGGAGCATGACAAACACTTCCCCAACCTTAGAAATAACAAACGCACAATATTTTTGCACCGGTATATCACTCTTTAATGCGTCTTTCCTCATTTCCGTTCGCAAATGGCCTTATTAGCTGTCCTATCAAAAAAGAAAGCCATCCGTTAACAAAGTAAATGTTGCGTTAAGAACCACCTTTCACAGTGTAAATATATAAAAAAAAATTGCATACATTCCATGTACTTTATATTTCTCAGTAAAGGACATAGACGCAATAAGATTTGTCAGTAATAGTATAGATGTGCAAAGCATTAACGTGTGCTACGGAAAAATAAGATTTCTGGTTATAGTCCAGCCCGCCGTAGGTAGGCCGGATTACAAAACAAAATCCTTTTTCAAGATGGCCACCATCGAAAGGAAAGGCGGTTGTTCCATACATGGCCCATCTTCGCTTTCCATGGCAAAAAGCAAAAGTACATGCTGAGATGCAGAACCTGTACATAAACATACAGCGATTACAAAACAAAATCCTTTTTCAAGATGGCCACCATAGAAAGGAAAAGCGGTGTTACATACATTGCCCCTCTTCGCTTTCCAAGACAGCCTCCAAAAAGCAACAGTACGTGCCGTGACGCAGAACCTGCAAATAAACATACAGCGACGTGCAACGTGGTACCTTACATTTCGAAATGATACACAGGATTTTAAAAGAAAACGTTAACATTTTAGAATTTTCTAAAGTACTTTTATTTAACAAACATCTGTCAAAGACCAACGGACTAATCCCATTTCCAATTAAATTGTTGCAATGGTTCTAATGGCGACATTGAAAATGTTCAAGGTGAGACACAACAGTTATTTTCGTACACAAAGTATGCGTTGCTGTTAAAGCACCCGCTTTGTTTGCACAAGTATTTCCAAGACGGCGCCATGACCGTTGCCTTACAACACCGTAAATGATGTTATGTCACTCCTAATCGCTAGTTCAGCGTAGGGACAGAGGGGGCCTGGCCGGTCATCCCATAACATTATAATGGACAGACAGCCGGTCACGAGCAGTTGCATCTGGCGTTGAAAGAAGCCGTCACTCGGCATCTGGAAACCATGGCACGCACAGTACGGCAAGATGTAGCTAGGCAGAAAACGTAAGAGAAAATCTGTGTCAATGCCCAACTTTTAGGAAAAAATTCCAAAACAGACACAAAGATTGTGGAAAGTAGTACACAAATGGAAGTGGACAAACAAGACATTTTAAAGAAATATTAGCGTTGACCATGGGTACATATAGTGACACCCTACAAATGCCGAGAAACAGCAGTCGCCGTAAGGGTTAAAAAAAGGGCAACTACACAGTGAGATGGTAATTCAGTTATGAAGGCAGCATGAATGGACAAGCAAGAAAAAATTACATGTCTTGATGTTACACAAAACCAAAAGTACGTGCAAAGTGATACGTTGAGCAAGCATAACATTTGAAAGAAAAATAAATAACGGTGAACAAGGGTGACTGTAGTCATAGCCTGCAAAAGCGAAAAATGTGCACTCTCTGTTATTGGAGGAAAATTACAACTGCGCAAAAAGATAATACTTCAGTTACATTGTCACAATTAGTGTTTGGAAATATAAAATTAAAACGCGGGTCGGTGTAGACTCGTCAAAATTAAACTTACATCATCTTGACAGCCTCCATTGTTTTTGGCAAAGTTAGACAGCAATATTTTTTTTTGCATTTAGTAGAAAAGTTTATTTTGGGAATGCAAAGCGTTCCCATAAAAACAACAATTGACAGCATAATTACACATCACACATTTACAAAATAAACATCATTCCAACATCATAAAAACTGCAACATTTTTAAAATACAAAAACCTTCATTTCAAACAATTTTCATAAAAAATGTCCTCAGGGTTAACGCATTCTTTAGAAATGATGATAAACCCCATCCCACACAAACTGAGCCCACCCAAAACGGGTAGCTCGAAGTAGGTTCAAACTGAAGGAATTCCCAGCCCGCAAGAGCGGTTTAAGCGTACGCTCTCTGATAAAGGAGAAAGCGCGGAAAAACAGTAAAAAATGGGGTAAGTCTTCCTATGGCGCATTGCAAAAAATACATGATTGATTTTCATTGCCATTGGACCAGGCTGCCACCACTGCTCTTAAATGAATACAATGAAAACGTGCCCTGGTAATAACAGTGCGCTGAGAAGGGTTCTGTGCCCATCGCAAATATTGCTGCAGACCTGGGCTTGCAATAATCGCATGTTTCCTGTTAGCGGGCCTCAGGATCTCAGATGACTCGCTCTTATCCAGAATACGCTGGAATACCCTTACTTTTATAGCTCTCAGGACAGTGCGTGGCATGACATCTCGCATATAGAAATATAAAGCCATGTCTACTTCTAACAACATTGCCTTTACATACCTAAGACAGGGAATCTTCAGGTGGGGGTCCCTAAGTACCAAGTGTTTAATTAGCTCATGGGTTAAACCAGCTTTACTGTTCCCCCAAACTCTGAGTCAATAATGTACAGGCTGAGCTGCAATGAAGTCACTAATAAACCTGCAACCCAATTCCTGGTGCACCGCAAACTTTGGGGCTGATCGTGGAAGCCCCAATACTCGTTTCAGAAAAGTATTCTCCACCACCTGTATGGGCTCGACATTGCTATATCCCCACAGTTCCATGCCGTACCTGGCAACAGAAATATCTTTCCCATTATTAACCTTGAGCACTAGCTCGACCGATTTAGCGTTGAACATGCCCACAGCTCGTGCCACCCCCCCCCCTATAGCCTGTTTAGACCTTGCAGTCTGCTTGATAACATAGACTTCAGCACAAAGGTTGGAAGTAAATCCAACCCGCAAATAGTCAAAACTAGAGACTCTGGGTTTAGGACCCCCTTGCTAAACATGGCCTAACATTTTGGTGGACGCTTCTCTCTACTACAGACCATGACTGCTGACTTTTGGGCATTAACCTTTAGATCTTATAAAGAACGGTTATTGGTCAAGCGCTGCAAGGCTCTGGGAGTGTGGCCAGCAAAACTGTGTCGTTTGCATAAACTAGTAATGGCATGAGCTGACTATCCAGCCTGTGGACATTGGGACGTAATTAAGTAAATGGGCATAAAGACTGTTCATGTACAAATAGTAGAGCAGGGAGGGGCCAGCATATAGCCCTGGTGCACCCCTAGCTCCACCTGAAAAAAAGCAGTGCACCATCCCTGCAACTGACTCCTCACACAGGCCACCATGGCCATCATCAAGAGATCCACCAGTGCACCTGGACAATTCAAGGATCTGAGCACACATCAAAGCTTATTACGATTGACGTTGTCAAAGGCAGTGCTTAGATCCATGAAAGCAAGGACAATAGGTTCACCCTTGATATACAAAGAGTGAGCCACCCCCAAATAAAGGTTCAAGGACTACTCAGCCGTTCCGAGACCTGGTCTAAACCCCAACTGAATTACACTCCACCCAAGACTACAATCTCCCAAAGAGAACCCTGCCCATGATCTTAAACATATAGTCTAAAAGTGAAATAGGTCTATATGACGCTGGTAGCACCCTTGGCCCCTTTTTATTAATCGGCTGAATTACTTCCAGTGAGCAAGAAACAGGGTGCACACTCCCTCCATAAATAGCATAGAAACCCACAGTCAAAATCGGAACCCAGTGGTCCGGTTCCAATAAAAAGAAGTCTGCTAGAACATTGTCAGGGCCTGGAGCCTTATTTCTAGCTTCACATTGTATGTCTGGTGCAATTTCCCCGTCTACCTTAAGCACAGTTTTTCTTGCCACTGGTTATGATGACTGCTGGCAGTCTACGGCCAGTGATTGTTCAGTGGCAGCAAATGCATGACCAGCACTATATAGGGCAGAGAAATGGGCCAACCAAGCCTGATCAGAGACCATAACATCAGCACCTCTTGACTTGAATGTATAGAATGGGCCATTGTTCACTATATCCCAAAAAAGCTTAGCATCATTTGTGGCAGAGGAATTAACCCAGTCCTCCCAAGACCCAGCTTCGATTTCAGTCTTCCTAAAGGCGATGGCCCTTTTAAAAACAGACCGTACACCAACTATATCCCTTTTTGAGGACAGGGGAGTCTTCAGAGTTTCAAGCAAAATACTCTTAGATTTCGTGCAATCTGAGTTAAACCAACCCGGCTGCCTCTTTATCAATCTTTTACTAACCTTCAGGGTAAATGAGGCCGATAAATTAGACAGCAGGGATACATAATTAGTTAGTATGACACTCTGATTAGAACCTCACAACAAGTACAGTTGTCAAAAGACGTGTACAAATTCTTGTTGCGTTGAAGTTATTCATAAATATTCACTACACTCCCTTCTCATAAGAATGAATTTGAAACTATTTAATTTTTGCAATTATTTCTTATTTTATTCTTATTACTTTTTTTTAGAAGAAAAAAAATCATATCTAAAATATCTAAAGACAGTACAAAAACAACAATCATTAAAACATTAATGAAAAACATACCATAAACTCTGTTAGAGTGATCTTCATCCTACTAACCTAGCACCATAATGTAATCACACACACTGACTCATCCATAACAGTTACATACCCATTCATACACAAACATCCATGTGCAAAAGACGCAGTCATAACAATATCTGAAAACCAAAAGGTCCAACAATTGGACCTGTGATGCAGCGTAATATTTGTTGTCTGTCAATGCTTCGCTATTCTCATATATCTGACATACATTATCAAATTTATTCTGATATATTCAATTGCCACAGTTAATTTTTGTGTAAGCCAAAAATGACATTCGAGATCCTAAAATACGGAACTTCAGTTATTGTGTTGTCTACTTGAGTTTCAGGCATGGTGTTGGGAAGACTTTCTCTACCCATGCCCTTGTCAGGACATAAGCAAATATCTTCATTTCGATCACAATAGTAGGTGTTACATCTATTTGACCAATGGTAAGTTTGTCTTGTCTGTGTTTTCGGCATTCCAAAACTTGAATACACAAACACAGAGGAGAGAAAAGGGTACAAGTATCTCCATCAATGTAAGACCCAAGCATAATTCCAATCAATGAAACAAGCTACACATTTGTATTAGTATTCCTACAAGATTTTAATTTCTTGAAATACAGCAATTTTATCCTTTAGCTTTTCCTGATCATTGATGTTGTAACTCTGTCGCTATTCTTATATATTCATACAACAACTTTAAAAAGGAGAAAAAGATGAGGTCTTTTATTCTCCGGGGGTTGCAAAAGGTCCACATTTCTAATATCTCCGGCATCCCACCCACACACCTTGGCACCCCTCTTCGAAGCATTTCTCAGCGGGACCTCACAAAAAATAAGTAAAGGAAGGCCTAGGGTGATTAGGGAGACAAAGAGCCAATTGCTGCCTCCCGACCACCTCTAAAGCCTCCAGAAGTCACACACTTTGCTCTGCACGTGCCATGTTCTAAATTGTTGTACCTGTAATTTGCGGGTTATCTATATTCCAAATGCCCAGTGTGTTTGTTACAACTTCTCCCTCGATGTTACCTTTACAACCGAGTCTCTACCGGAATAGGTTGCTTCTGAGAGCGCCCTCAAACCATTCATACTTCCCCATAAAATAGCTGTGCCCCACTCTTGCTTCCGAGAGCAGCAAAGCCGGTTGCTGCTCCTGGATAGCATGTACGGCCATTACTTGCTCATGCCCCCATGTCCAAGGGGATCAAAAGCCCCCCAGAAGAAAAGGAAGGAGCACAAAACAATGTGTTTGCAATCCCTACAGTGTGGTCAAAGGGCCGTCCCAAAAGGGGAGAGACCCGAAAAGGCAGCACCCCCGCTTAGCCTACCGAAACACGTAAACCTCTACTTAATAACGGTCAATGCATTGTTTACCGTTGGCTCTTAATTCGGTGCCGCAAGTCACTGTTTATCCACTGTGTTGTGCCGCATCCGCAAACTGCAGACCAGTTCTTCAGAAAAAAGGGGCAGCTGCCCATTCCTTGTTTTACCAAGTATTTATGTGTGTTGAGGGATGTGATCATTGCGCGTCACCGTTACTCCCTAGTCGCCCGTATTAGTCACATGGTCTTACTGCTTCCTGTGAAACGCAGCACGTCAAGATATTCCGCCATGTTGGATTGGGCTACATATTCCTAGTTCTCCTATTATAACAGGACCCCAAATTGTTCCCGGATATGTATATGTTATTGAGAGATGTTGTCATTGTGCACCAACGGCAGCTCTCAGGTTGCCTATGTGGGTTGCATAGCAGAACTAAATCCCATCAATGGATGTACGAAAGGCACTAGAGCCATATTGGATTGGACTATATTTCCTACTTATCCTATTATCATGAGAGAATTCCACAAAAAGGCAGGGAGAGAGAAGGTGTAAGGTTTTCTTGCAAAATCCCTAACGTGTCCCCAGTGTGACAAGGGTATGAAATAATTTACCCGAATACTCACGCTTCACATCATTATCAGAAAGGTAATTGTAATCCTTTTTATCAATGGTCACGGTCCCAGCATTGTGCGCTCAAAAAACAAACCAAACATGTTTGAGGGAGTGGAGTTCCTAGTGAAATCTGTTGGACTCACATTGCTGAACCAATGCAGATGCCAACCTGTAAGATCCACAAATTGTGTCTGTTGAAGTTAAAAGATAGTGGCCCTCATTACGACCTTGGCGGAGAACCATGGTGCTATTAGCACCATGGTCCATGGCGCTAAGTTGCCAACTCCGCCATGGTGGTTGGCGGACTTACCGCCCCATTCCGACCTTGGCGGGGCGGTAAGTCCCCAATCCCCATTTACCCTTCCCCATTCCCATTTTTGCCCCATAGGGCATAATGGGAGTGGGGAAGGCGTTAATTACGCCACCGTAAATTACGGTGGCGTAATTAACAACAAGGTCCCTTAGCGCCATGGATTTTAACGTCTGCAAAAAGCAGGCGTTAAAATCACCATGGCGCTACGGGAACTCGTACTCAGGCGGTAAGGGTCGGCGAAGTTTACGCCGGCGTAAACCCCTTACCGCCTGGGTCGTAATGAGGGCCAGTATCAGAAAAAAGGGAGAGAATAGAGAAATGCAGAAAAATTAAATTTCTGGCAGAAGAATGCTTAATGGCATCACGTCCATTCTCAGCAACTGTTTTGTAACAAAATGGCCCACTGTATTTCCTCATTGAGGCCAATTTCATGTGTTCTTAATCAATGGCTTCTATTTTGTTTCAGTTTTAACAGTCGATGTTTCATTGAGTGTTGACTCGTATCCTGCTTCAGTTGATCTATCACGGTCCAATGGATCTCTTCTTCCGTATGGTTGACAGCCAAAAAATGTTGTACCAATGGCGCTGTAACATTTTGAGTCCTGATCTGACATCTGTGTTCATTGATGCGTGTGGCAATCTTTCTTATTGTTATACCTACATATAAGAGGACACATGGACATCTAATAACATAAATGACGTTACTAGATTGGCAGTTGGTGAACTGACAAAGTTCCCACTTGAAATTCCCTCAGTTGAATGTGGTAGTCCTGGAAGTTAAATGGCAAACACTGCATTTGCCACAACCATAATGCCCAAAAATCTCTTCTTTCTCACCACTCCACCCTGCTCTCAAACTGTTTTGTGCAAAATTCGTCTTGGGTTTTTCCAATCTAAAATGCACCAGGCAATCTCGGAGGTTTTTTGCCCATTTAAGGGCAAAGAGAGGGAGCTCACTCGTGCATCCTGTGCTTGTTACTCGGTTCAAATGTTTTTTTTATCTGTTTTTTAACTTGTACGGTTTGAGGAGAAAAAGTTGTCACACATACAATCCGATCGGAATAGTTCATTTTTTTCTCCCTAGGGCATAATAGATGCTCTCTAGGTGTCCAGCGTGCTGTTCTTGCAGATTTTTCCATAATGTTCCCTGCCCATTATTACTATCCCTCGCCCTTGTTATCAGACTTAATGACTATTATTTTATTACCTGCCAAAGTCTTTAATGCAGTATTTTCTTTGTAAGTCAAATTTTGTCTGGACCGTGCTGTGTTATGGCTATTGGTAATCTGCGGTAGGGCTATTAGCACCATCCTTTCAAAGGTGATTATCTCCAGTGAAATATCATTAGTCCCAGGTGTAAAAGAGGACTTTGGTCTGAATCCGCTTTCTCCTGTTTGTCCATGAAAAAAGCCTTCAGTCTTATGGTTCTAAAAACCTCATCAATTCAATTTCTAAGTTAGTGATTGAGTTATCCTTAGTAGGCACAAAACTCAGCTCCTTTCTCAAGACGCTTTCCTTATCATTGGTTAATACATGTTTAGACAAGTTAAACACCACTGTCTCCCCAACCGTTATCGGGGATACCCCTGTTGCCTGGTGTGGAAAGTTTGCAGCTGTCCCACGAGGGACCCATTCCCTCTGTTCGGTGGGCCTCTGCCTCTGTTGGAACCTCGTCCTAAAAAATTCTGACCTCTATTACTGAAGCCTTGACCCGAATATTTATTGCCTGGATCACTCACGGAAGAGCTTGTATACAAAAAAGTGACACACCGTTTGTTGTATGGTGTATTTTGAAATCTATTGTTCCAATTCAGTGCTTTGTAGTTGTTTGCCAAGTACGGATATATTTTTTCTTTTGAAAATGCGGCTATATCTGTTTTCACTTTCTTTGATTTTTTCAATAGGTTGAACTTCTTAAAAGCCTCCCATTCTTAGTTTATGGCATTAAGTTTGTTTTTTGCCTCTGAAACTGCCTCGCTGGTTAGAAAAGCTGCTTCTTGAGTGTGCAATTCTTGTTTTTGCTGGGTAGCTAATCTTTCAGCTGTGTTGATAGTCAGCAACATCAGATCACAGCTGCACTTCGTGGAGATTTGACTAAAGCAGATTTTGTATTCTTCGTGTTCCAGAAATGCTGCCGGAAGGATGTGGGCCTGTAGGGCCAAGGGAATGGTGTTAGATTTTAGGTATTCTTTGAGTAAATGGCCATTGAGTTCCGTGCGGAATCCCTTTTTCTTGGCTCGTACTAAGGCCTCAGCTGTTATTAAAGGGTCACCGTTTTCAACCTGTGGAATATCGTCAAAAATGGTGGGACCACTAATTGCTTCCAGAATCTGTGCCTCTGTGTAGCTCAAGGTGTCCAACTCTGCCATGACCAATAGTGTACGTGGAGATTCCGGAAAAACGAAAAAAAGTGGAACACAGAGTAACTGTTTAGAAGACCAGTCACTTCAACAAGAGACCACAGCAGCAAAGGGCTGTACTAAGTATTGTATAACCGCACAAAAGAAGAGATCTAGCTTAATAGAATTATTTTGCACAGCCAAGAGTCTCTGGCTATCAAGGACATCACAACAAGTACAGTTTTCAAAAGACATGTACAAACTCTCGTCACGTTCAAGTTATTCATAAATATTCATTACAATCCCTTCTCATAAGAATGAATTTGAAAGTATTTAATTTTTGTAATTATTTCTTATTTTATTCTTATTACTTTTTTTTAAAAAAAAATATTCATATACAAACGTCCATGTGCAAAAGATGCAGTCAATACAATATCTAAAAACCAAAAGGTCCAACAATTGGACCTGTGATGCAGCGTAATATTTGTTGTCTGTCAATGCTTCGCTATTCTCATATATCTGGCATACATTATGAAATTTATTCTGATATATTCAATTGCCACAATTAATTTTTGTGTAAGCTAAAAATGACATTTGAGATCCTAAAATACAGAACTTGAGTTAATGTGTTGTCTACTCGAGTTTCAGGCATGGTGTTGGGAAGACTTTCTCTACCCATGTCCTTGTCAGGACATAAACAAATATCTTCATTTCGGATCACAATAGTAGGTGTTACATCTATTTGACCAATGGTAAGTGTGTCTTGTCTGTATTTTCGGCATTCCAAAACTTGAATACACAAATAAACACAGAGGAAAGAAAAAGGTACAAATATCTCCATCAATGTAAGAGCCAAACATAATTCCAATCAATGAAACAAGCTATACATTTGTATTAGCATTCCTATCAGATTTTAATTTCTTGAAATACAGCAATTATATCCTTTAGCTTTTCCTGACATTGATGTTGTAACTCTGTCGCTATTCTTATATATTCATACAACAACTTTTAAAAGGAGAAAAAGATTAGGTCTTTTAATCTCCGGGGGTTGTAAAAGGTCCACATTTCTAATATCTCCAGCATCCCACCCACACACCTTGGCCATTGAGAGAAAGGACAACCATGTAACACAAGTCCTATCTCTTTCAGAGATACCTGTTATTGATGTTGGACCAAACCATCTATCACGTAACCCTGAACGCTATTATTAAATTGCAGAGAGAGAGAGACCATTTATTCCTATCACCTACCTAGACGACTTTTCTGGCAATACTCTGATTAGAACCGCCTGAGAAGAAAATATCCAACTCTTGCCAGTTGTTTATAACAATATCCCTCTGAAACTTCTCTCACTCTGCTAACTGCCATTTTACTTACTTACTTACCATCATGGGACACCTCTGGCTGGTACGACAATCCCGGCAGTACATGCTAAACCTGTATTTTGAGCACAAGCCGGATAGGAAAATGATCATTACAAATGTCGCCCAGCACTTTAAACTCTGACCCGGTCCCAGAATTTTACTGGGACACCTAAGTAATCGATCGTTGAGCGACCCAAAGCTGACAAGGTGAAAAGGCCTCGGATATCATCAGGAAAATGGCATTAGCCAAATGCAACTCCCATTCATGGAGGAACTTCCAAAGCATAAGCCCCTCCATGCAGATTCTGACATCCCTCATAATAGAAAGTGAAATCCCAGCCAGATCATCATCCGGGGAATTAAATAGGGCAGTTCCGGGACCGCATCTCATCTTGGCATTGAAATCCCCCCCACAATGAGAAATAGCCTGTTTGCAGCAGCCAAATTGACCAGGCCTTCCATAACGGAGGATAACACCAAGAGACAGCCCTTAGCGACCTGCACATGGGGACGGTTACAAAAGGTGATCACCAACACATAATTACCATCCATTCTGCGGATTCTGACCACCTGAAAGAATGGATGAGAAAACTCCAAGGAAAATTATTCACTAAATTAGTGGTTTTTAACCAAAATAGACAAACCACCATAGCAGTCTCCCCTCAGATTCTTCTGTGCCACTATACAATATGCCACACACCCATCCACAGGGACATCCTCTACTGCACAGGGCTCCTGTAATAGGACAATGTCCGCCTTCACAAAAAGTGACTTAGTCTCTGGGCTGTCCAATCTGGATTTAATACCAGCCACATTCCATGAAAAAATCACTAGGCAGTCAGCTGACTGGGTAACATGGGATCGATCAGACACAGCATTTAACAAACCATCACCCATTTGCCCCCCTAATGTGTTACGCCAGGTATCAGTCTCTGCTGACGAACGGCATTCCCTAAAGCTGTTTCAAAGGTGGGGCCAGTATAGGGAAGGAATACACCTTCTCCTTTGCCAGCTTGGATTGGCCTGCCTCAACTCCTGCTCCAGCTCTGCTCTTGTCAAATCGATGATAGGATGATGGATCAATGGTAAGATCAATACGACTACCTTGGCTGAATTTCCCAGAAATGACATGTGGGGTTGCGAAGAGCCATCCTCACCTTTCCCCTGCTCATGCTAATAGTACCATGAATCGTGCAGATGGCACATGTCAGCTTTAGTGTCCTCAAATACCTCGATCCACCTCCTAGTTAGTGCATCTGAGCAGTTTAGGATACACAATCGAAAAAGTTTGCATTGACAAAAGAAAAGCAAATATTGGATCCCTTACAAAACATACAGTCTGAAAGAATGCGTACAGTGGGAAACAGTTGAAACTAAATGTCATTCACTCCAAGCACCTCCGACAATCCCTTTGCTAAGGCTCTTTTGTAGGTATTTTTATTACCATGCGTTAGTCTCTTAAAACAACATATTAAGTTCATATTTTGCCAACCGCTCAGCAGATCAACCTTGGAAGTTCCCTTCTTCAGGCCACCACAGGGAATACCCCGAATGGCATCAGAGCTCTGAGCGTCATTTCCAAAGCCGCCCAGATTAGATCTGTGCCCGCTACTCACCTTTCCATTGTCCACCTTGAGAGTAGTTTGAGGGCTGTGCATCCTGATGTTAGTCTCAGCCACACTTTCAGGCTGCATAGATGTAGTGCTGTGTCTATTCATCATCTTTGCTCTCATAGGTTTGGCAACCCCCCTTCGCCCCCACCCTAGGGCCCGCCTCTAACCCTGCGGGGGGAGGCCGCAAACTATCCTTATCGACATTCCGCACCGGCATGCAGGTGATAGCAGGGCCTGACTGTACATACATATCTTTGTTCTTACCAACATTCCTTGCCACTAGACTGGACAGGGACTTTGCCAACAGGCTGATCACCACCAGACAGGCATCCATTTTCCCTGCAACCTTATCGCATCTGTCTGTCAACAGTCTGAAAGCATCCTTCAATTCCATGAATGCTTTGGAAGCCTGTAAAGGTGTGTGGCAACATATAAAATATGGTCTGTATTTGTATTTGCACTGGGCCCAACAGTTGGTTTGCCATCAGATGGCAGGCTTAAGTGCAGAAGATCGGTAGATGCAGATGCAGAAATCTGTGGTCCATCCTGTGGGCATACTGGTTGATTACTACTAATATCTTTTATTATAGATGGAATACATGGGAGTACTCTAATATCATTGCTCCCCCCACTGAAATCCTGACCGGAGCGGCCCGCGGGACTGCCCAATGTGATGGACAACCTGAATGAAATCAACCTCCGAATTAACACCCTGTTCACCCGTGTAGACGGATTCTGCATCTTCCAAGGCTTCTTCCAAAGCTGCGCACTCCACCCTCTCTGGCAGTGCCCTCTTTCCTGTTAGACACTTCTCGGCATAGTATCGATCAATTGAGCGCTCTAGCACCTCCACAATAGATCTGGACGAGGATTCGGCTGTAGCTGCAAGTTTATGAGCAACATTAGAAGCTTTGTCATTTGACACATTGGGCATGGGTTACATAGTCGGTGTCACTGATTGCCCTTCACAAACAAATCTGCCCCTAGATTGTGCCCAGAGATGTCCAAATAGATGTATCACCAGTAAGAACGTCCAAAGCCAGTGATGCTCTCCACTGCACCTACTCCCTGCACCCTGCAATTCACCTTGGCCGAAGTGTCATCAACGTCAGCTTTACCAACAGTGGCAACCACCACGCTTCTTGAGGAGCTAACCACATTGATCATAGTGGCCACCTTAGCATCAGCGTTATTCGTCACCACCTCTTCTTCAACCCGCTTGGTACTACCACCTCCTTGTTTTCCTCTTCATTCAGCCCCCCCGATCACAGAGGACGCCCTCGTAGCCGCCTGACTTCAGGCAACCCAATTAATCTTGGCCTGCCTTGATGCATTGCAAGCCCCAGCAACGTGTGTGCCCATATAATTTGCTGTGGCACCTTCCTTTTTTACTGCCTTCCGTTCCCGGTGTTTCGCCACTATGGCATTACATTTGGTCCATGACAATCCAGAGCTCCAGAGAACCCAACCCAACCCAATCCAATCCAGAGCACTGCCAACAGTTAGACAACCACTTTAGCATCCGTGCTAGAATAAAAACAATACAAAAAACAAAAGGTAGCACGGAGTGTCAAGGGCTGATGGCTCCTGGTGGCAGATAACAAGTAACAGAATATTAGTGTTGTTGCCACGTCTCCCCCAGCTCTATTAACATGAGCTGGCCCACCACACTTCCTGCTGTTATTTCGCTGAGTCGGGCTTTGTTCACCGTCTCACAGCCATCTTGCCTCACCTCACCACCTTATCAACCTACCTCCTCAAAATTGCATCTGCACCAGTGCTGCAGAGACGCTCAACTGCGGGTATAGTGCGGGTGCAGGTATATGGTGCAGGCATACACAGGTATAGGCATAAGCTGCCGTTGGCTAGAAGGTCCATTTTAAAAAAGGAAAAGAGAAAAACCCTTTCTCATGCTTCCGAGCGTGACTCTCCACAAAGACTCGCTGTCTAAGCCTGACAAACTGTGTTCAGGGAAAAGAACCAAAAAGCATCAAGCCGCACTGCGCACTGAAAACTACAAGCAGCAGCCGAGTCTGATGCTTTTCTGGGTAGCTCTAGAGTTCACCCTCTTACCAAATCGCCGGATCACCAGTGCGTCGTCCAGCAGTTCAGCATGGCACAGCGGCCCTACCAGGCTCACAGGGTACTTCCCAGCTCCTCTCAACCCCTCTGAGAGCTCTGCTCACAGGCCCAAGCACAGCCCAGGCCGCACACCTTTCCTCGTCTCCGCTCTACGAGAACGCCGAAGAGACGCTGGGAGAAGCTAGAGGAAAGGTCCCAGAGTGTGTGTCAAGCCGCGCTGTATTCAATGTGTCAACAGTGCTTCACACTTTATATCCGCTTCTGAAACATTATAGATATAAACTACGATTGAAAATGGAGTTTTATTTTGTGCTCACTTTCACTTTATAGTAAGAAGGGCCATATTTGGTAGGTCACTGGAGTGGTGTGTGGCCTTTTAGTCCAACAGGTCCCATCACAGTTTCAATCACCTAAACATGTATACATCAGAAAAGGCATTGCTAATAAAAAAAGAAATAGTTTGAAAAGTAAATACCAAGCCCTTCTTAAAGTGCTGCCCATGCAGGCGTGTCCCAGCCAATGTGCCCATCATTGTCCTCCATATGAACTCTCTGGAATTTCCCGTCAGTGACAGGTACAATTATCCACATGGCGTTGTGTGCCTCGTGAGCACACTCGCAGCCCTGGAACTGTCTATTTGGTTGTGATAATTTTCAGAATTTTGTGTTCTCTTTTCTTCAATGATCGTAAGGAATCTGACTTAGATTTTTTGTTGGAAACTGAAGCAGAAATGATAACCGCAGATATTCGTTTTATCATAATTTCTTTTATAAATGACTCTGAGAGAGCAGCACCTATGTTTGTGGCAACTGGCATTGCTAGTTCCCAGGTGCATCATCATCCATTACACCTTTGACAGCCATGTCATAGTGAAAAAAGCTCTGCTTTCGGAAAGGAGACCCCGTAGCTCATAGTGTGGGTTTACCAATAGCAAGACTACAGATTTAAATTCACATGTTGTCTTCAAAATACTGAACCTGGTATACTGAGCTGTGCATTGTGAGGAAATACATAAATGTGGCATTGCAAATTCAAGGCTCGCTCGGACTGGGTTTAGGGCAATAGGGCAGTGCTTGAAGGTCAAGGCCATGCTTCTATTATGGGTCCGTTTTTTGGCCAGAATAGGTCTCTTGTTTGGGCCAGAGTAGGTCAGTTTCATAATTTACAACACTAGATTTGACCAATGTTTCTAACCAAATATGTGTTCTCCATTATTTGCAACGTATTTTGCCAAAAACGCCCCCTTGGATACCACTCAGGCTGTTCTGAAAAGTTATGAACTGTAATGCGTCATTGTGGGTCACTTCAGTTACTGGATGGATTTGCCAGTCAGATCCATGTCCCCTGACTAGTTCTTAGATTCATCTTCAGCCATTACTCTTTTGACAGCCATTTCATAATGCAAAAAGCTATGTTTTCTAAAAGGAGACCCAGTAGCGCAGAGGTTAGCGTATGGGTTTACTAGTGGGAAAATTGAAGGTTTAAATCCACTAACAGGCTTGAGCTGTGCCTTGGGAGGAAACTGGTAATAGTTTTGGTTTTAAATGTTTTTGAACTGTTCTAAAAATATTCTTTCATTTTTTATTTCCATTAGAAATGACTCCGACAGAAAATGGGGAGCACTTATGTTGATTCCAACTGGCATTGCTATTTCCCAGATGCATCTTCAGCCATTACACATTTGACAGCTATGTTATAATGCAAAATATATGTTTGCTGAAAGGAGACCCAGTAGTTCAGAGGTTAGAGCATGGGTTTACAAGTTGCAAGTTCCAATCCACTAATTGGCTTGAAAATACTCAAGCTGGTGGGTTAAGCTGTGTGTTGAGAGGAAATAGGCAGCTGTGGTATTCTGCCTCATCCCTGTACCCTATCACTCTGTTTTTGTTGCGGAAGAAAGGGAGGTGTGCAGTATCTTGTATTCCCTTCCCTCCGTGTTGGTGAGCCTGTAGCTGTGATGTCATGAGTGAGTGATGGAATGCATGCATATTATGGAATGTTCCTTCCAAGAGGTTCCAGGAGTTACAGTTGGGAGAACTACCTGCGTGGTGGGGTTTGGTGGGTCTTCTCCTTACCCGCTTACCTGTATTCCTATGACTAAAAGTTGAATATTTCTTCTACACTCATGAGTCAGGCACTTTCTATTACTACAGTAACATTCTACATTCCAATTAATTTTTTACTGTTCTACAAATATTTGTATAGTTATTTCCATTACAAATGGCTTAGAGAGACAGAGCAACTGGCATTGCTAGTTCCTAGATGAACCATCAGGCATTAAACCTCTGATAGCTATGTCAAAATGCAAAAAGAAATGATTTCTGAAGGCAGACTCAGCCTGGTAGCTTCAGCTCTGCATAGGGAGGAAGTAAGTAAAGAGTTTACATTTTTATGTTTTTTACTATTATAAAAATATTGGTTTATAATTATTTCCATTAGAAATGACTCTGAGTGAGAGAGCAGCACCTATGCTGATCCCTACTGGCATTGCTAAATCCAGACTCAGACACTCCTATAAGGCAATGCTCGAAGTGGAAACTCGGGATTCTCGTATGGGCACATTTTCTTTGCCAGAAAAGGGAACTTTATTTGGCAAGAATAGACCCATTTCATGGCTTACTACACTAGGTTTAATCACTGTTACTAATCAAAAAGACTTTCTAATGCATTGTTTGTGACATATTTTACCAATAAACCCCCCCAAGGCTGTACTGAAAAGTAATAATTGTAATGTGTGATCGTTGGCCACTTTGTATTGATTCCCGGACCGATCTTATGTCCCAGTGACAACTGGGTAGTTCCCAGATGCGTCTTTAACCCTTACAACTTTGACAGCTATGCCATATTGCAAACATCCATGTTTTCTGAAAGGAGGCCCAGTAGATCAGAGGTTAGAGCATGGGTTCACCAGTGTCTTGGTTGAAGGTTCAGATCCACTCATTTACTTGAAAATACTCAACCCAGTAGGTTAAGCTGTTCATTGGGTGAAACTAGGTAAAGGTTTTTAATGTTATTTATTGTTATGCAAATATTGTATTATCATTATTTACTTTTGAAAAGACGCAGCGAGAGAGAGCAGCACCTATGGTTATCACAACTGGCATTGCTAGTTCCCTGATGCATCTCCAGCCATTAGACCTCTGATAGCTACGTCATCATGCAAAAAGGTATGCTTGCGGAAAGGGAGACGCAGTCATTCAGAGGATAGACCATGGATTTACAGGTTGCAGGTTCAAATTCACCCATTGGCTTGGAAATATCTAACTAGGTATGTTAAGCTGTGCGTTGGGTGGAAATAGTCAACATTTTAAGTTAGAATGTTTTTTTACTGTTATAGAAATATTTTTTTTATCATTATTACAATTACAAATGACAGAGAGAGAGAGAGATAGAGAAAAATGACAGAGAGAGAGAGAGAGATCTATGAGAGAGAACATCACCTATGTTTATTGTTTATTGCAACTGTCATTGCTACTTCCCAAGTGCATTTTCAGCCATTGCACAAATGACAGCTATTTCATAGTGTAAAAGCAAAGCTTTCTGAAAGGACACCCAGTAGCTCAGAGGCTAGAGTAGCCATGGCAAGGTTGAAGGTTCATACTCCATCATTAGCTTCAAAATATTAAACCTACTAGGTTTAGCTGTGTGTTGGAAGGAAATAGGTAAATGTTTTAGTTTGTGTTTTTACTTTTATAGAAATATTGTTTTATCATTGTTGCCAATTAAATGTCTCAGAGAGAGAGAGAGAGAGAGAGCAAGCAGGAACTATGTTTAGCCCTACTGGCATTACTAATTCCATGCCTATTGGGCAATGCTAGAAGTGCCAGCACAATATTCTAGTATGTGACTTTATTTCCACCAGAATAAGACACTTTATTGGCCAAAGTACGCCACTTTCAATCAAATATGCTTTAAAATCCAGTAGTTGCAACATATTTTACTAACAAAACCCCCTTGTGTAATACTTAGGCTGTTCAGAAAAGTAACAAATTGTAATATGTGATGATAATGGCCCAATTTGTAGCCAATTTTAAGCCAGAGTAGGCCAGTTTCATAAGTTTCAACACTAGATTTAACAAATGTTACTAATCAAATATGCTTTCAAATGCATTTTTTGCAATATATATGATCAAAAACACCCTCTTGGGTACAACTCGGTGTGAGAAATCTGAAGGTGTCTCACCCGCTAGTCCTCGGGGATCTCTCATTCAGGTGGCCAAGACACGGCCACCACTATTGGATGCAGTTCCTGGGGGTGGACCAGTGCGGGAGGATCACCTGGGTGGGGGGTCTATGGGAAGTGGACGTGGGACCTCGAAGGTTGAGACGCAGTATCCTCTTCCTTACGACACCTTTTCCCCATCCTGCCCAGTAGGATACCTAGAAACCATACCCCCCTTCCTGACACAAACGCAACAGACTAATGACCAAGCCGATTACCTGACATGTCCCAACACAAGGGTCAGGCAGATGTTAGGCAATTACTGACAACCACACACACACCTGACTGCCCTTTCTCTTCCCCATAGGGATAAAAGGCGGAGCACAAGAGCACACTCGGGGCAAGGCCGAATGCACTAAGGCCGAAATTAATTCTGCGGAAATTGGTAGATAAGGACGGGATAGGTTGGAACAGTATGATCCCTTGAGCACTATTTGCAATACGGAAAACTCCCCAAACCTCTACAGAATTCTCTCTTTTCATACTACTTTATGGTAGAGAGCCTACGGATGTCCTGGACATGCTCTGGGAAACCTGGGAAGAGTGAGAAGAGGCACCCATTGCCATCTCGCAAACCGCCACTAGAAAACGAAAACATATGAGACTTATTTGCGATCTAGTCCGTACTCATCTGGAAAAAGCCCAGAATCAGCAAAAATCCACTTATGACAAGAAGGTGAGCTTAAGGTACTTTTCTATAGGACAGAAAGTACTGGACTCACCTCAGAAAACAAGCTTGTCTCTAAGTGGCATGGGCCCTACAAAATATTAGAACAAACGGGAGCCTTTACAATAAAGTTGCCCAACTGGAGAGGAAACAAAGTCAATTTCTATCACGTAAATCTCTTTAAAGAGTGGAAAGAGAACCCGTCTGCCACCCATGCCAAAGTACTATCCTGTTTGGTCCCCAAAGAAATAGACACTTTTGAATGAATTCCTTTAGAGCTATCTATTCAACAACAGGAAGATCTAAACAATGTAATTACCTCATTTCCCAACATATTTTCAGAAAAAACAGAAAGATTAAAAGGCTTACCACTATATTAGAACACCTCAGTTAATTTAAAACCCTACCGACTCCCGGAACCCCACAAACAGATAGTGGTTCAGGCGGTAAATACAATGTTCAAAACCAATATTATCGAGCCTTCTTCAAACCCATGGTCCTACCCTATCGTGTTGGTCACTAAATCTGACTGTTCCTGGAGGATTTGCATAGACTTGCATGAAGTTAATGCAATTTCTGACTTTGATGCCTATCCCACGCCACGCATCAATGACCTAATTGATAAACTCGGAGCAGCCACCTTTCCATCCAGCTTAGACTTAACAAAAGGGTATTGGCAAGTTCCAGTAATATACGGGCCAGATAAAGAGAAAACAGCTTTTTCAATGCCCCTAGGACTGTTTCAATTCAAGGTCCTCCCTTTCGGCTTACAGGGCGCACCAGCTACTTTCCAGCACTTCATGGATACAATATGACGAGCCTATTGCGATTTCTGCGGAGCATCTATTGATGATATCGTTATTTATAGTAAAACCTGGGAGGACCATCTCTTACATCTTTATAATATTATGAAAGTCCTCAGATAGGCCAGCCTAACTGCAAATCCATCTAAATGCAGACTGGCCCAATCAGCCGTGAAATACCTCTGCTTCTTTGTAGGAAATGGGAATGTACAGCCTCAACATGAGAAAGTGAAAGCCGTCTTAGATACACCAAAACTAAGAGAGATCTCAGAGACTTTCTAGGGTAAATAGGATATTACTGTAGGTTTATCCCAAACCTTTCAGACAAAACAGCTAGGCTGACTGATAAACTTAAGAATGCAGAACCCCAGAAACAGCATTGGACGGACATAGATGATATCTGTTATAACATCTTGAAGACAAACCCTTTGCCAGAACCTGATCATAAAGGTAGTAGACTTCTCTCTAATGAGTTCATACTGCAAACAGACGCCTCCCTTACAGGATTAGGAGCAGTCCTGTCTCAAGTTTGTGACGTATTTGAACATCCCATCTTGTGTACAAGTCGCAAGCTTTTCTCACATGAAAACATTAGTCTGTGCTGGAATTCGAGGCCTTGGTTATCAAGTGGGCCATTATCCATCTCAGGTACTATGTCTTAGATCGAAAGTTCACACTCGTCACAGACCATTCTCCCCTAGTTTGGATTAGCCAATGCAAAGACTCCAACCCTCGTGTCATGTGATGGTTTCTAGACCTGCAGCCCTACTGTTTCACTGTGGAACACTGAAAAGGTAAGGACCAAAGGATTGTAGACTCCTTTCCCAGTTCCCCTGTGAAACAGATGCAGCTACATCGCATGGAGGAAGGGCATGTGAGAAACCTGAAGATGTCTGACCGGCTAGTCCCCGGGGATCTGTCATCCAGGTGGCAAGGACACAGCCATCACTATTGGATCCAGTTCCTGGGGATGGACCAGTGCAGGAGAATCACCTGGGTGGGGGGACTTCGGGGAGTGGAAGTGGGACACCGAAGGTTGAGATGCGGTATCCCCTTCCTTATGACACTGTTTCCCCATCCTGCCCCGTAGGATACTTAGAAACTCTTCCCCCACACCCCTTTCCCGACACAAACACTTGTTCACAGCGTGAATGGCAAGGGACTAATACCTGAGCCGTTTACCAGACAGGGCCCAACACAAGGTTCAGGCAGACTCAGGCAATTACCGACAATTACACAAACCTGACTACCCTTTCCCTTCCCCATAGGGATAAAAGGCAGAGCACACTCGGAGCAAGGCTGAACGCACAAGGAAGCAGCCATTCCAGGAAGGCAGCTCAAATGGCAGAGAAAGGTGGGGAGATCTGAAAGGACCTTAAGGAGGCAGTTGCACTTGCCCTTTTCAACCCAGTCCTGCGAAACCTCCGATGATAGCAACATAAAACCGGGAATTGCAGCTGGCCCATGGTGTAACGGATGTCAGCTGTACATGGCACCCTCCAGCATGGATAGCCAAGGCAGGGAGACGAGGTTGCCATCGGTGTACCGTTCTTGACTCCAGCGGCGAAGGAACCGCCAACGAGTTTAGCACAGCGGGTGAGTCAGAGGAAGCTGATAGTCAACTGGATTGTGTTAGGCTCGAAGCCGCAGTGGCAACAGTAAGAAGATCATTATACAAGAGGTCTATTTGAACACATTGGTACCAGAGAAAGAGTGGTCTGGCACTACATGGGCGTCCAATCGAAGGTATCTGGCTGGTACCCTTCTGATGATCAAAGAGACTGTGTTTGAATATTGGGAAGAAAGAAAACTACAAGTACCAAGAGGCCATAGGGAAGGCCGGTATAGAGAGTTAGGGTGGTCAAACAAGGGTCGAGCCAAATCCCTTGTACAATCAAAAGTCCTTAACCCATTGCCGAAGTTTTGACATTGTGAAATACGCATTTGAGCACGGCTGAGGGAAATGCTGTGTGAACTGAGAATGTGTGAAAACCGCGCTTGCCGTGAGCAAACCTAAAAATGTGGGGAAGGGAGATTCAGGCCATAACATCCTGACTTATCATTTTGTGAACACTTCTTTCTTTTCTTGTGAACCCTAGCCCACACTACTTTGTAACATAGCGGTAAGGTTTGATATGATAGGTTATTTATAACATGCTTAATACCCAGAGGTTTCTAAGCACGGACCCGGGGATCAAACCTGTGTTGCTCCATCTCATTGTGCTTCCAAGGCGAGCACGTTGCCCCTGAGCTATCCTCCCGAGCAATAGGTTTCTTAGTCTGGACCATTTTATTTGACTAGACTCCACCTGGACGGTATTATTATTATTTGATGGTCATAGCTTGCTCCCATCTTAGATTTAGGTTTAGATTAGGCGTTTATCTCACCCACTTTACAGTTTAAAAGACACCCAGGAACTGTGATCACTTGTGTCTGTCTTACTTTGATGCCATGCCTTTCTTACACCAGGCAGTTCTGAAAAGTAGTGAATTGTAATGTGTGATTGTGGGCCACTTTTCCATTGGTTCCTGGGCAGATTTTATTTCCCAGTCTGGACCGGTTAGTTCTCAGATGCATCTTCATCCTTAACAGCTATATCATAATGCAAAAAGCTATGCTTTCTGCAGGGACACGTAGCTTTGAGTGTGGGTTAACCACTGGCAAAGTTAAAGGTTAAAATACATTAGTACACAGCGTGGTGTTTTCTCGCTCGAAACAAATGCATCGACTGGTACATTGGCGAGTTTTACCAGACAGTAATCCCACTCACATACTTGCGCGTCCCTCACGCCGGTCATCGTCTTTTTTTTTCAGGCGACCATGGAAAGCGAGAAGGGATCATACTGACGTCATTAAGTGGAAAAAACAAATTGAATGTTTTAAATTGAACTTCGTGGTTGTTTTTTAGCAAGATTAAAGTAAAAAGTGTGGTTAAAGGGATTGGAGCCTGCGATGAGTGGTGCACGCTCATATTATGTTATTTTTCTGAAACATACTTTTTAAAATCTGTGACTAAAGCAAGTGAGTGCCAAACAGGTTAAGTAAAACGAGTTGAGAATGAAGGATATTACTCCACTTGTGCATCTCTGCAAGCAATTGCTGAAACATGCACCCAAACTTAGACAGTACAGTACGGAATGGGTTAAAGGGACCGCAGACAAAATGTTTCTGCTGTGGCCGCAAGGAGGGTCACTATCAAAGGCAGTCCTACAGCATATGGTGACATATTTGCATGCAGCATACACAGGAAAAAAGCTAGCCAAGCGACTAACTAGCTTAGAGCTTTGGAAGATGTACCAAGAGGAGCAAGATGAGCCGCCTCCTGTAGATTGGATACTTAATGTATGCAAAGAGGGTGGTGAGGAGCCCTCTGCTCCCCCCGCCCTGGTCGAAAGAGAAGGTGAAAATAAGAAAGACAATGGGTTATACCCATTGAGAGTGCTTAAGGGGGCGACAGGGTATAGTAACCCGGCATATGAGCCGCCTGTGCAAAGCAGTGACGAGGGCCCAGAGAAAAATACTGAGAGAGATGTAATCTCTAAGGTCCAGAGGGACAAGGAGAGACGCGATAAAGAGAGAAGTGATCGAACAAGCACATCTCTAGATATAGGAAGAGAAATAAATAGATGGAAGGTAGAAAGAGACAAAGCTAATGAGATAGCGCTCTTACAGAACAAATGGATGGGTGGCCAGGTTTTGCTTAAACTCGATGGTAAAGGCATCGAGGATGTGAGGCAAAGGGAAGATCAAGACGAGCAAGATAGAAAAGATAAAGTAAGAGAGGAACAATTGAAAGACGAAGGAGCGAAAAGGAAAGATAGACAAAGACGAGAGCAGTTATATCAAGAAAAGTAATCGAGAAAACAAGAGAGAGCAGAAGAGCAAAGAAAACGTGATAACAGCCAAAGAGCAATCGATGAGCAGGAAAGGCCAGAACGAAAAAGAATAGAGGAGGAGGAACAGAAGTTAGGGGACAAGAGAATACAAAGACGAAAGGATGAGGACATACGCAGGGCTAACGAGAGAAGGGATATGAAGAAAAAAGAGGAAGACAGGGTAAAAGAGGAACCAAGAAAGCAAAGGGACCTTGATGAAGACATAGAACGCAAGAGAAGGCAGCGAGCATGTGATCTTGATTGCTTGGAGAAGGAAGTAAGGAATCCTAATCCAGAAGTAGTATGGGAGGATATAGAGGAATTATTCCCGGAATATGAGTCATTACCAGGCCCTTGTAGAGTAAATCTAGAGAACGAGTTTTACTCTAGGAGCATTGGGGAAGCGATCGATAAAGTATACCATGAAATGAAAGCCCAGAAATAATTAAAGGGGAAGGGAAAAAATTATCGACTCGATAGTACGCAGCTGTACGATATAGAGGAAGCCTCATATAGTACGAGGCAGAAGGAGCTGTCTTTAGATAGACTGACTCTGAACAGAGATGAGGAGGAAAGAAGTTGCACAAGTCGGGCACAGGAAATGTCAGTCGAAGAAAGAGACACCTTCCGTGGGGAAGAGAGAGGGGATGTATGCGGTACTGAGGGATGTTTTTCAATGGTTAAGGAAGTAAGATGGACAGATTTAAAAGCACCGATACCTAGGGCATCAGAAGAATTGACACAGTCAGACCGACCTAAAGGGCAACTCCATGGTGAGAGGGGGGAGTCGCCACCATATGTGAGCAGATTAAGATTGCTACCAGGAAGAAGGCGATGTGGGAATATTGTCCCTGCAGTGGACAGACAAATGATGAGGGATGAGAATGAGTTTAGGGCTTCACAGTTTCCCATGCTAGAGAAAGGGGAGGCCAGACCACAGTATATACCGTGACCCCATATGGACAAGGATAATTTAAGGTGTAAACTTCTGAGTTTAACTTCTGCCGCTGGAAAATGGATACATGAGTTAGAGAAAATGACAGGAGGAAACACAATGGCTATAGGGGACATTAAGGGTCTCCTGATCGCCATACTTGGTGAGAGATCTAATGACGTGTGGACAAGGTCAGGATATGCTGGTGTTACTACAGTTAACACTGCTCATGACGGAGCACCGTTCAAATACTGTAGAGCGGCAGTCTGGAAAGCGCTTAGAGTACTGTATCCAGAGACATCCGATATGGGAGCTATAATGACGAAAAAGATGCAAGACGGGGATGACCCGCTTGTTTACATTTAGAATTTTCAAGAGCAGTGGAGCTTGGAGACCGTTGAATCTTGAGGAAAATCTATATCTATGTTCTATCATATATTGTGGCAAGGGCTGCCAGACCCTGTACAGAAGCAGCTCAAGAATTTAGTGGGTATAGAAGCCAAACCGTGGTCGGAGATTCAGCTGACCATTGTGCATTATTGTAGACTCTTGCAGGAAAAGAATCGCAAGAAAGACGATGCTCGGAAAAGCAAAGAGGCTAAGTTAGTGCAGAAGAGATTGTCCAAATATGCCATTGAGGGGGCAATGTTGACTAGTGTAGACAGATCAAATTCACAGTAGACTGCGAGTATGCCACAGGTAAATAACCCAAGGCAGTTTGATCAGGGCAATAGTGTTTGTATCCTCTTCCATACCCGAGCGGTATTGACTTGTCAGAAGCGGCTGTGTGGCTGTGCGAAGGCAAGAAAGTGAGGAAGGAATCAGCCCACAGTGCGGCTTGACGGGTCTGCATGTTAGTGGGTTACATGACCTACGGTCCTTTCCTCAGATCTGAGGACTCGAGGAACCCGCAGGAGGCACGGAAGATTTTGGCTCCCGGAGGCTCTGTAACTACGGTGTCACTTTGTGAACTGACCCTGTCTGGGCCGGCACTTGTGCTTGCCGACTGGAGCTGCCTTGTCTGCACCATTTACCTATTATGGGTGGCACTTTTTCATGAACGGGGGTGAGTGATATTTACTTCCTTCATTTCTCCGCCTGGTCCATCTGCTTTCTGCCGACTTGCGGCGGCTGCGGTGTGTTATTCCCCGCGCCTGAGGCAAGCGGTAAGTGAAGCAGAGGTGGAGTAGGATTTGCACTGCTAATAGTGTCCAGCTAGTTGCTCGACTCTTTGGATTTCCTTGCCCTCTAATACAGTGGTGCTGTATGGTATAGAGAGATTGTATTGTGTACCTGTGCTGTATATCTATATTGAACAGTGGTGATTCGCCAGCTCTGGTGCCTGTGGTCACTATTTTTGAGCTGCCCGGGCTATATTATAAGTGCTACTTAATAACTAAGCACCCGATATTCTTAAGGTAATCTCTGCCGTCAGTCTGTGGCCTGAAGAACATTTAGAAACTTTATTTATTTCCCTTGCAAATTGATACAGGTGTTGAGAGTGACTGTGGGTTTATAGCTTTTGAACTCCCCACCTGTTTTGCATTTGAAACATTGTGTGCGAACCTAATTGAGTGGTGTTCGCATTGCTCTTTACACCTCTTGTGTTTACTCTGTCCTGATGCTGGGGAAAGCAGCAAACCGTGGAAAAGCGGTGACCCATGGAAATAAACCATATGGGCTCCAATCAGCTAAATTGCATACTACATCTGTGGAGCTAGCCACAAATAAGGAAGCCGGAGTTAGAAAGGGGGCGAGCTCTAGGGGAGTGCAGACTCTTTCTACAGGCCCCCTTGATGCATTTTTTAAGGCCAAACTTGTGTGTCAAGACGTGGGCTTTCAATCTGTGGACCCGACTGTGCATAATTTGGAGGTAAATACTAGTTTTCGCTCATTGGACCTCGATAACGACTCCCTTCTACAACTGTGCTATGCATTACAGGATAAATCTCATGCTTTTGCAGATAGAGGGGGGAAAGAAGTACCCCTTGGTAAAGATCATCCCGCCTCGTAAAATCTTGGGGCACAAGAGTCCAATGCTGCTATGGAGCCATCAACCATCTCGCGCTTCATTGAACAGGTGCCTCAAACTAAAACCATGCCGTCATCGGCACTAGATGCATCATAAATTGACCTAGGAGGCACGCCTGTGGCTGTCTCATTGGGGGACACCAGACTGTCGGCAAGCCCTAATCTTTCGCCGGACTCTGTAATGCCCATCAGTGAGTCGCTCCAGGCTGACTTCAGTACCCATCATACATCAAGTACTGCCCAAAACAACGGAATACTGAACTTTGCTGTAAAAGATTCTGCTAAAGCTATGTGGCACTATTCATGAAGATTTGAAACAGCAAGGATCAGCTATTGCAACATTACATAGCCACCTGATTTCTGTTGAAAAGGCAATACTGAAGTCAAAACCGGAATTCTCGACAGAAAATGTTAATAAATTATCACTGCCTAGTCACGAAGTATCTGCACATGTGATTCCTGATTCCTTGGAAATCCCTAAAACAGTGACGATTGCTCTACCAGTCAGGGCAAATGTAGGGAAGGGTCAGGCAATGCCCTCCAAATGCCAGGAGACAAAGAGGAAGGTAGCACATATACCCTCTGACCTACCTACTTTGGGGGATAAACCACAGGGATCGGACTAACCCCTAAATTCTACACTGCGGCCTAGCAGTAATAATATGTCCAAAAAACAGAGAAAACGTGCAGCACGGAGAAAAAGAAGATCTGAGTCGCTAGGTACTCTTACAAGCTGGCTGATTGAGGAGGATCCTCAGATCTCTACTCCTCATGTACCGGACATAAATAGATCTTCCCCAGATTCGAGGGTGGGGGTGCAGCCTGTTATTCCTGCTATTCACCTTTCTTCAAATGCTGCCCTTGGTGCAACTAAACTTCAGTCAAAGAGTCCTGCGACTGTAAGCCTGGAACCAAAATCTCTAATTATCTCACCAGCACAGGGATTAAAAAGGTATCTGCCGACTAAATCGACCTTTGCTGCTGGCCTTGCTTAATGAAATACCTTCTCTTAGAATCCTAAATTCCAATGATTTTGACTTTGTTGAACCCTTTCGTACTGCTGGGTCCTTTGCTACTAAGTTGCATTGCAGTTTACCTTAAACTATAACTCTTATTAGACTGCATATAGACTCACTAGAACACCTGGGCTACGTGCTGGATTCACCAATTATGGAGAAAGTGGCTAATGATGGTTGTGCTAAATGTAATTGTGGACAGGCAGCACAACAAAAATTAGCTACCCCAAAACTGCCGCTTGTAGAACCCAAGACGAACTGTATTGATCCTCAGGGGTGGGAATGGCTGAAGGCTATGAGGGCATTAAAAACTGGTCCAGTATGAAATGAGACAGTTACCAGTTGGAATACTAGAGGTTTTAGTCACTGGTTAAATGCCGACACTTTTTCAGAATTTCTGTCCATCCAGGATGTGTTTATGCTGCAGGAGACGTGGTGTACTTTTGACGTTGAGTTTGATGGATTTGCTACCTTTCAGGTTGCAGCTACTAAGAGGGATCGAGGTTGCCCGAGTGGTGGTTTACTGATTGGTGCTAGATCCTCATTAGATCCATGATTAGTATACCAAGCAGCGCCTGGGGGCAGTATACTGGCAGTGCAAGTATCTCCTCCTGGGGGTCCTAGTAACTGCCATGATATTTTAATAGTATGTGTTTATGATCCTCCAGGGGAAGCCTGTACAGAGCTAATCATTGACCAACTGGATACTATATATACTACCTGGCAAAGTTCTTCACATGACCAAGCAGTTATTGTAGGTGGTGATTGGATGCAAATGTGGTTCTCCATAAAAAATCCAACAGAAAGGGGAAGCTGTGGCTATATTTGTTTAAGGAGTGGTCTTGTACGGTTCTAAATAGGCGTACAGAGGGTGATTACCCTGGGCAGATGACCTGGGTCTCTGCATCCAAGATGGCCATTTTAGATTACATGACCACCTCTGATTCCCTATTGGAACACGTACTACAATTACACATTGTATCAAATACCTACAGCGACCACACTTTGGTCGTATTAGTTATGACCTTCTCCGTTGGACAGGGAGAACTGTGTCCCCGCAGTGATGTGATTGTCAACCAGGCAAGTATCAGGATCCGCTGGTCTGAAAAGAACATCGAGAGGGTGAACCAATTTGCCTTCCCTAAGAACTGTTGAATAAAGCAGCTTCTCTGGGGTAAAAACCCTGAGGCCATTGAAGACTGGATTGGGGGACTGACTCTGTTGTTTGCTAGGGGGAATTCAGCTCCCGCAATTAAATGGGGGAGCAAGGGCAGACCGGTATTTGACATAAACATCCAGGACCGTAAACGCCAACTGAGACGTGAACTTAGGGCTTGTAGAGGGGAAGGCTATTCGTGGGGTAACTCCTATGGGATAACCGCTCACATAAAGCTCTCAAAACAACAGTACCATGCCTGGCTTTACCATTACCGAAAATTACAACAAAGAGGGAAATGGGAAAAATGTATCCAGATCCTTAGCAGTAGAAACATACGTAAAATTTGTCAAACACTCACTGGGACAGGAGGTGACCTCAATCAGAAAATAATAAATCCAATTTCGTCTGATCAGTGGGTACAATATGTTAAGACCAAGTTCTATAATCCTAAGGCCCTCTCTCACTGTAACATTGAATTTGTAGAACCCTGGCCACTTCCTATGAACTTTAAAAGTGTAAAACAAGCCATTATAAACTCAAAGAGGTCTAATGCACCTGGGCCCAATGGTTTTGGCAAACTCTGTCCTGAAAAAAGATCCAGATAACTGGGCCCAGGTTCTCCTGACTCTCTTTGGCCGGGTTTTCCGATCTCGCACTGTGCCTTCGACATGGCAATGATCGGTGCTAATTCCGGTCCATAAGAAAGGAGACCGTAGGGAGGTAACTAATCACTGTCTTTTGTCCATGTTGGACGCCACGGGCAAGGTTTTTGCTACACTGGTACTCAGAGAGCTGGAGACCTGGGTAGTAGCAGAACAAGTTCTTCATCTTGCCCAGACAGGATTTAGACCAGGAGCCAGCACCACTCATAACATCATTGATAAATACCACATTGAGCAATAAAGAAGCTACTTTATATATGGTATTTGTAGATTTCACTAGCGCATTTGACCAGGTAATGAGAGAGAAACTCTGGTCTAAATTGATTAGCCTTAATTGCCCCAGCTGGTTAATTCAGATTCTAAAAGCATTGCACAGTGATAACAGTGCTAAGGTTAGACTTAACAACTAAGGTGCAGTAACTGAACCCATCAGCATTAACACAGGAGTAAAGCAGAGATGTGTGGCGGCACCCACGCTTTATATTCTTTACATCTCTGATTTACTCCAACGTACAGGTTTCAAGTCAAACTGCCCACCCAAGTTGGGGACCATTCCAATAGCAGGTATGCTTTATGCAGATGACCTGATACTGTTCGACACAACATTATCGGGCATGAAGAGTATGCTGGAGGAACTTGCACAGTACTCCTCCGAACTGGGTCTGGCTATTAATTTAAGGAAGACAAAGATAATGCTGATTAGGGTCCCTCTAGGTTGGGTATTGAATCTAGTTTGGGCCTGATAGTTTGCCGACTCCTATCCTTACTTGGGCTTGGAGTTTGATACCTCTCCAAATTATAACAGGATAATTGCTTGTACAAAAAGACGGGCCAAATAACTGACACTGCAGGCCTGCAAACTCTCAAGAGGGAATGCAGGATTCAGCTTGGCGGGTACCATAACATTATACCAGCAGTGCTTTGTCCCAACTATACTCTATGGCCTATGCAGGACCTAAACTGGCTCAATGTTTTAGAGGGCCAGTACTGGCGAGCAGTGTTAGGTTTGGGGCCGTCTTGCTCTATGCAATTCCTGAGGCTCGAGCTAGGTCTAACCTCTTTGAGGGGCATGGCCTTGCGTGCTTGGGGAGTTTTCTATCTAAAATCTTGCACTGTACCGAAATGTAAGTTGCTTGCGATAGTGGGAAACAACTATGATTCAGAGAAGGTTCTGCAGGGAGACAATTTTAAAAAACTCAATGAATCAGTATTCCGAGAGATTGGTTGGATTCATGCAGAAAAGAAAATGCGACCATTTATCCATCTGAAAGAATCATTTGTGTGTAAATTAAATCACTGGGACTGGTGTGAAAATGACTCCCATCTCGAAAAGCTGAAAGGGTACGAGGCTGTGTGCAATGTAATTCATAGATACAGGAGAACACAGCCCTATTTATTACTCTGCCCCGACCCAGCGGTGAGGAATTTTCTGCTGAGGCTGCGAACTAACCAACTGCAGGTCCTCGCTATAATAGGTGTTCATCATGGTTTAGCTTTAAGTGACAGGTCTTGCCGTATTTGTAAGAGACCAGACTCTTTGGAAAGTGCCAGACATGTTCTTACCTCTTGCCCTAAACTGGGCCCATTATATATGAACTTGCTGGGAAGATTGGTACATAGATATGAGAGTATTGTTGGAGACTCCTTTTGAGTTTGTCTCAACTCATACACTATATCTTCTCAACTTGCCCTGTTTAGAGTGTGGTCACAGGCTACACTGCTATAGAACTTTGTTCTGCCGCTGTCGTTTTTCACTTATAGGGCACGTTTTTGGAACTGCACTGAGCCATGTATTTGTTTGTATGTTTGTTTGTTTAAATTAGAGATACACTCATTTTATGTAATTTATTTAATTTTAAGCTCTTTTCAGATTGAAGAGCTATGAAGTTTTGGGAATTCTGTATAATTGTAAAATATGTTTCTATTGACTTTTTAATTTGAGATTTGTAATGATTTTGTGTAAAGTTCTAATTTTTAGACTAAATAACTATAAATTATTATTATAATAGTGGATTAGCTCCGCGAGGACGGTGAGGATTTTGAGGAAGAAGTTTTCAGAATAATCAAGGGAATTGTCCGAATAATCGGGGAAGTTTCCAGAATAATCAAGGTGGGTTTCAAAGTATGCAGAATGACGGTCAAAATATGCAGGATGGGCAGATTAGGAGACCTCCTACATGTTGTACATGTGGGATGACAGGGCACTTTGCTCGTATGTGTAGAAGTCAAGGGTTCGTGCAAAACAGCCAATTTTTAAGAGGGGGGACTCCAAACCCGCTTGCGTATTCACAGCAGAGTGGAGATGGGTTTGCTCAGAATCAAACGATGCAGCTGCAGCAGCAAGCACCGACAGTGCAGCAAGGCTTGCAAACACAGCAGGTAGCAGTCGATCCACCACAAGGGCAGTCACAGCATTCGCCAATGCAGATTCAGCAGAGCACAGGACAGCTAATGACTCCTAGAGTAGGGGGTGTCCCTGTCGATGGAGGGAATCCTTTTACAGGTAACGGAATGAGGCTGTACCCGCAATAGGACAGCTCACTGGGAGACTTGATGTGTTCAATACTATCTGTGATGCTGAATTCTCACGAGGAACTGAGGGTAGACGTAAATATAGGAGGCAAACGTTTTTTGTTTTTAGTAGACACAGGTGCAATGTGCTCCTGTATCCGAGAGGGAAAGTTTTCAATGTCTGGCAATGCCATGAATACTCAGGGTTTCACGGGAACTACAAGTAGAGTTCCTTTTACTGAATAAATACCAGTCTCTATAGGAGAGTGTGACATGACAGTGCGATTGCTATATTAAAGGCAGACACCTGCCAATATCTTGAGTCGAGATTTAATGAGAAAGTTGAATATGACAATTTTGTTTACTGATGAAGGCATAGTGTGTTCAACACCAGGAATGCATTATTTAAACGTGAGCTAATTTATTATGGCATTTGCAGGACAAATGGCCATGCGGGCAACGCCTTTAGAACTAGAGGAGTTCCATTATGGAGTATGCATTCTGTTGACATGGCTACCAGATCTAGTAGGTAGAACTATGAGAGTACCTGATGAATTTCTGTTTAGGCCAAAAATACCTATGCGTGAAGAAGAGGGACGTGTTTTTCCCTTAGAGCTACAAGCAGCCATAGTGCGAGGTGAAATGGCTTTGCTTGATGGAAATGATGATGAGGGCAGACGATGGTGTGCAGTAATTGCTATAGGGGAAGGTTACAGATTGACTGACGTCACTGATGACGATCTATTTGGAGATCATCCATCTGATGACGAAGTGATATTTGACATGAGTATTACTTATTGGGTGAGAGCAATGAAACGAGAGGTTCCTCAGAAAAGGATGCTAGCACAAAAACGTCCTGAGTATTTTGATGAAGATATGGCAAAAGTGGCAGTTTCATTATGGACTACAGGCCCCTATGACGTATTCCTGTTGAAGGGTGTCAGAGAAGTGAAGATTAGATTGAAACCAGGAGCAATTTTACTTCGAGCACAACAGTATCCCATGACTCGAGAGGCAGATGAATGTATTTTTAAGACGATTTCTGCCATGATAGATCAGGGTATCTTGGTGACGTCAGAGATGCGGTGTTCCCTATCAAAAAATCTAAGGGGGGGTCTTGGAGACTTATTCAAGATATATGCCCGATAAACCAGATTGTAGAGGCCGAGTTCCCTCTATTTCCTAATCAGGCTACAATCTTGTGTAATATACCAGTTGAAGCGCAATATTTTACTGTGATTGATTTGAAAAATGCGTTTTTCTCAATCCCATTGCACAAAGACTTGCAGAATCTGACGTCATTCACGTTCAGACAGACCAAGTTAAAAAGCATGAGGTTACCTCAGGGGTATTGTGAGTCTCCATTGATTTTCTATAGAGTCCAGCAGATGGACTTAAGCAATATTGATTTAGAAAGTGTTGTGTTGCAATACGTAGATGACATTTTAGTGTGCAGCACTTCAGAGGAAGAGTGCAGACACGATTCTGTTCAGTTGATCATTACACTTGCTGACAAAGGATATAAGGTTGACAAAGAGAAGTTACAGTATTGTCAACAGGAAGTGTTATATACAGGTCAATTGATTTCACATGAAGAAAGAAGGTTACTCCATAGAGAGCTGAGGCTATTTTGAAAACCACAAAGCCACACACAATAAAGCACATACAGAGATTTCTGGGATTGTGTTATAATGTGAGAGCATGGGGTTCTGACTACAGCTCATACATAAGGCCTTTATTGCAGGCTTTAAAGAATGCACAGGTAACGCATGAAAAAACAGTATGGACTGAGGAAATGGAAGAAGGATTTGAAGCGTTGAAAAAAGCAATTTGCACAGCTCCAGTTTTAGGGATTCCTAATTATGCTGAGGAATTCTTTTTGTTTTTGCACTAGGACAGTAGTGTTAGGACAGCAGTCCTTACGCAAAGAACCACATTGGGGTACAAGCCCCTTGCAAATCACAGTGGAATTTTAGACCCAGTGATGAGAGGTCATTTTCTGTGCAAACAATTGCTGGGAGACGCTGCGTTCGCCAGAGAGAAAGCTGCAAGTACAGTGATGCGATGCTCTATGACATTATTTGTTGAACATGCACTATTTGCCATTTTAGAGAAACCAAAAGGTACGTTAACTTCTCAAAGGGCTTCTGCCTATCAAGTGGTCATATCGAATCCAGTGATCAAAATAGTTTGATGCACAATAGTGAATACTGCCATGTTTGTAGCTGAACCACTGGCAGGGGACGAGCATGTGCATGACTGTTCGAACTATGAAGAGTTCTATGATGAAATTCCTAGGATAAAAGAAAATGCTTTAGCTTGAGGAGAAATTGTTTTTATTGACAGTTCTTCAAGAATCGATCAGAATAATGGGCAGAGATATGCAGGTGCCGCTGTAGTAAAACATACAGCCAATGGGGAGTTTCAGACTTTGGGAAGTGCTCGACTCCCGTCTCATTATTCAGCACAGGCTGCAGAGTTAGTAGTGCTGATTGTCGCGCTCGAGAATCATGCAGACCAGGAAGTAACAGTGTACAGTGACTCTGCCTAAGTGATGTCAAAGGTGCACGCAGGGATAGCACATTGGAAAAGGAGGGGCTACCTCCTAGTGGATGGCACTCCAGTGCAGCACGCTGCCTTATTGGACAGGCTTATTAAGGCACTTCAACTCCCACTAGCCACCGCAGTTGTTAAATTTGCAGCACATACTAAAAGGGCAGACTTTATCTCACGTGGAAACCAAGCAGCAGATGATGAAGCGAAACTTGCTGCATGTTCAGAAAACGTAATGACATTTGATACGCCTTATGTAAATGAGAAAATGGTTGTAATGATGAATGTGTCTGAAAGATATAGTGATTTGTCAAAGACACAATTAATGGAGATTCAGGGGGAAGCACCTCAAGATGAAAGGATTTTTGGATGCGAAGAGGGTGTTCTTTAAACCCCTCTGAAGCATTGTGGTGACAGGACAGCACTGGTAAACCAGTAATGCCTGTAGCCTTATTAGGGGTGGCGCTGGAACAGCTACACTACTCTGCGCACACAACTAGAAAGAACCTCACTGAAACTACTGCAGAGGATTGGTTTGTACCAAATTTGTTAGAACATGTTGCGTTCTATGTAGTGAACTGCATTGTGTGCCAAAAGTTCACGGCTGTGCACACACTGCGCACAGTTAGGGGAGTTATTCCGAGACCTACTGACCCCTTTCAGCATTTGCATATGGACTATGTCGACATGCTGCAAGTATGTAATGGATATAGATACATGATTGTGGTAGTTTGTCCCTTTTCAAGATGGATTGAGGCAGGTCCGTGTACACAACCAGACTCTACCTGGGCAGCCAAATTCTTAGTACGAGAAGTGTTTCCTAGATGGGGAGTATGTGAAGTAATGAGATCGGACAATGGCCCATATTTTGTGAATCAAACATTTGAGCAGATTAGCTTGTTGCTTGGTATAAAGCACAAGTTCTCTTCGGCCTAACATCCACAAGGAAATGGGATCTGTGAATGGCTCAACAGCTTGCTTAAAGAAAGGACAGCCAAGTTGAAGCTTACCTTGAAGAAAGGTTGGTTGCATTGCCTACCCACTGGCATTATATGCCTTGAGGAACCAACCAGGTCCGGACCACCATCTCACCCTCCATGAGATAGTGACAGGGAAATGGATGAGGACACCCCTCATGCCTCCATCCAAAGTTAGAAGTGATGCTCAGCCTACAGCAGAACTGTTAGGAATGGAGCTACATCAGTATCTTATGTGTATGACTTCAAGTATCTCTGTCATTTCTGGTCAGCTACTGCGAAAAGGGTGAGGGGCAGTACAGAACACAGAAGGAGATGCTTCAACAAGTAGAATTCAAGAATGATGTCTTCCCAAACTATTCCCCGGCTATGCGGTCCTAATCCTCAATTTCACAAGGAAGAGGCACAAGCCAAGATTTTCTTCATTGTGTAAGACGACACACCGTCTGCAGTCAGAGTGCAAGGCAGACGTGCTTGGGCCTTTTTAGGTGACATAAAAGTTTAAACTGGAGAAACCCCTCTGCCCCCACACCCTTCGGAAGCAAGCATCAGGGAAGAACCTCAGCAAATGCAGGCAAGATCTATGACGAGGAAGAAGGATGCAGAGGCTGTCGAATAAAAGAAAAAACTTAATTGAACTGTATCTTGGTTCGGGACACTCTTTTAACCATTTTTGGAAGAGTTAAGGGAAGCTGATTCGAACACTCAGTGCAGTCATTTCAGGGTTAAGGGAACATCTTTTGATCTTAAAGCCACAGGAGCTTGTTAACTTTGGATTGAGGCATGCTTTAAGCCTTGGTAAGAAGAGAAATATGCCAAATTCTCAGTTCATTTTCGACAATTGGAAAAGGGTGCAGTATTTCTCACTGAGTTTCTGTTTGGTTTTTGCCCATGGTGATTCCCAATGACAACATTTCAAGGATCATATTTGATGTTTTTCTCTTCATTTTGTGAATTTATCCGGCTATCGTGGGGAGAACTACCACCGTACATGTTTTTCTGCAAGATCCTAAGAATGGTCTGATCGTAAGAAGGTGGCTCACAGCAATCATCGGGCAAGTTTTGCAGTTGCCAGAGAATAGTGGGGAAAGGACAAATGCCCCTACCTGCTGATGATGCTCACAGACTGGTCATTGTGGTTTTATATCGTCTGATTGAAGAATACCTGCATCTTGTTGGAAGACACACTGATGTGTGCACATTCCTAAGGGATCTGAGAAACAATGCAGCACTAAATTAAATCTTGAGAGGCGTCATACTGCAAATAAATGCTTATTCTGTGAGAGCTTCGAGGTCCGGATGAAACTTTCCTTCGAGGGACAGATTGAGAGGTTGCTGGTCAGACAGAACTTTTGTTTCATGCTGAAAGAAATTCATCATGTCATCTGATCTAAGGCAGATTCGAGGAATCGACTGGGAACTGGTGTATGTTGTTCAACTTGTTTAGATTTACTGAAGTCGGTTTTTTTCTTGCTGGAGAGGCATCCACATTTCATCTGGTTAAAGACTTGTTCCAGGGATACATCAAGAATTTTTTCCGTCCTTGCACAATAAAGAGGGGTAGCGTTAGTAGTAACATCGTTATGCCAGATTCTGGGAGATGTCCACAGTGTGAAAGAAGTCGTTGCTGTAAATGGTCATACTTATGCATCATTTATGCTTGTGTCTTGTTCATAATAATACTGCTCTCTCTCAAAGTACGTACGTCATATCGCATAAATGTACATGGAGCTAAGACTCCTGTGAATCTTCTTGAGCAGAAGGAAGGTAAAATCGTGGCAACTACTAGGCATCCAAGACTCTATCTGAGATAAGTGTCACTAACAATCATTCACATGCAAGAAGTGTCTTAAAGACCCTTTTAGGACAGGTTTGGCAAGACAGGCAGGAAAAGAGGTTGGTGGACAGTGAGCCTATACAGGTAATGCATGCAATTACACCTGGTCTTGTGTTAAATGACCCAAAGATGATTCCCAAGAGACAGTTGCACATGGAGATTTTGCGAGACATTTTCTTGCCTAAATGGTATGTTGAGAGGATCAAACTTTCTGAACTTTCTCCTACTCAGGGAAATCATGTAGTTGCACTTATGATCAACCCAGTTAGGAGTTATGCTAACACACTTCATAAAATGATTATGGAAGGTCACATGAGAAGAATGAGGCCTAAAAGAAGCACCAGCGAGGATGTTTTCGAACTAAATGATTACCTGGACAGTACAGCTCACTTGGGAAACAACATATGGTACCAACATATGAACGAAGTGGGAACAAGTATTTCGAAGGAGGAATGCTTTGTGTGTGTACTCCTGCCTTACAGTATGGAAAATCCAAGATCTTCATAGCTGTCGAAATAGATGTCCAGACATCTCATTGTCTTTTACACATAGCACTTTGCAAAACAAGAGGCCCGTTCATGGTCCGAGATGCCTACCTCAAATGGGCAACTGAATGGACAGAACCAGATGAGGATGACTATATCCAAGATACAAAGACAAGAAAGAGAGCTCATACCAAGAATCATGTGATCAGATACGAGAAGCCTGGAGTGAAAGGAGCTGGAATCAGATGTGAAGTAAATAGAAGAGTGGAGCGTCCAGGAAAATCTGCAGAAGACATTTAAAGATGGAAGAACGGAGGACAGAGGCAGATCTGGGGATCAGTGTTATCACCAGACAAATAGGAAGAAGGAGTGGTAATCTGCAGAGCCTGGGTGGTCATTGGTTGTTAAACACCTGCCATTGATATTGTACAGAATGGCTGGCTGCAAGCCATTATTGCCAAGACTTGCTAAGCTACTGACTTGGGTCGAAGACAGAGGAGGACCCTTGCAGATTGTGCCCTTGGAACGTTCAAAGCTGTGCTTCAGAAATAAGTTGGAGAGAATCAGAACTGAGGTCGAATATTTAATGTACCAGGGATGATACATGGAAAATCAGTAATCATGGATCATTATTGGGCTTGTGGATCCAGTGCATACATTAAGCTACCCAAAGATTGGGGAGGACGATGCTCATTAGTGAATGTCCATGTTCCGGTGATTCCAAAAAGTGATCTGAATCTTGACAGTTTTCCAAAGGCAGATGCTCACCTGAGGAAGAAGAGATCTGTGGAGCTGATGAAGAGGATGAAGAGGGAGAACTACTGTTCAGCTAAGTCAATAGAAGCTTTTGACTCTATTCCATATGAGCACAGGGTGTTCTGCCAGACCTCATCAGTGTTCACCTTAATTTTCATGGCCGAGAATCCAGGTTGGAGCAAATACCACGTGGCTGCAGATCACCAGATAGGAATTGCTACAGATGATCAACACTACCATAAAAAGGTTCAATGCTATCAGAGAAGAGATGAGAGCCATACGACTGATGACTGTTCAGAACAGATACGTCCTGGACATAATTACAGCTATGGATGGAGGTGTTTGTGCAAAAATTGGAGAATCATGCTGCACATTTATACCTTCTCATGATGAAGTGAATGGAACCTTGACAGAGGCCATAGACATGCTGACAAAGCTCCTTGGTCAGATGATAGATGAAGTAGAAGACATTGCTTATGACAGCTGGTTTGGATCGCTCTTTTCTTGAATTCCACAATGGATGGCAGACATGTTCAAGTTTCATGGAGCTGTTTTGGTGTTGCTTGGATTCTGTGATCAGGATAATAATCTCACAATGCAAGAGGACAGCAAAGAAAGCGATAGGGATGAAGATCATGATCGATGTCGAATCAGGATGGAAAGCCTGAGACATAACAGATGAAGAGATCAGAGACTTTATGAAGGCCAGTATTCATGCACCTGAGCGGACAAAGTTCCTGTATCCAAAGAAACATAAGAATTATGTAGGAAGATGGATCTATTGCAGTCCAGGTGGACAATGCAATCTCATGACATGAAACAAAGATGAGCACGTCAAATCAGCAGGATGCCTAAAGGGTGTCATAAAGAAATGGATCCCAAAGAAGCTCTTTTTCAGAAGAGGATGCCTGGATGTGAAAGATGATGAGAGAGTGGTCGATGAATCGCCCAGAGGGGGGAGTGTAGAGGAGGAGCCAAATACCCCCACCTCAACCGTTCTGCTCCTATTGCCTGTATGTTGGAAACCAGAGTATGTGACATACACAGAGCAGTTGAAACGACAAAGGCCAAAGGAAATCCTAGAGGCAAGATTCCCATTGAGGAAACCATATCTGCAAACAAGTAGATATGATGGTTGTTTAAATGAGATTCCTGAAGAAGCAGAGCAAATTAAGGGCCGAGGTGAATGGTGACGTCACCAACCATCGCCAAGTAAACTTCACACAGAGCTGAGCTGAGGTACCAAGAAGAGATGCAGAGACTATAGAATGCAGTTATTCTATAAGGCATCAAGAAAGTACCAAGGATAAGTGAAATCTTGGGATCAAGGTGAAGAAGCTTATGCCACAGAAACAGATGAAGACATTAAGTCATTTTACACATGTACAGATGCAAAATAAACGAAAGCAGACGAAGTAATCTGGAGGCTAGCTTTTTAGTGAGTAGATGTCATCAATGATATTTGTAATGTGATCTTTGATGTCCTGGGTGTTGGTCTTAGCAGTGCACGGTGGTGGCGCGAGTTATGGTTGCTTAGCTTACCATAACTGGTGAATTACAGAGGTTTTTCGATTTTAATTGTAACCATAACGTCCTTTTAACAACGTTTATTTACTGAATTTCATAGGTTTTTATTAGTGCAACTTAACCATAACGTCCCTTTAACAAAGTTTTTTCATTGAATTTCATAGGTTTTTATTAGTCCAATTTAACCAAAACGTCCCTTTAACAAAGTTTTTTCAGTGAATTTCATAGGTTTTTATTAGTCCAATTTAACCAAAACGTCCCTTTAACAAAGTTTTTTCAGTGAATTTCATAGGTTTTTATTAGTGCAACTTAACCATAATGTCCCCTTAACAAACTTTTTTCATTGAATTTCATAGGTTTTTATTTGTGCAACTTAACCATAACGTCCCCTTAACAAAGTTTTTTCATTGAATTTCATAGGTTTTTATTAGTGCAGCTTAACCATAAAGTCCCTTTGACCAAGTTTTTTCAGTGAATTTCATGGGTTTTTACCAGTGCATGCTATTTTCCTACAACTTACTAATATCATACTTACCAAATATAACAATATTTGTGTCCAATTTACAAAGTGTCACCTTAAAACTCTGTCTGCCATTTCCCACCTTCTACAATCCTTTTTAACACTTCTATACACTTTTTGCAACTATTTGAACTAGTTTTGCATCAGTAGACATCTCCGAACATCTGACTTCATTGCAGACCTTCCGGACAGTGCCACATGAACATACGCTGGCGCGCGGCATGATGACGTGTCCGAGAACCCGTCCGCACTGCACAATAAGATCCATCTTTCGCGGACAGTTCGGAACTGCATTTTCTACTGACATAGGAACTTTCAACCTCAAAATTTCCCTAGCACACCCCCCTACACCTTTTCGTACTCATTATCCATTACCAATCTAGTACACAGTACATACTTGGAAGAAATTTATCAAAACTGCTATTTATCTTAAAAATGGCATCAGTTATTACCATCCCTCCTCCCCAAGAACCACCACCACCACCACCAGCTGGAGGACCTTCACAACAAAAATAGCGCAGCACTCTCAAAGACAATGAAGAGGACCAAGAAGATGAGGTAGAGGAAGTGCCTACTTCTAGCACCAAGATCGAATCATGGGTGTGCCAGTTCGTTGCTACTGGTGGGAGTGTACCAAAGGCAAAAGCTACCAAAGTGAAATGCACTGTGTGCAATTTTGTACTCAGTCGCAGACTACCTGGGCAGTACTCCTACGGGACCACCTCCATGCGCCGCCACACCAAATCCAATGACTGCAATGCTCTCAGAAAGGTTATTCCTTTCTCACCAAGTAGTAAGCTGTCTTCCTCCACCTCATCTTCCTCAACAAATACTGTAACCACACAGCCTGATATCTACGGGCATTGGTGCGTTATTAATAAATAAATAAATAAGGAGGGTTACGGACCATTATCGTCCATTGCAGCCTCTGAAATGGCGAATAAAGGCCATTAGCACCCCTGGTTCCCAAAGCGGGAACCCAGGGTGCTAAAACATAGATTTTTCTTCCCATAGCGGGACGCCTGCGGCGTCGCGCTGTAAAACGGAAGGATTATTCTTCCTACAGCGGGACACCTGGAAGGAAAATCCTTTTCCAAGACAGCCAACATGGAAAGAGAAGGCGGGGCTCCATACACAGCCCCTCTTCCCTTGCCATGGCAGCCCGCAAAACCCTATGCACATATTACCACAAGCACTTTTTTCCCTTTCAAACCTATCCTACCTTCGAATAACTTTACCACATAGCTGATCCCAGGTAGACATAGCCACTTTAACACCATTTCCCGTCCCTAGCGGTCATGGCCAGTAGCCAGATTGTCCATGTCATAACCTTATGCCATGACCCAGACAATCTGGCTACTGCCCACGGCCACAGGCTATACCTCAGTCACCAAAGGTATATGACTATTTTTTGTAACTACATTATTACACTTGTCAAAAAATAAAACACGGGCACATTTGCCAAACCATGCTTTAATGTCCTTGCCAATGCTCCTCACGGGTTTGCTCGAAATCCACCCATGTTTTATATTTTTTAAAGTGTCAAAATGTATGTACATACAATAGTCATATAGCTTAGCCCCCACTCGACAAAATCCATTCAGTCTTTACACAAACATTGAAGGTTTGCGGGGTAATTCATAGAATTCAGCGCACAAGTGGCGCACGCGGCTGGCGCACAGTGTGCGCGTGCCACAGTCTGCGCCAGCCGCGTGCGCCAAAACCCATTTCGGCACACAGCGTATTCATGGATTTTAACATCCCTAAGCAGCCGTGGCGCAGAGTGGTGCAGCGACCCTGCAGCAACGCCAGCTATGCCCCAACCCCGCCCCGTGCGCCATGAACAGCGCACAAATCCAGTACATGGCGCACAGGGCAGTGGACCAGCACACAGCCCCCCCCAACCACGAAAACACGTGTAAATCTCCCTGCGCACCCCTCGGAATACACGTACCCCGCTCGCGCTAGGCCAATCGCGTGTAAAACTCCCCGCGCACCCCTCGGAATACACGTACCCTGCTCGCGCTAGGCCAATCGCGTGTAAAACTCCCTGCGCACCCCTCGGAATACACGTACCCTGCTCATTCACGGGAAGTTACACACGCGATAGGCCTAGCGCGAGCGGGGTACGTGTATTACTGGGGTTCGTGGGGAGTTTCTCATGCGGTAGGCCCTGTGCGAGCGGGGCACATGCATTTCTGGGGTTCGCGGGGAGTTGCACACGCGGTAGGCCCTGTGCGAGCGGGGCACGTGTATTACTGGGGTTCGCGGGGATTTTCACACGTGGTAGGCCCTGTGCGTGGGGGGCACGTGTATTACTAGGGTTTGCGGGGAGTTTCACACGTGGTAGGCCCTGTGCGAGGGGGGCATGTGTATTACTAGGGTTCGCGGGGAGTTTCACATGCGGTAGGCCCTGTGCAAGCGGGGCACGTGTATTTCTGGGGTTCGTGGGGAGTTTCACACATGGTAGGCCCTGTGCGAGTGGGGCACGTGTATTACTGGGGTTCGCGGGGAGTTTCACACGTGGTAGGCTCTGTGCGAGTGGGGCAAGTGTATTACTGGGGTTCGTGGGGAGTTTCACATGCGGTAGGCTCTGTGCGAGCGGGGCACGTGTATTACTGGGGTTCGCGGGGAGTTTCACACGTGGTAGGCCCTGTGTGAGTGGGGCATGTGTATTACTGGGGTTTGTGGGGAGTTTCACATGCGGTAGGCTCTGTGCGAGTGGGGCACGTGTATTACTGGGGTTTGCGGGGAGTTTCACATGCGGTAGGCTCTGTGCGAGTGGGGCACGTGTATTACTGGGGTTCGCGGGGAGTTTCACACGCGGTAGGCCCTGTGCGAGCGGGGCATGTGTATTACTGGGGTTCGCGGGGAGTTTCACATGCGGTAGGCCCTGTGCGAGTGGGGCACGTGTATTTCTGGGGTTTGCGGGGAGTTACACACGGTAGGCCCTGTGCGAGCGGGGCACATGCATTTCTGGGGTTCGCGGGGAGTTGCACACGCGGTAGGCCCTGTGCGAGCGGGGCACGTGTATTACTGGGGTTCGCGGGGAGTTTCACACGTGGTAGGCCCTTTGCGAGGGGGGCAAGTGTATTACTAGGGTTCCCGGGGAGTTTCACATGTGGTAGGCCCTGTGCGAGGGGGGCACGTGTATTACTAGGGTTCGTGGGGAGTTTCACACGCGGTAGGCCCTGTGCAAGCGGGGCACGTGTATTTCTGGGGTTCGTGGGGAGTTTCACATGCGGTAGGCCCTGTGCGAGCGGGGCACGTGTATTTCTGGGGTGCCCAAATGAATTGGCAGTGTGTGTCCTCCCAGGTGTGCCCTCACACCCCTCCCCAGGGCCTGCAGGCAGACCACAACACAGGGGAACACACTGAACCCCTGGCCATGCCCTAGAGGCAGCCCATCCACCCTGGCAAAGCTCCCCAGCCAGCCCACATGTCACCACGCACAAGTGAGCACTGACTTATGTCCTCCCACCCACTCACCCACCCACCCGTGAAGGGCACATGCCAGCAGGCACCCATCCACGTAATCCCCACCCAAAGCAGTGAAGGGCACCTGTCAGCAGGCCCCCACTCATGTCCTCCCACCCACCCACCCAGCAGTGAAGGGCACCTGCCAGCAGGCCCCCACTCATGTCCCCCCCAACACGTCAACATGACCCACAATCATGGCCCTCATGGCCACCCAAATCCCACCGCACGCCACCTCTGCCCAAATAACCAACCAAGCATAACATACACCCCACATTGAAATGCCCATTACATGAAACAACCCAAATGGCATGTATGTACATCAACACATGTCCGTCAACTCACACAATGGGTGCCAGTGAATGTGAAAACCCACATCGTGACATGCATGAAACCAATGAGAGAATACCACACATTGAAGTATGGGAAAAAATGTATTGAACAAAAAATGTGGTGAAACAAATTCAAAGACCAAACAACGGACATAAGGAAAACAATGCAGAATGTCACATAATGATAAAAAAAGGAAATCAGAATCCAAAATATATGAAATCAAAAATGTCTCCAAAGTCTCCCTCCAACAAAGCAAATCCAAACAGAAATGAAAAAGTAAAATCCATTGCTCCATGGAAAAATCAAAAAAGAAAATGCTGACAAATCCACACTCCAACTATTTACAAGGATGAAATCCTGGGTCCATGAGCCCAACTGTCCAAATGAAACAATGAAGAACTATATACAAAAATGTGGGGTATTGTCCAAGTGCCCCAAAAAAAAAATGAAAACAAAAATGAAACCTAACACTAACTAACTGACTATTTACAATGGCAGTGGGCTAGTCCGTCGGCTCACTTTTTTGATGTCCCGGGACAGGGCATCATCGAACTCCCACTCAATGTCCTGGAGGCGGTCCTCTTCCATGGCCCCTAGGATTCGCAGGGACGATGACATGTTGACCTCCAACTCCCTGCAAATTGCTGCGAGGCACTCGGCCCGCCTCAGTGCCCTCCGCATGGAGTTCTCCGCCCTGACCATTGTGAGCGTGCCTCTTCCGCCCGCTGCCGCTCCGCATCTATGATGTGGCCCAACCGCTGCCGCACGGAAGACACTTGCAATCCTGGGTCCTCCTGCCCTCTGGCCGATGCCTACTCCTCCGATGTTGAAGGCCCCGAGCCATCATTGCTCCCACCATGTTGCTGCTGCTGCTGTGCCTGTGCCTGCGCTCTGGCTCTTGCTGCCTGCACGTCCTCCTCCGGCTGGGGTGCCGTTGTCGTGGTGGCCACCCCTGCTGGACGTCCGACTCCCGACTGTGGCAGGGATGTGTCCTCCACCAGCCTGGCCGCTGGGTCAGAGGCTGTTCCACAGGGTACCCAGGTGATACATGGGTGGGAAGATGGCATGGAGGACGAGTGGCGCGTAGAGGGTTCAGGTGAGGAGGGGGTCCAGATGATCCAGCACATGGAGAAATCCAGCCCTGGTGACCCATCCCAGTACGTCAACGTGGTCAAAGAGGCATCCAAGATGACGTGCAGTGTCTTCACGAAAACACCGCAGGTCACCTCGCATGCCCCGTTGATGCAACGCTATCCCAGCCAGGACAGGCTCAACCTAGTCCCGGATAGCCACGTCCGCAGGGAGAGGAAGGCCAGTTGTTGTGCGCCCATCCCCTCCCTGAAAACGGGTCTGGACGTAGGCATCCCTGCTGGTGCCGGATGATGCAGTCACAGGATCAGGGACAGGATTACACACAGGCACCTCCGCGGCAGCCTGTGCTGCCTCCTGTCCCTGCACTGCACCACTGGCACCAGTGGAATCCCCACCTCCAGACCCCATGTGTGTCCCTTCCAAGGCCTCCTCCTCCTCCAAACCCCCCACCAACCTGGATGACTCCATGCCATCTTCCTCCATCGGACCCTGTGGGGTCTCAGCTGCCCCTTCTGCTGCCGAGGAGTCCATCTCCAACCTCTGCCTCTTAGACCTACCCTCGGCAGCTGCGGCCTGGGACGTGGCACCAGACTCCTCACTCCCCGAAGAGATGACAATCTGGGAGGGGAGCCGGGCCTTGCGTCTCCGGCTGGTGGTGCGATCCCTGCCGCCTTGCTCCACAGCACCCTCTCCGCCCTTTTCATCAGTTGACGCTGCAGACAGGGAGAGATAGAACACAGGCATCAGGGCACTGTACAATGGACTGATACACACATGACAGTTGTACATGAGTGGCCGTGTCAAACTTCAGACATGGCATCACACTCCCTAACACACATGTCATTTCTACTCACACACATGAGCAATTACACAGCAATATTGCACCAGGCAGCACCATCCATACACATACAACAGCATCAGCATCCGAAGGTGAGCCTGACATCACATGAAACACGGGGAGTGCACAACACATGCACACACACCAACACACTTACATGCATGTGTACATGTCCACCAACTGTCACAGTGATGAGATGGCCATTCATGTCACATCTGGCATTCAGCCTTCTACATGTCAGTGCCACATGCATCCATGTTGCATCACAGTTGCACACTTGTCAAATACACACACATGCACACAGTGCAGATACATGCAGCTGGAATCACCATCCATGTGTGACACCACAACCATGCCAAAGTACATACACAGCAATGCAAACATGTGTGCTCCCACACCTGAATTTGGCCTGCATGCTTACCAACACATACACCATCCATGTGTCTCACACATGAGAGGACTCACATGTATCAGCCTCACGCCCCTGTACATACACATCCATACATGGCCCTACAAAAACACATGTATAACCTGCACACTACTGGCACACCACAACACGCACAGCGTCCAATCAGTATGCATGTACACTTACCGCTCAACTCCAGACGGGTCTGCCTCTCAAGGACCTGGACGTGGAGCACTGGGCGTATGCGTTTCAGCACCCTCATTTGGTGGTCTGACAGCTGGCCCCGGCACCCCTTGGCATCCGCTGCCTTCAAGAGGCGCTGGGCCTTGTCGAGGGTCCTGGACCTGAAGTCCTCCCAGCGCTTCCGGACATGTTTGATGTTGCGGATTGCCACCCCCTCCTTGTTGATGGCAGTCACGATGTCCATCCAGATCCTGGTCCGTCCTTCATTGTCGGAACTTCCAAAGAGGGCATCATACTGTCCCAGGACTTGCTCCACCAGAACACTAACTTCCCTGGCACTGAAGCTGGTGGCCCTCTGCCTCTCTGGCTGAGGGTTGCCAGTGGTGCCAGATGGTGCTGTGCCCTACATGGCAACCCCAGAGGGAGGTGTGGGTGGGCAACTGGGTCCTGGGGCTGGGCTGTGGAGCGATGGTATCCCAGTCGGGAGTCTTCAGTTCCAGCAGGGGTGGTCACAGCAACTGCACCCCTGGCTGACATGCAGGCAGCAAATAGCAGGGCACGTGGGCAGCAGGCAGGTAGGAAGCAGCAGATGGCAGGTGGGAGCATGCTCGGGGCTCTCGGGGGCAGTAATTCGGCCTTCTGGGCAGGAGCGTGGTCTTCCGTGTGTTGTCGCGTGGCCAGCTTGATACGGAGTGATTTGGCACGTGAAAAAAATTGCACGTCAGCGTGTAATTTGAGGAAAGGCCCTTAGTGTGTAAGCGCGTCTGTGACGTTTCGCGCGCAGATGTTTTCCTAGGGACTGGTGCATAGTAAATCAGCACGTGAAGACACAGCACGTACACAAATTAATTGGACCAAAGGCCCTTCAGCGCGTAAGCGCGTCTGTGACGTGACGCGCAAGGGCGTTTCCCTCAACACGGGTGCATGTTCATTGTACACATGCAAAAACTGCACGTCCGAGTCTCAGCTCGTGTAATTGGACGAAAGGGCCTTAGCGCGTACACGCGTAAGTGACGTTGTACGTGTGGGCCGGTTGAAAAGGTACGTGTAGGACGCCATTTTCTTGCATGTGCTTATCGTGGAGAGCGAGGGGGTGAATTTTGTACTTCTAGTCGGTTCACATGCGATTACTTCACAACGGTTCAAGTTCGTACTCCCTATTACCTCTGACAGCGTTCAATTCTTATTTTGGCCTGTTTCCTCAAACAGCGTTCACTTCTTCTTTTGTCCTGTTTCCTCAGACAGCGCATAATTCTTCTTTTGGCGGGCGTGTTGCCAACGTGTCTTTTTCACGTACTTTTCCAGGCATGCGGTGAGTCGCGCACGTATTTACCAACTGTGCATGCCCCGTGTGTCGCGTACCCCTTCAGAGGTCAGTGTAGGCTGCGTGTATTACTCGTACGCTTATTTTTGTGTTTCTGGGTGCCACGGCGTATTGCGGGTTCATTTTTCCACGCATGTGGTCTACGAGGGGTTGCATGCACGTTCATTTTTGTTTTTGGGGTGCCTGTTCGTTGCGTGACCCGTCATCTTCCCCCAGGGGTCACAGACAGCCTTGCTAGAGCACTAGGGTACGAATTCCATCTAGTACCCTACCCATTTCACCCCCAATTGCCCAGGACAATTGTTTACTGCTAATCCCATATGCACAACAACATCAGTGCCATGGTTGGGAGGCGACCAAGCGGTAAGGGAGGCAAAGGTGGCCGACGTCCAAAAGGGTGTGGTGGGCGCAGTAGGGGACGTGGCCAGGATTTGCAGGGTGCTCCTAGACCCCCGTGTGTGGAGGACCAATCAGGGACACCCATGCCCCCCCGTGGTTGTGGGAAACGTAGCTGACACCATCCCAGCTCAGCCCTTGTTGGACCAGCCCATTTTGGCACCTGAACCGGCACAGGATGACTCCCAGGCTGACTTCCAGGTCAGCAAGTCTAAGCGACGTGTGGCGGTGCAAGTTGCTGTCACCAGGCCACGTGGATCTGGGGCAACAATGTCATCTGCTGCCCCAAGTAGGCAGGGTGGGGAGGCTGCAAGGGCAGCTGCAGCTCTAGCCACCCCAGCTCTGAGTCTCCCAGCCGGGACAGTGTTGGTCCAGGTCCATCAAACCGACGTTGGCCCTGCCAACATCACCCTGCAGCCAATGCCTGCACCAAGACCTATGGTCATTGTGCATTCGCACACTCCTAGTACCCAGTCCACCGGCGCTTCTGCCCCTACTGACCAGAGCGGCGTAAGCCACTCAGGATCCGCACCACCTTTGAAAAAGAAGAAGGGTGCTCTGGCAGTACAGGCAGAGACCCCAGACACGGCTACACACTCCGGCACGTCAAGGAAGCCTAGCTTTAATGTTGCCGAACTTGATGCACTTGTGGCCTATATGTCAGCACATAGCCGTGAAATGGTGGTGACTGCAGGGTGCAAGACCACACCTGGTCAATGTACGGCACACTGGCAGACCATCGCGGACATCATTAGTGCCCTTGGATTTGTGAGGCGCACAGCTGATGATTGCTACAAGCGGTGCAATGACCTGAAACACAGAGCAAAGAACAAGCTGGCCTCAAATCATGCCTCTACTCTGGTGACTGGCGGTGGGTCTCCACCAGAGGACAACCAACTCACTGAACATGAGTCTGTTGCTGGAACCTTCGTCACAGAGGAACAGATCCAAGGAATGGGAGACCTACCAGATTATGACGCATTGTCCGGTGAGTGCCCATGCATGTGTGTGTAATCCATGTGTATGTTGTTTGGGTGACAGGTTATGATTGAGTGCCTGGTGAGGGTGTGTACTCCTGAGTGGTAGGGGTCACCCATGTGCTTCCTCCAAAACATTCACCGGCCTTGAATTTGGGTATGACAGTATCCCTTCTGCCCACAGTAGCCAATTAGCGCAACATTACTGCAGTTGCCCTTGAACTGTCATCTTACAACAACATTGTTCAGATTTTTCAAGGGTTCATTCAGGCTGATTGTTTCAATTCTCTAATTTTTGCAACACATTTATCAGCCCTAATGCCACATATGTGACATGCTTCTGTCATTGATTACACCCCTCATTGCCCACATTTGTTACCTTCTCATGTGAATGATTAGACCATTCAGGCTGATTGAGTATTGGCCTGCTCACATTAATTTTTGGTGCCTGTTTGAATGTGGTACATGATTGTTGTTTCCTGTCATGTTGAAGTGACCAACCATTGATGTGTACATCTGCCTGCCATCACTGTACTATTGTACACTGGATGTGTTGCAGTGTGTGGCACATGCGTATTTTGTCACACTATGTAGCAGTTTTTCATCTAATCATGTCCATCTCGCATGGATGGGTGACAGTACTCATTCACTGACATATGGCTGTACTTGTCAAATGTACCATGGCTATGCTACATGCCATCTGTGTGCTGGCATGTGTCATGTATGTGTATTGGACATGCCACTCACAGGCTAATGTGTGATGGCAGTGCTACCCAGCATGCAGCAAATGTGTTGCTTTTCCATCTTGGTGTCATCAGTATCTGCTTTTTGCCTCCCCTTCCAACTCATGGACAGTGCATGCATGCCAGGGTGATAGTTATGTGGGGCATGTGTAAATCATGTACTGGATCTCTGGCTTGTCAGGCCTATGTGTGTGCTATGGTGCTAATGCCTGTTTCCATTTTTTGTCTTTCATGTTTTTGCAGGTGATGACGCACTTGATGCTGTTGAGGTTCAGGAGATGGTGCATAACCAGGAGGAATCTCAGGCATGACCGGGCACCAGTGGGGGACGTGGTGTGGTGGTGGGTGAAAACCAAATCTTACTGCAGACCATTCTGTCCAGGGGTGTCTCTGGGTGCACCTCCCCAGACCTCTATTCAGGTGCTGAATTGGATGATGAGACTTATGTGCCGTCGCAGGTTGTCACGCCGCCCAACCCGGGCTTGTTCCAGCCCACTTATCTGATGCGGCGTGCGACGCCTTGGAGGGTTTACCCCAGCTTTTGCCTGGGGGGTACGGGGCGGTCCTGGGTACCGGTTGCTCCTGGATCTTTGGGACGCTTGGTCTCGCGCGTACGCGGTCGGCCGCTCCGGTTCCCGCGCTCTTCCGGGTTCCCGGGGCGTGCCGTTCCGCGCATGCGCGGCCGACCCCTTCCCGCTTTCCGCGCATGCGCGGTACACGATGTTCTTGGCTCCCGGCCGGTTTGCGGCCCAGGCCTCGCTTTGGGCCTCCCAGCACCTGGGAAACAGCACGGCTTGCGTTCCAAGCCTCCCGGGTGTGGGAGGCCCTACTTAAGGAGCCCGGCGGTTTGATCAAACCGCGTCTCAACGTGGTCTGACCGGATCGTTGTTTTGCTCCTGCCTTGACCTGAGTTCCGCTCTGTCCTGCCTGGTCTTTCCAGTCCCTTCTTTATAGACCTACCCTTCCTTGCCCGGGTAGGGGGTCTCCCTGGTTCCCTTCTCCTTGCTCCCTTCCTGCTGGGGTGGTTCCCCCCCTTCTCAGTTGTTCTCTGTTCTTCCTCTGGGTTCTTGGTCCTCCTTGGTTCCCTTACCTTCCCGCCTTCCCTTGCATTCTGCTGCCTCCTGGATTCCTGCTCCTGGATTCGACTCGCAACTCTGCTTGCTCCAGTTGTCTGCAGAGAACTTCTAGCCAAAGACCATCAGGCTCCCCCTGTCAGTGCTTGCACTGTCCTGATGCCACATTAATCAGGGGTGAGCTAACCTGTGGCATCGGGAGCTGGTTCACCTCCAGTCCAGTATCCATTTGGACGGGAGTTGGGCTGGTTCCTTGTGTCACTCTCACATCACCACAGAACTTCTGGCATTCTGGCATCGTCTACTAAGCCGACTACCGGACGAACAGGTACGCTGCGCCCTAGTGACGCCATCTTTAACAGATTGAGACGCCAGGCTTCAGGCTCTTCAGAATCGAAGATGGATGAGGACACCAGTCTTCGTGATGAGATGCAGGCCTTACGTGCTGAGATGATTGCACTCCGCCAGGAGAACCAAACCCTACGCCAGATGGTAACCCAGAGCTCAAATGTTGTTCCTCCACCTGAGAGCGCTATGGCACACACCACTCCCATCAAGTTCGATGGAGACCCCAGACGTGTGGGGGAATTCTGCAACCATTGCCGGATACATTTCCTGTATCGTTCAGCCCACTTCAATAACGATAAAGCCAAGATTGGATATATTTTGGGCAATTTGTCTGGCAACGCTCTTGCTTGGGTGACACCGCTTGTGGTTTCTAACAGTCCCATTCTCGGCGATTTTGTGGCCTTTGAAAAGGCATTTCTGGAAGTGTTTCAGTCCCCCAATCTGGCTTCAGCAGCACAGAACCAGTTAATGGATTTAAAACAAGCCAACACAGACATAATCTCTTATATAGGCCGTTTTCGCCAACTAGCAACTGATTCCCAATGGCCTGAGATAACACAGAAGACCTTGTTTCGCCGTGGGTTAAGAGAAGAGTACAAGGACGAGCTGTTACACATTCCTGAACCCGAAGATCTACAGAAGCTCATTGAACAGGTGCTAAAGATTGATCAGAGATTGGCTGAGAGAAGAGGCGAAAGGCGCCGTTTTGAGAAATCGGACCTCAGACCTCCAATTCCGCCTGCTGGGACACCAGTATCCTCGAACACCACTCAGGAACCTATGCAGCTAGGCGCCGTAAGGGGCCCTTTGTCTGAGGAAGAAAAGAAGCGGAGGAGAAGCCAACTCCTATGTTTGTACTGCGGAGCCGCAGGTCATTTTCTGGGTACTTGTCCTCTACGACCAATCAAGAAAGGGGAAAACTAGGTTACCTGTCGTGCTCCGGAAAGGCCCCGACAGGTCTGATTAAACCACCAGTCCTTTCCTGCCCTGAATCTGTGTTTCCACCCATGTTGCCTGCAGTCCTAATGATTCTGAAGGTCAGTCTCAAGTGGCTGAATAAGACAGTCGAGATCCATGGGTTGTTGGATTGTGGGGCCTCTGGGAACTACATCGATGAGCGCTTTGCCATCAACAACGGCATACCATTGCTTACCAAAGAAGAAGCGATTCCAGTAGAAGTCATTGATGGAACCCCATTGGCTTCTGGCCCCATACGACTACATACTGTGGGTATGTTGTTACGCATCAAAGGACATGAAGAGAGAATCGCGCTGGATGTTATAAGGACACCTTCATATCAAGTGGTCTTGGGGCTACCTTGGCTTCAGCGACACAACCCCACAATAAACTGGGAGACACGTACTCTGGAGTTCACCTCCTCTTTTTGCCTTCAAGAATGCTGTAGCCCTAACACGTCCTCAGAGATGTCCGTCTCGACAGCCTTAGTCCCAGGTAGAGAATCATCTGGTTTGTGTTCCTTGTCTATGATACTGTCTGAATATGCTGACTTGATGTCAGTATTCTCCGAACCAAGGGACATCGCACTGCCGCCTCACAGGCCTTTTGACTGCTCCATAGACTTGGTTTCCGGAGCCGTGATGCCACATGGAAAGGTGTATGCCCTCACCCAGTCTGAAAAACAGGTCCTCCGGGATTATCTCGATGATTGCATCAAGAAAGGATACATCGTTCCTTCCAAGTCACCTGCAGGTTTCCCATTGTTTTTTGTGAAGAAAAAGAAAGGCTCTTTACGGCCTTGTATTGACTACCGCCAACTGAACGACATCACCCTTAAAGACAGGTACCCGTTACCATTGATCCGGAATATCATGGAGTCCTTACGTTCAGCCAGGGTCTTTACTAAATTAGACCTCCGCGGAGCCTATCATCTTGTCAGAATCAAGGAGGGAGATGAATGGAAGACGGCTTTCAAGACACCTTTCGGGCACTATGAATACAGGGTAATGCCCTTCGGGCTGTGTAACGCCCCGGCTGTCTTCCAACGGTTTATGGACTATGTTTTCAGTGACTTAATTGGCATCTCTGTTTGGGTGTATTTAGATGACATCTTGATCTACTCCGACAACCGAGAGGAACACATCTCCCACGTTCGTGTAGTTCTCCAACGATTGTTACAACATCATCTGTTTGCCAAGGCTGAGAAATGTTCCTTTCATCGGGATGAGATGGAATTCCTGGGATATGTAATCACTGGTACAGGAATTAGCATGGATTCCGGTAAGGTCTGGGCTATTCAGAACTGGAAACAACCACAGGACGTGAGATCACTTCAGCGATTTCTGGGATTCGCAAACTTTTATCGGCGTTTCATTCCGCAATTTTCACGTCTCACAGCTCCATTGACGCGTCTGACCAGTGTAAAGATACCCTACCTCTGGGATACTGAGGCATCAGTGGCGTTCGATGCCTTGAAGTCTGCATTCTGTACTGCACCTGTACTTTGTCATCCCAATGATGAGATACCTTACATCGTCGAAGCCGATGCTTCCAGCTTTGCTGTTGGCGCAGTCCTGTTGCAGAAACATCCCTCTACGGGTGACGAACATCCTGTGGCCTATTACTCACGCAAACTCTCTCCTTGCGAACAGAACTACTCAGTCATAGAAAGAGAGCTATTGGCAATCAAGACAGCGTTTGAGGAATGGAGGCATCATTTGCTTGGTGGTCGCTTTTCAGTAGAAGTCCGCACCGACCACCGCAACCTGCAGTACTTGCGATCTTTGCAGTGTCATACCGCCCGTCAAGCTCGATAGGCCTTTTTTTTCTCCCACTACGATTTCAACATCACGTACATTCCTAGTGCCCGGAACTTAAAAGCCGATGCTTTATCCCGCTCCTTGGAAAGAGAGGTGGAGGAGGTCAACCAACCCATTCCATTGATTTCCCCCAAGCACTTTCTTCTCACGATCTCTCCCCATTTGCAGAAGATCTTCCAAGAGACTCAGACAGACCCAGACCGCACCAATCTACTGAAAAGTCCACAAATCACGGAACGTGAAGGTTTTCTTTTCTTCCTACACCGGTTGTACATAGCATTGAGATCTCTTCGCTTGGACATTCTCCATGGGTTCCATGATTCGCAAGTAGGAGGTCATCGTGGCATCAAGGCGACCCAGGAGTTGATTGCCAGGCAGTTCTGGTGGCCAGGTTGGGCTAAGGAAACCAAACTATATGTGGAGAGCTGCCCAGTTTGCGCCCAGACCAAGACGCCCAGGAGAAGACCTTTGGGGTTGCTCAGACCCACTGAACTACCACCCTATCCCTGGCATACCATAGCCACTGATTTCATCGTCGAGCTTCCACCATCAGAGGGACACACCTGCATCATGGTAGTGGTGGGTTGTTTCACTAAGTCTGCGCATTTCATTCCATTTTCCAGGATTCCTACTTCCTCTCAAATGGCTTTGGCTTTTCTGCATCACATCTACCGTTTACATGGGTTACCAGAGAAGATCATTTCGGATCGTGGGTCTCAGTTCCTCTCCTCCTTTTGGCGTCAGTTGTGCGGCCACCTTGGAATACGCAGAGCTCTGAGTTCGGGTTATCACCCGCAAACTAATGGGCAGACTGAAAGAACGAATCAGACCTTGGAGCAATACTTACGTTGCTACGCTAACGCCACCCAATCCAACTGGATGAAGTACCTGGATTTGGCGGAAGTTTCCTACAACAATGCAACCCACGCGGCCACTGCTGTCAGTCCTTATATTTGCTCTACCGGACAGCATCCTAAGCTGTTTCCCTTTTGTCCTGTGCCACCCAGTGCCGTCCCATCGGCAGACCAGATGGTCCGCGTTATCCAGAAGCAGCATGATTTGGCTCGGAGTGCCCTGGCAGATGCTCAACAGCGCATGAGGGAGCAGGCTAACCGGGGAAGGACCATTGAACCCAGATTTCAGGTGGGAGATCAGGTTTGGTTGTCGTCCAAGAACTTACCTGTACGTAATCTACCCACTAAACTGGCACCTCGGTTTTTTGGGCCTTTCAAGATTTCCAAGTGCATATCTGCAGTAGCTTTTCGATTGGTATTGCCCCAATCTTGGCGGGTACACCCAGTCTTTCACGTTTCCCTGTTAAAACCGTTTGTGAAAGACACGTTTGGATGTTCCAGCCCACGTCCAGCCTCAATCCAGGTTCAGGGGGTTCCGGAATTCGAAGTGCAGGAGATATGTGACTCCCGGATTCGTCGAGGTGTGCTCCAGTTTCTGGTAGATTGGAAGGGTTATCCTGCTTGTGACCGTACCTGGGAACCGCACGGTTTCGTGCATGCACCTCGCCTTGTCCGTGACTTTTTTCTCCGGTTTCCTTGGAAGCCTGGGGCCCCGGGTCTTTCTGGGAGGGGGCATGGTGTCACGCCGCCCAACCCGGGCTTGTTCCAGCCCACTTATCTGATGCGGCGTGCCACGCCTTGGAGGGTTTACCCCAGCTTTCGCCTGGGGGGTACGGGGCGGTCCTGGGTACCGGTTGCTCCTGGATCTTCGGGACGCTTGGTCTTGCGCGTACGCGGTCGGCCGCTCCGGTTCCCGCGCTCTTCCGGGTTCCCGGGGCGTGCCGTTCCGCGCATGCGCGGCCGACCCCTTCCCGCTTCCCGCGCATGCGCGGTACACGATGCTCTCGGCTCCCGGCCGGTTTGCGGCCCAGGCCTCGCTTTGGGCCTCCCAGCACCTGGGAAACAGCACGGCTTGCGTTCCAAGCCTCCCGGGTGTGGGAGGCCCTACTTAAGGAGCCCGGCGGTTTGATCAAACCGCGTCTCAACGTGGTCTGACCGGATCGTTGTTTTGCTCCTGCCTTGACCTGAGTTCCGCTCTGTCCTGCCTGGTCTTTCCAGTCCCTTCTTTATAGACCTGCCCTTCCTTGCCCGGGTAGGGGGTCTCCCTGGTTCCCTTCTCCTTGCTCCCTTCCTGCTGGGGTGGTTCCCCCCTTCTCAGTTGTTCTCTGTTCTTCCTCTGGGTTCTTGGTCCTCCTTGGTTCCCTTGCCTTCCCGCCTTCCCTTGCATTCTGCTGCCTCCTGGATTCCTGCTCCTGGATTCGACTCACAACTCTTCTTGCTCCAGTTGTCTGCAGAGAACTTCTAGCCAAAGACTATCAGGCTCCCCCTGTCAGTGCTTGCACTGTCCTGATGCCACATTAATCAGGGGTGAGCTAACCTGTGGCATTGGGAGCTGGTTCACCTCCAGTCCAGTATCCATTTGGACGGGAGTTGGGCTGGTTCCTTGTGTCACTCTCACATCACCACAGAACTTCTGGCATTCTGGCATCGTCTACTAAGCCGACTACCGGACGAACAGGTACGCTGCGCCCTAGTGACGCCATCTTTAACACAGGTGAGTGTTTCTGGCAGGGATTCTGTTCTGTCCAACCCATCTGCACCAGGGGTAGAACCCTCTATGGGGATGCCAGTGTTGGTAAGTCCGCCTTTGGCGGTTACGGATGCAGCGTCACACTCCACAACATCTGATCCTGTTCCTGGGCCAGCAGATCAGAGGGGGAATGCAGTCCTGCAGCCTCAGGCAGTGCCAGCACAGCAAGGTGCAGATCGCCGACGCCACCAGGCGATACTGTATGGGAAAACTCCATTTACAGTATAGCAGCCCAACAGGGAGCATCGGTTGAAATGATGGCTCAGGCAATGGAGAGGGTAGCCACTTCCATTCCCCCTGAAAGGCAGATGGAGCAACAACAGCAGGCAACAGACTCCGTTTGCCAATCACACAGGGAAGACATGTTGGCATCTAACACGGACCGATGGGCGGCACTGGAGTCTCTGCACGAAGCCATATCTATAGAGTCACAGGGCCACAGGGAAGCCCTGAGAGTAGAACTCCATAACCTCAGGGAGACTCTGGGTGAACTTGAGGCTTCCCGAAATTTAAGGTCAGAACAGTAGCTGGAGCAGCTCACACGTTCATTCTCAGCTGAGCTGCAGGCAACTCGGGAGGAGATCCGGGCATCATGGGAGGCCATGCATGCAGAAATGCAGGCAACCCGTCAGGTGCTGCATGGGGATCTACGTACTATAATCCTCCAGAACAAGACCTTCCACACCCGCATGCTTGCTGCCATGGAGGACCATACCAGGGCTTTGCGTGGGCTGCCTCCCATAGCACCACCACCTTCTGATGCAGCAGCAGAGGGTGATGAGAGCGACAGCAGCACTCCTCCTACACTAGCGTAGCCGTGCAGGCCATGAGCCCATGGAGGTATTTTTTTTTTCGCAACATCCAAGCAGGTGGCTGTTGGTGTGCACCCTGTCCTTGAACCTCCTGGGTGGCCTCCCCCCCTTACCCCCACATGGCCTTTTTTTATTTTATTTTTTAACAGTGTGTTCCCTTGTGTGGCTCCCGTGGGCATCCACTGTGTATTGCAGCTGGGCACATGCAGGCTTGTCCTGTGTTTGGGTTAGATGCTTGAGTTCCTGACACACACACCCCATCTGCTTCCCTTTCCATGGTCTTGCAAAGGGTGTGACCAAGTGACAGTGACTTACACAGTGACATTGGGCTCCCATGAGCTGTGTGGGCAGTCTGTAGTCAAAACTTTGTGTACATCCCTAGTGGGGATTGTTGTTGTATTGAACACTGCATGGTGTATTGATATGTGCTTGTGCATCCATGTCTTCCTCCTTATTCACAGGTACCTTCTTCATGTCTTCACAAGGCCGTCTTGTTTGCGGATGCAGTTCATGTTGTATGCAGCATACGGAAACATTTGCCTGACTTCAACACTCTGCATTTGGAAGGGGTGGTTGTGCTGGCTTATTCAGGTTGTAAAACTTGCACTACTTTTATTTGGTACTGTCATATTTTGGCAATGTTTCATCATGTGTTGCTGTATTGTGTTGCCGGTAAGTATTTGGTCATGTGTGCTGTTTGTTATTGATTACTGGGAGCATATTGTCTGTGGCCTGTTTCCATTTGGGACAGTGCACTTTGTGACACTTGTGTCATGTGTTGTGCATTCCTTTCACATTGCATGACATGCCATGGTGTGTTGGGTAGTGGAGATGGGGAGGGGTTGGGTGACTTGGCGCTGTTTTCATGTTGTATTTTGCAAGGGGGTAGTCATTCATGCAGCATAAATGTGTGTCTTTTTGTGACACAGCATTGGTTGTCTTTCGGTAGGTAGGGATGCACACAATGTAACACTTCCAGGTGACCAATCTCAGGCTGGTATGGTTGTGACAGTTGACTGTACCTTATGTCATCACCATTGATTGTCACCTGGTATGTACCAGGGCTGTGTGCACTCCACAGGGGTGTGATTTTAGGTGAAGTAATTAGCCACCAGCTGCGTACGGGCTGCCTCACCACGTGCCCTTTCCCCTCCCATGCGCAGCGGCCTTGCATGTGGTTGGGGATGTGGGGGCACCACCATGTCCACCGGCAGGCCCCGGCATGTTGCAACGTTGTGCAGGACACATGCTGCCACTATGTGCACACTACTGGGGGCGCGTATAGCAGCTTCCCACCAGAGCAGTCAAGGGAGCGAAAGCGTGACTTGAGCACTCCGAATGTGCGCTCCACTATGCCCCAGGTTGCAACATGGGCTGTGTTGTATCTTACTACGGTTGGTGTGGTGGGGTTCCGAATTGGCGTCATCAGGTGGGTGCTCAGAGGGTAGGCACTGTCCCCTGGGGAGGTGATGATGGGTATCATTAGTGGGGTTGTGACATTACTCAGTATCTGACATGCATGCATGTGCAGAGGTATTTATACTCACCAAGCAGCCATGTATCGCCATGCCGTCCAACTTCCAGGTCCCGGTTTAGGGTTGACATTCTGTAAATGAAACTGTCATGGGTGGACCCTGGATAGTTGGCATATACTGAGGTGATGATTCCCTTGGCATCACATACTACCTGCACGTTGATGGAATGCCAGTGCTTGCGGTTTCTATAGATGTGCTCAGTTGCCCTGGGAGGACGTAGAGCCACATGGGTGCAATCAATGGCACCTAGCACTTTGGGGAAGTGTGCCACCCCGTAAAAATCCTGGACGGCAGCCTGCCTTTCTGCAGGTGTTCTGGGCAGGTATATGTGCCTGCGGACTGATGGGCGTGCAGTCATGATGGCCAACACCTGGTGGAGGCAGCATGACTGCGTGGCCTGTGACACCCCCCCCCACTATGGCACGTGTCTGCTGAAATGAAACAGTGGCCAAGAAGTGCAGTACATTGAGCACCTTTTCCAAGGGGCTCAGTGCTTGGGAACACAGGGTGGGTGATGTGAGGTCATCCTCCCACTCACTCACCAGGTTGAGTATTATGTGAGGTGGAAACCTGTACCTCCCATACACCTGGTCATCAGGCATCCCAAAAAGGCTGGTCCTGGGTGTAAAAATTCTGGCCCTGACTATCCTCCTCCTCCTGCGGTGTCCCACGACCACTGTTGCGAGGAACGGTATATTCTTCGTAGCGTCTGAGCTTGTTTGTTGTTTGCGCGCACTTTTATGCTGCGCGGGTCCGCATACGCCTGCTTCCTGCTGGCGTACGTGTTTCCGTATTAGCGTGTCTTTTTTGGCGCACGCGTTTGCCCTGTTCGATTCCATGAATACGTGTTGTAGGCGCGCGTGTGAGCGTTCCGCGCATTTGCCTCCTGTACTTCCCCCGTAACGCCCACATTTTCACGCGTTGTTCCCCATTCCGCATGTTACGCCCCATGTTCCGTCTACTTTTGTTGTGTGTGCTGCGCTATGTGTGCTTTCGCTGTGCGCCTAGCGCACGCCATTTGATGATGTGTGCGCCCAAGTGCGCCACGCAGAATTTTAGCGCACATCCCAGATTTTACACACGCACGGACTTCCATGAATCGATGTGCGTAGATTTCACATGCTTGCACTGCGATTTTCGCACTTGCGCTGCGATTCGCACGCTTTCGCACGCTTGCACAGAGGTTTTCGGCGCACATTTATTCCATGAATTGGCCTGTTGGTCTATAATCTTTCTCAAAACTTTTGTCCACATTCGTCAAATAGCAACAAAGTTATAAGCCATCAAAAAATGTTGATACCCCCCTCTAATTTAGCCCCCTCTTGAGAAAATCCCACCAAACTTTAGAAAACCATTTATATCTAGATCCAATATCGTTTTGCCAAATGTTGTGCAGATTCATCAAATTACACCATATTTATATGCCTTTACAATATTTTGGGACCCCCCTCTAATTTTGCCCCTCTTGACAGAATCCCAAAAAGAAATTGCAAAACCATTCAGGATTAGTTCTAGAATAAAATTGCAAAATTACATGCAGTTTCATTGAGTGGCGCAAAAGTTATAAGCCATCCAAAAACTGCTTTTCCCCAACCCTGTAATGCAAAAATAGGTACAGATGTCCTAGGACATCGGAAGTGTCCGCGAACACCACAGGACTGTCCCAGGACATCCAGAGTGTTCGTGGACTTTCGGGGGGTGAAACAACCAACCCCGGCGATTGTTTGTTGAGTTTGACAAGTGAAATGCTGGTTTTTGTTTTTAAGTTTTCACTGCGCTGTTCGCGGACCCCAAAAGGTCAGCGAATCCAAGATGGCGGGCGTTTCAGGAAAACAGACGCATTTCACGTTTTCTCACCGCCCAATCAGTGGCCGCGTTCCGGTTTCCGCGGACCGCACAAAAGTCCGCACATTTTTCTGGCCAATCGGAGGCCAGTCCGCGGACAGCGCAGACAATCAGAGGCCAGTCCGCGGACCGAACAGAGAAGTGAGTCCGCGGACCGGATATAGATATCACTAATTTTTTTGTTTTACATTTTGGTCATTTTAAAAAAACTACTGGATGGATTTACACCAAATTAACAAAAACACGCTTTGGGGGCCAAGCCGCCGCTCCTGCCGCAAATTTGGTGTAAATCCGTCCAGCGGTTTGGGCTGTAGGCGTGAGCAAAGTTTTTCCCCATTATGTCTATGGGGAAAAAAAAGAATTTGGGACCCCCCTATAACTTTGCCCGCCCTGGACCAAACCTCACCAAACTTTACACAAATATTCAGAGTGGACCATATACTGTTTTTGCAAAGTTTGGTGAGGATTCGTCCAGGGAGAGCTAAGTTATAAGCCACCCAAAAAGTGCTCTTCCTATGGAAACAGCAACTTAACAGCAATTTAACCATAACTACACACCCACTAGTGTGGCTGTGTAATATATATGCATGTTACATGGCCTGCGGTAGCGGCCACATAATTATGGTTAAGTTACTAAACCCATAGGAAGCACTTTTTGGGCGGCTTATAACTTCGCTCCCCCTGGACGAATCCTCAACAAACATTGCAAAAAAAGTATATGGCTCACTCTGAATTTGTTTGCAAAGTTTGGTGAGGTTTGGTCCGGTGGGGCAAAGGTATAGGGGGGGGTCCAAAAATTTCTTTTTTTCCCATAGACTGAATGGAGAAAAAATTCTGTTGCGCTTACAGCCCAAACCGCTGGATGTATTTTTACCAAATTTGCGGCAGGAGCGGCGGCTTGGTCCCAAAAGCATGGTTTTATAAATTTGGTGAAAATCTGTCCAGTAGTTGTTTTCAAAACAACCAGAAAGTAGGTCTAAAAAAAACTAGTGATATCTATCTCCGCGGACACACTTCCGTGTTCGCTCTGCGGACAGGACACCGATTGGATAATCGGCTTATGTCATGTCCGCGGACACGCAACCTGTTCTCTGATTGGCTGGGTTGAGGCATGAGGTGTGCATTGTTTCGATGCGCCCGCCATATTGGATCCGCGGACATCCGCTGACAGCGCAGCGTGGAAGTGAGCATAAATCCAATTTCAGGGAGTGTGTTGGTGTGTATGGGTGCTTGGAGAGGGTGGAGGAGTAAGAGATGGGTCAAATGCTGTATTTGTTTAGGTGGGAGAAGGTTGTGATGTGTTTGCGGTGTCCGTGGACATAATAAACACTGGGCGCACTACTGGCTATTTTAGGTTAGTATGATGCTGGTTTTGGGTCGTTAGAAGAGCATTGGGTGAAGAGGGTATGTATTGAAGAGTTTCTACGTTGGTTGTAATTATTTTTTAGAATGTTAATTGAAGTGGGTAGGTTTTGAGGTGGATGTATTATGTGTTTGGGTTGTGGTTATTTGGTAGGTGTTTGTTTCTATGGGTGTGTTATGCTGCAGTGGTTGTGGCCAGGGCCGAGAGTCTTGGGTGCATGGCTGAAGTGCCGTAGGCCCTGGCTACAACCACTGCAGCATAACACACCCATGTTACCAAAGATTTTGACTATGGTATGTGGGCTGCTTAGGGGATATGTTTTTAAAAATGTGCGTACTGATTGGTAGTAGTGTAATAGTGTTTATAGGACAGGAGATGATGTGTCTTAGTTTGTTTGTTGGATTGTGTGCAGAATGTTGGTATTGAAGACTCTAGTCCTTTTGGGTTGTATTTATTGGTGAGGTGTTCGTTTGCATGGCTTTGTTATGTTGTGGTGGTGGTGAGTCTATACTTAGTATTTCTTTTGGTGAGGCTGTATGAAGAGTTTTGGCCAGGCCATGCAGTCAAGATTGTATTGTTTGGCAACAACCCCTGCAGCATAAGATACCCATGGAAGCAAACATTTTGGATTGTGGTGTATGGTCAGGTGTTTGCTTGAATGGGTGTTTTATGCTGTGGTGTTTGTGAGTCTAATCATTATATACTTACTGTTTGACTTTTTGTGGTTGTATGCAGTTTTTTCATGGAAATTACCAAGAGGGGTCCTGGGAGTCCCTCTGCTAGACATTAGTCCTGGTTACGAGAGACTTACCCAGAGTCTTCATCTCACTATCTTCCACAGAGAAGAAATATCCCAAACATATCAGTCTTTGTCCTGCCATGGGGCAGTCCAGCACCGAAATGCTAGGCAATTCTCTTCTGAAGAAGAGTACCAATAGCAATCCCAGGACAACCCTTGTTTTTGCATATTTAAGTAACTTTGGGTCTCACCCTAAGTTACTAGGGGAATCCAGACGTGGACCCTTTGGTCACTATTCTTAGAGAGGCACAGCTCCAACCTACTGATGAGGTCCAACCAGACGAAGCACGTGTCTGGGGTTGCTGTTGGTACTCTTGTTCAGAGTACAATTGCGTAGTTTTTCGGTGCTGGACTGGGCAGGGCAAAGACTGATATGATTGGGATATTTCTCCTCTGTGAAAGATAGTGAACTAAATAATCTGCGTAAGGCTCTCGCACCCAGGAATAATGTCTGGCAGAGAGACTCCCAGGATCCCCCTTGTTTTTTGCACATTTAAGTAATTTTGGGTCTCACCCTATGTTACTAGGGGAATCCAGACGTGGACCCCTTGCTTACTATTCTTAGAGAGGCACAGCTCCACGCTACTAATGAGGTCCAACCAGATCAAAACACATGCTTGGGGTTGCTGTTGGTACTCTTGTTTAGAGGAGAATTGCCTAGCATTTCGGTGTTGGACTGGCCTTGGGCAGGACAAAGACTGATATGATTGGGATATTTTTCCTGTGTGAAAGATAGTGAACTAAATAATCTGCGTAAGGCTCTCGCACCCAGGACTAATGTCTGGCAGAGAGACTCCCAGGATCCCCCTTGTTTTTTGCGCATTTAAGTAACTTTGGGTCTCACATTAAGTTACTAGGAGATTCCACATGTGGACCCCTTGCTCACTATTCTTAGAGATGGACAGCTCCACCCACTGATAAGGTCCAATCAGACTGAAACACGTGTCTGGGGTTGCTTTTGGTACTCTTGTTCAGAGGAGAATTGCCTAGCATTTCAGTGCTGGACTGGCCTTGGTCAGGACAAAGACTGATATGATTGGGATATTTCTCCTGTGTGAAAGGTAGTGAGCTAAAGAATCTGGGTAAGGCTCTTGCACCCAGGTTTAATGTCTGGCAGAGAGATTCCCAGGACCCCCCCTTGTTTTTTGAACATTTAAGTAATTTTGGGTCTCACCCTAAGTTACTAGGGGAATCCAGACGTGGACCCCTTGCTTACTATTCTTAGAGAGGCACAGCTCCACGCTACTAATGAGGTCCAACCAGATCAAAACACATGCCTGGGGTGGCTGTTGGTACTCTTGTTTAGAGGAGAATTGCCTAGCATTTCGGTGTTGGACTGCCCCTGGGCAGGACAAAGACTGATATGATTGGGATATTTCTCCTTTGTGAAAGATAGTGAGCTAAAGAATCTGGGCAAGGCTCTCGTACCCAGGACTAATGTCTGGCAGAGAGACTCCCAGGAACCCCCTTGTTTTTTGCAGTTTTTTCATGACATGGATAGTTGGAACAGACTTTTTATTCAATCCATGTGATAAAAGAAAAAAATACATGTTAGTGTAGGTAGTTTATAATGAGTATTGGTTATAGGTCAAAGGATCGAGTGCAAAGGGTCGAATGACAAAAGGTTCGAGTCAATAGTCTCGAAAACAAAAGTTTTGAATTGTTTTTTTTTATATATATATATTTTTTGGGGGGTCCTTTTGGTGGGGTTCCTCCCAACCCTTGTTTTTGTGGTAAAAACCACTATTTTTTAACCTTTGGTTTTCGACCCTATTGACTCTCACCTTTTGCATTCAAGCCTTTTGTAATCGATACTTTGACTGGACACCATGAGTATTGCATTGCATAGCAGACATTTCTGTATTTTGTAGACCCTCATAGTAAGCACTTTAGAAGTACTACAGTTCAAACCAGTGTACTGTCCAATTTGTTGATTAATTCATTGGGTGTGTGGGAAAAAAAATCCATGCTGGTGGTACAATACATTTCTTTCATTGAGTTCAGTAGGAGGAATTGAATATGTGTATGGTTTTTGATTTGGAAGTGGTGGTAGTATTGTTGCAATTAGATAGCAGTTGGTGTATTTTATTTGTTTATTTCTTTTCCCATTTTAGTGATATATATCTATCTGTTGGCTTGTTGCAGATTTTTGGGGCTGTTAGATACCTGTTGGCGTATTGTAACTGTTCATTTCTTGTTTCATTTTACTGGTATTCATTTATTTGTTTGCATGTTGCAGAATCTTGGGGCAGTTGGGTACCTGTTGGTGTTTTCTAACTGGTCATAGTTTTGAAGTTTAGGTTTTGTTTAAGTTCATACACAGATTAGTTAGTACATTTTGGTTGTAATAATATTAAGTAAGTGTTTGCAAAGATTTGCTGGTAATCTCTGTTTTACAGTAATGTTAGTATCATTAAATTTGACCCATACACAATTCTTTTTTATATATGCAGTGTAGTGACCTGCATTGGTTGTGGCTCCTGAGTGGTAGATTATACCTATTGTTGTGATGGTTTCCTTACCAAGGGATACTTTACCATGTGTGAATCCACTTAGCTTGCAGTTGTTTTTGGTACCATATGCATTATAACATAAAAGCATTACTATTTACTATGTATCTGTATTTGTATTTGTAAGGTGGCAAGACCCCCCACACCATTCACCTAGTGACAGGTGGTGTGGCCTGGCTGTGGGAGTTGCTGGGAGAGTGCGAAGTTCTCCAGAGGAACAAAGTAAATGGCTATAAATGGTGCCCGCACTGGTGAATGGTAGCAAACAAATCATATTTTTTTAAAGAAAATTTCTAATGCAACTGTGGTCTGAAGGGCTATTGGCTCCCATTTTGAGTGAAGGTCAGCACCGTTGAATTTTCGCTTCTGAGCTCAGCAAACCCACGCATCGTACACAATATAAGGTTCAATTGTTTTTTTACCTTGAAACAAAGGAAGGGTTGCAAAAGGAATGCAAGAAGGGAGGGATGTAACACTGTCAAATATGATAAGGTTCACCATTCCAAAACTGGACAAAGGAACATGTAATTTCATTTTATGAAAATGCGTTGACCTGACCGGAGTGTCTGCGTTATGCGGAGAGAATGGAAATGCCAAATATTAATTTTTACTTTCGACGATTTTATAGACCAACGAGTCAATTTAGTATTCACCAACGATTATTGCTGGCTTATATTGTACTCGGTTGTTGTTTGTGTCATATTGCAACGACATGCAAATACAACTTGTGTGTGTACTTGCCTTTGTCTCGGGCACATGGCCAGTCCAAGATCGAGATGCATGTATTCCACTAGTGGGTTCCCCAGGTTCCACAACCGCGTAATTCAAAGCTAATATTTAATTAAAATTCTGTCTACGTGTTCTTCTTGCCTTTAGCTTGCTCCCTGATTGTAGCGTCAGCGTCCGCATCCCATTTCGAGCTGAACATGTTGCATATCGCTAACCTTTGAAGTAAATTGAAGACTACTTTCCATGTTGTTTTCTCTGTGTTCCCATTGTTTCACGTCCGTGTTCATCATTAGTTTTAACACGGGGCCGAATTAATGGGTAAAATGATAAACTGTACTGTTATCGTTTTTAAACAGCTACATCCTGCCTTTCTGTGATTGTCATCGATTCCAGATACCAACTGACGGGTTTTTCAGCCAGCAGCTGCAGATACACTTGAATAGCTGGATAACAATGACTCTTTTTCGGGACAATCACCAGGGGCCGATATGCCCTTACGCGGTACCAGTGATAAGGAGCAACCTGATATCGTTTACGGTGGCCTAGCGCCAAGCTGATGCCAAAGCCTTGCGATTCACAGTGCGTCCAATGCGCTTTTTATACCCAAAAGGAACACTGCGTGACTCACGATAAATGTTTGTGGATCGAGAACGAAGAAACAAATTACCCATTTGCTCAAATATGGCAATTGCCGGATGTTTATCGGAGCCTTTATTGTGAAATAAAAGTACTTTAAAAATTGTACAGTTTTGGTTATTTCCTTTAAAAGTATGGTTTAATATTCAAAATTGGGACGTTCTGTGTTGTGAGATGATGTGTGTTGATATTCCAGGTTCTGCGTCAACTAACGTTATCACATAGGTGATGACTGGGTGCTTTTGGCTACACTGTCCAGTAACGTCCTGGAGATAGGCAGAGAATATCACTAGGTTTGGGGATGTCAGCCTCAGGGGTGGTGGCATATGAATTAGTGTCACCAGGGCAGTCCACCTGGGGCGATGCAGCAAGAGATAAGATTATCACAAGATGGCTGCGCCCTGCTGCCTGATTTTGCATGTGTAAAAAAGAGGGAAAATATGGTAAGGTGCATAGGAAATGTTTATACAATCGATCAACGTATGCTTGGAAACACATGCCCGAACCCTCGGGACAATAATATTTCTGAGCGCACTATTCGTTTAATAGATCAATTTTTTGCTCCATTCACTGCAGATGATTTTCTAAGGTCTCTGTTTCTGTACTTTATTTATATATATATATATATGTATATATATATATCAGTGAAAAAACTTTGTTTAAGGGGTGTTATGGTTAGGTTGAGCTACTAAAAACCTATGAAATTCAGTAAAAAAAACTTTGTTAAAGGGACGTTATGGTTCCAAGTAAAACCGAAAAACCCCTGAAATTTGCCAGTTATGGTAAGCTAAGCAACCATAACTCGCGCCACCACTGTGCACTGCTAAGACTAACACCTAGGACAACAAAGATGACATCACAAATGTAATTGATGACATCACTGATGGCATCACATGTGCATTTATAGCAGTGCTGGACAGTAGCAAGAAGGCCTAATTTCTAGTATGTCGTAGTTAAAAAGCAAATTGAATTATAAAGTGAATCTCAGCAGACAAAGCTGAACGAGCCAAAGAAGCCAAGGTCTTTTCAAACTGGAGTAAACTAACATTGGATACAAATCGTGTGAAAGAACAGAACTCCTGTTCAGAAGGCATGAACATAACAAGAAAGAGGTCAGAGGTCTATTAAAAAATAGTATTAAATGCACTGGAAGCTCAATTCCATGGTCTCTAGTCACATGGAAGCATGAAGTTGGACAAACGAGATGGTCACTCCTACGCACGAGGGCAGAGCGTGCCTTCACTCCCTGAATTTCTCAGAGCTAAGAACACTCTCAAGGCCGAGCTTCAAAGTCTAATTGACAGTAGACCACTGAGGTGATGATGGATTGATATGCTAATTGGTGGGAAGCAATGGTTAGGCGAGCTCGCCAGCACCTGGATGGCCAGCCTGCATGCTGCTAGACGTAGATGGAAAAGTACTGACGGAAGTTAGAGTGCCAACCAATTGTGGAGGACTGCGTATTTAGGGGTCCTATAGCTGTGTAAACTAATGGGACTTCGTGCATTTGGTGACGTTCATAGTGGTCATTTTTAGGGGAGGGCTTAGTTGCCCTACCTGATGTTAAGTAACCAATCACATAGTCACACTTTTTAAGACTAGTATGGATCGTATACTTAAATGTTCACTCAGAGCCAATCACCCATACTCATAGGTTTTTGTAGTTTGCCACGTAAAATGATGTTGGTGGTGATGCAGGTCAACGTCATTGATGACGAGTTTTGTGTATAAATTCTCTGTTTTTTCTTAAATGCATTGAGTAAGAGGATTGAGCGAATTTGTTGATGTTATGCTCCCTGTTTTAGATCATTGATATCAAAACAGTCTTCCTTTTGCTAACTACCTGAGTCGTTTTAATTATTGAGGTATGAATACAAATCTGCATCCCCGTCCATCTCCATGGTAGTTGCTACTCATCTTAAAGGGCTGTGTTATCCATTTCAGTAATGCAGCTGTTAGGTGACAGGAATGATTTGCATGCGTTAATCAGCGTATTGGTTTAGGCAGTAGCGGATGCAGTGGCACTCACTTGCTTCTTAAGTGAGAGGGTGGAATCTAAGTAGACTCCCAGAGTTTTGATTTCCTTGGCAACTTTAATCAGGTTCCCATCGATGTCGAAGGAAGTGTTTAATGGGTCTAATTTGTTGAGACGTATTTTGGATCCGACGATCAGGAGCTCAGTTTTCTCTTCATTGAGACATAGGCTGTGGTCCGCCGTCCATGCCTGAATTGCCAGATATATGTTGTTAATCACTTTAGAGTCATCGTCATAGCACCCTGTCAGTGTAATGAGAACTTGGGTGTCATCAGCGTAATTCGTCTAGGTGACACCCAAGTTGTCAAGGCGGTCAAAGAGGAGCTTTGTGAAGATGTTGTTAAGCGTCGCCGAGACGCAGGAGCATTGCAGAACGCCACAATAGATGGGGATTGGGTCGGCTGAGGGTGCGAAGACCCTGGTAGTTTGAGTGGAGAGAAATTACTGTATCCAGCTAGAGGCGTTGCTAGAGAAGGCAGATGCTGTGGTCAGGTGATCAGTGAAGATCTGGTGATCGACAAGATCAAATGCTGCCGATAGGTCTAACAACAGGAGCACAGCCAGATTACCATTATCCTTGGCCTCATCCATTTGGATTTTTAGGTCCAAGAGGGCTGAAACTAAACTATTTAAAAGACAGCGCCTCATGTTTTACACAGCGCAAGGCTTTCTTCATGCCATATAACTGCATTCTATTGAATCGATCATCTTTACCCTTCCGCTACGGGACTTCCTTAGCTCTTGTGTAATGATAGACTTTGTCAGTCTCATCCCCAATGCTTTTCGAGTCTGCCTCATCCTCCCAATTTGTTCTGGACAGATCTACTTATCAACTCATGTGTCGGGAAGAGCTCTTCTAAGCCTTCCCTTGTCACTGCTCAGTTTAGGATTCATTACTTCCTTTTCCATACAATCAGTGCTGTATGCTCTCATGCCCTCAATGCTCTTGTCATTAAGTCTGTGCAAACTCTGACCACCCATTCATGTGTTCTGTATTTGCACTAGCCCATCAGTTTTGTCTTTTTTCTTCCTACTATCCCTTTTATATACCGTCTTATATCTAAAGATATTCTCAGCTATTGCTCCTTTGTCATCGCTTCTCTCCTTGTCATTTGGGACCTTAGAGATCAAATCTTTCTCCCAATATGTTTCTCCGTGCCCTCATTGCTGCTTTTGCACAGATGACTCATTATGCCAGTCTACTATATCCCATTACTGCCTTGAGCTCCCTTAATGGGTAGGAGCCCATCCTTCTACTCATTATCGCCGTCTGTTTCAGGCACTGCGGGTGGAGCAGAAGGCTCCTCAGCCCCCTCTGTGCATACATATAACTATTTGATCGTTAGGAGGCGACTCATCTTTTACCTCCTGATCTATATTTTAAAAGCGCTAGCTTGCTAGTTGCTTGTCTAACTTTTTTCTTTCATATGCATCATGCAAATATGTCATCATGCACTGCAGAACTGCCTTTAAATGGCAATCCTTCTTGCGGTTATGACATGCATATTTCGTCTGTAGTTCCTCTACCTTATTCCGCTGTGTACTATCTATGCTCAAATGTGTGTGTTTTCAGCAGTGTATAAGCTGAGTAATATCCTCCATATTTGACACGTCACATCTTGACTGTCCATACTCACTGTTTACGCTTTGCAAAATTCAACATTATTTGTTCAATGGAAAACAACATAATAGGAGCGTGCGCTATTGCTGCAGGCTCTACACCCTCTATCAAATGTTTTACTTTCATCTGCTAAAAAACATCATCAATACAAATTCATTTTTTAAATAAACGCTTAGTTCCTCGAACTCTCGCGTTTCTTTTATTTATTTTTATCGACTTCATCTACTATTTAGTCATCATTACACAATCCCATAAAACAAACAAACAAGCAGACATACTCGGCCGGCCACATGCATTTTGATTTCTCTCATAAGACTAATTTTACCCCTAAAAAATACACCATACAGAGTGTGAACAGACCTCATTAGGTTTGTCTTTAATCAAACCCATCTCCTACGGCTTCCTGTATAGGATTTTAGGTGCTGTTCCTTCTGTTACGCTCTTTAAAGCGCAGGCACTGTGTATACTCTTTATCGTGGGTCCTCCTCACGATACTTCTTAAATTGCTTGGCCTCCCCTAAAGTCAATGTCTACTCATTTTTAAGGCACATCGTTCCTCAAATTCCATCATCCCTACCTCTGTTACATATGTTCCCCTTATCGTTCTCTTTACCCACTGCCCATTCACGCGTTTGCCAACTCACTCAATTTTTACTCGTCATTTGTGTTTTTTCAAACTTTTGATTCTCGGGATTGCATGCCTCTTCGGTAGCTTCTTTCAACCTTTCGTTCGTTCAGCTTCCTGTAGACGCTGGCAGGGGTTTTCGTGGAAACCGGGGAACCCGTCTTACACTAGCTTGTACAAGTCTTACTTTACTCTAATACCGCTATCTACAGGGAGCGTCACGTCCTTCCAAACGAATGGCAGAGGTTGTGTGATATTGACGGGACCCCAAAGCTTACTTTTCTCGATGGGTATATCTAACCATCCAATCTCTGCTACCACTTGAACTGAGGTTCCTTCTCAGCCCTTTCAGATGGGTTAGCAATACTTTAGAGATGGACGGTGGATGCAGAGTTTACTCAAACATCAATAATAGAAACAACTCAGGTAGTTGGCAAAGGATACTGTTTTAATATCAATTATCTAAAACAGGGAGTACAAAGGATATTAACAGACATCCCTCATCATGATATCTCTTCTCAAAGCATTTCATAAAAAATTACGTTTTTATAGTAAAACATCGTCATAGGTGACGTTTAACCTTCGTATTACTAACGTCATCCTACGTGGCAAACTACAAAAACCTAATGGTGAGTGTGATAGGTTCTACAAGGATCATCTAGGTATACGATCCATACTCGTTTAGGGCAGTGGAAGAAAATGATTTGTTTCTTAACATCAGGTGGGGCAACTAAGCCCTTCCCTAAAAATATGTCACTATGACCGTCACTAAATATACAATGTCTAATTGGCTACACAACTATAGGACCCTTGATCATGCGGTCCTCTATCATTGGTTACTTTCCAGCCTCCCTCAGTACCCTCCCAACCTACGTTGGCAGTACGCAGGCTGAAAGTCCAGGTGCAGATGAGCTCATCTTAACCATAGCTTCCCACCAATTAGCATATCCATCCATCATCACCTCAGTGGTCCACTGTCAATTAGGGCTTTGCACTTGGCCTTGAACATGTTCTTTGCTCCAGAGAATTCAGGGGAGTGAAGGCACGCTCTGCCCTCGTGCGTAGTTGTGACCATCATGCTTGTCCAACTTCTTCTCCCCACGTGACTAAAACCACGAAATTGAGCTTTCAGTGTATTAAAACACTATTCTTTAATAGACCTCTGACGTCTTATTGTTTTTGTCCATGCCTTCTGAACAGGAGCTTCGTTCTTTCACATGATTTGTATTTAATGTCTGTTCATCCCAGTCTGATATGGCATGGGCTTCTTGGCTCATCCAACCTCACCTGTCTGAGTTTTACCCTTGTTAATTCACTTGTTTTCTAACTGCGCCACACTTGGAAACTGGAAAAAGCGGCCTTCCTGCTTTTGCTCAGCACTGCTATCGTACTTAGTGGAAACATCCATCCTTTACTGACTCATATATATATATATATATATATATTTATGTTGGCGCCTGCAGTAATCTATTCACTATTTAGCTAGCCTTTAAGAATACTTCATTTGCTTCAATTTCTTTGCATGCGTATGCGTTTGAAATAGCTTGATCTCCTCATTATGTCTGCAGCATAAGTTTCTTCATCTTGATCCCAAGATGTCATTCATCTTGATACTTTCTAGATGCCTTATAGAATCGTCTACATTCTCTAGTTTCTCCATCTCTTCCCTGTACGTCAGCTTTGCTCTGCATGACGGTGATGGTGATGACATCACCATTCTTCTTCATCATTCAACGGTCCTGTTTCTTCCAGAATTTTATTCAGACGACCATCATATTGTCTCGTATGCATGTATGGTTTCCACAATGTGAACCTTGCCTCCCAGATTTTCCTTGGTATTGGTATTTTCACTTGTACCGCATGTGTTTCACACTCTGGCATCCAACTTACTGGTGCTGTGGGCGAGATGGTTGAGGTGGGGGTACTTAGCTCCTTCTCTACACTCTAGTGCCCATGGGTGTTGTTGAACAGGACACCTAGTGTTGGGGATGTCAGAGTGCCTATGGGGTCAGAGTGGAATGTATGATATGATGGAGTGTTGGGTTCCAAAGGTTCTAGGGATGACAGTTGGAAGGGAGCAGTTGGCGAGAAGGGGCTGGCTGGAAGGATGTGGAGTGATGCTGCCAAAGGGACTTATGAATGTAATGTACCTGTTTCTGTTTACCCTGCATGTTTGAATGACCAGAGGACAGTAAGGCGTACCATCACAGTTACTTACCGAATCTAGTGTCTTCACACATCACTTCAGACACTCATGTTCTCAGCAAAAGGGGGAATTTCAGAAGGGGAGACAGTTGACGGGCTTTGGGAGTGGAGTATTGTACAAACTCCAAAAAGGAGGCAATCTACAAGCCCAGGAAATGAAAAAGCACACAGGCTCATAAAGTGCGCCAGCGCATGGACTCGGAAAGTGGGGCAGCACACAGGCTTTAGAAATTGGGGCAGCATGCAGCCTCAGAAAGTGGGCAGCGCACAGGCCCAAAAAGAAGGCCTTGCACGGGTTCAGGAAGTTCCACTGCACACATGCTCGGCTGGTTGGAAAACTCACAAGTACGGTTGGTGGGGCAGGGCACCGCCTCAGGAGCAGACGTGTTTCAAGGGGCGGTTGAAGTGTGCAGCAGAACGGGGATCAGAGTGGGGGGGAGGGCACTGCAGGGTTAGGTGTGTATCGGATTCCCACCCCGCATCAGGGACAGATGGTGAGGGACTGTTTCATCAGATTAACGTCTGCGTCAGCGGCATACTGACCATGGACAAAAGACGGAATCCTGCTTTTTACCTGCAGTGTGCACGTAGCACCTCTTTAACATCCTAAATGGCCCTAACGTTTGCAGGGCGCTGCCAGCCTTAGACAAGTTGGGACTTTTAGTGCAGTGGACTTTTGCTGAAAATGTTGGGCGGGACATGACATCTGAATAAAAGGTGCCCCAACCAAATAAATGAGGACAAAATGGTGATCCATGAAAGTTGGGGGGGGGGAAACACCCCTGTCCCCCTAAAATTATGCCCATGCATTAGCGCCACCACAGGGAGGGGATTGCCAGGGCTGAGTCGGTGCTGAAACGCCTGACAACAAAAGCAGAATTCAAGTAAAACTAAAAGAGAAATGCAGGATGAGTGAGAAAAAGTGGAGGAGAAAGATAAAGGAGGGGCTAGCGTGAGGTAAGGGGCAAAGAGCATGCACACAGCATGCACACAGCATGTACACAGCATGCACACAGCATGTACACAGCATGTACAAGAATACCAGCATGAAAGGCACATAACGAGGAGGACAGCAAATCAAGTACCACATGAGGAAAGCAGGGGGACTGAACAAAAAACAGAACGAATGAAGAATGGAATTTAAAAAAAGAAATGACGTAAGAGAGAAAGAACGCTGGCCGAAAGTAGGAACATGCAGTAAAAGGGGATCAGGAGAGGTTGTGGTGCACACACAGAAAAGGGGAAGAAGATGAAGGGAGGGCTGCTCTCCTCTCTCCTCGATCTTGGGTGCCTCCCAATCCACACCGAGCTGGTTCTCTGCCTGGACAAGTTGTAAGATACCTACTTGCTGGTGGCGGCCAATTACTGGTATGGGTGGTATCTGGGTCAGTTCCCAACAGTTCCTGAAAACAGATTGCAATCACCATGTGGCTCAGCTGAAAAATGCCAGGCCATTTTCCAGCCGACAACACGCCATCCGGCACTCCAAAAATAAAAACGTGTTCATACACAGTTTTAACGTCTGCACTATTTGTATACATAATGTGTGCCTTGTCTCACGGCAAAATGGAGTGGCGAGCCTTGCAAGTCACACAGCATTGGCGCGTGTCACCCACCATGGAGCCAGCTCATGAACAGAGCTGGCCCAATACCATCGATACATTCCGATGGGCTCTCTTCGCTACATTTGATTTCCTCAGCTAGGGCGGCTCAAAAAGATTGAGAGGTATGGGTGATGTGACTAATATACTGCAGTGTTTGGTGGATCTATCTGGGGAAGGGCATGTAACTGGGTGGGGAGCCAGCCTGCACAATTGCTTTTGGCAACCCCGGGTGGCTGGGCCCATGGCTGTGGAAGCTGTACCTGCTGCAATGAGATGTCCTGGGCAAGAGGGGCACATCGATGTTGGTTATGCCGCGGGTGAGAAGTTGCGTCCAAGGGGAAGTTTGATCCCGTTTGAGGGAGTTGTGCACATGTTGGGAGTGGAGGGAGAAGCACTTTAGCTGTTTGCCCTGGGCACCATATTGTCTAGAAACTGCCCTGCTCAGGAGGGTGGAAAGTGCTCAGACTCAGGTGGCGGGGCGGTGAGGAAACTCAGGAGCTAGGGGGGCAAACTCAGGCGCTAGGGAGCAAACTCAGGCACTAGGAAGCAAACTCAGGCACTAGGAAGCAAAGGGAGCAATCTCAGGCGCTAAGGAGCAAACTCAGGAGCTAGGGCTGAGTGCACGTTCATGGAAGATACCACTGCACGTACAGTGTGGGAGCATTGCTCAATATGGACTGCGCCGGCCCGCGGTTTCTATATGAAGAAACCGGAAAAGGGGCTTTTTGGGGATGAACGTTGAAGAGGGGTGTATGACAGCTCCAAAGGCCTGAGTATAAGAGTTCTTAGTGGCGTGGCAGCTCCACAGGGAGCGGCAGGTCCAGTGAGGCAGCAGGAGTCCAGCTGGGGGAGTGCAGGTGCAGTAGATGCGCCTCAGGTCTAGTGTGGGGAGGGCCGTTCCTATAGGTCCAGTATTGTAACTGAAAGAGGGAAGGTTAAGAAAGAGGCACCCAAGAATGGGGGTGGGAGAGGGGGGAGACAAGACCCCCTGCTGCCTCTGCTTCTGTCGCCTCACTGAACCTCTACCTCCCCCCTCCCTCCAGGATGATAGATCGATGCTGCTAGGCTGTGAGGCCTTTACTCATGTCATGTAACCCAGCCATCTCAGGCCACTGCGCCCCATATGCCACGCCCCATTCCCCCCTCATCTCCCCAGGGGTTCCACTGCGAGTGCCCTTAAATGCGAGGATGCTGGTGTGGGGTACCCTGAGGTACTTTTGGCGATGTGCCTTCACACTTTCCACGCATAGGTGGGCTATATATGCACTGGGGGAGTTTCGCATGATTCGGGAGGGAGCGGAGAGGGGGGGGGGGGGGTGAACTTTAGGGTTCAGTGGGCAGAAGAAGAAAACCACCTATCTCAATGGGATCGTTTTGCGTGCGTCTGCTTTTCTGTCCTGTGCTTCTGATGTCATCCTGTCTATTCTATATGCATTTTGCAAAGCTCTTTGGTGTAAAGCACGATAGAAGTAAAATAAACAACAATAATCACTCCAGGAGTACAAAATACTTAATGAAATGGTGCCCTCCAGGGGCGTTGGCTTCTGTTTTTTCTGGCGGGTGATGAGGGGGCAGGGGGAGGGGAGGAGGCGGTGTAAAAAAAATCCCATTGCAACGTATCGGGACTTTCATGAAATTGGCTTTTCCCGGGTCTCGGGACTCCCATCATCCTCTCCTCGTGGGCATACCTCAGCGGCACCCAGACGGGGTCCCTGTGGTGTAAGCAGCAGGGGATGAGGGGGAGGATAGCATAATGAGGTGCAAAACAAAGGCTCAGGGCAACACATAGAGGGTGGAGGTCACCTGCCCTTTTCCTCCAGACTTCTTTGGTGAAAGGCTCCGTACGGTTAGGGTGCATGGGACACAGAGCATTGAGGGGTGGCAAACCTAAGTCCCCTCACCTCCCAGGTTGGATTCAAAGCTTTTGTTCCACTTTCACTCTCCAGAGAACCTGACAAACCTTGGTGACCTGCTCTTTGCCCGCCTTGAAGTGCTCTGCTGGGCTCCTGGCCCGTTGGGATCGCATCCCCTCCCATTATGCTGCAACCATCACTCATTTAGTCATGCACAGTCAGTGCTATAAGTGGGCCAGGGCCAGCCCGGGCCAGTCCCTGGCAGTCTCCAAAACGTGGGAGTGAGCCTGGGCCTCCCGGTACCACCACAACATTGGCGGGGACACATTATCCTCGCGCCAGTGGTGACAAGAGGAAGTTACTGTCCTTTTGTTTCCCGCCTCCTCCACAGGTCACTGAGGCGTTTTTGACCTTCGGGGAGCCTAGGGACTCTGTGCTCATTTCTATGTTTATAAAAGATGCCTGGGAAATACATAATTCAAGGCATCTTTTATAAAGCTTTGCCAACGGACAAAGACGCCTCGGACTTTGTCCAACATCAAAGCTTTATAAAAGATTGATTGAATTGTGCACTTTTCAATCCATCTTTTATTAACATGGAAATATGTCTGTTTTCAAAAAATGGCTTGAAAAGTACGCAAACCATAAGGAATGCGAACAAATATATAAATGTTATATATTTGTGTGCGCACCTTACTATGGTGTGTGTACTTTTCAAGCCATCTTTTATAAACACAGAAATATGTAGCATGTTTCTATGTTTATAAAAGATGGCTTGCATAGTACACAAACCATAGTAAGGTATGCATACAAATACATAAATGCTTACATGCATTTTGTGTACCTTTTTAGGCCACGCCCATCCCACAAGCAACGCCCCCAATGAGGCCCCCCCCTCAATGTCTTGCCCCACTTAAAGCCCTGTGCAGAGTGCTCGGCTGCACATGATGGAACGAGTTCCTGCTGTTTGCAGTGTTACTGGGCTTGCAATCCCTCATTTGGGGTTCTGTAGCAAGTGGAAGGCTGCAGGGCGTGGGTTCCCCGGACCGGGATGGCGTAACAGCCTTTCACCGATTTCAAATGAAAGGGGCCTCAAGGGGCCCCCCAGCAACTGCCCCCATGTTGCCAGCCAGCAGTCTTATAACACCCCAACATATTGCTTTAATTTAATTCTAGGGCTACGTGTGCACTTTGCAGCGCTCGCCTTACAAGCTACGTTTGCTGTAGCCCTTCCCCACTTGACTTCCCTGGGATTCATAGCTTTTCACTGGGCATTTAGTGTTTAACCTTATCTTTGTCGTCATTATAATGTATGCATCTCACTGGTGCCTCAGACTGTTGTCGCTCTAAGCAACGGGACCCGCAACGGCATTCATCTTGTTGAAATGGGCCTCTTTAGCTGAACCTGCCGGTTGATGGCGCAATGTGGCGCGGCCCGCAGAAGTCTGGGGGGGGGGGGGTGTTATTGGAAGGCTCTGCTCGGTCTGTCTATATGGGCCCTGCTGGAGATGGGACTCAGGGAGGAAACTGTCTGTCAACTTCCGTCCCTGCTTCCCGCCTTTAGTTACTGCGCAGCCTTGGCAACAGGAGTGGAGCTGAGGGTTCTGACGTGCAGACACTCCTTCAAAATTAGCCGGAGTAAAAGAATAGCTTTACAAAATATTTAAATCGTCCTTCACCTAACTTTCGGTTACACTGACTATCCCTTCTCTTTTTTTCCGATAGTTTCACATGTTTGTCCAGTCTGTCTCCCCTGTGAGTCCCATTTATTATAAAGATATCAACGTATTGTATTGAATGTTCTATTTAAGCTATGCACTGTGTTGATAGGATGATACTGTACTGGATCCATCGTCAATGTTATACATTGTTTATCGATATATATGTTCATCAACTCATTGATATGTTCGTCAAATTATGAATACAAATAATTTAATAGAAAAAAGAATCTGTGTATGTGTGAGGGTTGTTTGAATGTAAGAATGTGTGTATCTGTGTATGTATGGAGTGTACATGTCCATGGGCCGCGGGCTATGGTGCCTGTTCCTTGAAGGGTCAAGGGGCAGGTGCGGGGGCTCGTATCGTGCCTAGTCCAGCAATGTGTTTCCCAACGCACTTGTGCTCCAATACTGCTGGCATTATTTGGCAAAGGCGATGCAAGCAGGTACTTACAGTCTCTGTCAAATGGTGGCATTATTGGATACAGGCAACACAGGTGTGCTGTGACAGTTGCAGCGTTACCGCGCTCACCCTGCGAGGTCACGCCTTTGAAGGTGCCAAGTGTAGTGACGTCACCACGTGCAGACGCTGTGATGCTTCCAGTGCAACTTTTGCCCGTTCTCCAACGTAAAGGATATCTGCCCTGTTGATCTATTAAGCAGAAAGCCTGGTGAACATGGCCTTGGTGCAATGAAGAGCAAGTGCCAGACAAACCCCATCAGCCAATGAAGGCACCGAGCAAGTTCCACCCTCGCCATAGACACATCTCCGAATACTGGCAGCTACTCACCCTGCTTGGATTTTTAGTTCTGGTATTATTACATTGTGTAATAATAACTAGATAGCTGCACTTTGCAGCGCCATTTAAAAAGGGATACATACTCTTTTGTTTTGTTGCAGTGCCCCTGGATGCAGCATTTGTTCCGAACCTACATTCTTGCTCAGAAATCCTCTCCGTTTTCAGCACAGTTTTCCCTCGTTCAAAAGGGTCTGCATCTATACCCCATTGATCCATATTCACTCCCAAGTCGACCCCCACTTACCAGCGCATTATTCAAAGAGTTAACATGTTCCTCATTGCAGAGCCATCATTAGTGTGTGCTTATGCCAATAGGTCTGGCAATAGTAGCCAAAGACAACACGAGTTTCTGCTAACAGTGGCAGCACTGATTTATTGGGGAAATACACCACATGTGTTCACTTAAAATGGTGATCCTGTCTTTACTGGAAATATCCAATTCAAGTGTGTTCTTGCAGTACTGGCAATATTAGAAAAATCTATCACGAGTGTGTTTTTACAATTGAAGTACTGATTATTTGTGGCTAAAGCCAACACAATTGTGCACTTACAGTGGCAATATTGGCATATAGTAGCACATAGACATGTCTTCTTAGAGTGGCAATACTGGCATTATTGAGCAAAGCCTACATGTGTGTGTTCTTGAAGTGGCACTACTGGCATTGATGCGCAAGGCCAACACACCTTTGTTCTTACATTGACAGTACTGGCCGTAGTAGATAAAGCCATCATGTATGTGTTTTTACAGTTCAGTCCTGGCATTATTGGACAGTGCCAACATGAGTGTGTTCTTATAGTGGAAAATGCTGGCATTTATTGGTACAGTCATCATGAAGATGTCTTCTTAAATTAGTAATGCCAAGAATTTTTGTTAAGGGGGGGGGGTGTTTTTGTCCTGCAGTTTGTCATTATGTCAATGACTTACTTCTTGATTGCTTTCATGGACCATCAAGTCAAATATATTTCTTAGTTGATGTTATTTTGTTCTTTTGTCTCTGTGTTTCTGCTATTGATTGCCATCAGTATGCGTATTGTACCAATTCATTCATTCTTGTAAAGTGCCTTGATGTAAGGTGCTCCAGCATCCTGAACATATGCTGGAAACGGCTCCTGTGTACAGTTGTGCCCTGACTTTTATTGGAACTTTTCATGTGTTGCCCTACATAACTATGTGCAAATTGCATAGCTTTTTACCAAATTTTCAAGGTGTACAGTAACATGCATTATTGTAACAACATCATTTAAATAACTGTCTGATGGGGAACCCCCTCCCAAATTCCACTTGTGCTAAATCACTACCGTCGGTCACTCCTCCATTGCAAAGGCTCACCAGATGTCTCTGGTGAGGGAAGTGATATGACTATTGCACTGGCAATGGGGATGCAGAGGGTAGGGCTGAGCAAAGTGGGAACCAGAATCAGAGAGTCTTCCGTCGTGCTAGGCTCCTGGGCAACAGCAATACTTGTCCTGGTCCTCAGCACTGAAGTTTGAATCCAACCAGGCCAAGCTCCATACTTCATGCTTACAAGGTTGTTAAATTGAATATCATTGCATTGGGCAATTATAGCTCTTAGAAGTGAAAGGAATCTGGTATCTAATGCCACAAAAGCTGCTATTATCATTGTGAAAGATGAGGTGAGCTGAATCGAGATCTTTTCTGTGAAACTTTGCGCCATATTAGTGTTTAGTGCTGCATTGCAACTCATCTTACATTAAGCTGCCCTGCACAGTTTAATTCCATCAAGCATGCATTGCTCCCCCCAACCCGGCAGTCTTGCAGGAAACTTTCCTTCAATGGCTTTTCATAAAGGAGAATGCTCCGTTCCCCTTCTCTTATCAAGCATTGCATTTTGTCAAGTCCAGAGGCAGATGCAAGATTGAAAGCAAGACACTCCCCTTCTGATTACTGTATTTAAATGTATGCTGTTCTCCCCCTTCCAATATATTGTACTGGTTCAAGATAGTTCTTTTAATTCCCTAATGTGCCAGTGGGGGGCCCACAAACTTGGGCAACATTATTTAGTAATTTTCAGGCTGCAAAAAGCAATGCCACCTCTCTGACCAAGAAGTATTACAAGCAGTGCTTTAAGTGGGAGGAAGAATCAAAGGGGTCTTAATTAGGAGGCATGCCCTAAATATGAGTGGGTAGGGTGGCGGGCCATGGGGGCTGTGGCAGGATGGCAATTAGTTGACTCCCAGGAACCATTCCTTTTGGTGTGCACTGCCTCTTCTTTTGTTTCTTAATCACAGGCTCTGACCCTCACCGGCATTCTGTCTGCATGGGTCAGAGCCTATGATTAACAAACAAAAGAAGAGGCAGTGTGCACTAAAAAAGTAATGATAGCAGTGCACCGTCCCGCTCCTTTTGTTTCAGAGGTGCAAATCCCCTCAGGCAGCCCTTTAACTCAAATTAGCTGTATGGTTAAAGGGCTCCATGTGAGCTCAGCGCCTCTGATTAAGAAACAAAAGGAGAGGTGGAGTACTGCAAGCAAAAAAGCAAACTTTTTGGTGGCCCAGCTGCTCCTTTTTTCTAATCAAAAGTGCCAACCTCCACAGGCAGCCCCTTAACCATGCAGCTCTTGAGTGAAAGGGCTGCCTGGGGGGGGGGGGGTTGGTACTACTAGGACTAGTCAGGGGAGCCCAGGCAGAGACCTGGCTCAGGATCAGTTTTTGGAGACTGCCACAGCTCCACTCCAGCTAACCCAGCTCACTTAAAACCCTGATTACAAGGAGCGGAGCGTGAGCAGAGGGTGAGCAGTCGTCTGCAGTCGGCAGTCTTTTCACCCTGTTTTCTACTGAGAGTGTTTAAAACCATCTACCCCACCGCGGTGAGCGGAGCGTGAGCAGAGGGTGAGCAGTCATCTGCAGTCTGCTGCAGGAGCCATGGAGCTCCTTGACCCGTGTGAAACTCTTCATGCACACTCCGAAAACAGATCACATCTCAGAGGCCTCCTTGCGAGTACTACGGAGTTCCTCTAAATCATTTGACGGCAAGAGCGTCAAACCAACACCATGTTCAAAAAAACTAAAGGAGCACCGACCTCCCTTGAAGGAAACCACCACCATCTCCCCGTGCTCTACGCCCACAACGAACATGGCTAGCTCTGCGCCTCTACCGAGCCGGCCAACAATCCATATGAACAGAAAGGACCTAAACTCTGCGGACCCTTCTGGCGCCATGCGCCCACCGCCCAGTGCTTCGAATCAGCCATCTAATGATTCTCCAAACCTTTTAAATACTCTTGATGTATCCACATACACCTCAGCCAGCGAACTGTTTAAGTCTGGGCTGACGAAAATAACAACGACTACTAACGCGGATGAACCATCAGCCCTCATCCTTCCCGCGTTCTCCCCAGCACTAAGGACTTACGGTCTGGTGCCGTCTGATGCAGCGTTTCAGCAGACCTCCTTCGTCCCGGCGGCTCGCTCCAGCCGGGTCTGCAGCCCATCCCCCGCCTGGCAGGCGTTGCCTCACCGTCTCGTCAACGAGACGAGGGACACCTCGGCCCTGGCTCCTGTGCCGCCCGCCTGCGGCGAGGGCTATGGGGCTTCCTTCTCCAGGAGCGAGTCGACTCCAGCAAAGGCGGGGCCATTCAACGAGAGTGGCTGCTCCTCGACGCTGGCGCTTACGGGGCCGTGCCTGAGCATCAGTACGGCGCTGGTTCCACACGCACACTCAAACCAAATCGCCGCTCCAACTACGCGGCCCGATTTGGAGGGCCCTACGAAGGTCTCTCCAACGGATGTAGTTTTAGCTACGAACACAACGACAATTGCGGTGGCGGCACAAGTCCATGCCTCACACCAAGGGCAAAGCAACAGCGCCTCTCACTTGGCCCCTCGGGCCCCCCCACCATCGGACTGGGATCATATACCCACACAGATTTATGCTGAAACAGCAGACGCAGCGTCGAATGTCACCCCCAAGTCCCCCCTTCTGACATCGGGGAACACTTCTATCCTTCTCTCTACGGAAAAGTGGTCAGATCAATCCAACATCCACTTAAAGGCCGACCTCACGCCGGATTCACAAACCTTAGACCCTAAAAAAGCTTTCAAACAAACCAATAAAAGAAACAAAAAGTCCAAAACAAATACAAGTAAAAAAATAAATAAAGCAAAGAAAGCAGGGAAGCCAACTCTACCAGCCCCTCTTCTGTCCACTGCCCTGAAAGACTTCATAAACAAACAATATAAAAGAAAATTGGACCAGACGAAAGAACTTTCAGACGCTGAAATTTTGGAGGCTATCCAGGACCGCCCATGAGCAAAGCAAGAAAATTAATGCCGGGGACTTCGATTAAAGCCCGGACCCAAACACCATCTCAAAACCAACCAATGGGTTTAAGAGAGCCTCTTAGTCCGCCCAGATCTGAACCGGTACCAATAAAAGTTTCGACAATTCTAAACAATGAGATGTCCCGGTGTAAAGAAGTGAATGTAGATCTTGAACCACAGAGAGCGACTCCCGACCCACAAAAGAAAGTAGTAAACTGCACTAATGTAGTGCCCTCGGGCGATCCCGTGAACAAAGTCCTCGAATTACAGGGAGTGATAGCCGATCCAAAGAGCACGAACTCAAGGGGCCCCCACTACATCTCAGCTTTGGAAACCAGCACCCCTGAAGTAAGCAAGTCTACATCCCTTAAAGATCTTGGACTACCATATGACAATCAAATTTTCTCTGCTCCCATACGAGTGCGTAATTTGGGAGACAGTACACCGCTGACGTCCTGTCTAATTCGGCCTTCGGTTGATCACCTCATTCCTGACGAGGTTTCATCTCAAACAGATGTTCATTTACCATCATCAGACCCATCGCCCCAATCCACCCCATGGCCCAGATCCCCGCCAAAAAATAGAAGATTGAGTGAAATCACAACTGCGGAATCCAAGTTATCGCCCTCGAAAAAACCTGATTTACCAATAATCATGTCCGCAATCACAATAGCTTTAGCCCCATTTGGAAAGCTATACGAAGCTATCAATGACTCGCTGAAGGACAGCAATGTTCTCACTGCAATGATGCATAGCAAAATGATATTTGTGGAAGGTTTTATTACAGCCCTTGAACAAAGAAATAGAGAGCAGAGCGCGACGTGGGACTCAAAGCTGAGCAGACTAGAAGAGCTCTTAAACTGTCTTAAAGCAACTTCACCAGCAGCACTGGATAAAGAGACTCAAACAGAAGCTGCGGCGTATGCTCCTCACCCAGTCCCGATTTTTAAAAGCCAAATGGAAAAGTCCACCCAATCAAATCGAGTAGTAGCTAAACATCAGAGATCAGAGGAAAACCAACAAAAGACAATACTGAGCACTAATAGTAAACCACTGCTGAAAATCTCTACGGCTAATGCAATGTCCACCGACGATGCACAAACAGTGTCGGCTCTTGACCCTCTGATGGCAGTGAGAACAAAACAAAAAGAGTCATCAAAAGAAAAACCAACCACATCACAGCTAAAACCAAGCCCAAATAACTCGGTTATTTGCATCTCTTCCTCCCCAAAATCTACCGACGAATTCTTGGCTCAGAGTTCGCTGATGAACATAACTCAACACCTGGACCTAACTGAAGGACCACCACTGAACCAAGACTTTAGAACTGACATGATTTCATCCACCACGCCAATTACAACTGACCATAAACTCACCAAATCTTCTTTGGTTACAATGACCTCGAATCAACAAACAGCTTCATCACCAGTATTAAGCCATACCAACCGAAATCCGAGTGCATCGAGACGCGGACTGGAGAACCGTGTCAATGTAAGCAGGGAGTCCTCTCCTTCGACCCGTCTGTTCAAAATCGAACAAAAAACCACCAATGATCGTTACATGATCTTAAACCGAAACACGGTTTTGAGAACACTCAAAAAGGTGAAAACTCTACAGAACTTACAATCGGCCGATTTTACTCTGATCGAACCATACCACAGAAAGAATCAAGCGAAGGCCTATCTACATATCAAAAAATCTGCACTGGACGAATTACAGCATGACATCTTTGGTGAACTAGCCCTACTGGGCTTTAACCTTTACGAGTTGCCCTCCTCGAACTTTAAAGAACCCTCAAAAGTCAGCCACAGAGCATCCCCGAAAAAAAACTATAGATTTAAGTCACGAACAGAAGACCTTTATCGATCAGTGAGAAGGGGCAGAAGTCCAATATCACCACCCAAAAAACGCTCGACGAACAACAGATCACCAGCAGAAGGACGCTTTACAACAACACGCCGAAGATTAACTTCAAGGAGAGCTGAGAGAGTAGAGAACAGTGAAGACCACAGACAAAAATACAATTCCGAACGGCACCATGGACATTCTCCAACTTCACGACCGAGAAATCAAGCCAGCAAAGAAGCTCTGCCGAACGACAGAACTTCAAGTAAAACCACAAAGCAGACCCCGATTGAGCCCGAAAAACCAGCCAAGTCAAACAAATGGAATTGGTTCCGCAGTGTCCTGACTCCAGGGGTGAAGAGATAGCAACCACCGGGGGACGTTAAGGTGACGTCACCCACATCCAAACCATCTCAGCAATTACCCTCGAGAACAAACATAAGTATAGCTTCATGGAACACTAGAGGCTACGTTCATCTTACTCAGTCTGATAGCCAGGATTTGAGTCTCTACGATATCATATGCTTTCAAGAAAAGTGGTTATGTGAAAAACCGGCCCTTGACGGTTATTGCGTAGAAATATCTCCAGCTTTTAAAGGACCATTGGGTCGTCCTTCGTCGGGTCTGTTAACAGCAACCCGCATTGGATCCGGTATAACCATCTCAAAAGTCATCACCCGTTGCTATGAAATCCTGGCTATTCTGACCACATGGAACACTGAAACTCCATTACATAAGCCCTTAACACAGGACTCGGTAGCAATTATCAACGTCTACTGGAACCCCCAAAAGACCTCTACTGTGAACATGTGTGAGAAAGTGTCTAGCATAATTGACGAAATCACCATCAATATTGTGATTTGCGGTGACCTTAACGCGAACTGCCTCACAGTTAATGCTCCAGAAAGACAAGTTCTCTGTAAGTGCTCAGCTTTGGACAGGGGTTTCGCATGGAGTGCTGCTATGAAATCCCGAAATCTCCTCAACTCAGCTACTATAACAGATCCTGAAACCTTGTTACCAACTTGGGAACGTGGCTCGTCATCAGCTACCCTGGATTATATCTTTGTCTCTGATCCTGTGTATTTGAACCTAGTCTCATTTAACGTCATTAAAACAAAATACAGTGATCATAATCTATTGAACCTGATCTGCAGAAATAAAGAGACCACTTTGCAAATTTACGAACCTCAAATCGAGACAAATTCGCAACAAACTCGTCTTCGACTGATCGCTCCAGATATTCGTAAGCTAACAGATCAATTTGTCAGTTTGACATCAGATCCCGCATTACAAAACGGAGTGGCCAGATCGAGCTATATTCCCCTTCTGCTGGCCTTCAAAAAACCCAGGAAGACCTCCAACACCCGAAGTACACAATTCACCCATAAGTACAATGCGACTCTGGTTGCTAAACGGAAACTCCTCAGAAAATTGAAAAGAGTGGCAGTATCATTGAACCTACCAATACACTGGGAAGCCCTCAAAGTAGAAACACGAAACTTCAAGCAATGGCTGAGAAACGAAAGAAGTGCGTTATACCAACTGGACGCCGAAGAGATGCTGAAGGCCCTCTCAAACAAAAAATCACGCGACTTCTGGTCACTTATCAATAAATCTAATAAGTTCTCAAATTCGCACCTGATAAATCCAGTACCGGAAGAAAAATGGGCCACCCATTTCTTGAACTTATTCCACTCAGCAGAAGGTAACGACGAAGAAACAAAGCGTACAGAGGTCTCTACCTGGGTGGACCAGACTGATATTAGCAACATCAAGTCCATAATTCTGAAATAGAAGTCATCAAGAGCGCCTGGGCCCGACGGCCTAGCGAACTGTGACCGTAACAACATCCGGACGAATGGTCGATTCTTATCAGCTCAATTTTCAAAGTCTGCCAGGATAGAAGAACGATTCCGGACTCATGGACCAACGCTGTGATCGTCCCGATCTTTAAGAAAGGTGCAAGAGAGGACCCCCTGAACTATCGGCCAATAGCCCTTCTCGACGTTATCGGGAAGGTGTTCGCCTCACTCCTTCTGCTACATTTCCAGAAATGGACTTCTGCCTCTATGTGCTTTGATTTCCTGCAAACAGGATTTCAAAAAAATGCGAGCACTAGCGTCAACATAATGTGTTTGAACATACTGAAGGAAAGAGTTTTGACAGGTGCTCCTCGGATTTTTCTAGCATTCGTCGACCAGTCCCAAGCTTTTGATAGAGTGGACAGGTCAAAACTGTGGTCGAAATTGAGGACATGGCATTGCCCGGAAAGCATTTTGGAACCTATAATCAGTCTTCACACGAACACCAGCATAAAGGTTCGGCTAAACAATCAAGGTCTCATCTCGAAGTCCATACCGACCTCTCGTGGAGTGAAGCAAGGTTGCCCCTTGGCCCCCGCCCTGTTTATATCCTTCCTCTGAGACTTCAAAGATAGCCAGGAACAAATAAGGTCTTTTCCTCCAAAAATAGGCTCTATAAGAGTTCCCAGACTTCTGTACGCGGACAACCTGATCCTACTTGATCAAACTCAGGTCGGTCTGCAACGTCAACTAAATAACCTTTCAACTTACATCACTGACAATAACCTGGAGATCAACAAATCGAAAACAAAAATAATGATCTTGCAAAAACCAGGGAGCAAAAAGAAAGATCTTTTTCGATGGCACCTAAGCGAAACAAAAATCGAAGTGGTCGACTCATTTAAATACCTAGGAGTCCAACTCGATACCACAAAGAATTCCCGGAACATGCAAGCTACCCTTTGGGCCAAGGCAAAGAACCTAGCCGCCCAATTATGAGCTGTTGATCGAAAATATGGTAAATTTTCACTTCAGCCAGCAATCAATTTCTACAAGTCAAAAATCATCCCTTCTTTGACGTACGGCATGGACGCCACACCCTCAATTCCCTTACATCTCTGGCCAAGACTTGAAGGGTTAATCTGGAGAGCAGTTCTAGGACTTCCTAATTCTACATCGGTAGCGCCGATCAGACGAGAACTCAGCCTCATATCCCTGAAAGCAGTGGTGGACCACAGTACTCTACAGCTATACAGGAAAATCATCCATCCAGATAGCCTGAAAATTTACCACATGATAGCTGAAGAAATTGGAAAAGGCAAAAACCACTTTATGAATAAGTGGGCCATGGAACAAAAACAAAAACTCCACCTAATTGCCTGTACGGAAGAGGAACTGAAGAACAACCCAACCAGGATCAAAACCAAACTGGATTGCTGGGACTGGATCACAACCATTGATAAAGCAACTTCTAATAAACTTCTAGTCCATCTGCCAATGAATACGAATAAGCTAAAAGAACCAATGGCCTACTGTAAAAGATACCCCAGTAAATCTCTTATGAGAATCTTTTTGAAAGCCCGTTTGAATGTGTTACCGACGCAAGAAATTCTAGCTATCAGAACGAGATCAAAAGAAAAAACCTGCAGACTTTGCCAAAACTCTGAACAGACCGAATCGATAAGACATTTATTGATGTGCTGCCCTGCCCTGCACCAACCCAGAATCGCCTACTTCAGTTCTCTGACAGCCACCTCCTTTGCGGGTAATGAAGACATCTGGTGGAACCGCATTATCAACGGCGAAAAGACCCGATGGCACACGGCAGCCGCCAAACCTTTGGAATTTTCAATTGAAAAGATAAAAATCAGCACGGCCGTTGATTCCTCACCCACAGAAACCTGAGACTGTGGTTCACTCTACTGTCAAATCGTCCACAACGCAAAGCGGATTCGCTTCGAATGGAACCAGTTCTTGTAAAAATCTGTTTTCTGATTATATACAAGTAATAAAAAAAAAAATAAATAAACCCTGATTACAAGTAGAACCTTCATTTTTGGCAGGAGTGCTGCAGTCTTTGGCGCTGCCTGAACAAAGTCCAGCAAGGTTACCCTAGAAGCCCTTAGTTCTGCTGCATATTCAATACCAAAGAACTGCCTGCTTTTCTGCTGCACACTGGCAGATCCTGCCCACCTAAAAGCTTGGAACCCACCCACCCATTTGGGGGCTTTAGCAAGTAACATGCATGGGGCAATGGCATATCAAGATACTACTGGCAACATTGGAAAACAACCCCTGCAGCATCTGAGCTTGGGCCCGGTGAGGGGACATTCTGAGACAGTACTTCATAACTTGTTGCACCAATCTTTGAGTACCCTTTGGTACGTGTGGTTCACTGGGTTCTCCATTAGTTGGTGAGAGGGGCTTCAAAAGAAAAGCAGTTGTTGTACCCTTTTTGCTGCTCTGGGGGGTCTAAGAACCAGAGACAAGACCAGAGTTTTGGTACTAAGAACTCTCAACTAACGACAGACATTTTAAGCTATGGCAAGCGATATCGGAAGTGCCCATTGTTTTCTACAGTTGAAGTAAGTCTTGATTGTAGTTTATGTACTTAACCCTTTTTGAGTCAGATTTCGACCTCTGTTCTTTGACCCTGCTGCCCCATATTCAGATCATGGAATACAAGTAACTACTATTGAGGTTTCAGTGATGCTGAAATCCAATCACTGAATTGGATTGAAAAATCTGGCATGCTATAGGGGGGGCGATATATAAAAAAGATATTTTATTTAATTTTTTTTTCATTTGTAAAGCACCTAAAACCCTGAGGCACCAGGGAGCTGTTGCGAACCAGTTACAAGATACAAAGCTTCATTGGTGGTGTGTCCCCCGCACTGAACAAATAGACATGGTAACAGTACAGATAATTGCTGCAGTGAATGAATCATTGTTCCCAGTGGGGTTGAGGGGGTGGGGGGGCGTTACTTAAAAAGTCAAGTTTTCAGTGCTTTACGGAAGGCCTAGTATGAGTCTTCTGCTCTTAGTTCAGGGGGGAGAGCGTTCCAGTGAGTCACTGCTACCATTGCGAAGCTCACCCCACCTCCTTTGGCTCTTTTCCCTTTAGGCAGGGCCAGCTGATGTGCGTGGCGAGATCTGACAGGTCTGCTGGACTTCGATCTTTCAATTTTCTGGGCAAGGTATTGCGGGCTGTGTTGATCAAGCATCTGTGGAAAATAGACAAAGTTTTGAAAATTATGCTTTCCCGAATGGGGAGCCAGTGTGCCTTTTTTCTGGGAGCTGAAATGTGGTCTCTTTTGGGAATGTTTAAAGCTTCTTGGAGGGCATTGTTTTGGATTATATGAAGTTTGTTGATGTTCTGTTTGGATTTCCCGGCGAAGAGGACATTACAATAATCCAGTCTTGCTCCTGTGATGGCTCTCGCAATGGTTGGCAGCTCTCTGGGGACAAAAACTGTCTTGCTGAGTTGATGAGTTTGGCGGTGTAGGCTGGCGAGGAGGCCACTGCACTAACTTGTTTGGTGAGCGATAGGGAGGCATCCAGGTGTATGCCCAAGGATTTTACAGCCGATGAGACCGGGATCTGGATTCCATCTATCGTGAAGGAGGAGTATTGGGGGAAGAGTTTCTGCAACATAGCGGTAGTGCCTATTAATCAGATCTCTGTCTTGTCGTTGTTCGTATCCATCCAGGTCTGGATAGTGGTGTAAACGTTGTTAAACCTGCTAAATAAGGATTGTTTGTTTGCTATTTTTGATGGAGAAAGCATATTTTGGTATGCATGGCATTCTGAATATTCATGCACCATGTTTCATTTTTGTTGATGGTGTTGTGGGCTGAGACAGGGGTTTCTAGCTCTTTGAGTTTTCTGAATAATTCCTTCAAGTTGGAGCTGGCTTATGCGATTCTGGAGTTGTAGACTTCAGCTTTCACTGCTGCAATTGCTAGTTTATATTATTTTGCAATCTTCTTAAGGCTCATTTTATAATATGAGCTATAGTATTATGGTCAATCAGCATCTTTGCATGCAAGGTCTCGCAATCTACAATACACAATGTGTTAATAAGGCAGATGTTCAGAAACGTGCAAAAGATAAGTGCCACACATCCTCCCTTCCCTGAGGGCCTGTCTGCTCTTAAGATCGTATAATCTTGGAAAGGGCCAGTTGTCAATGATAGCAAGATGCAAGTTATTCAAATAAAGAAACGTCTTCACATGAAAAACGAATGTAACAAATTGAAAAGGCTATTTTCTTGCAAATGCAACATATAAATCCCTTATGAGCCCAAGACAGACCTGCTTCTGGTTGCTGGACAGAATTGTCAGGTACCTTACTCCCATTGCAGGTCTGCTTGGCTCCTTATCAGAAAGTCACATCTCTTTGAGGCACTGGGCTCTGGAATACATGTATGGCTACTAGGTCAACAAAGGAACCAGCCATGAAGGGGTGCAGCTCTTAAAAGAAATACAAACTATAGATCTGAAATGTAGTAGACTCAAGATTTCAAGGACAAATGGCAAATTACAGTACTGCCTCATGATGTACAGAGGGCAGAGGTGAAGCCATGTGGTCAGAGAGATACAATTTGTACAGTATCTATTAGCTCAGTTTTTGACTCTACAAGAGGGATTGATCATTTTATTGCAGGCAAAGTCTATATTAGGCCCAGAGACTAACTGATGGCGTGACCTCCATGCAACTTAAATGGAAGAAATGAAACTGCTCCTTATATATGATAATTACACTACATTAGAAATGTCATTTTATTCAGTAACATTTGAACTGTTATACTTACGGGGCCTGTTTAGATGCCATTTTAATGCTGATTTCAAGGCAATGGTGACTGTCATCCATATGCGATTTGGGGAATTTTTGTTACAACTTAAAAGGTGTTTCTAGCTTCCCAGAAATGTCTTAAATTTGAAAGTTGGGGAGCTGAAGGCTTATTAAATTAGATATCTGGCCCAAAGGTTTTACATTTCCAACTGTGTTCATTTTTTCATAAAGGGTGAATAACCATAGCTCGCACATTCAATAACCTGCCGAAATGAAAGTAAGTTCCACATTTCCATCATGATTAGGGGAATATTAATATCTATGTGTTATGGCATTTATTGCTAAATTACACATTTTTGTGATGTAGGGACTTTTGCAAAAGCTAAGATGTACAAGAAATATGTAAATGACTGAAGGATACTTGCCTATAATCCATCTGGGTACATCCTGACACAGCTGCCCGACCTTGGGTGGTGAGGACTCACAATTGATGGAGTCTTAACCTTTCATGGGAGACAGAAACTGGGAAAACCTAAGAGCTGATGGTGCCTATGATTAAGGAGAGCCAAATGAGGTATGGATGCTGGTGACTATCTTTGATTGAAGTGTTTGACCAGACCCTGTGCTGTCCCCAAAGAAGAGCCTTGCCGTCTTTCCCGAGTGCCCAAAAACACAGGTTTCCAATGTAAGTAGATCCATCCAAATTACACCAAATGTGTGGGGATCTGCCTGCCTTAATATCTTCCCTTGATAGTGGGTGGGGGCAAATTGTGAAGACCCTTGGCATATATGAATGAATATTAATTGAATTAACTCCTAAATATATTGATGTAGGGGTAGATTGGAAGAGTTTGAAGCCTCTGCCCTCTTTCCTAGTGGGAAGATAGGTTATAGTGACTTAAAATAATTGGGGCGCATTTTTTTTCCTGTCAAGCCCAGAGTTCTCTAAAGAACAGGGTTACTTTTGCCCCAAAATCAAAATTCCCAACTGTCCCCTCTCCCCAGACCATGCCTTTACACCAAGGGCTTCCCTTAGCCCAAAATGTAGTTCCTAATTGTCATAATTCCTTAAATCTTGCCTTTACACCAAGGGGTTTCCTTGGACCAAAATGAAATTACTAACTGTCACCACTCCTAAACCTTTCCTTTAAACAAAGGGGTATACTTGTCCCAAAACAAAATTCCTAACTGTCCCTACTCCCTAGACCTGGCCTTTAAAAAAAGGGGTGCTGCATAAAATTAATGCCTGGGTTTCTGGTGCTGGGTAGAGAAGAGCTTTGCAAAGTGAAATCAAGTGTAATCCTTCATTGAAACATATACACTCTTTCCTCAGAGTGAGTAAGTGACCTTGATAGCAGAGCGATTTTGTATTGCTTTTGGGGTGAAGAAAGAAGAAGGGTTCTATCAATCAAAGGTATTTTCAAAAGTCTGTGTGATTTCAAACCGCTAGCATATATATATATATATATATATATATATATATATATATATATATATATATATATATATATATTCTCTCTATACCACAGCCTGGTTCTTGGCTCATTGTTGGCACATGGTGAGGGATCTAAATGGCTTTGTATTTCACTACAAAGTGGGGGCTCGTCTGGGATTTAGCTTACTATCTTTGACTCATGACAAGTGTATTGCAACAGACATTCATTCTGGTGTAACTGCATTGAGGTGAATAGAAGGTTGTTTATGCTTTGTTAAAGTACTATTGTGACTTGACCCCTGAATTCCAGGGAGGTGGATAGGTGAGAAATGTGTTTGTGCAGTAACACTGAAAAAAAGTTAATTGATTAGAATAGATATTTTATTTGGCATTCACTGTGGAAATCAAGCAGGAATATGGTGATTTGTATCACTGCGCAAATAACGTTTTACAATGTTGCAAAAAGCCATTTTTGAAATGAGTAATATAGAAGTGAGTGATGCCAGGAAACACCTCCGAGCTAAGCTATTTATTCGCACAGAATGGCTTGAGAGGAAAGCTGGGAGCTGGCAAACTAAAAAGGTGCAGGAGGTTACCTCAGTAAGCACTGACATTTGGCTTGAAGGTGGGATATTACACAAGGGTTTAGAGGCATTTTACATGACCCAAACTACACGTGAGACCTGTCGGCTGAATAAGACTGAGGTCTTGGAAGAGGCACAGAAAGCACTCAAACAGTTAGAAGATATAGCACAACAGAGCCACATTTTCTAATTAAAACAACAAAACCTAATTTAGCAACTTCAAGATGAGCACACATACAGGCCAGAGCAGAGCGAGAAATAGAGTTTGCTCTGCTGAAAGACACATGCAAGGAGAGAGCAGAAACTGTGAGCCACCTCCAGTGCAAATTGAATGACAAGACTGGTCACAATAGAGGGCTGTTAGATGACAATATGGCCCTCAAACAACAAATAAAGGACTGTGAAAGGGAAAACAGTCAGTTCATCATCAAAGAGATGCACTTGCAACAGGAGTTTGGTCAAATGTGTCCGGAATTAAATATTCTGAAGCAACAGAAACTGTAGCTGATCAAAGACCAAGATACATTAAAGTTAAAAGTGGATGCAGAAAAGGGTCTGTCAGGTTCTCAGGAACTGACCAGAATTAGTGAAGAGAAAGACCTCAAAGGTTGAAACACGTGTCGGCACTAATGGAATAAAAGTATATCACATACTCTGTACCGCATATGAAGTTTTAGCAAAAAATATGTTGGTCACTAGAGTGACAACCAATGTGTGAAATACTTAAGGAAAAATAAATCAACAAATGTTGCAAACACTTAACGTGTGTGGAAATTGATACTCATTGGATACTAAGGAACCACTGTCCAGCGCCTAATTTCAAGTTTTTGGATCTCAGTAACCCAGAACAACCCTTGAATGGTACATGCCATTTAATTGACCAATGCTCCAAGAAAGTGGAGTTTCATTTCAGGAATAATCAGATCACATACATCACCATCATCTCTGTAGGAGAATGAACTGGTAATGGGAGCCCTTCTTCATTCTTCAGATCAACCTTCCTCCCAGTTTTAAGTGGCATTCCACACTGGAAGGTAACACTCTGAAATTGTACACCAGTCCAAAGGGAGAAGAAACATTGAGCCCCATAAAAGAAGACGATGAAGTACCAACTCAAAGTCTGATGGACATTCAGAAAAAGGCTGACAGTTATTTTCCCCAGGGGAAGGAACCTTTGCTCACCAGAGTAGGTCTGAATAATGGAAAAAGCTTAATCAGTGAAAGATTATTGAGGAAACTCCCAAAAGATCAGACCATTCCTACATTTAAATTAATTGGTAAATGGGAAGTGGATCTGGAAACCCCAAATTCTAAACATTTCCTGCCTAGCAGGTGTATGCTAAAAATGTCCAACAAAAGCATAGAACATAATTTTTGGGTCGTTAGAGATGTCCCTTCCGCCTTTTATTTAGGTAGTGACATTCTGAACCAATTCACCATCAATTTGGATTTGTTTAATAATAAAGCCTGGACACGCCTGAGGGGTAACCCCATGGGCTTTGACAACACCCAAAAAGCATTCCAGTCAGCTCAGTTGCTGCCTTATGCAGCTGAAGTTCAGGTCCAAGAAGAGCTTACCATCCCAGCACAGGTGTGAAAATTCACTATTCCCCTCCAAATTAAGTGAGGACGGAACCTCAAACATCTAGAGGTCAATATACATTTGAATATCTTTGACTATCTGTCTTACAAGGTTTGTATTTGAATCCAACACCTCTAGTAGACCTAGAACATGACACCATTCTAATATTGGTGGATAACAGTGACTCTTGAAGTATCACTGTGGGCGCTGAGAAGGCATCACGAAGTAAGACACAGAAAACAGATTCAATTTGAAATGTTTATTTCTCAAATGTTAGGATGGAGTAAGGCCTAACTTGCCCTATGCTAAGGTGGGATTTCGCTACCTAAAGAAACTAAGGATAGTCTGTGTCATAAAGTTCAATTTAATAGTCTGTCTGGATGCATGGATTGAGGGGATGCATGAGTTGGCGGATATTGAGAAAGTTATTTACAGAAGGGAATGAAAATTCTATTTATTTGAAAAGGTTTGGGGACGATTTCTATTGTTGTACTAGACTTTAAAACACAATGTAAATGCTTGGTTTGATGGGTGGGGTAGGGGACAGGGGTTGGAGGGATCTGTTAATTTTTAGGATGTTTTGATATATGAATGGTTTAACTACTAAGATGTATTGTTTTACTTAAAAGTCTGTCTGTGTCCAAAATGACCTCACAACTAAATCTATACAATGTGTAGGGATGTCAGCAACCAAATAAGTATTGGTCTAGATAAAGTTCTGAGCTTCCTCCAGCTCCTGGATCACTTTCAGCTAACTCTTCCACAAGTTCAAACAGTTCCACAAAATACCTTGGGGCTTCCTTCCCATGTTCAACACAATTCAAACTGTCTTGGAGTTTCCTTCCCCAAAGTTCACCACAGTTCCAAATATCCTTGTGTTTCCCTTCCCCAAGTTCAACACAGTTCCAAATCAACAGAGATCCAAATATCCTCAGGATTCCCTTCCCCAGGTTCAACACAGTTCACAGTTAATTCAACTTTCTCAGCTTGTCAGATCCTTTTTGTAACCTCCTCAGGCTTTTCAACCCTTCACTTGGCATATTCTTCTCTTTAACCAAGTTATCACTTGCTATGCAACACAACTTTGGGGTTGCTCGGTCTAGGCGCAGTTGTCGGACCACACGGTCCACCCATCACAGGTCACACAACCGATAACCCTTGGCACTTTGTAATGTCCACTGACTCTCTTTGGACTCCCTTGTCACCATATGTTTCCTCTCTGCAGTAGTAACATTATCCATCTGTTTTCCTGTTTCTCCTTGGTAGTCTCTTGCCTCTGCCTACACGTGCCTTTCACCCAATGCAATTAGTGGTGGTTCTTCTTTGTCACCACCTTGGTTTCATACCATCCAATAGTGCTTATTATTTGCTTTTCACTTGCTTCACATACTCACATTACTGGGTGCCCATTTGGCTATGTAATTTCACATTGTTCACAAATGCTTGTTCCTTATTTTCAGTGGGTACGTTAATGCACATCACTTTCTCTCAGTTCGCGTGATATTCTATGATACTTTGCCTAGCTTCTCGTAGCTTTTCTTTGGTATTCAATCATTCATTCAGCACTTTTTAACTTGTTTCATATTCAATAAAGTTAATTTGGTCTCCGGACCCATTCATTATTCACTTTAACTTGTTCTGCATTTTTCTCTGCCTACACCAAGCCCCTGGAGCACCCCTGTGTGAGTGCTCTTTCCCCGTCACTCACTGGTGTGCGGCTGCTCCTCCGGGTGCTTGCGTGCTCCTCTGCTGCTTTCGTTCTGTCTCCCCTCTCTCATGTCAAGAGCACCTGCGAGTTGCGCTCGCCTCTGAACCTTTGTGCGGCTTCCTGCAGTGTAGTGGAGACTTTGGTGTCACCCAGCTCCAGTGGGGGACATACTGCTTAGGGCTCTACAAGGCCTGCACTCTCCCATGGATCCCTCTGGCCTCGGCGTCCTTCCCGCTTGTCTGCAGGTGTCAGCTTCCTTTTCACCGGCCCCTTTCCAGCCTGCTCCACCTCGTCCCGGCTTGCCAGGCGGTTCCCAAGGCAGTTCCCTGGGGGGTTCACCAGCCGGGTCCCCGGGCAGTTCCCTATGCGGTTCTCCAGTTTCATAGGGGTTTCTCCTTTTTATATGCACCTGTAGCCTTCCAAGTGGCTGCAGGTGCAAGCCCTTTGCCTGTCCCCAATTACTTCTGTCAATGGGACATGCCTGACCTTTAGAGTGGTGTTTTGCAGTCCTCTTCCTCATCCCAGAACCAAAGTGGTGTGCACAGACGGAAGTGTGCATTACTCCTAGTTGCCTCTTCCTCGCCCCAGTCTTAAACGAATATGAATGGGAGACAGGTGGAGTGTGTGACAATGGGGAAGTTTGGTAGTAACCAATAAAGGTCAGGGGAGGATAGGCTGTATTTTGACAATTTATTGATTTAGCCAAAGGAGGTAGATGTCGATCTAGCCTGTCCATATAATAAGGTGTTCTGGTTATGGGTTTCTCCCCTGTACCTCGATACTGAAGATTTACCTGAGGGTTGGTTTGAAAGGAAGAAAGGGGGGGGGGGTTGTTGACAGTACCCTATAAAAGCCCCAGGTACTGAAGGTTCATTGTGAAATGGAAACAGAGGATACTGTGTCTTGCCTAAGGACCTCCTCCTTCCATTCCCCAATTCTCTTCCACCCAGGTGATCCTCCCTTGCATATCCACCCCAAGGGTTGGGATCCAAAAGCGATGGCCTTTCCCGGGCCACCTGAGCTGAGGAAACTGGGGAGGAGGAAGTGAGGTGTACGGAAGGTAGCTCCCTTGGCCCTCAAACCGACTGTATAGGAGATAGACCCCACCCCCCTCAAACCAAATGCAGATAACTTGTTAGGATGATCAATAGTTCTGAGTGTGCAAAAATCAGACTTGTAGAGCTTAAGATGGCAAGAAAACACATTTTAAGGGTGATGTGTATCTTTTTGGGGTCAGAATGTCTTGCGCAGTAGAGAGTGTCAAGTAGCACATGCTTATTATAGTTACTAAAAATCTAGATTCAAATCTGAGCAGGTACCAAGTTCTGATCAAGAATAGGTTGGTCCACCATTTTGTGATAACCAGACAAAGTCAGGCAATTTCTAAGATGGTGGACTTTTGCAAAATCACGCTGAAATAATGAAAGAATGACCTCATAGCAGTTCAATGAGACTTAATTGAGGCAAGGACAAATCCAGCCAGTTTGGTCAGACTTCTTATCAATTATTTGATAAGTGACGCACTTGGTGTTCAAGGCATGGTAGAAAGAATACAGACATCTGGTCAGATAGCAACACTTGCTGAGTTCATAGGGAGGGCACACAGCGGACCCCCATACTTGGGCTGTTGTGACAGGGAGACATGATGCTGCTTGCTAAAAATATCTCAGGATTGACATCAGAAATGTTCTCTCTTGATACCTAAAATGATTAGTTGACAAGGTCAAGTGTATCACACACAATTTTATTTAGTTTCATGCATATGTATGACATGGGAACTTGGTGAGTGACAGTTCAGTCAACCAACCCTAGAAGGGGAAGGGGCTTGTCTTTAAGTGCCTAAACCTATGGGAGTGAACTGCATCATGAAATGGGGGGCTGTGCCAGCTGCAAGGTGTATATAAGAAGGCAGAATTCAGAGATTATTAGAGAATTGTTGGAGTCCTGATGGGTGTTGACTGGTGTATCCTGCCGTGCTGTACCCCAAGAATAAAGATGACTTTGAAAATCCAGTCCGAGTCTTTGCCTGCTTCCATACTTGGACTTCAGAATGCCTTTCCTGACTCAGGGGTGCCAGGGCCCAGAGAGAGGGTTTTGGGACCTTCTCTTCAGAGGACACCCTCAGGATTCTCACAGCACAGGCAGCTTTATTGGAATGTCAGTTGATGCCCAACATGATTCTATCGATTTTGATAATTAAATCATTGGACCAATCCCAAACAACTGTTTTGGCTCCACAACGGTATTCCTCCAGAAGTTTTTTTTTACCAGGCATTGGGGGGATTTCTTGGTGTACTCTTCCTGCCCTTATCGGGTGGAAGAGGTAGCCTGTGAAACCAGGATGGATGAGGCAGTATTCAGAGTCAAAAACAACTACCTTGAATCCCTGGAACCACCTGCCCAGGTCAACACCATAAAAAGAGATCTATCCATCCAACTGGAGGATTCCACCAAAACTGCCAAGCCCGAGGTCTTTCCAGGTTTCAAGCAGATGGTTGAAGAACGCTTCCATCTTGCTTATGCCTGTGAGACTGAGTAGCAAAAACAAAAGCTGAAACATGCATTCCTGAATCTTTTCAGTGGGCTCATATGACTCTGGATACACAGTTATGCATTTAACCTCCATACCCACAGACCCTGAGATGACCCCCGTATTTTTTTAGCAATGCCGGTTACCTCTCGCATCCATGGAGTTATTCACAGAGATTATTGAAAACTTAGAAACCCATGGCATAATTGGTCCAATCCACAGTACCTTTAACAATCCATTAATGGGGATACTAAAACCAAACGGCCAATGGAGATTATGTGCAGACCTGAGGGAATTGAACATGTCAAGATAGCCATTTCCCTACATTGACCAAGGGCTGGCAAGGATCCTGGGGTCAAAGGTGTACACAGCCACTGATTTTACGAACGGCTACTGGACAGTACCTGTGAGTAGGGAAGACCAATACATGCTTGCCTTTATCTTCAGTGGGCAGCAATACATGTGGATCTGATGCCCTTTGGATACATAAACTATGGCAATGATTTCAACATCTTTCTGTATAAAGCCATGCCCAGTTTGGGCGAAAGGGGAAAGCTGGCCTATGTAGATGAGGTTCTGATCAAGAGCTGAACTGTGGAGGAACATATCATAAATCGGCTATGTTTTGACCCATTTGCAGAAATCCAGAGTGAAACTGTCCTTTCAGAAGGCAAAGTGGTGTGAGACCCGAGTGAACTTCTTAGGGCACAAAATCACCCCTCAGGGTCTCAATCCCCAGGCAAAGAAGGTGGAAGCCTTATTAAAATGATCCTCCTATTCTACGAGAGTTAAGAAGCCTTCTTGGACTCACTAATTATAGTCAGACATTCATTGAAGAATATGCAGAGGTCACTCGACCCGTGGCCATTTATTAAAGGCTGAAGTCAAGTGGGAGTGGGGTCCAGAACTATCCGAGACAGTTAAATAACTGAAAAGAAGCCTTTCCCAAGCTCCTTGTTTGGCTTACCCCATCAAGAATAAGAAGTTCTTCGTGGAGACGGGGTTCTCATACACTTGCCTAAAAGCTATATTGTACCAAAAGCACAACAAGGTCTACAAAAAAAACTCTTTGGAGGAAAATTTTAATGACTGAGAAAAGGTTCTCCTGGTAATGGGATGGGCGTTGATAAATGACTGCCCATTCATCCTTGGGGAGCACATCATCGTTGAGACTCCTCACCAACCCTTGCAATATTTACAAAGTGACAGAATCCGGGCAGGGAACGTCAGTAATTCCTGAATTACTTCCTGGATTCGGTTCATGCAAGGCTTTCCTGTGGTGGTCCGATATGGCCAAAACAAGAAGAGTCCTCTAGAGCAAGGATTGGCGGTCTTGCATGATTGTGCTCAAGAAAATGGTCTTGAGGGCGAAAGTCTAATGGCAACAACAATATGGAGGCCTAATTAACTTCCCTGTACAAGGTTTATAAAGATGACATGTGCCAGAGGATACCCACAGTTTATGTGGATGGGTGCTCCTATCATGTTGGTAATTATGGGGAAAAGGAACTAGTGGCTGGAATTGGGAATAGCTGGGTGAATGATACCCCGGAGCACTCTACTGGTTACAAAATAGGACCCTGAAGCGGTCAGGTGGCAGAGTTGATGGCAGTTCATCAAGCCATCCTCACTGCAGTTCAGCACCAACTCAAAGAACTGGTCTTAACTACTTACTTTGATTATATCAGAATGGGTTTGTGGAACACCTGGTTAAGTGGAAGGATAGAGGCATTATTTGTGCCAACGACAAACCCTTAAAGCATGGCAAGCTGATTAGGTAATTGATGATCTGGTGCCCTCTAATGAGATGACCATCTATTGGAAGAAGATACAAAATCATTCCAAAATAGAGGGGTCAGATAAGACTGGGGCTGACCTAGCAGACCAGCTGGCTAAAACCGGAGCTCTGCTGGGGGTTTCATAGATACGGAATCCCTGCTGGTTGAAATTCAAGTCAACACTGTCGCCAGGTCACATACGACTGCACAGTGGTGTAAAGATATGCCAGGTGCAGATTTGATCACTGTGCAGAAAGAGGACCCGAGATTTGGAAAATTCTATCAACACATTGAAATGCCCATGAGTTTTGCTCGAACAGAATTGGATTATGCCGGTAAAGAGGATCTCCGGGTGCTGGTGAAGTTTTCCAAGATGTTCCGGATCCAAGACAGTTTTTTGGTATGGAGAACCCTATCTGGATGTGACCAGTGGGTGTTGCCTATCTCATTCTGAAGTCTGATGTTGAACCGCGCCCATGACGTGGCCACTGCTGGTCATAAGGGGTTTAATGAAACATTGGAAATCCTGCGCGAGTTTGCCTACTGGCCACACATGGGTCAGAACCTTGACCTTTATTTAAAGGGGTGTCTTGTGTGTGCTAAATTTCAACCCAGTTCACTCGAACACAGAGCTCCCCTACAAATAACTGGAATGACACTGCCTTGGTCAGATTTGCAAGTCGTTTTTTTTGGCCCAGTTATTCGCTCCTCTAGAGGAAACAAGTACATGTTGACTGTAACATGCTTGTTCACAAAGTGGGTAGAATGTCTTCCTGCCCCAAATTGTAAGGTGGAGACAGCTGCCGCACTAATGATCAACTAGATGTTCTCTCTTTTCGGCCTCCTGAAAAGGCTTGAGAAGGACCGAGGAATTAATTTTACCAGTGATGTGATGGCAAAGATGTGGGAGATTCTAGGGGGGAAAAGAAAACTCCACATTGCATACCACGCAGACTTGAGCGGGGGATGGGGGGTAGAGAGATACAAGACATTTGTGAGCATCTTAAAGAAGTTTAGTTGGGACATTCTATTACTGCTTACCCTGCTGGTTATTAGGTCTACACCATCTTCTGCAACTAAAATGTCTCCATTTGAGCTTATGATCAGATGAAAAATGGTGTTGCATCTGCTCTATAGAACTCAGGAGCAGACACTGATAAATGCATCCACCACTCATGAGCACATTGAAAATTTAAGGAAGCACCTCCAGCACACTTTGCTTATGATCGGCACATTTTTCCGCTGAAGGAATGAAAACATTATGATCTTAAGACCACAAAGAAGGAGCATGAGGTAGGTTGCAATGTTTACCTGTACAATTTTCAGAAGAATCAGTGGAAATGTCTTCCGTCTTGGTGTGCTAGCTTTCTTACCTGATGCCTAGAAGATTTGCATCCCAAAAGGAGAACAGACGCAAAAGAAATGGGTCCATATCAATCAATTGAAACGCTGTCATCCCAGACAAGCTTTATGACTGAGTGAGGAGCCCAATGAAGGTTTAGCTGAGGAACCATATGAGGAAGGAGAGGAAAGGATTAAAACCCTGGATGGAAACTTATTATCAGATATGTTAGGAAGGAAGTTGAAATGTAATGTCTCTTATATGCAATGTTATATCCCATTCTATGTAATGTTTTTTTTAATGCTATTTACTATTTTCTGAGAAAATGCATTCTGTATAAAATACTGAATCTCTATTTTTCTTCCTGTTTAGAGAAAAATAACCTCCTTCCCTTCCAGCCTAGTGAACCGTGAAAGTGGAGTCCGAGGAGAATGCCAGGGACCAAGGGAATGGAAACAAAAAAAGCAAGGGGTTCCATGACCATACCCCAGTATTGCAAATAAAAACAGGGAAGTAGAGGCCAGAGCGCCCACTCCCTGAGGAAGGAAAATGAGCAGGACTTGCTCTAACGACAAAGGAATTCTGAGGAAAACCCCACTCTCCCTGGCTCTTTGATCCGGATAAAAGAGCCAGAGGGGGGGAGAGGGTTGTTGGGTTTAATGACAGCCCCAGAAACCATACCTGAAAGGCCAGGTTAGGCCTCTACTACAAAATCCATTGGCATGGTGAAAAAAGGCACACTGGAAAATACATGGCAGCCCCAGGACCTTAACACAGCGAAGTGGCCTAGTGAATTCAGAGTGTGCGTCATGCTGAATGTGACCCAAGGAACATTGTAAAATGGAAAACTGCACATTATGAATGACAAAAGGAAAAGGTAGCCTGTCACTTTTGGCTACCACATTAAAACAAATACTGGAGGCTCAAAGGAAAGACACGGATGCTGAAAATAAAAGTATGATTCTACATGAACAGCAGGGTTTCACTTTCACTTACCCCATTGAAAAACCAATGCTGTGTTAAAGGGGACAATACACTGATTCAGAAATGCATGGAACAATTATAGCAAGATGCAAGTTATTAAAATAAAGAAAAGGCTTCACATGAAAAATGCATGTAACAAATTGAAAAGACTTGTTTCTGGCAAATGCAACATGTAAACCCCTTACGAGCCCAGACAGACATGCCTCTGGTTGCTGGGCAGAATTCTCAAGTACCTTGCCCCCATTGTAGGTCTGCTTGGCTCCTTATCTGGAAGTCACATCTCTTTGAGGAACTGGGCTTTGGCATAAGAGGAACGTATGGCCACCAGGTCAACAAAGACACCAGCCATGAAGGGGTTTAGCTCTTAAAAGAAATACAAACTATAGTCTGAAATGTGTTTGACTCAAGATTGCAAGGACAAATGGCAAATGGCGTTACTGCCTCATGACGTACAGAGGGCAGAGGCAAAGCAATGTGGTCAGAGAGATACAATCTCTGCTGCATACATTAGCTCAGCTTTTGACTCCACAAGAGTTATTGATATTTTATTGCAGGCAAAGTCAACATTAGGCCCAGAGATTAACAGATGTTGTGAACTCCATTGACCTTAAATGGAAGAACTGAAACTGCAACTTAACATGTTATGCAAAACAAAAGAATGAAGATCCAGGATTCTGCAGCCAATAGTATCAGTATGTGTTTTATTGGATTGCCCTTTAGATAACACGTGTTTCGGCCTTCTTTGGCCTTTCTCAAATCAGGGCTATAATGTTATTACAGTTTCACCAGAGTAGGGTTAGTTGGTTAATTCTTAGCCTTAATGCTTGCACTTTCGAATTACGGGTACAATCCAATGCTCATTTTTTGGTGCTCCGGTCATCTGCGTTGGCTGCTTACTGTGAGGATACCACACACCTCATAGTAAGCAGCCAACGCAGATGACCGGAGCACCAAATAATGAGCATGGGATTGTACCCGTAATTCGAAAGTGCGAGCATTAAGGCTAAGAATTAACCAACTAACCCTACACTGGTGAAACTGTAATAACATTATAGCCCTGATTCTTAGAAAGGCCAAGGAAGGCCGAAAAACGTGTTATCTAAAGGGCAATCCAATAAAACACATACTGATACTATTGGGCGCAGAATCCTGGATCTTCATTCTTTTGTTTTGCATAGTTTATGATGGGTTTCCAGAGGCTTACCGTTAATTCAGTGATCTGCTGCCCTAATTAAATATTAAATCCCAGGGAAGGTGAGGGTCTCCTACTCCCCTTGACCTGGTTGAACATATTCTACCTAAGTAGACAAGTATTACCACCGCCAAGATTGGACTCTAAAGTCGCCAAACAGACCAGCTGTACCCCCAAGCCTGACATAGTGTATACTTTATGCAACTTAATATGGTATTTTGTCATTGTATTCAGTAACTTTTGAACAATGATACTTACAGGGCCTGGATAGATGCCATTCTAAAGCTGATTTCAAGGCAAAAGTGACTGTCATCCAAATGTGATTTGGGCAATTTTAGTTACAACTTAAAAGGTGTTTCTAGCTTCCCCGGAAAGTCCTGAATCTGAAAGTTGGGCAGCTGATGACTTAATAAATTAGATATCTGAGGCGAAGGTTTCACATTCCCAACTGTTACTTTTTACCTAAAGGGCCAAAAACCATAGCTTACATGTGCAATAACCTGATGAAAGGAAAGTTAGTTCCACATATCTGCCATGATTAGGGGAACATTCATATCAATGTATCATGGCATTTATTGGTAAATTACTAATTTTTCCCAGGTAGGGACTTTTTGGGTGCAAATGCTGACATGCAAAAGTAAATGTGTAAATGACAGAAGGTGAAACTTTTCACATAATTCTCATCATAGAGCTCCAAGGACCTATCAGCAGAGAGGGGTTGAACCTTGGGGTTAGAGGAGCAATTCAGAGGTCCAATGAAAATTCAATGCTAATATGTTGACACCTGCTGATCTTAATATTTTGGGTGGAAGAGTTAGTTTATACATTAAAAAGCCCTTGCTCTATGGAAAAAGGGACAGACAGAGAGACAGACAGACAAACAGAAAAACCCTGCCTACAAACCATCATGGAGGGAGAGCTTCTAAACATCTTGAAGGAGACTTCCCTATAATCCATCTGGGTGAATCCTGACACAGCTCTGTGGCCTTGGGTGGGGAGGCCTCAAAATTGATGGAGACTTAACCTTGCATGGGAAACAGAAACTGGGAAAACATAAGACCTGACGGGGCCCTTTGATTAAGGAGAGCCAAATGGGGGATGGATGCTGGTGACTTATCTTTGCCTGAAGTGCTTTACCAGACTCTGTCTTGTCCCAAAAGAGGAGCCCTGCCAACTTTCCTGAGTGCACAAAAAACAGGTTTACAATGTAAGTAGATTTACCCAAATGACACCTAGGCCCTTATTCACAGAGCGTTTTCCAATGGGGTTTCAAAATTATTAAATACTTCTGTAAATAAGGCCCTAAATGTGTGGGGGATCTTCCTGCCTTAATATCTTCCCTTACTAGTGAGTGTGGGGCATATTGTGTAGGCTATTAACATATTTGACTGAATAATAATGTAATTAACTCCCAAACAGATTGACGCAGGGGGGAGCTTAGAGGAGTTTGAAAGCTCCTGCCTTTTTCCTAGCGGTAAGTTAAGCTATAGTCACTTGATGTAATTGGGGTGCATTTATTTTCCTGTCAACCCAAGACTTCTCTAAAGAACAGAGGTGTTTTTGTCCCAAAACGAAATTCCCAACTGTCCCCACTCCCCAGACCTTGCCTTTACACCAAGTGGGTCTCTTGGCCCAAAACGAAATTCCTAATTGTCCCCAGACCTGGTCTTTAAACAGAGGGGTGCTGCATAGAATGAATGTTTGGGTGTCTGGTGCTGCAGAGAGAAGTGCTTTGCAAAGTGAAACCAATTTAATTCTTCATCTCTTTCCTGAGAGTAAATGACCCTGGTAGCAGAACAATTTTGTATTGCTTTTGGGGTGAAGAAAGAAGAAGGGTTCTATCAATCAAAAGGATTTTCAAAGTCTGTGTGATTTTCAAACTGCTAGCATTGTCACATGTGCAGGCAATTGACATGTACAATTGGCTGCATGTGTAACTTGTTTGAAAAACTAAACTGTTCCTTGTTTTATATCTAAACATTATCAAGTAATATTTACCTGTTTATTACAAAAAGAAAAGTGTCTTTTGCATTGAAGCTGTGTTGTGCCACAGAGAAGGTGGCGTGTTTAATCAGTTGAGGCAATTATTAAGTGAACATATATTTTAAATAAATATATATTCTCTCTATACCCCAGCCTGGTTCTTGGCACATTGTTGGCACAGGGGGGGGGGTCTACGTGGCTCTATATGAGTCATAGATAGGGCTAGCTGAACCCAATTAACCAGTGTGCGTGGGTCCTCTTAGCTGGGGTGGGGCGCTCCCTGTGCTGAGCCTGGTCTACCAATATATTGTTACAAAAGAGTTAATTTGTGTAAAGGAAATAATTCTGGCTTGACATTGTTAGTGTATCTGCTATTGCACTAAATTGCTCCAAGCTGTACCTCACTCTGAGCACTGGCCTTGTTTTCTGACCTCCCATTGAAAATTAACCCAAGAAACTTGGGGAGCCCCAGGTTTTGCCTCACCTGTGATAGTAGCTACCAGAGTGCTGGCTTACAGCTGTTGGAGCTACTCATGCTGCTGCTACACTTGCTAACACTACACTCGCTCCTCATTATATCCAGTGCATGCTCGAGGTCCTTCTACAGGTGAAACAGGCAAACTGTGAATGGTGGCAATCTTTAAGTCAATCATACCCATTAGGAAGTCCTATGGGCAGCTGTTTACCCCATCACTTTTAGATGTGGCTATTAGATGGTGCTGTTGCCACCTATAATCTGAAACTGTTGCATTGAAGTACAGCTAGGAGGGAGAGGATATGTGAGAAGGGACACACAGCCTTTGGGAGTTGTTTGGTTATTTACTCACCTATTAACTGCCTACAGCCAATCTAATCCCCATGGACATCCACACCCACTACCGGCCCCTCCGCGCCCAAAAGACATCCTCCTGGTATCTCTGTGAGATAGCTCTTTTTAGCAGTAGCAACACACTTTTGCCTGCCAATGTTATTTCTGAGCAGTCTGCTGAGAGTGAATAGCTGAATAACAGCTGCAAATAAGCTACTGTTATAATAGAAATGCCAGCCACATGATTTATATCTATTCCTTGCACTCAAGTCCTGTTACAAATAAAGCGCTGGCAACACCATCCATTTTGTCTTGTGCATTGCTATTAGATATGCATTTGTCAGGCACTGCTATCATATGCCCAGGTAATTACACCATTTTCCAGCTGTTGCCATCTTATGTCTGGGTAGTACCATTATGTAAGTGCCTGGCAAATGCCTATCCCGTGCCCACACAAAAACCCAAACTGTTAGGTTTGCCAGTGCTTGTTTGGGCTACAACCTTAAAGAAGTGAAAAAACCATCTGCAGTCTTGATCCCATTTTGTAAGGGCAGTCCAGTCTGAACTACTTGATGTCTTTGTATGGGAGCCACGTGTAGGAGGTTTGGTGTCCTTGTACGTGAGAAGCACAGAGAACTCTCCTTGACTCTGTTGCACGTGATGTGCGTAGGGAACGCTCGGTGTCCTCGTTGTCTGCATGTGGGACACGTGAAGAATGCTTAATGTCCTTGTACCCGAGAGCCATTGGTGGGACTCAGCATCCTTGCATGTGAGTGGCATACAGAACGCTGATGTCGATGCACATTTGAGCCACGTGAAGAATGCAGATTATGATTGTACGTGTGAGTGATGGAAAGCACACTTGACGCGACTGTACATGTAAGCCGGGTGATCAAGGTTTGTGGCCCTGTCACAAGTCTGGTGGTATCCCGGTGGTAATTCCCCCAGGATACCACCAGCGCAAATAAATTACTTTACTGCAACTCGGTCCGGCGCTGTTAGCATCACTTTCCGAGTTGCAGGGGGGCAGTAAGTCCCCATTCCCAGTGGGTCCATTCTGGGTGCCATTTCTGCACCGCAATTTGTGCCGCAGTAATACTGCCCCAAATGGGTGAAATGGTGAGATTTTTACCTCCAGCTAAAAACTGGAGGTACACCTCCCACTTTCTGCACAAACTCGGGATTGTGCAGAGAGAGAATGCGATGGTAATAGCATTACTGCCACATTTTTACTGCTCCGCCCAACTCCTGATGGCTCCCTTGATGTCCTGCTACACGAGTCGAACAAATAATATCTGACAACACTGCACATGCGTCAGCATCTGGGTAGTCACTGTTTGTCTGCTCTGGTAGAAAACATCTGCTCAGTACTTGCAAATGGCTTCCAAATAGATTAAATCTCCATCTGACGCATGAAATTGTCAGGTACAGATCGAAAGTACAATACCGGCTACGTTTTAGATTAAAGCGCTATACACAAAACACATTATTATTATCTAATAATATTGTGACATTGGATCGTAGGTTCCAGGTTTCTGCATATTTGCACAATCTGAGCGGTGGCTTTCGGGCACTTTTTTCATGATTCCTCATTTTTAAATATAACAGAATTCTGGCCTTGGATTTTTAATGGGTACCAGATTTCACTGATTATCGCAGCAGTAAATTTGTATTGTGCTCATGTTTAAACTTGTATGAGTATTTTATACTTTGGGACTGTTTATTTGTTAATGAACTGGGAACACCGTCAATTGTTTCTCTCTTTGAAAATTGTACTGTATTAACTTTACTCTAATTGTATTCAGTAACTTTCTAAAGATGTGTGACACGTGTATGTTTAAACTATGACACACGATACATTTAAAAACAATGGCTTCTATTAGATACAGTGGTCTTTTGGGCAATGAGCTTTGCATGCAGGGAAACAAGGGACAGTCTACTGGATACATAAAAAGAACAAGAGACCCCCATTATCGCCGGAAACCGGTGTGTGAAATGCGGTGGGGCTCTGCCGATGGCAGCTCAGTGGGTGTTCAAACGCCTGGATGCCAGCGATGGATGCGGCAGGGCCCGTTTGCGAGGGATCAGCTTGAATTTCCAGCACTGCAGTGTTCAAGCTTCCCATTTCTGTCTCCCGGCACCAGCCTGTCTTCCTCCACACCGGTTGCCAGGAAGTCGTATGTTTGGTTACAAACAACAGTGTGATGGTTGGGGCCAGGTGTCTGAATGTTATTTGTGTGTTGGGCTCTATGGCAACCTGGGCCCACCTCAGCTTCCCGAGGCCTGCCTGGGCCCAGCGTGACGAAGGCGTGGAGAGCTGGTTTCTCGAGCTTCGTTTCGTCAGCCCAACACACCCAAAGGGCTGGACTGGGGCAGATAGGTCGGAATGCGGAATAAGCCAGCAGGCAGCCTTGTTCTCGAAGTCCTGGAAGACGAATGGCGTCCTTTTCTCATCAAACAACAATGCTGTTGAATGAGTTGCTGTTCCAATAATAAAAAGTCACTGAGTTTTCAAAAAAAAAATACATTTATTGTGAAGTAGATACACCATCGAGATACACATAAAAAGCTTCATTCAGTACATCATTAAATCAACTGTCGTACGATTTACCTGCAGGAATACACTTTATTGGGGTGTCAGCTTTGCACAGACGTGGACCGGCCTACATGGCCACTGAACGAGACTTCTGAAAGGCCAGTCGATTCGAAATGCCGGCATAGCTGGGGCCAACACACGAGTCTGTGGCAAGTAACTTTTTATGCGGCAGCCTTTCAAAGGCACTGGCCTTCAAACCTGCCACGTGACTGCATCTGGCGCACAGACCCGCCCTTCCACTGACACCTGCTTCAGAGGGCATGCTCCCCTTTCCCACTGAGGCCAGTCCACTTGCGTCTTTGGGGGATACTCGTGAGCTGTGCAGCAACTAATATGACTATAGTTTTACCTGCTGGAAGGGCAAATGTTTAGATCTGCAAGAAAGCCTTATATTCTAAGGGGATCGTCTGATACCTTTTCAATAGCCATGCGGGTTGAGCCCCCTATATGAACTATGGAGGGGGAAGTGTTGTGTAAAGAGGAGCGACTACCGGCACTGATCGAATACAGGCGAGAGAATGCGTCAGACGGTGACCTATGAACTGTGCGTCCGTCAACTAACGCACTGACGTTCACGGTTCGTCTGCGGGCCAACGTGCAGATTTTTTTTTTTTAACACTGGCATGAAATGAAGCAGCAGAACGAAATGTTCTGTGTGACTTCGTAACCTGTATACGCGATTTCAGAACCTGCCCACCCCCTCCCGCTCATTGGTTAAATGCTCGGTTCATTGATGACGTCACGAATCACTACCCCACACGAATCCACAGACTGTAGGCTGCGTGTTCCACCTAGGTGGGACCTAGGTCCGTTCATGCAGGTGGGAGGGAAGTTCAGATAACATGCTCGTCCTATCACTGCACTCTCCACTACAGCTGCGGCCTAGGGGGCTAACGAGTCCCAGTAGCTCTTTGCAGTAAACAAAAAAAGGCTGTCTTAGTTCACAAAAAGAGGGGAAGTGAGGAATTCAAACTCAAACCCAGAGTTTATATCCAGGGGCCCTTTGTAAACGGACCAAGGTAGATTGGGAAGAACCGGCTCTTGTAAGGTCAGTGTGTCCACAATGGGGTGTGGCCCGGGGCCTTGGTCACTGCCTTATCTTTGGAAGGGGTTGAGTTTGTAGGACTTATCCTCTACTTCTAGGCACCTTCGGCATAGAATCACAGTGCATTTGTGTCAAGACCATATATGCCACAAACCCTCCACTAATCACAAGACTGAACCAAACCTCGAGCCCAGAGCACTAAGGGCAGCAAACCTGAAATGACACCTGCGTCACAGGGAAAAGAGTTTTGCATATGGAAGCGCAAACAGCCGGCGAATTTACAGCTATCGGAATCAGTGTTAGTTCTGCTTGATTTGAACAATGATATATGAAAGGGTTAGTGTCTGCGGAGGTGGTGGGGCTCTGCAGGGAGTTATTGACCTGTTACCAAGAACTTTGGGAATATGCCCCGAGACGGGGCGCCTTCTGAGGTTTGCTCGCTGTGGGCTTGTGCCAAGGCAGCCCGCAATGTCTATTTCTTGACTTTCGCATCATAGGTGCCAGCGTGCTTGTAGGCCCCCACGTAGCCGGTGTTCTCCACCACCGTCTCGCGCCCGCTCTTGCCTTTGCCCTTGCCGGTCTCGTCGAAGCGCTCCTTGTGTGAGCCCGTGTATTTGGAAGGGTCCGTCAGCCGCTCCACTGCCTTCGTGCTGGTAGCTTTCTGGAAGAAGGAAAAGACACAGGTGAGGAAAATCAGGGGTTGTTGGTGGTTGTGTAACAAAAAGTGCCCCATGGTACTGGTACGCTTAGTCAGGCATGTTCTTGTGGATAATGATGAGATTTACAGTCTCAACGAGAGTTACAAATACATACAACCAACGATTCTATGTCAAGACGGAGGCAAGCATTATGCTTCAACTTCTCTTATTTCTTCTCTCCAGCAGCTTCAACAAATCAAACATTTTAACTTTCCAAAGGATTTTCTTTTCTTTTTAAAACTACATTTCCCTTAAATCCAGTCCTTTCTGTAGTTCTTTTCAAACTCTACACTTGACTATAGTCCTTCCTGTCCCTTCCTTCTTCCTCTTCTTTCCTGCTCTTCAAGCAGGTAAGTACTACATTTGTCTAGCGGAGAAGCGTGACTGTATAATGTGTTATTATTAGACCAAGTGCTCACTGCAGCGCACGCAGCAGACAGCACAAGAGGATGCTGAAGCTTTAGACATCAGAGCGCGTTTATTATTTTAGATTGTATAGATCCTTTAACCCGTATGGAGATGGTATGGTCCCGTGCTGTAATCTCGTCATGATCGAGGACCCGCCAAGCTCTGTCAAGAAACGGACTCCAGCCCCTCCAACGGAGCGGTGGAGCCGAGTAGAACAAAGGCCCCCACCCTTGGGGGGGGAGCGGAGCCGCAACTCCCAACACACACAAATGAGCGCCAGGGCACACAATTGGAATGGGCACGCGCATTTGCTGAGTGAGGGAGCACAGCAGCCCCCACCAGCAGGAGGGTGGAGCCACGCCTTCCTTACGACGCGCAGAACGACCCGGAGTGAACACGAAAGGCTTGGTGAATATCGAGCGTGTTACAAAAAGGATTAAATTAAATAAACAAAATCCGTGCTCGCCGGAGCATTCATTACATCTCCAACGAGGCAGGGAGAGGTCGTATAGTGGCAGCTAGACAAAATACGACTGTTAAACATCAGTGGCAGATTTAAGACAAAGGGCCCCGTGGGCAGCACGTGATAAAGGGCCCAAGATGGGTTGGCCATAGAGGCAGATCTTAGGGTGAGCGAAGTTAATTGTGATCACGAGTGCGGAATGGCAAACTTTAGGAACAAAAGCAATTTTTATAATGTTGGCTTTATTGCGGGAATGTGTTAATTTATTCACGTCTAGCCCATGATGTGTTTGGTCTACTTGGAATAAACTGGGAGGTGAAATGGAAAAACAGCAAATGGCCATCATCTTACGTGATGCCTTTTGTTTAAAGTTCCTTCTGGGCATGGAAGGGTTGTGTATTTGCCCTGCCACCCATTGACACCCAGAGTAGAAATTCTCACCAGGGGGAAAGGCCTGGCTATGGGGAGGCAACTGCTGCTCAGGTGGAGATAATGGGCCCTTGTAAATGGTGGGAGACCACCAACTGCCTATTCACAAGAGGGCACATTGCAAACCTGTTAGTTATGCATTTATTTGGCATCACTTGAGACACCCCCCCCCCCTGCATTCATTAAGAGCAGTTAGGGCACTTCTATGCATAGTGAACTTGGCAGCCCCTCCACTTTAATGGATTCATTGCTCAGTCAGTGTTCACACAGAACACGCGGGGCCCCATGAGCGCTGCTGCCTCTGCCTGACTGTGAAAACAAATGGGAAGGAAGGGAATGGGGGGAGGGGCCCGGTCGCCGTTTGTCTGCCTAGCGACCGCTAAATCCGCCCCTGTTAAACATGTGGCAGAGACCGCTCAACAGCACAGCAGCTAAGCTGCATGGCAGAGGCTCTCAGAACAAGCACAGAGCTCATGATAACAGAGCAAAGAGGTGCAAGCCACACAAATAGACCACAGCGCAGTAGTATACTTGCCACTAGACCTGAGCACAGGTATTAAGGCACAAGCACCAATAAGGGCAATGCCAGAATTTGAATGGAGCAAGGAGGAGCAGGCAGAGGACATGGCCTACAGCTTCAGAGAGGTGCTAACCAACTTGCTGGTGGAAGCAGTGGCACAGGGGGTGAGTCCACTGCAGGAAAGGCTGGCTACAATTGACACCTTCGTAAGCCAGAAGAACAAAAGCACTGAGAATAAAGGAAGCACGTCCACAAGGGCCATGCCAGAAGGCTCACACTGGTGAACTGAGACCCGGAAGAGGAAACACTCTTTTGACCCCCCGGTTCAACCATTCGGGGAAGACAATGATGCCCCAGAGGCTACCAACGCTTTCAAGAAGCTTAGAGATGCATTAATGCACAGGTCAGTGGTGCCGAGCCTCACGACCCCTGACCCAGGGGAAGAGAATATGGGAAAAGAAGAGCTAGACTCAGAAGAGGAGTCACCAGAGAGCCCACACTCTTCTCAAGGAGAAGAGGATAGAACAGAGGAGAGTGACCTACAGCCTCCCGCAAAGAAAAAACTGAGAAAAGAGAATAATATAGAAGATAGCAAGGAAATATCTGACATGTTCCAACCTGAAAATGTTAGAAACCCAAAGTCCTCAGACTGGCAGCCGTCCCCACGAGTTACAAAATACACGAGGCAGAGGCTACACAAAGCACTTGAAAAAGAGGCGAAGCAGCGGATGCGAGCAGAATGCCCGAGACCGGAGCTGCTGCGAAAAGTAGCTGAGGTACTAGAACTAGATCCCACAATGCTAGCCTTCATATCTAAAACCTCCAGAGACTCCTGGAAAGGAATAGACAGGTCCTGGATAAGCTGCCAGAAGAAAGTCCTCGTCATTGCAGGGCCTCTAGCCAAAATCATTTACCTGGCAGAGCGACCATGAGACACCGCGGAAGAGGTAGACCCGGACATATTAGCGAATTAGGCCCAGATAACAGTATGCCCGTTAGGCAACGCAAACTGCACCATCTCATCGGAGCGCAGAAGGGGGCTCCTTCTAAAGATCGATTCCAAGCTAAGGGATCTATCATCGCACGAGTCTGGTGAGGCAGCACAAGGCCTTGTGTTCAGCAAAACTTTCGGGAAGGAAATGGGGAGATTTGTCGGAACATACACCTCCCCGGAGAAGTCCCAAGCATCCATTAAGAAAATGTTCCCGAGCAGAGTTTTCATCGGGACCGGTCGCTACAGAGATCGAGTGGCTGGTCGTTACCAGGGCACAAGAAGCCCTCAAAATAGCAGAGCCCACTACTGGGACAATAAGCAACAAGACGCGTTCTTTCCCACGAGAGGTCGCTTCCCGAGAGGAAGACGAGCAAGGTGACCGGGTAGAGGTCAAAACTTCTCAACAGGTGAGAATTACCGCTTATCTTCCAGTTGGGGGGAGAAAGCAGCGATTTTGGCAAAACTGGCACGCGCTCTGCAGCGACGCATGGGTGCTGCAGACAGTCAAAGGACTACAGCTAGAATTCATACAAGATCCACTTCAGAGTCACATTCCCCCTCCGATACACATGGCACAGACAGAGAGAGTAAGCTTACACAGCGAGCTACAGAGCTTACCACAGAAGAGAACTATCAGCGAACCTTGCAACATGCCCCCAAGATTCATAAGCAATATGTACCTGGTTCACAGGAAATAAAAAGTAAGGCTTGTAATAAACCTAAAAGACATGAACAGCTGTGTGACATATCACCACTTCAAGATGGATGGGATCCACCAGCTGCGGGATACGCTACGGCAAGGCGACTGGCTTACGAGGATTGACCTAAAAGACGCATACCTCACAATACCGGTCCAGAAGCAATACCGACCCTTCCTAGTGTTCGACTGGGACGGACGATATTGGCAATTCACGATGCTGCCATTTGGTTTAGCATCAGCGCCATGGGTGTTTACAAAGCTCATGAGGCTGATAGCGCCAGCGATCATAGAGAAAGTGATCTGCATGATTATCTACCTAGACGACATCTTGCTGCAAGCACACAGCCGGGGGACACTACAATATCTGACGAGCTGGTTGAGGAAGCTCCTCTCGTCGTTAGGTTTCCCAGTGAATCGGGAGAAATCGGATATGACCCTGATGAGGAGGATATATTTCCTCGGGTTCATCATAGACACCCAAGCAGCAACGCCGGAGCTTCCAGCCAAGAAAGTAAGAGATGTCAAGAGAGAGATCAGGAGCTGCCTTGTCAAAAGCGTAGTGTCCCTGAGAACGATGGCGAGAGTAGTAGGTCTATTAGCAGCATTGATTCAGGCAATATTGCCAGGGCCACTGCATTACAGGGCCCTTCAAAAGCTAAAAATAAAGCACCTGCAGCAAGGGCTGAAGCTCCATCAGATGGTCCCCCTGGATTCGGAGTCCAAAACAGAACTGGAATGGTGGCTGCAAAATATGGGCGCCTGGAATGGGAAGGCATATTCGGAGACCGACCAGATCTGGTAATAGAGTCAGATGCCAGCAGAGCACGCTGGGGAGCCTGCTGCGGGAATCTAGAAACAGGAGGAAGAAGGAGCTCAGAGGAGCTCCGACTACACATAAACTGCCTAGAGTTGCTGGCGGGATCCTTCGTGATCAAAGCCTTCATGAAGGACAAGGTGTACTCATGTATTCTGCTGAAGATGGACAACATCTCTGCAGTCAGATACATCAATCACTTGGGAGGAACGAAGTCCAGACTGCTAGCAGAGGTCAATGTGGTAGCGGACTGGAACTCCAGACAGTTATCGGACTCCAGCGACTGGAACCTGGAAGCAGGAGTATTTCAGCAGATTGAACAGTTTTGGGGCCCGTCTCACACGGACCTTTTTGCATCCAGATTGAATGCACAGAAGAACAGATACTTCAGCTGGAGATTAGATCCGACAGCGGCAGGAATAGATACTTTTCTTCAAGACTGCGTGGAGGAATACTCAATGCGCCTTTCCCCCATTAATAATGAAGAACAGAGTACTAGTGAAAGCTTGCAGAGAAGAAGCAAGGCTGATCATGGTGGCTACGATATGGAAGTCACAGGTATGGTTCCTGAAACTGATGGAACTACTGACAGACAACCCGAGAATCCTCCCACCAGGAGATCGTCTACTCACGGACCCAGTTGGGTCGTCTCATTCTCTGAGAGTGAAAGGGACTCTCCCGCTGATGGCGTGCAAGATACCTGGAGACGCTGGGCCCTCCCAGTCCCAGGCATTTTGGCACAAGCTGCATGACTCATCGCAGAATCATGGGCGCTGTTCACACGATGGAGCTACGACGCAGCTTGGTGTAGATGGTCACGATGGTGTGAAAGGAGAAATTTTCATCCCGTTTCTGCCCCTTTAGTAGCGATTTTGAACTAACTAGCAGAACTATTGCAAGACGGAAAGGCATATAGGACCATAGGGGTGTACATGTCTACCATATCAGCCGGACACCTGCCCATCGATGGTATTCCTGTGGGGGAGAACACAGCGCTGATAAGACTCATTAAAGGAGTCCGGTTCAGGAGACCCGCAGAGCCGAAGTACCTCAATTTATGGGACGTGACAGTTGTTCTGAAACTCCTCGCCAGTTGGCCGGCAAACAAGAACCTATCCTTGAAGCAGTTGTCAGGGAAGCTGGCCATATTATTATGCCTGTTATCATGCAGAAGAGTGGTGGATGTTAAAGCATTAGACGTGAACAGGAAGACGTATGGTCCTGAAGGAGTGACCCTCACATTGGTCAGGAGGACAAAGACTTGCTCCTCGTTGATAGCTTATCGCTACTTGTATGACCATCCCAAGTGGTGCATAGAAGCATGCATTAGAGAGTACGAGAATAGGACAGCAGAAATGCAACCAGTTGGAATAACGCACTTGCTAATAGTGTGTAGGAAACGGCATAAAGCAGTCGCGACAGCTACCATAGCGAGATAGGTACACAAGGTGATGCAGTTCGCAGGAGCAGACATGTCTAAGTTCAGAGCACATACTGTGAGAGAGGCAATGGCCTCGAAAGCGCTAGCGTGGGGGGCAAAGCTGCAAGATATCCCGCAAGCGGCCGATTGGGCCAGCGATAATACATTTACATTTAGAACGTTTTACTTTAAATATGTAAAGTGCCTACTGCAACATTCGTAAACTTGCAATGTGTAAATATAACCTGTGCTCATAATTGTATAAATGTACAATATGTAAAGGTATAACCCTCCTGTACCCTCATTGTACCTAAGCTCCCTTCAAGTAACATCGCCATGATGCCCAAGGGCTGTTTGCGCACTATACAAATGTAAAATATAAATAGTCAGTGGCAGTGACAGTAATGAAAAGCTTTGAACAAGCATAATGCTCGCCTCCGGTCTTAACATAGAATGAAGATTTACCCCCGCTAATAGCGCTGGAAGTCTTGATTCTATTAAAGACTAGGAGGCGAGCAACTTTCCCGCCCTATTTACACGGGAGAGTTAAGATGGTTGATATTGTGTATTAATCATGAATTCCATTGGAAATAGGGTTGTGTATACGCCTCCCTAATGTATTCTTTGTATCTTGATAGGAGAGGACCAGAAGAGCAATTGAGTCAGTTTAGCAAGAGTACAGGCGGCTGAGAGATCGGCAAGACCAGCCAGGTGTGTACGGAGAAAGAGCAGAGCAGTCCAGAGATGAGGGACAAGACTCAGGGTTCTACAAGTTGAGAGTTCGGTTACAATGTTGGAGTGCAGTTCAGAGCATTCTAAGAAGAGGAAGAAGGAACAGGAAGGACTATAGTCACGTTTAGAGTTTTAAAAGGACCACAGAAAGGACTGGATTTAAGGGAAATGTAGTTTTAAAAAGAAAAAAAAGAAAAAATATTTTCTTTGGAAAGTTAAAATGTTTGATTTCTTTGAAACTGCCGGAGACAGGAAATAAAAGAAGTTGAAGCACAATGCTTGCCTCCTAGTCTTTAATAGAATCAAGACTCCCTGTGCTATTAGCAGGGGTAATCTTCATTATGTTCAAGGCCATACTAGAGACACACCTGCTAACCCACTGATTCCATCCTCTGACCACCCAGCCCTCTTTCCCAGAACTTTAATGTATGTATGTATTTTATATTTGTAGATTGCACCTGGGTAATACTGGTTCAATGCTTAATGTGTCTGTAGTATTCATGTCTATTGCTGATCAATACCAAAATAATCACTGTAACTTGTAAAGGCACTCTACTTAGTGGCTTCTGTAACCATTCTGTTCTGCATCCCATGTCCAGCATTTCTGGTAGACATGTCCCCCTAACTACCAGGTGAAGGCCCTGATTCATGGAATTATTTGCGTGTAAAACAGGGATTTGCGGGCCATTCTGCCTGCAAATCCCCATTCGTCAAACAGGGATTTGCAGGCAGAATGGCCCGCAAATCCCTGTTTTACACGCAAATAATCCCATGAATCAGGGCCAAAACATGCAATTACAGATAACCTGATGCCTTCCAGAGTCAACAGCGGGACACACAATCACAGATTGGCTTGTAGGCAAGACGGCCTATCCTAGTTGCTAGAACAGGAGCACAGCACAAGTGCAGAGCCATTAGCCCTGGTTTATTTATTACTTTAGCCTCACTAATACTCGCAATATTGTGAATAGGAATTAATTTCACCTGGGCTAGTGCTCCCAAACCAGGGCTAAGTTTCTGCACCCATACCATTCCACAAAAGAACCTCATTATTGCGTGACAACGGGTCTGTTGTGGCCCGCTCTAGCTGGGCCATGCGTTATGCAGCTGGATGGCTCGGGCACAGGCCACAGACAACACAGAGCCATGTAAGGTTTGCAATCTTCCTTTATTTCCCTCTACATCATACTGACTCTTGCTGGGCTCTACTAGCCCCGCCTCTTCCTCCTTCCTTCGCGTCCTGTCCTCGTTCTGTTTGATCCTTAAGGTCGTCCTTCGCCTTTCACCTGCAACAGGGTCATACTAATGCTTTGCATTTTGTTATCCCTGTAGAGCGTGTAATGGCATCTCAGATAACTGGGCCAAATATATGCTGCTACACTTCTCAGGTTTTTCCTTGATTCTGTGCAGACAGTACCCGATGTGGCGCACTGGAAGCAGTGCACTGCTCACTGCCAGGCAGATCCCGCTCTAACTCGTGCACTGCTCACTGTCAGGCAGAACCTGCTCTAACTCCCTGAAGTTCACCCATAGCCAAAGTTGGCAGGGCGCGGGGGAAAAGGTGATGGGGTGGAAGTGGTGGTCAAGAGTGGTAAGGACAGAGGGAAAACATGGGGGAAAGAGATAAGGGAGAGTGAGATTGGGGAGAATGGTGAGCGGTGGGATGGAGGGGGAGAGAGGGATTCAGAAGATTGAACTCTGATCTAGTTCTGAACCTTTAATGCAATGTGGCCATGCAGCCGAAACCCTGAACTCCCGAGAGGCCAGTGGGAAAATAGCGGCACACTCACCAAAAGACAACGTAAGACCAAAACATTCCCACATGCATGATAAGGAAATAGAAGGGTTGTAAAACACATGAAGCCCAAAGTTTGCACAATAAGGCCAAAGCATTCCCACATGCATGATTGATTGATTGATTGATAGGTTATTTATAATGTGCCTATACACAAGTGTTTGAAGGCGCAACCGGGCAGGAAGGGGAAAGTCGGGGAGAACAAGACAAACAATCTTACTAGGCCTAATATCATTTAGATTGTGCAAGTGCGCAGATGAGAAGTGCAGGGAATGGGAAGGGGGAGAAGTGCACCCAGTGGAACAGTGCCCTGGGTTAAGTACAAGGAAGGCAGGGCCTCCAAGGGCAACATGCCCCAGAAGTGCAAGGAAGGCCAAGTGGCAGTGCAGGAGGGCCTGAAGGCAAGTGCTAGGGACTGGGCAGCGGGACTCGGGGGTAAGGGGGGAGGTGTCCTATGACTTAGAGGTGCACCAGGCAGCCAGTCAACGTAACAGCAGGAGGAGGGGAAGGATAGCAGAGGGCAGGCAGAGAGAAAAGGAGGCGTGGAAAGGTTAGCAGGAGAGAGGCAGAGAGACAGAAGAGGAGAAAAGGAAGGTCTTGAGGAGCTTCTGGAATTTAAGGAGGTCCAGCTCAAGGCTGAGAGTGGCAGGGAGGCCATTCTAAAGGGAGGCGCCTGCAGAGGAAAGAGATCTACCACCCAGAAGCAACTCACCCATAGAGAATTGGAGGTAGACGAGTAGAGGGCTCTGGAAGGAAGGTACTTAGGAAGAGAGAGTTGGAGATAGTGTGGGCCCTCGGCCCCTGAAAGCCTTGTGGATGATGCAGAGGGTCTTGAACTTGATCCTTGCAGCCACTGGGAGCCAGTGGAGGGATTTCAGAGCCAGAGAGATGCGGTCCCTGGGCTCTAGGCCAAGCATAAATCTTGCGGTCCTGTTTTGGATGAGTTGCAGAGGGTAGAGTTAGGTAGATTGAGAAAGAGGCTGTTGCAATAGTCAAGCCTATAGAGGACCAGGACTCTGGAGACAGTGAGCATATGGGGAAAGGTGAGAAAAGGTAAAATACCTCTGAGGAGGTGCAGTTGTAAATGGGACTTTTTGGAGATGTCCATGATGTATGGAGAGAGTGGAGTAGAAGATGAGGGTTGAGGGCACAGGGCTGAGGGAGGCCAACCAGCGTGGAAGGGGAAAAGTGGGAGCAGGTGACCCAATGAGAAGGATGGAGAAATAGAAGTGCTCTAAGACACATTAAGGCCAATGCATGTCCACGTGCATGATAAGGAAACATAAGGGAAACATAGGGCTGTAAGCCTCAATTAGGCCAACGCATGCTTAAATGCATGATAATAAATTATTAGGGCTGTGAGACACGTTAAGGGCAAAGAATGCCAGCATGTGTGTTAGGGAAACAGAAGGGCTCTTAGACACAATAAGGCCAAAGCGTGCCAGCATGCACAATAAGGAAATATAAGGGCTGTGGGTGAAAATCCCCTCAAATTCTAAGATAGTTTAAAGACTTTTTTGACAAGGTTTGACTCTGGCTTATTGTACTCTACTGTTTCTGCCAAAGGAGGTTGCTTTCCTACGATACAACACAAAATGTAGCATTCGCATACAAAGCATAGGCATACTTGACCAGGGGAAGAGTATGAAAGTCTGCCTATTTTTCCCTGCCAGAAATTATAGGCAATACAAGAGAATTGCAAGACTAGATGTCTGGGTAAATTCTACAGTGTAAAGCGGGGCACTATAAATGCCAACAGGCAGTTTGTCAAGTCTGAATGTAAGACAATACAACCTCTTGCGTGTTGTGACTGCACCGACCTATGAAGAATGTGCACAACTCTAAACATGTTCAGAAATGTATTACACTCCTCCTTCAAAGCTCATTCCAAGCCATGCACTTATGTCAACACGTCTTTTGAGCTTTGCACTCTTCAAATCATTCTTGTATCCATAAACCACTTCATCTTTCACTAAATTTAGTATTAAACTCCCCCACAATTTACATAATTCTCCAATCTATATTTATGTTGGAATTAAACATCTAGTTCAATATTTGGCAGCAGCTTGCTTGATTCTTCACTGTGGTTTGTTGTCCATGCTAGTATTCTTTACACAAGGGCCTCTCCTTCAAATTAAAAGGGTGATTGCCCCATTGTGTAGATGCTCCGAAGACGGGGTCCGGAGCATCTGAACAATGGGACCTTCACCGGTGATCCAGACACCTGCCGCAAGCAGTGAGAGCCAGGGAAAGGTCAGCCGGTAACCAAGGTTACCAGGAGTGGGTGCGCTTATCTGGATGATGTAGCATGGTCAGGGCTAGACTGGCATATGTGGAACTCTGGCGATTTCCCCGGTCGGTCTCTGCACCCCAGGCCTCTTTTCTGTTGTATTTCCAAAATTCCCCAAAGGAAAAGGGTTGGGCTTGCGGAAAATGTGTAATATGGGGCCACTTGGAACATTATTTCCAGGGCCTCTTTTGGTTCCCAGTCCACCTCAGAGCGTGGTGAATAGGGTCCCTAACGGTCCTGTAGTTTGTGGGACTGTCCCGGTTTCCGGGGTTGTGTCCTGCTCATGGCCTGCTCATGGCCTGCTGCAGGGATGGGTGAAAGTCCCAACTTCCTCCTCTGATGTAGGATCAGCTAGACTTCACACTTTTTCGTGTGATAGTGCCAGGAGCCTGGAAGCACATCGGCTTCCCGGGAGGTTCTGCTTTGTGTAGAGATGAGTGCTTTGAAGCACAGATGCAGGGGGCACCTGGCGACGACTATTGTCCTTTAAGAGGTGGGAATGGTGAGTGATAGAAACACCACTGCATGCTGGTTGATCGATAGGTTATTTATAACTCGCTGCATACCCAGAGGTTTCTAAGCACGGACCTTGGGGATCGAACCTGTGTTGCTCTGTGCCATCTTGCTTCCAAGGCAAGCACGTTGCCACTGAGCTATCCTGCTTCCACATGCTGGGTTGAATAATGGCTCAAGCAGGTTCCCTCATATTGCTTTGCATTTTCTTTGACTGTAATCAGCTTTGTTTAATGTTGCATGTCTCTGCAGGCCGCAACTGTAAACTTGCATTCAGGATGGGCAAAATACAGCTATAATCATTCTTTTTGCTTGACATGTTTCTATAACAATGCATGTGCCATTTAAGTTTCTTATGTGATTTGTGTGCCTTTTAAGGCATTTCTAAATAACGAATTATTTAATCACTTGGACCCCCCAAACATGAACAAATACTTATATGAACTATAGCTGGAAAGATATGTGGTTAAGTAATTAAATCGCAGACTGGCCCAAATCACCACTTAAGCAATGTGTATGATCCTGGGCAAATCATTTAATCTCACTGTGCCTGACTTGCCAACATTTGGAGCCCTTAAAAGTGATTTTGTTTACCGCTCTTGCTATTAAAATATCCTCATGGTTTACTAAACGATGGAGCTGTTACACAATAATAGTGAGCATTTATATATTGCATATCACAAACTTATTTGTGTCTTGGCTTACACATGGAAACTTCTTTTCATGTCACGACCAATCATGCCCTAGAGTCTCAAAGACTCATGACACTCCCTGTAATGTTATTTTCCATGATGTCACTTCTGATGATGTCAATACATATTCAAATGAGGTGATCTGTATATCTGTCGGATATGGCACCGCAATTCCTGACAAGCCTTGAAGAGAAATCTAACTGGTAAATGGCCTGTATGCAAAACAGTGCTAGAGTGTTCACAATGTTTGTGTTAAAATACCATTTGCCACTAAAGTTACCACAAAAGTGGATTGGGGTGGCAGAGGAAAAGAGGGGCAGGAATGAGGCTGTATGTCTCCACAAGTGCCACAATGCTTCTGATTGGCCACCTTACCTAAAGATTCCTGCAAAACTATTTAGTAAAGTTGGCCACCTTAGTGGAGAACAAGTGGCAGTGAAAATAAATTCCCTCACCTTCTGTAGTACTATGTACCCCCAAGTCAGGGGGGCTTTAGTGGTTATGCTGCATCCAGAATGCCGGTGTGTCATTCTTTAGGGTTAACCCCCTACCACCTCTTTACGAGGTCTCCTCGCGGGACCCGCTAAGCCGCGAGCAGACCCGGATGCAAACAACGGGCCCGTCAGGGCCCGTCATTGACGGGCCCGTTGATTGCATTCTCCCCATTCCCATTGAGCCCTATGGGGCCTCAGATGGGAATGGGGATGTACCGGTTCTGGGTTCCCTGAATGGGGAAATACCGGCCCTCCAATGTCGAAATGGCCTGGTATTTCCCCATTCAAGGAACCCGGACCCGGTATGGGGGTAGCCATGCCGCAAATAGCAGCATGGCTACCTCCATAGTCGTAATGAGGGCCTTTGTCTGGTTTTAGTATAAGAGTCAACTTTTCATATATGCACACACTTAACATTTCTGTTCTCCACTGAACTCACTTCTCCATACACAATGTGGCAGCATTGCGCCATCTTGTCCTCTCTCCCCCAGTCTCAACGCTACACACTCTTATAAGCACAATGCAACCTGCCAATGCCCCCGCCCAAAACCAGAAGGACTGGAGCTGAACAACATGCACGACTAGTAAGCAAAAGTCACATATTTGCTGCACACCCATACGGCATGAAAATAGACCTTATTTTCTGATCATTATAACTGGTGTTGCTATGTGCTGTCTTGCCACTGAGCTATCCTCCCAGCCCAATGCATCATACATCAGCCCTATGGATCTCCAGCAAGGAGATGCAAGTTCAAGCTACTGACCCCACGTATGTACCGGGCATGCAATGATGACGCTTTCCAAGCGCAGTAGTCTGCAAGTGCTCTTTTTTACAGTGTAGTCCATGTGGGGTCACTTTGGTTAGAGCAATGGAGGCCCCACCTGGATCCAGGGCACATAAACATTTCAAGTTCTGAATGATGGTTTAACTTTTGATCTAAGTTACGCTGAAATGACTAGGATATCCAATGTGTTGCTCCGAATGCCTTAAATGTTTAGTGTGAAGAAGTTCCAAGAGATCCACTCCCCATTCAAGTTCTCTTCACCAAGTCACGCTTGATTATTCTGTTGGGTTACACCCTTTCTCCACTAATTGCTGAATATTTTCTCAAATCATATTTTTTGATTACATCATATAAATGGGACCTGTTTTCCCTTCAATATGTGGCACCTTTATTTATTTTTTTATTTTTTATTTACGAGTTTTAATCACCAAAGTGATTCTTACAAGTTAGTAGTTAAATCAATCCGAAAAAAAAAGAGAAAGAAGAAGAAAAAGCACCTTTATTATGTTTCAGAATGTGTCCTTTTCTACTACAAATTGTTTCATTTCCTCTTAATCAATAGAGAAAAGGAACAACCCCCTTTCATTTTTTCTTAAAACCTTCTTGCTCGGGGAAAATCTCAATGGAATGATGGGATTCAGGGAATGTCCTCATGCTAAATATTCTACTAAATGTTGAACAATTTGGGCAACCAGCAAATGGATATTTTTAGTTCAGTGTTTCCAGGAAACCAATGTTTTCTGCATTTGCTTGAATACAGAAGAGCAGAGCAACCTAGAAATATCGAAAGGAAGAGACATCCTCCATCCACGCATATCTCCATGTCTTGCTTGGAGAACTTCTGCTTTATAGGAGCAATGGCGCTGGACTGGCAATAAAGAAAGCTTTGTTGTAGATGATCATCCGCCTGGCATTTTGATATGGGGTAGCAGTGGTAGAAGTGGATTGATATGGGGTAGCAGTGGTAGAAGTGGATTGATATGGGGTAGCAGTGGTAGAAGTGGACCAAAACAAGAAATGGATCTGCAGCCTCGATGTGGGACGGGGTAGGTGGGAGCATGGAACACGTGTGTGAAAGGGTTGTAGCGGAGGCAAGGGTATCAGGTAATATTATCCCCACCAATTATATCGCCATATATATATGGTCATCGAGAATGGCCACAGGCGATATTATTAGTGGGGATAAGTGGGGATAATTTATGGGGTTATTGGAACCAGGGGTGGCGGGTGTCCCCCCCGCTCTATTAAAAAATTATAGGGGCTGCAGGGGTGTCCCCTGCAGGTTCCATGGCTTAATATCGGCGCAAAAATATGGCGATATTTTTGTGTGGCGATATTTTTGCGGCGATATTAAGACATGGAACCGAGGCAAGTTGACAGCTCAGTGGGGGGAACAGGCAAAAGAAGGCCACCCTGCATTGGTTTCATTTTTCTTTTCCAAGTTGGTTAATCGGTTGGTACTTTCTCATATGTCACTGTTGTGAAATCAATTGCCTGTACACGCTTATCTTAACTCCGCTGGAACCCATGCCTGGCCCCTTCCTGAACAGATGCTTCTTCAAGGGGGGCCTGAAATTAGATAAATATGCTCTACCATGAACAGAGTTTGGCAATTTATTCCAAAGCCTGGCTCCAAAGACTAAATGAGGGTCATCATGTTTGACCCTTGTGTTAATTACACAGAGAAGACTGCCTCAATGGGCCTCATTCCGACCCAGGCGGTAAGGGGTTTACGGCAGCGTAAACAGCGCCGACCCTTACCGCCTGATTCCGAGGTCCCTTAGCGCCATGGAGGATTTAACACCTGCTTTTAGCAGGTGTTAAAATCCATGGCGCTAAGGGACCTTGTTGTTAATTACGCCACCGTAATTTACGGTGGCGTAATTAACGCCTTCCCCACTCCCATTATGCCCTATGGGGCAAAAATGGGAATGGGGAAGGGTGAATGGGGATTGGGGACTTACCGCCCTGCCAACCTCGGAATGGGGCGGTAAGTCCGCCAACCACCATGGCGTAAACGTAGTTTACGCCATGGTGGTAAAGGTACGACCCAGGCGGTAACTTACCGCCTGGGTCGGAATGAGGCCCAATGTGTTCTTTTGTGCAAAAAGTCTCCTCCATGCATTTTTTATCATTTAAAGTTAGTAGTAAACGAAGGCGATTTTTCCCTTTACTCTTTAGTTTTCCACTGTGCAGTGGAAACGTGTAAATGTCTCGTAAAAAGTACGCTTTGCAGGCAGCCTTTACAATGGATTCCTATGAAATCTGCCTGCTTTTACCAGGTGGTCATTTCAGGTAGATTCAATAGGAATTCATTGCATTAACGCCAGCATGAACATCCATACTGGCGTTAATGCACCAGCATTTGTAAAGCAGAGCAGGAAGGGGAGACAGACACGTTACTTCCACCCTGTTCCCCATCTTCTACTTACAAAAGCAGGAAATTGAAGTGGGTTTGTAAAAGTGTCCTAAACAGTGTTTTGCGACACTTTTACTGATCCCCTCAACTTGCAAATGAATGCTCAATGGGTCTGCCGCCGACCTCATAAAACGATTCCGCTGCTTGTTATCCCAGTGCCACTGGGATATTACAAGTCCCGGTGGCCTTTGGATGTCAGGCAGCCGAAGCTGTAAGTCCTCATTCCCGTGGAGTCCCATAGGAATTGGGACACAGAAGCACTGGCTCTGTTGCTAATGGTGCAGGTGCTTCTGTGAAAACCATGCCAGCAGGGGCTGGTGCTCCCGCAGGTCAGACCTGCGGGGAGATCTGGCCCCTGCAGGAATTCTCATCGTCTGGCGGTCCAGAAAGCGTGCCAGTATGTTGCTATCGGCCCCCTTATTTCCGGACCGCAAGACTTGGAATGAGGCCCAATGTCTTTTGTCTCAGCTGGCCTGACAGAGAGTCCTAGGAACTATAGTCTGTGATCTTTCATAGACCAAAGTCTCTATCTTAGTACATGCAATGCGATGCTATCGTTTAGGTGGGCAGCATCAGCCCTCATGGATGGATTTGGAGGTGATGCAGAGAATTTTAAGATGAAGTCTCTACTCTACTCAAAGCCACATCAGGTTCTTGTGAGCAGCTTGGACATGATCACTGTCCCTATGTTCAGAAACCAATCTGTTTTGAGCCAGTTGGAGTCTGTTGAGAAGTTTAATTGAAGTACCTTCCTGGAGTAATATCCCAAGCAGCAAGTAACCAGCCACTAAGGTGCTTACTACAACTGCATACTTATCCAGGGGAACTCAAAGCACACCTCCTATATTGCCCCCTGATATTAAAATAGCATCTCTTTGAATGGCCTGGCCCGTTATCAAATGTAACGTCTAACCGTTTCACTTGAGATAACTTGACGTGTTTTCCAGAAATCAATGGAGTTCGTGTGTGAAGAGAGATTCCTTCTTAGTGTTGGCAGGACCTCCTCCATCTTCCCCTGACTTAGATGAAGCCAGCTACAATCCATCCAGGCTGAGATGCCATCCAGGATTCGGTATTGTAAGGTCAAACAGATTTCAGTTTAGCTGTAAATGCTATAGGGTGGTGAAACAAAGGTCCTCAACTTGGACACATCCCCCACCCCCTTTTCACTCTACACAGATCTTCCCCCACCTCTACTTACTATCACCGTACCGCATCTCTCTCCATGTGGAACCACTCTCTCAGTACATTCCTGCTAGCCGGCTATAAATTGATGAATGGACTTGCCGCCGCCCACCACCTTACTGAATGCATCTCACTGTGCGCTCTCTCTCAAGGTTGCCAATCAGTCCCTCACACCTGTCTACCATCTTCCTTTTTCACTCCTTTTCCTTGCTTGCCCCCATTCCACAGGCATGCTCTCTCCCAAGCCATCAGAGAAAGCTCTTCAGTGGAACTCATCAAACCGAGACGTAAACGTCACCTCCTACCAATGGCAGTAGGCCCCTAACCCACTCCCCACTTCTATCCACACTAGCAGCCCAGCCCACCGCTCTTGAATTCTGTCCTCTGACTACTCTAAGTAATTTGGGAATATGTAAATACCGGCCGCAGGCTCTCAACGTTAAACATTTTGTAATGTGGAAAGGGGATTTTTCCTTGCATGGATCAAGTCCCTTGGTCAGCCCCATGTTGGATACAACCAGCTGTCGGAATGGGGGATGGGCATGCATGCTTACATGGGTGATGGCAAACCTATTGACTCCCACCTGATTTAGTTTTTATATATATTTCTTTAGAGAAAAGGAAATAAAGAACAATAATATTTACCAAAGGGAACCATATAATGTCATCCAACATATTCATGAAAAGCAGAGTAAACCTCGGATCAATTTAGCAAAACGTCTATTAAATACACTCTGCAGTGCCCCTTCTGATGTCTGCTGCCCGCGCATGCACGTACGCACACGCTAGGCAGCGGCATCTACTTAAGACATACTCAACCCAAAAGTGATTAGACATGCATTCAGGCAGTTAAACCGCTCTCCGTGCCATCAGACTTAGCTGTACATGGAGTGACCCTCAGGGACTTTGTCCATGGATGTTTATGTTTGTTAATTTGTACCGCGCTACTGGTACCCGAGTGCTTAAGGGCGCAAACAAGAAACAATACAAGACAAGACAGAACATATCATGGAGTTAAGGTGGTCCAAGGGTGAGAAAGTGGGCAGTAACCTTAAGGGATCTAGCGAAATAAGGATGCCAGCCTTCTTAGAGGGGCACTGGTAGTCAAGTATCTATATCATGCCCTTAATAGTCTTCTTTCAGGGCTGTGTTCCCCCATTGCACAGCATGCACTACGCTGTGTTATATTTTCCACAGTTTTATAATGCGGCGTGTTTTAAAGGGAGCCTCACTTCAGGGGGCTTGGCCTTCCCAAGCAACCTTCAATTGGAAAGGAGTACCAGTGACTTTTACACATGAACCACTTCCTTAAAAACAGGAGTGTTGAGTTACCTGAATTCATGGCATCCGTCGCTCTCCATTTTCAGTCGCAAAATTGAATTCCTAACCCTCTATCAGCCCTTTTCTCTTACTGGGCTTCTCATTCCCATAAACACCCCCAACCCCTCCATTTTTGCACTCACACCATCACACCTTGAACAAGTTCCCCTCTGCTTCCGCCATGGGGAGTTTAGTACAATCACAGCATGGGAAGAGTGTAAGAACCTGACCTCTAGCATGTGTGTAGCTCTCTAATGATGTTAACATTTGCAAATAGTAGCAAAAGTTAAGGGTTCTTAACCAAGAAGTACAACATGGACTACGATTCCTGAAGCGGCAGAAGGCCTGCATAGACTCGCCTAATGTGTCAAGCTCTCACGTACTCATGGCCATCATGTGGGCCCTCCCAACACTCAGCAATTCTTACTTTCCATCGGGACACATCCATCCCTCATCCACCATACACTGCCTCCCTTCGGGAAACATCCAACATTCAGGAAATCACTACCATCCAGCCGCACACACCAAAGACTCAGGCAATCACTGCCGTCTTGCTGAACATGACCAGCACTCAGAAAAGAACTGCAGCCCTGCCAAGCATGTCCAACCTTCAGAAAAAAACAGCTGCCCCGCCAAGCATGTCCAACCTACAGAAAAACACTGCTGTCCTGCCAAGGATGTCCAACACTCAGAAAAGCACTGCTGTCCTGCCAAGCATGTCCAACCCTCAGAAAAACACTGCTGCCCTGCCAAGCCTGTCCAACCCTCAGAAAAACACTGCTGTCCTGCCAAGGATGTCCAACCCTCAGAAAAACACTCCTGCCCTGTCAAGCATGTCCAACCCTCAGAAAAACACTGCTGCCCTGCCAAGCCTGTCCAACCCTCAGAAAAGCACTGCTGCCCCGCCAAGCATGTCCAACCCTCAGAAAAACACTGCTGTCCTGCCAAGGATGTCCAACACTCAGAAAAGCACTGCTGTCCCGCCAAGCATGTCCAACCCTCAGAAAAACACTGCTGCCCTGCCAAGCATGTCCAACCCTAAGAAAAACACTGCTGTCCTGCCAAGGATGTCCAACACCCAGAAAAGCACTGCTGCCCTGCCAAGCATGTCCAACCCTCAGAAAAACACTGCTGCCATGCCAAGCCTGTCCAACCCTCAGAAAAACACTGCTGCCCTGCCAAGCCTGTTCAACCCTCAGAAAAACACTGCTGCCCCGCCAAGCATGTCCAACCCTCAGAAAAACACTGCTGTCCTGCCAAGGATGTCCAACACTCAGAAAAACACTGCTGCCCTGCCAAGCCTGTGCAACCCTCAGAAAAACATTGCTGCCGCCCTGCCAAGCCTGTCCAACCCTCAGAAAAGCACTGCTGCCCTGCCACGCATGTCCAACCCTCAGAAAAGCCCTGCTGCCCTGCCACGCATGTCCTACCCTCAGAAAAACACTGCTGCCCTGCCAAGCCTGTCCAACCCTCAGAAAAACACTGCTGCCCTGCCAGGCCTGTCCAACTCTCAGAAAAACACTGCTGCCCTGACTGCTCTTGCTGATGGACAAAACCAGCACTCAGGCAATTACTAATATCAATGCTAGGTGACAGTGTCAAAGTAAACCTATACACCAGAGCTGCGAGTTGGTGATGTGATGATTAATGTCAAGCCTCTGGCTGCCGGGCATGGGACCGTGCGAATGGCATGCGCAGCTGTGTGATCAATAATAATGGAGGACATTTGTACTGATTGGCAGGGAGCATATAGACCTATTCTTACTTCGTGTGAAAAGTCAACATAGAAAACCTGCCCGAAAATTGAAAGTACATTCTTTTTTCAATGCTTACTGCCGACGGATGCAAGGGGCAGCCCTGTGGGACGTCAAAACTTCCATCTGGCGATAGTTGTGAAATAGTTGACGATATCCACCTGTTGCAAGGAGGCGGCCAAGGACAACAGCAACACAGGCTACACCGAGTGAACGAGTTAGTGGGTGAGTGAGTGAGATAATGTATGTAGTGCTCACTGCATAACCTAATTGCCTTTTGGCGAGAGGAGGGAACGCGCCTAGACCATGAGCCTGTGAGCGGAAGGGATGGTTACTGAGGCAGTGACTTTCAGTGTGAAAGCAAACCCTGTGTTGTCGAGGACACACCAAGAATGGTGTTGGCTTAACAGTTGTGCCAACAGGCCGTAGGCACCACATCACATGCGAGCAGGACCAGAGGAAAGCAAGATACAGATAGGGGAGAGAACGCTAAGAGGAGAGAAGGGCACATACCAATGTGTTGTAGGGCCCTTCACTTCACCATGGCAGGGCCAGGTGATTGAGCAAAGTGCCTTTATTCCAGTGTAGGATAGAGAGATACAGACTCTGGCTATCGTCCAACTGCCACTCTGTGGAACACTCACTCAGGCTCACGCACCGCCAGTCCAAGCGTGCATCACATCCATGCACCACACAAACAGGCAGAGTACAACACAATGTTCTGCAGAGCCGGTAATAAACAAGCCCACAAGTTCAACAAAAAAAGGTTGGAGGAGAGCACTTGCCACTAGGCTGGATGAGGTGAAGAAAGGAGAAAGAGAGCGAGTGAAACACCTGGGCCACATATAAACCAACACGTGATTAGCAAGTTGAATGCACTGAAAGTTGCATGCTGGGAATGTGAATTCTGAGAAATATTAGCATTTGAAGTGTCATAAGGTCAGGAGTACAACTACACAGCAGGTCTGCACCGAGATGGCAAAGGAATCTGTCGACACTGAATGCTGCATGTTGAGAGTGTGAGCCCTCAAAAGGTACCATGAACGGGGCGAGGCGAACTGCCATTTGCTTCCAAACATTGCATGTAAAGAAACAGACTGTTAGAGCCCGAGTGAAGTGAACTGCCAGCGGGGCAAAATGCTGCCTGCAGAGAAACAGACTGTTAGAGCCCTGATAGAATGGAACTGGCAGTGGGGCAAAATGCTGCCTGCAGAGAAACAGACTGTTAGAGCCCTGATAGAATGGAACTGGCAGTGGGGCAAAATGCTGCCTGCAGAGAAACAGACTGTTAGAGCCCTGATTGAATGGAACTGGCAGTGGGGCAAACTACTGTATGCAGAGAAAAAAAGACTGTTAGAGTTTTGATAGAATGGAACTGGCAGTGGAGCAAACTACTGCATGCAGAGAAAACGACTGTTAGAGCCCTGATAGAATGGAACTGGCAGTGGGGCAAAATACTGCCTGCAGAGAAACAGACTGTTATAGTTCTGATAGAATGGAACTGGCAGTGGGGCAAAATCCTGCCTGCAGAGAAACAGACGGTTAGAGTTCTGATAGAATGGAACTGGCAGTGGGGCAAACTACTGCATGCAGAGAAAACGACTGTTAGAGCCCTGATAGAATGGAACTGGCAGTGGGGCAAAATACTGCCTGCAGAGAAACAGACTGTTAGAGCCCTGATTGAATGGAACTGCCAGGGGGGCAAACTACTGCAGGCAGAGAAAACGACTGTTAGAGCCCTGATAGAATGGAACTGGCAGTGGGGCAAACTAATGCATGCAGAGAAAACGACTGTTAGAGCCCTGATAGAATGGAACTGGCAGTGGGGCAAAATACTGCATGAAGAGAAAAAGACTGTTAAAGCCCTGATTGAATAGAACTGGCAGTGGGGCAAACTACTGTATGCAGAGAAAAAAAGACTGTTAGAGTTCTGATAGAATGGAACTGGCAGTGGGGCAACATACTGCATGCAGCGAAAAAGACAGTTAAAGCCCAGACTGAATGGAACTGCCAGTGGGGCAAACTACTGCATACAGAGAAAACGACTGTTAGAGCCCTGAATGAATGGAACTGGCAGTGGGGCAAAATACTGCATGCAGAGAAAACGACTGTTAGAGCCCTGAATGAACGGAACTGGCAGTGGGGCAAAATACTGCAGGCAGAAAAAATGACTGTTAGAGCCCTGATTAAAAGGAACTGCCAGTGGGGAAAACTACAGCACGCAGAGAAAAAGACTGTTAGAGTTCTGATAGAATGGAACTGGCAGTGGGGCAACATACTGCATGCAGCGAAAAAGACTGTTAAAGCCCAGACTGAATGGAACTGGCAGTGGGGCAAACTACAGCATGTTGGGAAGGAGCGTACACATGCTCAGAATAGCCATTTGTGTGTTACCCAGTGCATACAGGGCCGAGAGTCTTAAAGAGGGAGAGAACTGAAGCACCAGCGTTGCAAAACTGCATTCTGGGAAAGAAAGGCTGAAAGGTCCCAACTGCTGGAAAGATAAGACCACTGCATATCGGAAACAAGAGTCTTACTGCCCAGAGTGGAGCAAAGTACACATTCTTTGACACAACGCTGCAGGCTGGGAAAGAGCATTTGGAACATCAGAGCTGTTTTTTGTCCAACAACAAAAGTGTCAAGGTTCAGAACTGTTCTTTGTCTAAAACAGCTGCATGCTGGAATAGAGAATCTCAACAGCTCTAACTCCTTTGGTTACTGAAGCTATATGCCGGGGAATACGAGTTTACAGTTCAGCCACCTAAAGAAAAATGAAATGTTATTTGCCTGCCAAATGGCCCAGTGGAAAAGTGAGCACTGAATCTCAGAGTGAACTGAACTGGCAAGCAATGGCAGAGCCAGGGGAGGCCCCGCTCCCCGTCTTCCGCCTGGTGCCCCGTGTGCCCCCCAAACCAGCCTCCCACTGTCGCCCTGTTATCCGCCCCGCCACCAAGAGCTGCATCCACTACTGCTGGCACGTGCTTGAAACTTTGCATCATGGGAACGTGGGTCTTTTGAGATCCAGAACCCAACTGGGCATGCTGGGAAAAATCAATGGCAAGTGCAGAATCGACTCCCAGAAGCAATCCTTTCCTGGCAAACAGAATGTAGCATAGATATACGGTCATGTTTAAACTGCCAATCCAGTAGCCAGCCTTTAATATCCTTGAGTGTGCCGGAGGGGCAAAAGAGGTAAGGGCCTGGAGTATAGATCCGAGGAATTCACGCGATGCATGCACAGTGACAGGGGAGGAGGAGGAGCGCAGGCCGGATGCGGTGTGGTTACTTTGCCACCTCCACATGCGCAAGCATCCCTCGTGGCCGCTGTGTGTCGTCTTCACCTTACATGCGCACCAGTGGCGATCTTCTTGTGCTGTACGCGAAGTCAATGCTGCATGGCGAGAGCGAGTCTTGCCACATCGCCACGTGTTCTCCGTTCTAAAGCTTGAGGCGTTTCAATGCTTCAATCCTTTCTCCAATGCCCTGTCTAGATACGCAGGCCCTTATCCAAATTCCCAGCGGATTCTCCACCGCTCAATCCTCAGCAATAACCGTAAACACATGATCATATGCATGTTTACAATGCCCCGTTTATAAAACTGGAATCAGGCGTAAAAAGCATAGCGTCCTCAGATAGTGCCTCATCGAGACCGCGGTCCAGTTCAAGGATGCCAATAGTCCCGAGACAGGGGGACGGGCGCCAGCAGCCGACGCGCAGATCATGGACACAGCAACCTCTCAGCAACCCTTTGGCGCTTAGTCCCTGCGATCTCACCTGAGTACGCGCACTCCCTTTTCTCGAATTCAAACACACACAGCCGCCAGCCCTACAGATAAGGAGTGTATCGGTCACTTGTACTCCCCCAAAAAAGGCAAATACACCCACAAAATGAAAACAGGGAGTAAAAATACTCCCAACAAAAATAGGAAACAGACACTTAGGACCTTGCACCCCTGCTTTCACTCACACTGTCACACAGCTCCATGGATATGCTTGGACCTGTAGTGCACGTAGTACCACAGGAAGAAACAACTATTATTACTGCCTGATCAGAAGAAGTAAACGGGTATCTTTTAATGTGTGTGAATAACTGGGCGCAAAAAATAACTATTACAAAAAAAGTTGTTTTTCAAGTAAACATATTTTTACTCGTTAATTGATTACTCCCACTGGGAATTAGACTTAGATTTTTACTCCCTAAAAAAATCATTTTACTCCCAGCTTTAAAAAATAGGGAGTAAAATACTTCAATTTCAAAATCTTATCTGGAGTACTGCACACAGTCTTAGGCGGGGCAGAATCCACAAGTTCAGAGCCGCAAACGCTTCAGGTTGCTTGAGGAAGGGAAGGATTCATAATTACCTTAACACCTAGAGATTGGCGACAGAAAAAGAGCACTGTGCCAACGTAGACTTCCCATTTGTTTGCCAACTGCAGCACCTGAAGGCCTTGTGCTGTCCCAGTCTTATCCTGACATTTCCAGCCATTGCGGCCCTTTGGCAGTAACAGGGTTTTGACATCCTGTTTTTTGCTGTACAACCCCTTTTGTTTATTATGCATTTTTAGACTTACTATCTGAATTTCACCTCTTCCCCCTTAAGAAGGTCCCAGAGGCCACTTCTCTGTCGGTCCTCATGCCTCCCAAAAAAGTAAGGTCTATTCTCTGCGCAAAGGCTCAGTGGGTTTCTTTCATCTTCTCCAGTTGGTGTGGCAACCGTAAATAAGGGGGTGTTGGTAAGAGATCCATAGTTGATAAAGCTACTAATATGCCCTCAGGTCCCCAAGTTTGGTAGGCTTTTGTCTCCATTCCATGGTGGGGGGCATTGTCATGCCAGAGTCCAACCACTATATGGAGGAGTTGGAATTACCACTGCAAAAATCAGAATAATTGTTCCTTTTAACTGCCCCGTGCCCAGTGCCATGCCCAGCATTGGCGATTAATGATCATTTATGACTTTTTTTACTGCCGGTTGCAGTCTTGAAACCAACGCCCTTTATAATGAACTGAGTCAGGCCCCACCAGGGATGTTTTTGATTTGGGAAACTTTGGCACTCACGGCAGCAAACACTTCTTACTAGCCCCGGAGCCATTTTTGGTGGTGGATAGCTTCCTTACACGAATGGGTGTGTCAGGCACTTCAGCGTGTGGGATTCACTGTTTATACCTGTCACCTCTTTGTGTGGGCCAGAGTCTCAGACTTAGACTAGCAGTGTTCTTCATCTCCGCTCTCCATGTTGGCTTCGCTCCAACTCTCACTGTGCGCAAGGCTAAGCTTGCCTGCTTGGAATGCTTCTCTCAACAGTATGTTCCTCTCTGTCTTGGGGCACAGTGCAGGATTACTGCAGCACAATTAGCACCTTCCTTTCAAGAACGAGCAGAAAGATACATTTCTTGTCATGACTTACTGTTACACCAACATTCGTTGGCTCCTTTCCAGCGATGAGCTGGCAGATGGCCTCGAAAGCTTCCTCTTGGCTCTTGCCTTTGTACTTCTTCGATGCTAGCTCCTCGAGAGCCTTTTTAAACTCTTCGTAGTTGATCACTCGAGCTGTTTTTGCCCTAAAAGAGACATAAAAAACATTTAGGGGTACAGGTCGGAAATTTCAAATAGCCACCCAAAGCATCAGGGTTATATATGATATTAGCAAAGCAAATTTCAGAGTGGTACATTTCACTGCAACCAAAAATACCGAAAACATACAGAATTTTCTTTTTTGGGGGGCGGGGTGGGGGTATCTCCCCAAATCCCCCATTTTTCTATCCTTATAAACCCACTCCAACCCCATCCGACCCATTTGAACCCCTTACCCTTATAAATGTATTTAATATTTTCTGAATTTTTCGGTATTATGGTTGCAATGAAATGTACCACTTTGAAATTTGCTTCGGTAAATTGACTGGATGCCAGCATCAGTATAACCCTAGTCCTAAAATGGCCTATTTGGAAAACGGAAGATTTCCTAAAATTGCATATGAAGGGCTGCTAGAACTGGGATGAAGTCAACAACATGTCTCTTTAAAGCTAACTTTTCTGTTGGTTTCATTAAATCAAATGAAATAATGATTTAGGACAGGAGGCTTTGATTTCCAGAAATATTTTTTAACATACATATTTGTGTCCTTCTTTAATATGTACACATAGCTATGAGCACAACATAACAATAAAGTAGCAGCCGTTTAAGTGTCCTTATCAAAACGTTAACATTTGTTTATTAAGTTTTAAATACATGAGTTATTGAGAGCTCTCTGCATTTGGTCCATTCACAGATTAAAATTCACAAAGTACTTTAGAGAGAGTGGAACATCCCGGCTTCCAGGAGGACCACTCCAATCCATTTCTCAGTTTTGTTTAAAATGCCTGTTATTTAGGATAGCACACATCATCACAAATATATCACTGACAAAATAGTGCAAAATACACCAAGTGCATGTCTTGTAGTAATATAATTAAAGAATGTACACACAAGTAATTATTATGCAAATGTAATCAGCTTGTATAACTGTGTTAAGTAGTTTACATTTTATGTTCTTCTAAGTTCTGTTAATATAATTCGTAGGCTGACAAAACTTGATTAAACCTACTTCCTGTACATGACATCTTGTTGGTACACTTCCATTTCTAGAATCATATTTTCATTACCTTTACTATCTCTATTTGCACTATTGGTACATCTTTACTTTTTCAATGTATCGTGAATATGTTGCAATGGATTTGCATAGTGATGAGCAGACAGCATTTGTAGTCATCCAGTGTTGCTTCAATGCTTAACTAAAAGTAGTAGGTATCTGTAATAAGGCTGAGAAGGCTTTGACTATAGCTGTACAGAAACCATATAGTAAATTGCATTGCACAAAGTATGTGCAAAAGTCCTTTTTCTGTACCTCTTCCAAACGTAACAACTCACTCTGAAGTATAGTACAATTAAAAAAGGCAAAACAATAGATTTTGTTTAAGCCCTTGAGGACACCACATATTTATTTATGCATACCTTTTAGTGTTTTTGCAAACAATATTAATATGATCTTTCCATGCATGGTTGTCGATTTATCCAAAATAATAACATTGTTTACATTCAAAATCAGTATTCATATTTTTTGATAGAAATCTCAAATCTGGTTACCATTTGATACAGTCAACATTTGATTGATATTCTATGTATCAAAGATTTATCAGAAGTTATCATTTTTTCATGCAGCCATATTTAGTCAAGAAAGTTCAATGTATGTGGTTGTAGTCAATTTGAACTTCTAAAAGGTAAATATCCCATTACCATCCATAGACAATAATATCATTCCGGATGTCTCCTGCTTCTGAACACTGTACTTGGTATTATTAAAACCCAGTGTAACAATACTCAATTAATCTACCTTGGAAGGACTTGACCCTTCTCCATTTCTTCCAATCTTCTGTCACTGCAGGTTGCACAGAGATATATCAGAAGAGTATTTACCTTTTTGAACTATCTTTCCTGCTTATCCTTATTTACTTTCACTTTCATTTATTTGTTTTAATTTAAGTGAATGTCTGAACCTTTTTTGGTAGGATATAATTCCCCTGCAGAGTGGCACAGAGGCTATTAAAGGCAGTTCCAAAACGATAGCAATATCTCGAAATTACACTATAGGTTCTAGTACCCAAAGGTGATTTGGAAGATGTTGTTAATATGCTTGGAGATAGCTTAATTTTCTTAGATACAAACAGGATATTCAGATGTCTTTGTGTCTCTGGTCTCATATTCATAAGCATATTGATTCTTCCTAAATTGGAAGCCAAATAAAACAACTGACAGTAAGTTCATGCCTAGCCGCTTTCATTTCTTTGTGTCAATTTCACGAGTGAGAGTCTATAAGGATTTTGGGACCAAATACAGATACACATTTCCAATGAACAATAATTTGGAATGGATATTTATAATATATGGTATTGAAAAACAAATCTAGGTAATATCATCATTCTAATAAGATTATTCCTCCCAATTAAAGACAGTTTTCATGCCTACTATCTCTTCATTGGTCGCTTCACCTTCTTTAAGAAAGGGATGACATTTACTTTATTATGAACTCATATTTCCAGACTACCTGCACCCTAGAGTATTGAAGCATTGAACCACTTTCTATACATCCCAGGCAGTCCATGCTAGCAACCTAGTTTTAAGGGGGGTTGTAAGGGTGCAGAAGGAGGAGACTGACACACATGTGGAATGAATGTTGGAATACATTTTAGTCAAAATAAAGAGGAAAACTATTTCTCCCTAACTCTAAGAGGGGTTTCCCTGTCTCAACTAAGGAACTCCGGATTCAGTCAGAATGTCCAAGTAAATGAAAAGAGTCCACCGCCACGTGTCAAAATGCCTGCTTCTGTCCCTCACACATGTAAGTAATACTAAAGAGGTAGTGGATCTTCTTGCTCCGGAAAAATGTTTCCCTTCTTCTGGACGATGGACTATAGGGCCAATTGCAGGTGGGACTTCGGCTGAGAGAATGACTCCCTCCCCCAGGTCTCAGTCTTTCCCAAATGCAAAACAAAGTTCCAGCTTGTGATGCTGTAAAGTTCTCACTTCCTACTCAAAAAGTAAATTTCCAAATGGATATTTCTCCTCTATGAAAGTTACAGTGAGCTAAAGCCTGGTCCAGCCCCTCCCAAGTGGGAACCTACCCACAGAACAGGTTATTGGCCATGCTTGTTCTCCGCAGAGGGGCTCCCAGACCTTGGAATAAATCGTTTTATTTTTGTTAATTTAATAACCTGATACATTTTCAACATTTTTTAATGATTTCCGAATACAAATACCCAGACTTGGGCGATAAAATGACCGTTTTATGTGATTTGAAAGACTTATTAAAGTCTTTGTCATGTATTCTAGGTCGACCTGAATTCAACCAATTTTTTATTTTACTATGTTAGGTCCCCCCATTCCACTCTCCCTAACCAACAGCCACACCCTCAACCACTTGCCTCTACCCCCTCCAAAAATGCACGAGCAACAGGAAGACTTTAAAAAAAGCTTTTAAGTTATGGGATACCTGAAATATATCATCTGGACACATCTGATAGCATTCATGAAACCCCCCAGTCCACATCCTTTTAGTCCCTCATGTCACTACATTATTCTGTGTGCGGCTCAATGTATAAGGCAAAGGAAGTTCCTGCTGTGGACATCTCTCTAAAAACAATTGCGTTCGTTTTTTGTTCACTATTATGGCAGGTAAGCTTTCATATAATTATTTCATGCTGCCACAAAAGTATGTTGGGAGACAAACCTTGACAGGGCATGCCAAAAACATTTTCGGCAGACCTTCTGGCATGCTTTTTAAGCATCTATACTAGAGATTTACAGGTAGTTCTCATGTGTCTTGTGCCGCACCAATAATTGTTGCCAGTGTCTGTGCAGGCTTTCAGCGTTCAACTAATTATAAAGCTTTCTCCTTCATGACTCACCAATGGGGGTACTATTGCTGGTGCCTAATCATTTCATCTATCCGCTCCCCATCTCCTTGACCTCCACATGAGCTCCTCCTGCAGGGTTTCTGCATCATTCTGAATGCAGAGTTATGGGCTTCCTCAACAGAAGGTGATCACGACGTCCTTTCGGTCTGTGGCTGTGTGTGACAGATTTGAAGGGTTTGCGGCTTTTTGGAGCACTGCAGTAGCTGTCAGGCAGAAATGACCAGGAATTCTGGACCCCGGTCTCGATCGCTTAACAAACGCCCGACAAACACTGTTCTTTGCCAGGCGGGCAAACTTCTCCGCTGGCCCACTCTGCAAGTTCCGAGCAAGATTGGAGATGGTTGTCAGCCTGCAGCCAACTTACTAAGGAAGTTGGGATGAGCATCTGTAGTTCTTACAGACTTCAGCTCCTTCTTTAATCGAAAGGGTTCATGTGTGTCAATCTGCTTACATTTCACTTAGGATAATAAATGGAGTCCCCAGTCAGCCCCCTACCCTCATTTGCCATTCCCACTCGTTCCAAATGTTGAACTATGTATCTCTTTGAGGGAGACAGAGAGAGAGAGAGAGAGAGAGAGAAAGAGAGATTGCACAAGAGAGATCAGGTTTGACTGAGATCAGGTTTGACTGTGACTGTGACCAAGTGAGAGGTTTGTGGTATGAGGGTAGAAGGTGACCCCCCAGACTCCTCCCCTCTATGTACAACTGCCTCTAATGTGCAGCTCTCTGGGGCCTTCTAGTTAGGTTTGTTCTATATAAGTAGTCTACCTACATACAAACAGTGTGAAGAGGAGGCTAATTTGTGCCACGTTATGCCTTTTAATGCCTTGGTATACCATGTTATGGCTTGATTTATGTGGCTTCTTGATTGATTGTGTGCCTGCTCAGCATTCTACCTTGCCCCTTATAGTACACACATTGACGAGCCAGACACAACCTGCAGGGGAACACCGGCTAGTAGACCCCTCCCCTGCGCCCACTAGCACCACACAAACCCTACACCTCTCGCACCAGCTTGTCACACACTGTCCTGCACCAAAGGCAATCCGTCCTCACTCTCAGCCCGGGCCCCATTCATAGCAGATCCAGCAGTAGGCCTCCACATGGGGCTTCCTTCTGGATACACATACCCCAAATGCCCTCACCTAGAAACATACCGGCAGAGCACACAGGCTCTTCTGGTCTGTACTTATCATCACTTCAAGTTTTGCATTCTGCCTCTGCCTGTTCACCCAAGAACCTCTATTCCCTCCTCTCCTCCAGAACTCTGTGCCAAGAGGCTGCCAAAATGGCAGACGTTGCGCTATTCAAGGTCACTTTACATTACATAAAATGCCATTTCAATATAGCACTGCTAAGGCATCGGCATGGCTTGTATCGCCAAAAAGAACCAATTTTAAAGTACAGTTATATATATATAATGGGGAAGGGGAAATAAAAAGTGTAAAATAAAGGAAGTTGATGAATTTCCCCCTAACGCAAAAACTTGCAACTCTGAACCCATAACGTTTTGGTCAACAAAATAATACTGCTGGCACACTTGCCACCAAATGAATGACATGGATCCGATCCCTATTTTTGATAGTCTTTCCCTTAGCATTTTAATGTACATGATAGAGACCACATTTGTTAAGGATATTAGATAGCAGATCTCACAGAGTCTAGGGCCCTTCGCTCCCATTGAAGAATATTGTAATAATAGCTTCCCTCCAAGGGGGGAGAATGTGTTTTTCAGCAAAAATATATCTGAAAATGTTAACATTAATTTTCCATGCCTCTGGAACAACTTGTCAAAGCTTGGCTGGAAGTCCATCCGGTACAGCTGCTATTCTGCACTCTTGATTGTTAAGGACTAGTTTATCACGTTTGGCAAAAATCTCCCTGTCCAGTTCCTCATTCCATAAAATGACTGTTTTTGTAAATCAATCCCCTCTAGATATTCATCAGCGTTTTGGACTTGTATATCAATTTTCTGACTGTTTAACTGCTTGATGATATAATTTTAATATTTCCGCAGTTTCCTCTTGTGTTTTCTTTGAAAAGCTGTCCAGTTGTTTTCCTTTTTTCAGAAATAGTATTTTGTGCTGTTTTTCCACAAGACTTGAAAACCTTTCCCATGTTGTCCCTGTTCCATTAGTAATGAAGCCTATATTTAGCCCATGCCTTTAATACACTTATAATAAATCGCGCATATTTTGGTTTATTCGCGACTCGATTTAGTTTCACATTCCCTCTCTCTAGCAGCTTTGATGCACAGGGTTGTCCAACTCCAGGCATCGAAGGCCGGATCCATGTTGGGTTTTCAGGATACCCCTCATTAATATTCATGAAATAAATTTGCATACAATGAGTCTAAATGTATGCACATTTTTCCTCATGAATATTAATGAGGGATTTCCTGAAAATATGACTCATATGGGCCGCTTCATTTTTTTGCAATTCTAGCAGGCACTTCTTAGCAGTAGAATAGCTCAGCAAAGTTATTTCCCTTGGGTCCAGAATCTGAACTTGAATAGAACAAACCCTGAAAATAAAGCCCCACAACTAGTAAGGCATCTAGGCACCCAAGTAGACTGCACGTGGGGATCTCTCTGCAAATGGAGGTCAGTGAAGGGGATATCAAAAGATCAATACTATGAATGAGGAAACTGAGGTGTCATTTGAGCCACTGAACGGTGCTCTTGTAAGTGCTGTGCATAAATCTTAAGCAAGTCTGAAAAAAAGGGTCACTGATTAGTAAGGAAGCAGCATAAGGTGATGCACAAGAGCTAAAGTTGAAACATTTGGGCAACAAGATGAAAAGTCCCAGTACCATTAAAGCTACTGCAATTGAGAGCCAGAACCCGTAAGAGCCCCCAGTTAAGAGAAAGCCAAGCCCAGAGGATCTGCGGCTAGATTCAGATATGAATGTTATAATGGAGTGAGAATCATGGCCTCAGTTTGCTGGTAAATTGCCAGTTCATTCCTTGATTTACTGCCAAACCCGTTTAAGGTCGCCGGCAATCAGACCTGTGGGCTTACCAGAGGATTGCAAGTGGCGGTGGGACGGTGTAAATCCCCATTTTTGGAGTCCATAGGACTCGTGGGGATTTTTTTGTGGATTTATCACAGCAACAATTCTGGTTCATCCGCTGATTCTTTGCCATGAAGTCAAGGATTTACCATCGTAATTCTGCACTGTGGCAAAAGTGGCAGTAATTCCGTTACCACCAAAATGTGGCATGTAATGGAATTAGCACAACCTTTTACTAGACCACCAGACTCATGATGAGCCCATGACTATAGGAAGGAGGCCAAAGGTCCCAAAGAAGTGAAGGGCACAATGATGCTCGCTCCCCTGTAGACATAGGGCCTCATTACAAATCTCCCGGTATGGAAACAACGGTGGCGGTAAACCCGCCGCCACCGTTGTTTCCATGCCGGGCGATCACAACTCCTGCAGGCGGGAGGTGATGTTCCCGCCAGGTCTGACCTGGCGGGTTTAACACCGCCCGCCTGCAGGCGGACGAGGAAACACCGGCAGCATTACGAGATGCTGCCGGTGTTTCCATGATCCCCATTCCCATTGAGTCCCATAGGACTCAATGGGAATGGGGATTAACACCATTCCGCCTCCGTGATTCCCGGAAAACCGGGGTTGTAATGCCCCGGTAATTCCGGGAATCACGGAGGCGGAATGGTAATACGAGTCCGGCAGTAACCAGGCGGTTTTACCGCTGCAGTTACCGCCGGACTCGTAATGAGGCCCATAGTGTTTTGACATGCTACTATTCGGCTTATGGTAAATCTATTATAATACTGATAAACAAAGCTCCAAAAGCTCAGAAAATAGACATCATCAGAACATCTCAAATCTGGTGCACAGGTGGTGGATAATAGTTGGATTTACATTGGAAAAGAAACAAATGTGCTTATTAAAGCCAAATTGAGGATGATGTTGATATATCAATGGGAAAACAGATGTTTGACATAGTCACATATGCACCATACTATGTATTTATAAAGTCAGTTGAATGTGCCATGTATGCACACTAGGTACATTTGCATGATTCATTAAAAAGAACCTTTGGTTAAGGGACATTATGGTTGGGTTTATTTGAAAGAACCCCTGAAATTCAATGCATAACCTTATTTAAAGGGACACTATGGTAGCAGCACTATGCCACATGCCACCCCAACTCACTGCACCCACCAAAACATCCATCTCTTCTTCAACTCCTTCCCACAGCGGCAGGCCTTCCCAATATTTTACGGGCCGGGTTACGGGGAGTTGCGGCCATTACTGGACCCTGGCGAGGCCTTCCAGCATGGCCGTCATGGTCGCAGCATTGGATTGAGCACTTCCCCTGTTGCCGGGGATATGTGCTTATTGGCTGGGCCACACATCAAATCAAGGAAGTTTGGGATATGGCCGGCGAACGCCGGCCCCCTTCCAAGGACTTCTTAAGGAGCCTTTGTCTATTTGGGACCCTCTTCTTTAACCCCTTCCCACAGGGGCAGGCATCCTCAATCTTTTACGGGCCGGGCCATGTGGAGCTGTGGCCATTACTGGACCCTGGTGAGGCCTTCCAGCATGGCCACCATGGTCGCAGCATTGGATTGAGCACTTCCCCTGTTGCCAGGGATATGTGCTTATTGGCCGCACATCAAATCAAGGACAGTCCGGGAGCCAGCAGGCGAATGCCCAAACCCTTTCAAGGACCTCTTCTAAGGAGCCTGTCTGGGCCTGTCGGGGTCCTGGAGGAGTCTGAGGGCCTTCTCCTATTTTGGTCGGCATGGTCCTTCTTGGACAAGTGGGTGCGACACTTGCGGCTAACAACTGGTAAGGTCTTACACCCCTACATCCTACTATTCCCGGCGCTCCTTCTCCTCTACCCTGTCTCTGTCCGGCATACCCCTGGTGCGCCGTATCAAGCTATCCACCTTACCCACTGCTGTCCGCTACAGGCATACCCCCTATCCTCTCCTACACAGCACTGCATATCTACCTAAGTGCTGTCCGATGGTGGCCTCTTTCCTCCCCTGGATCTTTAACCCTCTCCAACCATCCATGAACATTAATGCTGCCTCACCAAACTATTGCTCCTTGGGTGCCTCCTCAAATCCCACTCTATGCACCAACACAGACTTACACCACTCACAGCCGTGGACTACCAGGCTGCATTGTCTATGCTGAAGGACACTGCTCTTGCATTTACCCAGGGCCTGTATGTGTCGGTATTACCTAATTGAGCTGTGCTCTCCTACTGTGGCTTGAGGTCCCCCCTGTTTCTTCAGTTGCTTTGAAAAAGTTAGTCTGCACTCTGATCCTGCTTTATTGTGAACTAAGCTGTGTTTTTAAAACCTGTGCACTTGGGTGCTTTGTACAAAAGTTGAACCAAGCTGTGTTTTTAAAACTTGTTCGCTCATGTGCTTTGTACAAAAGTTGAACCTAGCTGTGCTTTTAAAACCTGTGCACTCATGTGCTTTGTACAAAAGTTGAACCTAGCTCTGCTTATAAAAACCTGTGCACTTGTGCGCTTTGTACAAAAGTTGAACCTACCTGTGTTTTCAAAACCTGTGCACTTATGTGCTTTGTACAAAAGTTGACCCTAGCTGTGTTTTCATGGGACTGCCTGACTCTGGCCTAAGACTCTGCCTGGTCCTCCCTCGGCTGCTTGGCCACCTGGTTGAGTTAGCTAGTGCATTGTGCAGCCTCTCCATCTGTCCTGCTTTCCTCCACCTCAATGATGCTTTCCATCTCACGCATCTATTCTAAGAGCTATTCTATCCCCAATCCTTCGTCTCTCACGAAGTCTGGAAGAAAAAAGTTTAAAAAAGATCTCTAGGTAGGCCTGGAGTAGGCATATAATCTGGGCCTACCTATTGCTGACACCTATGTCAGTGCTACTTCCAGGCAGATTATTACTGACATCCTCTTTTCTGTCCCCTCTCCTGACCTATGGACCCCCCCATCTGGTCTCCACTCTCTCCCATTTCTCCTCCTCACCCATCAATCGTGGCACCAGGTGGGAAGTACTCCTGGCATACTTCTCATCCCCTCTGTGTATCATTAATGTCTATCACAATGGCACTATCATGGCCCATGGTTCTCAACCTACACTTCTCCTTGTTGACCGGCACCTGCACTCTCTCAAACTTCCTCCCTTCTCCAGCCACTCCTTCTTCCTCTCCTCTCACCTCTCCACCACCACCGACATGAGTACGACGCCTCTGTACCCCCCCTCGGAAAACCTACAAAGGTGGCAACCAGCTTCACTTAGCTACTCTGAATGCTCGCTCTGCTGTCACGCACCTCTGACATCTGCCTCCTTCTCAAAGACTTTGACCTAGATGTCCTCGCTCTTACCGAGACGTGGTTCAATGCCAGCTCTGTCACTGCTCTTGACACTCTCCTTCCTGAGGGCTACAAAATCATCTCCAAACCCAGACCCAACATGCCTAGAGGTAGAGTGGCCCTGATCTGCCTTGAGTGGGTCCCTGCTTCCATCATTCTCACTCAATTCTACTCCTCTTTTGAATGCCTCATCTGTAGGGTCTCACCTACTCTCTCTATCGGTTCCATGTGTTATAATCGCAGCAAAAATGGCCGCGGACACAAAATATCACAGCAAAAAGGCAGTGTTTTTGCTGCTGCAATCCATGTAAAGGATGCGGGGGACACCCCCTCAATCCCCGGACCCATTAACCATTTAAGGGGAGCAGGGGACACCCCTGCAACCCCAGCTCCACTTAAATGGTGTAATGGGGTACACCTTTAACGGGTCAAGCCACAGCATTTTTGCCGTGGTTTTTTGTACAGGCGACATTTCTGCAGCAATTTTATCACTGCATACCCTCTCTATCACCCTCATCACTATTTTCATACCTGCTGGCCCTATCTCCCTCTTCCTCACTGAGTGGGCCGAACTTGCCTCATCCTGCTCAACCTCTTCTTCCAAACCTCTCCTCCTTGGTGACTTCAGCATCCGCCTCGACTCTCTGGAATCATCCACCTCTCAGTTCCAGGTCCTCTGCGACTCCCTCTCTCTCTCTATTCTTCCTTCCGGCCTGACTCACTTTGTCAGCCACTCTCTTGATGCCCTCATTTCTAGTGACATCCCCCTAAACCAGTCCCCACCCCCCTCGCCTGGTCTGACCACTCTCTCCTTTCCTCCCACCTGGGGCCCCTTGGCCCTCTATCCGAGTCACCCCAAGCACTGCCAGCCTCCTTCGCCGTCATTCGAACGATGAAGCGAGTGTCAGTTGCTGCTTTTGCCTCCACCTTCTTCCCCCAGAAGACACCCGCTTCCGACATCTCTAAACACCCTTGACATTCTTGACCCTGCCATGAGGCTCCACTTAAGATCTGCCTCCAAGAACAACAGCTGTACGACTCCGATCTAGCATCTCTGAAAACACAAGTGTAGAGTTTCTGAACGGAAGTGTCAGACCTTGAGCTTATCCTCTGACAAACTGGCCTGCTGCCTGCTCCAAAGGCAATATTGCTTCTCTATTCGCTCCAAGAAGTGGGCCCAAATCCAAGCCTGCATCTCCGGAGCCACTGACAACACGGCCAAAACTTTCAAAATCTGTAAGGAACTTGCCAATCCACTTGCAGTCTCCACCTCTCTCCTTCCTTCCCAGGCTCTCTGCACTGCTTTGGTCTCTCATTTCACATCAAAAGCTCAGGACATCCTGTCTTCACTCTCCTCCACCCCATCTCCACTCCCATGCCTGCTCCCCTGCCTCGCTTGGCTCCCCTCCTCCCACCCCCCTGACCCCATCTCACCCACCTTCTGCCCATAGCACCGGATGAGGTCTCTAAAGTGGTCTGCTCTATGAAGGCCTCCTCCAAACAGGTGCTGTCCTGCTCCTCCAGAACCATTAAGGACAACATTTCCTCTCTTGCCCCAGCTCTTGCTGACTTCTGCAACCACTCCTTCACCACTGGCTATTTCCCTCTATCCCTCAAGCACTCCCTAGTGCACTCTCTCTTAAAGAAGCCACTGCTGACCCCTCCTGCCCGGCTAACTATCGCCCTATTTCCACTATCCCTTCCTGGGTAAACTCTTGGAGAAGTTGGTCCTCCCCAACTGACCCTCCACACTGATCTTGTTGGTTGCCTTCTTGACCATCAATCTGGATTCTGGTCATCCAGAGGCACAGAAACTGCTCTCCTGAGACCCGTGAAACCATGCCTGAAAATCTTGACTCCAACTCTTTCTCATTCTCCTTGATCTCGCATTCTCCTTGATCTCTCCTCTGCCTTTGACACTGTCAACCATTCTATCACTGACCGGACACTGGATTGGCTGACCTCTTTCCTCACTAACCGCCCTTTCCAGCTGTAACTCGGCCCTTTCTCCTCCAATACAACCCTCTCTAGCTGCGGGGTACCTCATGGCTCCATCCTATTGCCATGACTCTTCAATATCTATCTCGCCCCTCTTGCTCACCTGATCTCCTCCATCTCTACTCATCTCTACTCATTTCAAGTGTTATGCCAAACTTCCCGGTACTTCCCCCTCTTCCTCCTCTCTCATCTCTGAATGTCTGTCCACCATTCACGCATAGTGTGCTGTGAACAATCTCTGTCTCAATGCCAGTAAGACAGAGATCCTTCTCATCAGGATACCTGTGCCTTCTTTTCCTCCCACCCTCTGGCCACCCTGTTTAGACCATCTTGGGGTCAAAAACCTTGGGGTAAAAAACCTTGGAGTCATCTTCAATTCCGCTCTCTCCTTTGCCCCTCACATCATGAACCTTACCAAGAGGTCCCACTTCCATTTCCACCTCCTCACAGGCATTCTTCCTTTTCTCACCTTCCCACAGAAGCTCAATATCTCCAGAGCTCTGGTTGTCTCCAGGCTGGACTACTGCAACAGCCTCTTTCTCAATCTCCCTCTTTCCTCCCTTCACTCCCTCCAGCTAATCCAGAATAGTGCTGTAAAATGTATCCTTGGCCTCAAGCCAAGGGACCATATCTCTCCAGCCCTAAAATCTCTTCATGGGCTCCCGGTGGCTGCAAGGATCAAATTCAAAACACTCTGCATTGTCCACAAGGCCTTCAGGAGCCTGAGACCATGCTATCTCCAACTTTCCGTCCCTAAATATCCCCATCCTAGAGACCTACGCTCCTCTAACTCCAACTCTATGGGCCTCATTACGAGTGCGGCGGTAAGCGGTTAACGGCGCTGGTAAGGATGCCGGTGCCGTTAACCTCTTACCGCAGCATCCAAGGTCCTTTAGCGGGTCCCACTAAGGCCGGCTGGTAAAACCAGCTGTCCTTAGCGGGAGCCGCTAAGGGACCAGGGAGCTAATAACAGGCCCGCTATTTACGGGCCCGTTATTAGCTCCCTCCCCATTCCCATTGAGCCCTATGGGGGCTCGAATGGGAATGGGGAAGGGTATTTTGAATGGGGATTTACCGGGTCCTCCAAGGTTGGAATGACCCAGTAAATCCCCATTCAGAGAACCCGGACCCGGACACGACTTTGGAGGCAGCCATGGTGCTAATAGCACCATGGCTGCCTCCAAACTCGTAATGACCCCCAATGACTGTCAAATGCTTCTCCAAGCAGGGAGCGGGGGCATGGATCCTCATGATCCTCCCAGGATTCCAGGCCCTTCTTCGCAGTTGATACCAACACCACCTGCACCCCCAACCCCCACTGCACTGCCCTTCAGGCCCCTACTTGGTGGCTCTGCATCCCACCCTTGAGAGTCACCTGCACTAGCACTTTGCCTGAGGTTCCCCTCCTTGGCTCCCCTTAGCACTTTCCTCCCGGGTCCTTCTCCAGCACTTGTCCACTCCACTGCCCCCCATCCTTCCATCCCCATCCCCTGTACTTCTCCTCAATGCACTTACACACTTCCGAATGCCACAAGGCCTAGTAGGATAGTAGGAACACGACTGTATTTTTACTTTTTTGACATTGTTATAATCTCCCCTGTTCTCTTCCCATTTAGCTTTGTGGCACTTTGAAAAACAATTCTGTTGTATACGCGCCTAACAAATGCTCAGTAAAATATAATAGGAAGCACTAGTTCGCAGTACGGCAAATCCCCTCTGAACCCACCCATATTGGGCACAGGCCATGGTCTCCATTCATGATCAGTGGTTATTTTGCCACAGGCATAACATTCAGGCATGACCTGGTGAACACTAAGCCTCCTGTAGATAATATTGGACATGGCCTGCAGCCATTGCCAGTGGTCACCTTACATGGGGCATGGATTCTGGGCTGTGCTAGGTCCCAGAAAACACCCTTTGTGGGCAGTGGACTTAGCCTATGGCCATGGCCAGCTGCAACTTTGCCCACAGCATGGTCAAAGGGCTGGACCTGGTAGAAGGTTATACCCAGGCCCCCTCACACCAACCCTGTTGGCCACGGCCTGGAGCAAACCACCATAGTGGGAACTGAGTGTGGCCACGAAAGGAGACTGCTGCGTTTAGTTTTCCTTTTGGTTGTTTGCAGAGTCTGCTTACTCTGTTTATCTTGGGAGGAGGAGCCAAGTTACCAAAACACTAGCCACAAGCGCAGCGTGGCGGAGTGTTTGGCCGAGTGTGGCCACGACAGGGGACTGCTGCGTTACGTTTTCCTTTTGGTTATTTGTAGAGTCTGCTTACTCTCTTTATCTTGGGAGGAGGAGACAAGTCACCAAAACACTTGCCACAAGCGCAGCGTGGCGGAGTGTTTGGCTGAGTGTTCGGCTCGAGTGAAGCTCGTCCCGAGTCATTTACTCAACCCCGCTCCTTAGCACCTTGTTGCCATGCCCTGTAACAACATCGCCAGAGCAGAATTCATTTGAACAGCACAACCGTGCATCATGAGACCCTTTTTGGAATCCATTCCGTCGGAAGCCGCATTGGAAAACATACCTGCCGCCAATCATACGAGGAAGGATATTGAGGTGAGTGATACGCTGGACATAAATTGCAAATTGCCCTCCTGTCCATTATACAACATTAACATAATTATTTCTGCCCAAACTACATCACCTCTTATGACCGCTCAACCGCTCGACCTGGTACCTCCCATTCAAACTTTTACTCCTCCGCCCGCTAACAGTATAATAGACTCGACTTCGCATCAAACAATCCCAGCGGACCTCTCCCTTGCTAATTATGAAGATGTTGTAGCTGATCACAAAACCATGTGTAAGAAGCGCGCCGCCCCTGTTGTACTTCTTGAGGCTTGCGATTCATTACATGTGCATTTAAATAAGCTGAAACATAACAGCGAGTCTGACGAATGTCAAAATGTGTCAGCAATAATTGCAATATCCTCACCTGAAACACTGGCCACCGACTGTCAGGCCAATGGACAGTGCAAAATGCCTGTTATCAAGCCAGTGCTTGAATCAGCGACAGAAGAAAGAAATAATCACATGCATTCTTCAATTCCCATGCACACTAAACTTGGGCAAATAACATCAAATGATGGGACATCTCACTTATTTCCCACTCAATCCAGGATCATCGAGCGTGCCAAAACATAACGCCGGACAAAGTGCTAAACCCAGTACATTACCATCAGCTCAAATTGACCCCTCCGGCAACAATGACCGGTCATTTGGTATCGACCAGAATTCACACCCAGCTGAAGCTTATGCACACAAGCGCATCAGTGACTTGCTATTAGCAGGGGGCAAAGTAAAGCAACGTAACATCTTTACAAGGAAGCAGATTGAGGAGGTAAATGTTAATATCTCCTCAGCTCATACGGATATTGAAGATGGATCTTCAGAATCCAACATTAAACCAGATGAGAAGAGAGCTTCAAAAGAGCCACTGTGGTTGCACATATAGAAGCCCATGTCAAATCCTGCATCCATCCAGCCAGGTTTAAAATTCGACAAATCAAGCTTACCACTTCAAATAAATTCAAAACAGAACAAAACCATTACTACCATAGAGAAAGAGAAAGTATCCAACAAAGAATCAAGCTGAACTGCGGGCGCAGAGGGTGAACCTACCTCCGCAACCAGCAAACAAAATAAAACGCATAATGATTCATGGGTGGAACCAAGTGAAGACACTTACCATATTTCACCACTCAAATTACCATCTCGCTCGAAAAATTATGAGGAACAAAAATCAAGAAGTCATGCAAATAATTTCAATCCTTTCGAAGATGGTCTATTACTTGAAAGAATGAGTACAAAAGAAGATGGGCTGATCATGAATCGAGCAAATGTCGACTATTACATCATGTACCATCTCTTCGTTCATTAACTTCTAATGACCTCGCAAGAGTCGAATTTCCGGAAGAAAACACACTCGATCGAGTTCTCATCTACCCGATGACTCCACTAATCACTCAATCATTGAAACAAGAAATATCTCAATTAAGATCTTTAGGCTTTGACCTTATTGAGCTGAAAATAGTGTATGGATCATCAAAAAAGCGCCCACACTTCATCTGAGATGAATTCAAAACCTGAACCAAAATCAGCCTACAGGCATAACAATAAGTGGTTTTCGAGAACTTATGGAATGGATGATAGAGCTATATTCACTGATACTCATGATCGGCGCCCTCATAAAAATGACTGGTATGACAATTCACATCGCCATTCGGATCGATACAGGTCACACAGAGCCAAGACAAACTATCGTAGGCACTCTAACAGGCGAAGAAACTCAATGTCGCCACAACCTAGAAAAGGTCATAGTCATGTAAGATCTCCCAATAAACATGATCCGAAGATGCCATTGGCATGTACTGAAGCAAATTGGAAATGGCTTATGAGTCTAGTGGCTGACAAGATCATGATGCCATAGGACGGGCCCCCACCAGTTTTAAAGCCCCTCACAATTGCGTCATGGAACACGAGGGGCTTCACTCACCTGTTTCAAAAAGGAAGTAATCAAATTGAAACTCATGACATTTTTTGCCTTCAAGAGACTTGGATTCGTACTCCACCTGTAGTTGAGGGTTACTCGAGTCATCTCAACCCAGCAATCAAAGGAGACACTGGTAGACCAACGTCAGGATTACTTATCCTCATTAACAACCATCTTGACTTTTCAATAGTAAAATAAATCACACCAACTTCTCTAATTCAGATTATAGTGGGCTCTCTCAAAATTGATAACACAGAAACAAGAAAAACGCTCATTGTAAACCTTTACTGGAACCCAGCATCAGTTGCTAGTTTCAATTTCCTGGATCAAATTGAAAAATGGTTAGTGCACTGTAAACAAAAATGGGTGGACCCATGGTTCATCATCTGTGGAGATTTGAACTCTAAATGTTGGGATGAAACAAGAGGTCTCATAACACTTAATACTATTTCAGCCACACCGGCAGAAAAGAAAGGCTATCAGTGGAATATCACCATGAATGCAAACAAATTAAATCTATTCAACGGAAACACCACTGTTGACATACCGGCTAACATCACGAGAAAAAGTCAGAATGGTGGCCACTTTATAGATTACATATACATTTCAACTGAAATGATTTCCTCGGAAAACAAGATGAAGGTTCAACACATGGATAACAGTGATCATAGCTTGCTTTCAGTAAGATTACTACCAATCTTTAACAATGCAACCTTCACAAACATGACGGTGGTAGAAGTAAACATGGGAACAAATCGAATCAAAATTCCATCTATCAAACTACCCTCATTAACTCAAAACTTAAGCAATCTAGTGAACCGTCTATACTTAACAGGAGGGACTGAACCCTTAAACTATCTCAGCTTGTTTAGAACATATGAGACCAAACTAAATAGATACTAAAGGATAATGGTAAGTTAGCGTTACTCCTTCTCCTTGACCTATACGCGGCATTCGATCTGGTCAACCACCAAATACTCTGCCAACATCTTAAATCTGCGGCCCATTTCCCGGACTCATGCGACCAATGCGTGGATCCACTCCTTCCTAAGTAATAGGTCCATGCGGGTCTTCTCACCCACAGCCTCTGCAGACCCCTCTCCAATTCACTGCGGCGTCCCACAAGGTTCCTGTGTATCGTCCACGCCTTACAACGTGTTCACCAAACCCCTCTTCGATGAGCTCGATTATCTGGGTGTCTTCTACACTAACTATGCGGATGACATCCAGATACTCATTCCCATCATTGGTGATCACATAGCAGACACCAAATTCTTGAATGACGTCTACCTGGTCATCCAGGCCTGGATGGCACAACACGAATTATGCCTTAACGACAGCAAGACAGAGCTTCTACTACTAGGTTCAACTCAACGCCTCAATAAACTTGACCAAGCCTTCAAGTCTTTCAACATTGACGGCAATGACATCAAGGTCTCTAAAGACACTAAAACTCTAGGCGTCTACCTGAACTCTGCTTTATCTCAGAACAGACATACGAATGCAGTAAGGTCAGCATGGGCTTATACTTACAAACTCATTACCACCTGCAGACCTTTTCTGAACCCTCATAACTGCATTACCCTGGCTAGAACACTCATTATGTCCAAAATCAACTATTGTAGTGCCCTCTACTTGGGGAACAGCCAGTCTAACCTCAATAAACTGCAAACCATCCAGAACAATGCCATCAGGGCAGCTCTCAACATCCCTAGACGGTCCCCCTCTCCAACGTCAGATCTGATCTACTTTGGCTCCCGGTAAAACATAGAATCGCTATGAAAACCCTAGCCCTGACTCATAAATGCCTGGACAACAAAGCCCCTCCTTACCTCTCCTTCCGTCTCACACTCCACACTTCCACACAACCCACTAGAACAGCCCAAATTCACAGCCTCATCCTGCCTAGATTTAAACTCCAAAAAGCGGGTGGTGTGGGTTTCCCTGTCCTAGCCTCAAAGCTCTGGAACTCATTGCCCGCTTCCATCAGAACTGAGCCGTCGTTTCTAACTTTCAAGAATAATACCAAATCTTGGCTGTTCATGCAGAACGCATAAAGCACCTCCACTCTAGATCTGGGACCAACTTGTAATATACTGTAACTTTGTATATATACTGTAACATACTGTAATTGTGTTTACTGTATGATTTGTAACTGTGTATTTAAGAATATGCGCCCGGTTGCCCCTGGGCCTGGCTGCGCTTTACAAATAAACTCAAACTCAAACCCAAATTGTCTTCTCTAAAGCAAATTGTACATCGTCATGCCTACAATAATCAGATCATCCTCCAAAAAAAACTAATGAGGCAGAGTTTGAATAGCCTAAAACGAGATCATTCCATAACAGCCGCAATAAAAAAGAAACAAATTCGGCAGCATTATAGGAATTGGCTACAACATCACAAAAAGGTACTAGAACGCAATGATGCGGAATTTTTGTTAAACATCATCAGTTCGTCCAACACAGCAGAAATGTGGAGACAAACCAGCTGTCGATAGATCAAAGTTCATTGATAATGACACCAATCCTTCCAGCTATTTGGATCTCCCACTTTAATTCTATTTTCAACCAAGAATCTGACAATACGACATTTCCCAAAAAAGACGAGAAATGGTATTTAATAGATACTTCAGTGGATACTATTGAGAATGTCATTAAGAATTTATCAAAATCAAATGCATGTGGCCCCGATGGGATAAGCAATGCAACCCTAAAAGAAGATCCACAACAATGGGCCAACTTCCTATCAATTCTATTCACTTACATGACAACAATTCAAAATATACCAATCTCATGGAAAGAGTCGATAATTATACCCATTTATAAGAAGGGCAATCGACAAGTTCCAGCTAACTATCGCCCTATAGCACTGCTGGACTCCCTGGGCAAGGCATTTGAAACCCTTGTACTACAAGCATTGCGAGCATGGGCAACATCGTCTGGTCATACTGATCCATGGCAATCAGGCTTTGTGCGAGGCATCGGGACAGCACTCAACATCTTTATATTAAATCTGGTGAAAAGTCGTACAGAGAGAAGGAAATACACAAAAACGTACATTGCATTTATCCATCTAACGCAAGCGTTTGACAGCATCTCCCGCCCTTGGCTATGGACCAAATTGAGAGAATGGGGTTGTCCTTCTTCCATCATGGACCCCATTAAGGAATTCCATCAAGATACCATTCTCCGAGTTGGCTTGAACAAAACAGGTCTATTAACTGAGCCTATTCCAACCAACAAAGGCGTCAAGCAAGGTTGCCCAATGGCCTCTGAAATATTTCATCTTTTCATCTCTGATATAGCCTCTGCGGCCAACGACATAAGATGCTTTCCTCCATCTATAGCAAATATTCATGTACGTTGACTTGTATATGCCGATGACATGGTCCTTATAGACCAGACCCCAATAGGTCTTCAGAGACAGTTAAATACCCTTCAACTTTATGTGGAAAAAAATGGACTCACAATTAATCAAAACAAATCCGCTGTCTTACCTTTTGGTGTTCAAAAAGGCCAATTACGAACAAAAACGATGCAATGGTCTCTATTGGGAACGGAAATCCCCGTAGTGCAATCTTTTGTGTATCTAGGCGTGTGTTTAAACTTAAGTAAGATCGATGCTGCTCGATATCAAACATTAAGAAAGAAAGCAATACATTTGACAGGTCTAGCAAAAATTATTTTGAGGCGCTATTGTGGTTTCAGTCTAATTCCACTAATCAAATTTTACAAAGCTAAGGTTGTTCCGATCCTTACCTATGGTGCTGAAACCTCTTTTAATTTCAAAAAGAAAAATTGGCCAGCACTAGAAGGTTACTTTTGGAAAAGTACACTTCGTATTGCTTGTATCGGAGTGCCTTTAGGTAGCCGAAGAGAGCTGGGTTTAACCTCTCTGCTAGCTATCGTAGAATGGAAAATGCTGTCATTTTACAGAAAATGCATAGAAGATAACCCCAAAGGAGGCTTAAATTGCCTCAAAAAGCCCTCATGGATGCACAAGATCTGACACTGACTCTATGGCAACTAGAATGCCGAAGTCTATTAGAAACTACAGGAGAGCAGGCTGATACCTTGATTACAAACCGGACAAAGTAAAAAAAAAAAGCTCTACTCCTGTGATTGGTTCAGAACTGAAAAAGAATGGTCGACATGTAAAGTATATGGTAAACCATGGGAGGACAATAGAAAACCAAATTCTCTACCCAACTATTTTAGATTGTTTCTCCATTGGTATTTCAGAGACCATTTTCTTAGATTTCGGCTTAATCTAATTAAAACAAGAGAAACCGCCTGGCCTTGGAACCATGCAGCTCATCCCTTGAATTGTAGACTATGCAATAAGGCCAACACTATAGAAAATCTGAACCATTTGATGATGGATTGTCCAGCCCTATTGATGCAAAGGGAAATTCTAATGAATACCATCATAACAAAGTATGGACATAAATCAAAAGACTTATGGTGGAAAATGTTGCAATCCGGTGAAAAAACATCAATAACCTTAGCCGTGGTTAAATTCTCAATTGCCATTCAGGAACAGCTATCAACATTTGAAGAATCATTAACTTTTGTTTTAAAGGAAAAATACTTATTGGAAAACTGTTCTTATTTTAATCAAAATGTGACTAAAGGTTGTCAATTGTATAACCAAATATCACAATAATTGTTTTTTTAAAATAGTGGGCACTGACCATGGCCAGCTGCCACTTTGCCACAAGCATAGACTTTTGCTATAACTGGTTCCCCCAATCCACCTGTCATGTCCACTGACAATTGCCAGCCGCCATTTCCAGTGGGCATCTTCCTGGGGCATGGCTGCCTCACATCCACTCATAGTGAGAGGTGTCCATGGTCAGAGGTCAGCTTGTCTGGCCCATGGTTTTTGACCAGGGTGCAGCCCCCCCCCCCCCACCAAATGCACCAATATTGGGCACTGGCTATGGCTTAAAGCCATGGTTAGTGATAATATTGGCAAAGGCAAAGGATTTGGCCATGCCCGGGGCCCCCCGGAACCCATTTGTTTTAGCCATGCCCAGTTTCTACCTTGCTACCCAGAATGGGCACTGGCCCTAGCTTGCAGACAAAGTGAGTGGCCTCTATGCTCAAGCAATGATTTATGGCTATGCCTGAGGCCACCCCAAATCACCTGAAGTGTCCAATGGACATGGCAGAAAGGCCATGACCAGTGGCCTTAGGTCCTGGTAAAGCACCAGTCCTGCCCTTCCTCCCATAGTAGACATTGGTCACAGCTTGTTTCCCATTCCTGATCTTCTGTCCAGCAGGAGCCCTGTGGGCACCTGATTATCTTTGGATTATCAGCCGGATCTGCACACTTCAACCTGGGTGTGAGGCCAGGCCGAAGCCTGCAGACCTTGCTCGTGGCTCGCTGACTTGGTGACCAAACCAGCATATTCGTTCAAATCTGGGGTCATATTGCACCACCCTGTGTGCCTCCCTGACTCTCCTAAGGGTGGGGGCACCGCAAGATGTCTGCAACATATGCCAAGCTGGTCCCCCATACAAAATGGGCCCATGACCCTGTGGGTAGAGCATGGACACTGTTGTCAAAACGTTTTTTTGTTGCAATTTTTGGGGACAGTTGCGTCCTCAGGGTTACCTGACCTTGTCCTGGATCAGGGTGGCCCAGTGGGCTACCATATGCCCATTTTAAAAATTAAATGTGTGCAGCCTGATTGTGTGTAGACTCTGTCAGTGGGCCACAATGGCCACCCTTCAAAGAATGGCTTCAACTTCCCACCCAACCGGATTGTCTTTGAACCTACCAGGTAACGAGTTATTCTATCTGCTCCCAAGACAGGTCCACAGACACATAGTCCAATCAACTCCCTGAAAATAGGGGGAATGCATCTGCAAATAGTCTGCCTGGGCCCAGATATCACAATGTTGTTTTTGGCCTTTTCTGGACAAGTTCTTACTGGAGAGATGCAAATTTGTCAAAACAATTGGATTTACTGCACTCAGAACCAGGGCATCTATATGTGGCTAAAATATGAGCTGTAGAAATTCCTGTCTGAATTGACCAAAAAAATATTGATAAATAGCAAATGTTAATACAATGGATGGCTTGCTTTCATGTCTAGTGGTGTCCCTAATGGAAATACGTGGAACTCCTGGGAAAGAAGTGCTGAAAAACAAGGTTCCATGCTTAGTTTCTAAGTTCAAGCTACAGAATGCTGGAGCACCCCCCCAAAATAGTGTACTTATGAGCAGAAATTAAATGAAATATTATTTCAGAACATTTTTTAATGGTCTGTCAAACTATGCAATACACAATCCGTTTTCAAAATTGTAGATTCAAAAAGTAATTATCTCAGTGAAGACAATCATTGAACAGAAGTAGAACAATAGAAATGTGTTAAAACGGGCAGAATTGACCTCAGAATCAATGAAATGGGCATCTCTTGAAAGAGAGACATTTACCCTCAAGTGGACTTCAAGTGAATTCGAGGGAGCGTTCTATAAATGTACAATCAACAGCAATATTAAGTATTGAATTGTTGGCAGTCTGGACTAAAATCATTATTTTATCATTTGTATTTTGGTTGCATATTGATTTAATGATAGTTGTGCTGGGAATCTGTTTCTATTATAATGATGTTTTATTATGATATAAACCTTGTAATTTGAACTTTTATTATCGGTTACCCACTTCCTATGGATGGTAGTAACCTTACAGTTTACAAACTGTCAAGTAGGACACCTTGCTTCAAGAAGGTCACCAAAGCCAAGTACTGTCGTTCTACCTGTACCACTTCATATGTCCACTTTGTAGAACTATGGGCCGACCTAATTGCAAAACTGCGATCTTCCCAAAAGAAAAACACAATCTGGATGGTCTTCTCCTAAATCTCTCTCTACCCTTTTCCCCCTACAACCGGGATTTAGACGTGGCTTCAATATGGGCCACCATTTATGGGCACTTGATTACATCAGGGTTAAAACTAATTTTTAAAAATTAAGGAGATTATATCTGTGTTATATAGACTGCTCCTGTGCTTTTGACGCAGTGTCTCATCCATTACTTTGCGAAAAATGTAAGAGTTTGGGTATAGCCTCCTCTTTATCAAATACCTATATACCAATAATACGGTTTTTGTACGTTTAGAGGCAGAAGGCACCCTGACCCAACCTACAAGTGTCAATATAGGATTAAAACAGGGATGTGTCTTGTCACCCATGCTCTATAATTTATATACTGGCGATATGGATGGCACCTTAAAATCGGGGCGCAATTTTCATTCTCGTGTGGGCGGGGTGGCAGTCTCTTATCTAGCCTATGCAGATGACACAATATTGATAGACTTTACTCCAATATGTCTACAGCGAACATTAAATGCCCTCTTTTATTAAGCAAATAAAAATAATCTGAAAATTAACATTGGTAAAACTATGTGATTGGTAAAGTGGGGCAAATCAGTGTCAAAGTTAGTAGGAAATTGGATAAGGAGAGACTGGAAATAGTAAATATGTACACTTAACTCGGTATGCCCATTGTATCTACCCCCAATGCCACCTATCTGGGCACCTGTGTACATACTAAAGTCACGAAGAAGTGGATGGCTATATGTAATTTCATCCACAGACAAGGAGGACACAATATAGAGGGATTACTGGAAATGTATCAAACAGGGATTACACCGTGTGTCCTTTATGGACTAGAGGTTCTTCCCCCAAAAAATGGTTACCTGGTTGGACAAACTAGAGGGTAAACGCCTCAGTTCAATACTTGGGGTTCCTCAGGCGGTCCCGGTAGAAGCACTTCGTTGCGAGTTGGGGACTGCCTCATTTGGTGCCCTTTGATATATACGAAGGGCAAAGTTTTATGTCACTCTTTGTGCCTCTAAAGTCAAGCACAATACACTTTTACAGTTATTTACAATCCAGGAGGGTAATACTGAAAGGAACGATTTGTTTGCAGAATTAGAAAATTCAGTGAAACTACATTTAGAAGCATAGATTTTGATTTAACGGATGAGGCTTCTCTCCCCATCTTTTTAAAAGCTCTGGTAAGGAAAACTTTAACGTGGGATACAGACACGAATTTCTGTAAATTGGCAGAGAAAAACAAGATATAGAGAATTTTGCAAACAAGGATTCCAACCAGGAAACCTAAAATGTATTTAACTAAACCTGGTACTCGCAAAGCGAGACACCTTATGAGGTACCTGAGTCTAAATATTCTGCCTACTTTAGATTATATAGGGTATTGAAATTTCTAACATAAAGAGGAGCGGTTGTGCCATCTATGTAGCAGGTGGAGTGAGACCAATAGATATCTTCTTACTAACTGTGATATACTAAGGGAAAGATATAGGCACGGTTATAGGAGATCTGTCCAACCAGATAGGGGTTATGAAATGGACCAATTTTGGAGTACATTGATAGGTGGGGAATTGTTGGTTATTTCTTTAGAGGCTTTGCACATATAGAATGAAATAATGAAATTATTTGATAATTTAAAGGAGTGCTAGTGTATCAGTATGCTTAGATATAAATATTTTTGCATAGTAATGTGGTGAAAAGTGAAGTAACCCCTTGTTGCACGTGGCACTTTGAAAATTGAGACTAGATGTAAAAAGGGCTTTTTTCCGTGTGATGTATGTGAAATTAAAAATTAAATTGGTTTATAAATATGATAAATGTAATGAAATTATTGCTGTATTTAAAGATGTAATATTTTAAATTGTTATTAATTGTTATTATTTTTTTATATTGTAGTGTAAATGGTGTTTCTGATTTAACCGAAATGCACTTTAAATAAACATGAATATAAATATCTCTCTACAACCAGGTGCAGGTAGTTAGGACGTCAAGTCCCTGTAGCAAGTGTTCTAGTTCATGGAGTTCACAAGAGGTTACTTTAACTCTCTCTCTGACATAGCTGGCTTTAGGGTGACTTGAATCCATTCCTTCAGTCAAATCTAGTTGCAGTCTTTCTGGGGTCCCATGTCCCATGACTGATTCTAGCACACGTTCCATGAGCAGAAGGGCAAGTAGCCATAGCCAACAGGGTAGTCTAAAGAAGGGCTCCAGGGTCTGCCTGAGCTTTCCCTTGATTGATCTGCCCTCACCTCTCTGATCAGACTGTAACATCTGTGCCCCTGTCTCGTTGTTTTTCCCACAGTCTGGTCAGACATGGCCTGCTGGAACCTTCCTGCTCTTGCTACCTATGTACGCATCTTAGCCAATGTCTCCTTCCCTCCCTCCTCATCTTCTCTTTCCTTCCACCTCCCAGGATGTTATCTTCTCTGGGGTGTCACTTCCTCTCCTTGATGTACTACTCCTGAACTCTAAACCACTTCCACTACCACCCTCCCTGCCAGTCCCATCTTGTGGTTCTCATCCTTGCGCCTCCTCTGTACTACTCTCTCCACCTGATGTTACCTCTTTGGCATCAATCCCAGCCTTTGATATTCGCACCTGTACCTGGCCCCGGGTTTACCACCTCCTCCTGAACCATGGTTCCGATCATCTCCTTTCCACATCTAAGTGAAGATGTGTTCCTCATCTCCTCCTGGACTTGTCCACCTTCCTATGTTACTGCCTCTGCTGCACCCTTAGCTCACGCCACATCCTCCTGCCCTGCCTCCACCTGCTCATCCAGCATCATCCTTCCTGCAGCCTCCTTTTGCCAACTCTCACCTTCTGATGTTACCATTTCCCTCCTTCACCTTCTTAATTCCTGCTACCTCTTTCTGCCCACTCCCACCCACATGAAGTCACCACTTCCCCCTTCACCTTCCTAACACTCACAGCCTCCTTCTGTCCACTTTCTCCCCCTAGTGTTACCAACTCTTCCTTCTTCTGAACACCCATCTCCTCATTCCTTCCACTCGCTATCCCTGCTCTCACTACTCCCTCCTTCAACCTCTTAGTTCTCACTACCTCCATTGCTCTCCATTGATAGCACTTCTTCAACTTCTCCAGTCTGTTTCATCTCTCTAGCCTCTACTCCTTCTACTGCTCTCTAGCCACCAACTGTCTCCATGCACGAGCCTCCTGCTTCTGCAATCAACACTGCCTCCTGCAATCAACATGCCTGACTGGAATATGTGCCTTTCAAGTGTTCTGCCTCCTCTTCTGAGTGGGTGGATTTTTCAGTGAGGGTCTGCAACTGTGGTATGTAATTGGTTGGGACTGGGATTGCTGTATGTCTATAAGGGCAACTGGTGCTGCATTGGGCTTAGGGATGGACCAAGTCTATAACTGACCGATCTACCATTTTGGAAGCCAGTAATCCCTCAGTGATACTTCCTTGTACTCCTTATATGACAATGGGAGCTCCTGTTCTCCAAGCAGGTGAATTCTAAACTGGAAACAGTCAGTGTACTTGGAGAAACTGCATTCTAGGCAGAGAAATTATTTACCAAGAAACAATACTTTTGTGGCTTTGTCGTGGGCTTGCAACATTGAGCCTCATTACGAGATCGGCGGTAATCCACCAGTGCTACCTGTGGGTTACCGCCGACCTCGAAACACTGAATCCGCCACCTGATTTCCCGGTGCCACCAGGACATCACAAGTTACAGCGGAGAGGGAAGTCAGGCGGGGGATTTGGTAAGTCCCATTCCTGTGGAGATAGGAATGGGACTCTGAAGCACCGGCACTGTTGTTAACAGTGCCGGTGCTTCCATGACAACGCTGCCTACCGGGGCTGTTGTGCCCAGCAGGGTCAGACCTGCCGGGAGTGGCAGCCCAGGCAGGCAGACTTGTAGTGTGGCGGTCTGGAAACAAGGGTGTTGGTAACTTTACCGGCACCCTTGTTTCATTCATTACCCTGCATGCTTTCACCACAGGTCTTTGCAGGGGTGGGATTTCCAGGATTAACATTCCTTAGTGGAACAAGGGATTGGTGAGGGTCTAGACCCCCAGCACTGGTCTACGATGAGGCACTGTGGCCAGCAATTGCCTTGTATTGGGTTCAATGTAAGGTGAGCAGGAGATCCCCTCATACCATCCACGGGCCCAACATCTGCTGGCTCAGGGTGGCACTGGCCTCCTGAGTCACCACCTTGGTGGTCCCCAAAACCAGGCTGTGGATCTTGTCACATTATATACAATTATATATGTCAAACTGGTGAACACGCCCACTACAGTAATAGTTGTTCTCAATCTCTTATTGCCGAGTGCAACCCTATCAATGATTTGTGTTACTCCATCACTGTGAAATGTGATAATGAACCCACCTGTGGATCATTCGTAACTCAATCTTGACAGATGACTGTGGGCAAAACTGCAATACACTTTTAGGAAGGTCCATAGTATATGACTAGCAGTGTCAAATATGCTTGAAAGCTTACAAAATGTGACCAAGATGTACAGAGCTACAAAAGAACATATACATTCTTGCCCTACTTGGAACCTTTATAGACTTGTTTAACATGGCTGATGTGAGCTGAAGTGCACCCGCATTGGCAAAGCGCTCATAGAAGAACCTGCCATTTTAGGGGCAGGGTTTTTGATGGGCAAAGTAAAAGACCCTATCTATATCCCTTGTTTGATACTTTGGTAATGTGGGCCAAGCACAAGACTTAATCATAAAAGGTGGGAGAGGTGTGATCCAAAACACTACTAACACGCAAAGTGAACAATTGTAAGGGTGCAGAAGTACGAGACTGACACACAGGAGGCATGATGGGTTCTATAGACTTTTATTGTTATCAAATGGAAAGGAAAACCTACCTGGCCCTATCTCTAAGAGGGGTTTCCCTGCCTCAACTAAACACTGAGGGTTCTGTCAGGATGTCCATCTAAATTAAATAGTCCACCATCTTGTGTCAAAACCTATTCCCATCCCATTACACTCTTTTACTAAACTAAGGACAATGTTGATCTTCTTGGTTCATAAGAATGACTCCCTTCTTCTGGATGGGCGATGAAAAGTTAGTTCTAAGACTTTGGTTTGACCTCGTTTGCATCAGTGTTCCTTTTTTGCCAACCTGTTAATGTTCACAACACCAAGTCCGCAATGATCCTCTCGAGGGATTCTTAGAGGTTTCTTCAGCAGTTCTTGAAGCACCAATGATGAGTAATTCACAACACATGGGGAATTACTCCCTTCCCCTGGTCTTTCTCAGGGTCATTGTCACAGTTCAACACACCAGGGGGAATGTGTCCCTTCGGCTGGCTTTTCTCACACTTTCTTTGTTGTGAGCCTCTCCCGTGGCTCAGATAGGTAGATCTGGTACACTTCCCTGCCAGGTAAGTTGAGGAACTTCCCGTTCAGCTGCAGGTCCCCGACCCGGTCTCTTTCACTCTGTCCAACTTCCACTATAATCTGTTCACTATCCTGTTAGGTATAGTACTTTGTCCAAACTTTCTTACATTTTAGTTCTGGGTTCCAGACCCTCTAAAATCGTTTCTTTTGCTTCCCCTGTGGACCTGGGCAGCCCTGTACCTTCAATAGAAGCTCCCTGTCCTCTTTGTTGTTTTCGGTCTTCCCAGAGGCTTCAGACATCTCTCTCTCTCTCTGGTTCTTTGGCCTTCACGCTGCCTTCCGCAGCACCGCAACACTTTAGTGGAGCAGGGCTGCGTGTCTCTGCTCGACCACATGTTTCAGTGGGTTCTCACGCCTGGGCTTTCTTCTTCTGTTCTCGGTCGGCCGGTGCACAGCGGACCAGAGAGGGACGCTGTCATTCCTCTGAGTGCGACCGGTCAGCAGCTTCAGCTTCTTCGTTTGCAGTATGGGTGCCTTGCTCGCGGTGCCTCCAAGGAGGGTCTGACCACTGAGTCAGTCCTTCTTCGGTCTTTAAGCTCGAAAGCTAGAACGTTCAATCCAATTCTGATGAGGATTCATTCCGGCTCTGTGCCTCCATGTCCCAGTACTTTGCAATGGGTATTCAGTGGAGTCAGTTCTAATCTTCCTTGTCACAGTAATGGGGTCTTCACTGATCTTACAAACATACATAGGAGAGAATCCTTGATTACAGGAAAGTAAAGAAGGAGATGGGAAAGAGGTGTTTGGATTTTGGGAATACCACATCTGCCCATGATGTCCTCCCTGTATCCCAGAGTGGGAATCCCTCCCCATGAGATCCTCCCGCTGAGTACCACCCCCAGGGGACTATTGTGTGTCTCTACCTGGGAAGAAGGAACGACATCACAGGATTCGTCACACAATTATAAAATGCTAGCTGAGGTCTAAACCAAGTAGAAAGATAAAAACACACATTTAAAAATTCCAGTGCCATAAAAATAAGAGCAATGTAATTCTTAAGTAATAGAGGAGGAATAGAAACTGAATTGGGTTTTATGGAGAGCAAAGTTAAACAATGGAAAATGTACAGGAATGAGAAACAAAATACCACCTATTTATTGGCTTGGTTCTCCAGACTGAGGTCTATACTAAAATGTGTCTAACCCATAAACTCCCATATTTGGACGCAAGAACGAAGTGTGTCTTTATTGGAAAAGTTATCTACTAACTTATTAATTTTTATGGAGAAATAACAGACCAGCGGGGAGAGACCCAGGGCTATACCCAAGTGGGCTCCATTACGTTGCATACTCTTCCAAGGTTTCCCCGGTGAAGACCATGTTTTAGAAAATTCAATATGTTCCAACATAGAGAAAGGAGCATGAGAAGGTGAGGGCCATAGCCATGCCAGTGTTCCACAGCATTGGATCAGAATCAGGACCACAGGTTTTCCCTGGTCCTTCAGAACAAACTAATATATATGACCAGGTTCCAACATAGGGAAAAGGATTAGATCTAGACTCCCATGGTGTCAGATACATTACTCCAACATAAGAGAGACTCCAGGATTTTTAAATTATATAAGGTCGGCCTGGATTGACACAGATTATAGGAAAAAGAGGCCCTAACTATGCACTGTTTTAGGAGACTGGATTTATATTTCAGAATCACTCGGGATCAACATAACCCCTTAATTTCCAATCATTCACCAATTATAGTGACATACTCATGAAAGCTAACATCTTTTAATCATTTTTATGAGTATACAAAATAGTAAAAACAAGTAAAAAATATATATAATTATCTAACAATGTCTAAAGTAATTTTATATCCGCTGTAACGTGACTTGTGCTCCCACCAAAGTGGCATGTGCATTGTGCCTATGTTTAATACAGTTAGTAATCTAGACCAATTATTTAAATAAAATGAGAGCAAATTGCTCACAAATGTCTGCTATCCATTGTGCAAGATCGAAATAATCAAGACAAGTTTCAGTTTTTTTTAATCGTATCTAGTTGTTCAAGGTGTATGTAATACCAGAGACTATTAATATATAGCGCAACAAAAACGTTCAATGTATTAGTATTGAATCTGTTTCACATACATTACAAGAAAAACCCCAACATGTTTTGTTCTTCATATGAAAATGGTAGAACTTCTTCAGGGGACATGGAATCTTTTGTCATAGGATAGCCTTCTACAAAAAACTCTCTATGAAGTCTTAAGTATTCTTAATGATACTCAACGAAGACAGAGTCGCTGCATCATATTTGTACAGTCACCTAAAACGTAGTGCAAAAACAGTCATTAGTGATGCTGTTTAATTCATGAATGATACAATCCAATGCACATGGAAGTTCTCACAAAGCTCCAAACATTGCAGGAGGCTTTGCAGGGAGACCATAAGGAGAAGAGGAGGTGTACCTTGTTCTTTGCTGTTCCAGGCCAGGGCAGATGGAGAGCTGGAGGTTACACACTCCCAGCAACTGCACAAAAACCCCTGCACGTTGATTTAACCAACGAGCACTGCAAAGATTGGCGATTAGTTCACAGTGATAGAAGATCTAATTTGATTCCGATCTTGCCCTGTCTTCAGCTCTTGCCAACAGCACAGAAAATATTTAGATTTTTGAGTGCCATTAGATTTGGTTGGTGGCTATTCAAATTTTTGGTTGGGGGTGGTAGGAGGAAGGAGGGAGCTGGCAAAAAATCAGCCATCTGCTCTGTAGATCCTAGTGGTCTTCTGCTTGCCTCTTCAAAACAAATGTGGTGTTCAGGCCTGGAGAAAGCCTGGCTCCTCTCCCTGCTGTGTGTGTCTCTTTGACAGTGCCTGGCCATATGCAAGTGCCTGGACCTCCTTGTGTGCTTACTTCCTCCTCTTTCAGACTATGCCTGGGCTATTTTCATCTCCCCGGCTCCTCTGCTTGTGCTTGACCCTTCTGCTTAAGCCAAAATCCTCTATTTGCGCCAGGCTCCTCTGTACTTGGCCCACCTCCATAAACCTGACTGTTCCCTTGTACCTGACCACTATGTTCCTGTTCCCTCTGCCTGGACGCTCTGCTTGTGCCTTTTCCCTTCGCATGTGTCTAGTTCAACATCTCCTGCTTATGCCAGATTCTCTGTTTGGCCCTTGCCCTGTTTTTGTTTCTGGAACCTGTGCTTATGGATTGCCCACCTCTGTTCCTGGACCCTCTGCATATGTCTGCTTCATCTACTTGTATCTGTCTCTTCTGCTGGTGCTTGTTCCTTATTTCTGGATTTGACCTACTAATGGTGTCTAGCTCTCTGCTTATTCCGGGCCATGTTGTGTGCCTGATCCCACTTTGCGCCTTGACCACTCTGCTTGTGCATGGTGACCCGCCCAGTCCATCCCCTCCCAGCTGCCTGTGCCTGGCCCTATTCTGATGCTTAACTACCCTCTTATTCCTCCAGCTAGTAACCAGCCCATCAGGGGTGTTGCTATGTCTGGAAAAGACCCGGGGCTAAGCTGATGTTTGAACTGTCGGGACTGGGGGCTAGCTAACCTTTTGGTACTAGCTCCTGAGATTCTATCCGGGGCTACAACCAAAAGATCGGGGGCTATAGCCCCCTTAGCCACCCCCTAGCAACGCCTCTGCAGCCCATAGAATCCCTCACTTCTTTTTGCTTGTTCCTGAACCAACTGCCCCCATTTGTAGTTGACGCTTCTGCCTGTTTCCCAACCCCTTCCGTTGGGTATTAGCCGATTTGTTAGAACATTTTTGATCGAATCAAACATTTGGTTGCATTTCACTTGTTTGATTTGAACTTGTGTGCTCTTTGGCCGCATACTTTTGAAAATACTGAACAAGGAAGAGGGGGTTGCGGAGTGTCCACTGCTACCCGTGCTTGGTATTTTTGCGTTTTGGGGGTGCAGGGGTGTCCCCCATTTCCTTAACATTGGAGGCGGGGGAACCCCAAAAATAAAATGTGCGTTTAAAATGTGGGACCGAGCAGATAAATTGCGGTCAGTTTGCCGCGTACAAAAAGAAAACAAACAAACAACCCCAATCCATCCATTGCTTGTGCATATCCCTCGTTCTCGTACATGTTCCTCCTGATTGTGCAGGCTGTGGGCCTCATCGCGAGTTGGGCATATCCCGAGTGAGATACCGCCCAACTGTATTTGCGTTACCCCCACCCCTCCCGACGCTATTAGCGCCGGATCAAGGGTTGGACGGTAATCGGTATTCCCAATGGGTAATTTTAAGCGTAATTAGCGCCGGTGGTATTACTGCGCGGTAAGCACATTTATGCTGCCACCTCATGTTTGGGCGGAATCTTAAATGCGGCGGTGATAGTGTTACCGCCGCATTTAAGGGTTACCGCCCAACTAGTGATCAGGCCCCATCTCTCTTGTGTCTGATACCAGTGTTATTCATAGTCCCCCTCTTTTGATTGGTAACTCGACATTTGATACGCCTCTGTGCGTGTTTTTTCGCTCAGCCACTTGTGCCTCTCCCGTTTTTGCATGGCCCTTTTCTTGGAAATGTCCCCTCTGATTGTGCTTGACCCCTTCTCTGGCCCACTTTCCTCTTCTTGGGCCTTCTTTTTTTATGCATGGTCTATCTTTTTTTTGCCAGGCTCTGCTGCTCGTATCTGAGCACTCGAATGTCGGTGCCGGACCCTATCATGCCTCTGAGCCCTTCCCTTTATTGTGGCAGCACCTCTGCGTTGCCTTCAGCCTCGTCTGGTGCAGTTCATGCAGTTCGTGAACTTAAAATCCCCAGTAGGTCAAGGGGACTGGACACACCACCACTGCTGCACCCATACTATGCCAGGATCTCAGGTACCGGTGTCAAATTGCACCCGCCCGGGTACATCGTGCACTGCCTCAGCTGGTTCAGCCCGGAGCAGGCTGAAGCAGCACACATAGTGCAGGTCACCTGCTATCCAAGCTTCAAGGAGTTAAGTGGACTTAGTCCATTACAAGTGTAAACAGCGGATTTATGAGCAGGAAACACCCGCTGACAGGTCAGGCGCACAGGCGGTATGCCAGCCTGTGATTAAGACAGGCGATGTTAGCAACACAGTCACACAGGCGTTTCTTGCAAGTAGGGCCAGATTTAACACTTCCGCCCAGCAGCACTGCCTCGATCCAGTGGGTGCAGCTTCTTAATCTAGGCCATACTCACTGACTGATAATACACAGGAGGCGAGATATACAAAGAGACACTGGTTGGCTCTACCTATAAACACCTCTTACACTTTGGGCTAATGTGTATGGGATGTATGTATGGGATTTATAAAGCGAAAACCAGTGTTCGAAATTGAGGGGAGCTGGGAGCTATTTAGCTCCTACTTGTAGCCCAAAAGAGCCTGATTAGCTTGACACCAACAGCTACCAGGAGCTATTTTTGGCTCCCTGTGCCAACTGATGGCGAGCAAACATTTGTTTGTGACATTAACTTTGAATGAATGCATTTATTTATTTATTTATTATTGCATGTTTGTAAGGCGCCCATACACCAAATGGTGTATCAAGGCGCTACAAGACAAAAAAGGTGGGGGGAACAAGGGAGAGGATAACAATCACGGTCCTACTAGGCCTTGTGACATTTGGATCGTGCTAGTGCAGTAACAAGAAGTGTGAGGGAAGGGGAGGGAGGAAGTGCCGGAAGCACGAAAAACAAAGTGCTAGGGTGGTAAGGGAAGTGCAGGGTAAAGAGGAGAAAGTGCAGGTGAGAAGGCGGGTTGAGGAGGGTAACATAGCCTAGGTGGGCGGAAGGGGAGGGCAGGAGGGCAAGTGCCAAGGATTGCAATGGGTGTAGGGGGTGAGGGTCAACATGCTAAGTGAGAGGAGGGCGGTGGACTGGGAATTTATAGGGAACCAGACAGACAGTCATTGCTGCAGACGGGGGTGTTAGCAAAGGAGGGAGAGAGGGAACATGCTACATGCAAGGAGGGAGGTGGACTGGGCGGGGGTCCTGGTGCCCTCTAGAACTCAGATGGAACCAGACGACCAGTCACTGTGGCAGATAGGGGTGTTAGCAGTGGAGGGGGAGAGGGAAGGAAGAAGATAAAAGAAGGATCTTAAGAAGCTTCTGGAACTTGAGGAGATCCGGCTCAAACCTGAGAGCAATGCTGATAATATATGTTCTAATGAGATATTGCAAGAAGAATAGTCATTTGTGTAAACAGTTTCTTGGCATCTTGTTTGGACTCACAAGATTCTTGTTTATGCAACAAAGTCTTTAACAGTCTTCCTTTAATGTAACTTTCTCTGTGGTCTGGATAACAATGTCTTTCTTTAATGTCAAATTTTCCAGGGTTCAATAAAAAAAAACACCAATCTTTCCTTTACTATTTCTTGGGGCTTGCAAATTGCCTGGGTTACCCTCCTGCGAGGACTCTTTTTGAAACGCTAACTGCCTAGTGTACTTGCCTGTCAGGTCTTCACTTACGAGTTTCGCTTGCCTGGTATATTCCCCAGCCAGGACTTTCATATACATTTCATTCGTCTGCTGTCTTCTGTTTACCCAGATTTCTCATTTATTTTACTTGCCTGGTGTCTTTGCCTTACCAGGACTTCTCAGGTGCATCATTCCCCTGGTATCTTGCTTTACCAGGACTTTCTTATATACTTCACTTGCCTGGTATCTTGCTTTACCAGGGCATAGTATTTTATTCTCTGTATCATAAATCTTGCCAGTATGGCACTCGGGCTGATATATATAATAATGGTAATGTTTCTTTAAGTTTGGCCACACATTTACATTTTAGATATTCATAGTTCATTGTGGTTTGTCTTTCTGCCCTCAAATAAACCTTTCAAAGTTACAATGTTCAAACCGCTGTTGGTGTGGTCGCCGGAATACCCCGGGACCCCACTAGCTTTGAGTAGACTCACTGTAATTCTCCGGCGTCTTTGGCTGGGTTTGCACTTCTGCAGCGTGCTTCTATAACCTGCTTTCCAATCTGGAGACTGTAGACATTTTTCCGGCCTCGCTCGCGGCTCCGCGATTGTATGTCTGCTTCCCTTCGGGGTCTGAAATGGAGAATGGCAGCTCCCAGCGTCTCCACAGCACTACAGTCTCTGCTTTGGTGTCTCTCCCATGGCAGCCTCTTTTGCTCTGCCATGCCGGTGCGCACTGTTTGTGAGCTCATGAACAGGAGCCAACGTCTTCTCCTTCTCTGCCTCTGCTGCAGCCTGCACAGGGATCTCTCTTCCTGGCTTCCCTTTCTGTGAAGAAGCCTGCAGTCAACCTTGAGCTGTCCCACCCTGCTTTGGCCCAGGGGTTCCCCTTCTAACTGGAGGGGCCAGACTGGTCCTCTTGGCTCCTCCAGCACGTATCAGCTCCCCTTTGGCAGTTGGGGTGCAAGGGTTCCCATCTCCTCTGGGCCAAATAACAGTCTACAGTCTCTTCCCTTCTACCAAACGAATCCTGCAGCCAGGTCCTCCAGAAAGGGCCTCTTGCACTCTTCCTGAGTTTTTCTTCCTTTTTATATCGGCTTTGGCCAATAGGATTTGAGGACGGACTAGACTGCTGACTAGGGGAAGTGATCATCATTACTCCTCTCCTCTTCTTTGTCCCAGTGTTGTGGGGATTGTGGGAACAGCAGTCCCTTTCAGAGAATATTGTATACATATTTGAAATAGATTTCAAAGGCAAACTATGTTTGGAAGAAGAGTATGTGGAAAAGTGTCTTTCATAATTATACAGGGCTGGTTAGTTGAGAGTTGGCCTTTTGGGATGTGACTAATGCTTTCCACTATTCTATGTGGGTGAAGGAGGGAAGACATAAAAATGGGGCATTAGATTGTTACAGATGTCTGATTGATCCTGAAAGGAAAAGGTGGATACTATGTCCCACCCCAATCGACACAGGTTATCTCCCCTGGGGTTGGCTGCATCCATGTGATCCTCCCCCATATAGCTGCGCCCAGGGTAGGATCAGGTAGCGGCTGCCATCCCCTGCCACATAGCTAGCTATAGCCCACAATAAGATCAAGAGCAACTTTCAGAAGGGCTCAGTAGACCAAATGGCTACACCCCCCACCATCTTCCCTTGCCTGTACATAGCAAGATCAACCCAGATTTCTTTTTAAATCAATCGCAAGCTTGGATATGGATAAGGTCTTATCTTTTATGCTTCCAACTTCTTGCTGAGATAAAATCCTTCCGTTCAAAATTGTTCTTTACAACACACATATCTTCATTCCCTTCTTTACTAAATTTGGAAACACCTCTTTCAGCCATAACTATATCCCAGAATCCATCAAGATTGTCACCATAACACATTTGGTGAAGAAAGTAGGATTGGACCCTAAAGATGTGAAAAATGTAAGACTAATCGCAAACTCAAGCTACCAAATGAAAATATTGGACAAGGTGGTCACTCTTCGACTGCAATCCTTTCTTGAAAATACTTCTAGATTCCACATTAAACAATCAGGTTTTAGAGCGAATCACAGAACCGAGACAGCTTTGCTTGATCTCCAAACCAATATGCTGGAATTTCTGTACCAATGGTAACTAGGGCTTCTTGGCCTCTTGGACCTTTCCACAGCATTCAACCTCATGGACACAGTCGCCTACTTCAAACCGTGACTAACTTGGGGAACTGTGCTCAGAGGCCACAAACTGGATTCCTTCTTTCCTGTCGCAGAGACTATCTTCTGTGTGTTGGGGTAATGCCTCCTCTAAGTCAGCCCCGATTCCCTACAGAGTACCACATGGTGCCTGCATATCTCCCATGCTTTTTAACTGGTGCATCAGATCTCTCTGCGGTCTCTTAGAGAAATGGGGGGTCGTTTTTATGAGCTACGCAGATGACGCACAGCTAATCATTGAAATCAGTGGAGATCACGACTCCGATACCACTAAGCTCAACTCCATATTCGGCATGATTGATCAATGGATGACGGAAATTGTTCTGACTAAATGAGGGTAAAACCGAGCTGCTGATGGTTGCAACATCAGTAGCTAGAGCTAAACTGGGGAAGGAATACTTTCATATCAAGGACTGTACTATATCAGTCCCGGATAAAGTCAAGACCATGGGCGTCTTTCTCGACTCCTCACGTAGTGCCAATACCCAGGTTAACTACATTTCCAAAAACTGCCACTACTATCTCAGACTCCTAAAAAACATTAAGCCTTTCATTTCTGAGGCAAACTACTCATCAATTTCCTGTGCAATTGTTCTCTCCCGCCTTGACTATTGTAATGCATTGCTGATAGGTGCCAAAAAAATGCATACAAAAACCCCATACCTTTCAAAATTATGCTGTTCGCATCTGCAAAGGAATTTCTCGACAAGAGCATATATCTTCTCACAGATAAACATTACATTGGCTCCCGGTACAAGCCAGAATTATTTTCAAGACATCTACTATCGTGCATAAATGTCTCTACGGGAAGGCCCCGACCTACCTCAAGGCCCTTGTAACTCCCTACGACTCCAAGCGGAACTTACACTCTACTAACATGGTGCTTGACAATGGTAAACGGACTAGGAAAGGCGTATCCTACCCTAGCTGCCCGGCAGTGGAGTTCCTTACCTCTCATCTTATAACTGAACAATAACCTAGATTCCTTCCAGTCGTCATTGAAAACCCTACTCTTTAACTAAACCTCAATCCCATACGACCTTGAATTTTGTAACGTGAGCTATATTGTCCCATCTGCTTATATGTACGTTCTGTGTGTCTATGTGCGCCCTGATGCCCGTGGGTTACCGGTGCGTTATAAATAAATAAATAAGGAAATAAATAAATAAGGAGGAGGTCACCGCCGGGAAAACTGTGACGAGTCCATCATATTCATCACACTCCCCATTGAGGAAAGGTCTCAATTCATGATACACTGCAAAGGAATATCTCAATTCATGGCACACTCCCAGGGAGAACACTGAATTTCTCAACAAGGTCGTCCAACCGTACAAGTCGACCCGACGCAAAGGCTTGCCACATTCTACTCCCTATTCACCAGCTGAAGTACAACAGATTTGCTGGGAGATTTCCACGCCATCAAGGCTCATTCTACCGGAACCTCCTCCCCATGCACCCTATCCTAGAAAAACAATTCCAACAATGGCCTTCTTCCTGCTCCCACCTGCGAAGCTAAGAACCTCGGGGTCATCTTCGACTCTGCACTCTCCTTTTCGCCTGCATTTTTGGACACCTGCTGTCTGCACGTACCCTTTCACCTGCCACCTGCTGGTCGCACTTCTTGTTATTGTTTTGATCCCAGGTATAGCACTAACCCCCTTCCCCTTCCGCTGGCACTTTTGCCCTCTCCCTTCCCCTGCATTTGCACGATCTCAATGTCACTTGGCCTAGTAAGATCGTTGTCTCTGTCCTCCCTCTGTTTCCCCTGCCTAGCCTTGTCGCGCCTTGAAACACTTGTGTATAGGCACACTATAAATGCCGTATCATATCATATCCACGGCTGAAAGCCCTCCTGTTTCAAGCATTTGAAACAGTGGGAACAGTGGCTGCATGCACTGGCCGAACATTTACCTGCATGGCCCCTCTGAATACCACATGTAAATCCCCTTCCATTCCCCCTCGCACGACCACCTCTCCACAAAGCCCTCTCAGCATCCCCAGGCACTGCGATGATGATGCTGAGAGGTGCCATGAGTGATATATAAAAGCCCTAACTAAATACATAATGTATAGGGATGCAGCCAGTAAAAAAGAACAATTATAACATAGGGGTGCAGCCAGTCAGAGGGACACAATCAAGGAGATCTTGGGGTTTAGAGGGCTTTGGGTGTGTATAGGCCTACTATGGGATAAGATAGCAACCCTTTCCGGGCATTATATGGGTGTAACCATGCAGCTGCCGTGTGGGGGAGACAGTCACTTTTCACTTATGATAACCTATCACCTATGATAGAACATGACTTGCTCACAAGCATTTTAGATTTAGGACCCTGCAGCTCATGGGTGAGCACCCCTTTGAGGAGCACACCTCTGGACGGGCCAGGTGACTCACGCGTCTTAGTCAGAATGTCGTATAGTGCAGCTTTCCAGACTCATCTCTGCAGAAGTCAAATCTGCTCATCAGAAGTAGAACAACCAGTCAGAATTCATTATTTTATGTGAAGGAACCAACATAGCAGAAGATGTGTTGATGGAACTATATCTTCCAAGGGAAGGTTTACAGTTGCAAATGTTGCCGTGAGGTCCAAAAGCTGATAAAGAGTTGTTTGCCTTCCTGTCCCATGTACCTCCAGACCCAAAAGATCATCACTACACATCGGTCCATTGTGAAATAATCCACCATGTGTCTGAGGAAGCAGCGATTCTTCGCGTGCCAAGGTTTGCAATATCTCTTGGATTCCGCAGTTGCCATCTCCATTAGGGCACTGGGCAGATTGCCGGCTAAAGAGTCAATTTTGTAATAATTATTTTTATTGTAATTTAAAAATCAAAGCAAACAATAGTAGAGCCCCCCTCCTGGGAGGCCCCAGCATTAAATACATACATAGAGACATTAAGATTTAGAGCTAATCTTGGGCATCTCTGAAAGTACTCACCATTGTGGGGTACATACTAATGACGCACGTCTGAGCATTGGAAGCTTCACTGGGTCACCCTGAAAGGGAGCCCCAATGCCTGAAATATATAAGTATGCGTAGTCCTAAACAAGCCACTGCCTGGTAAACAGTTCAAAACACACCACTAGCTCCCTTTCATCGCATCGCAATTCCTAGTACATATATGAACATATAACTACCTTCCAAATATAATCTTCACATAGTTTCATATATGTACTAGCTAGAGTAAAACATAAACCGAGAGACTAAAGTTCCCCATAACAAAGTGATATGTAGTTCAGTCTAACTCAAATCCTCTTGCTGTATCCATTGTCTATGGTCCCAGGCGCTTTCTCTGGAATCCATTTTAAAAAGGCTTCAGTCAAAAGGTATAGTCCTTGTCCTTCCCGGTGACCCTCAATTTAGCAGGCCGAAGTATTCCTGCTTTTACACCTCGAGCTAAGAAAGATTTCTTGAGCGTGTTCGGTCTCTTTCTCCTTTTCCTAGTCACAGGCACTAGGTCCAGGAAAAGAAGAATCCTAGGTCGTCGCTATTCCAGATTCCCCTTTAGCTTTGTTGCCTTTGAAAGGCTTTCTCCGTCTCGAGCATCTCATAGCTTGATTATTAGTGTCCGCTCCATTAGGATTCTTGTTTCATACCTTATTTCGATAAAACTTTCAATGGATAGTCACTAGACCGGTGCGAGAGGTTCAACATCACTTGATCAAATGTTGTCTCCATTCCATAGAAGGCAATGCAGCCACGTCTGGTGCCATTTTTAGTCTGGGCTATTAGGTGCTGCTTGCGACACCTATAAGCCAAAACTATTGCATTAGAGTTATGTTATGTTGTGAGTATTTGTTCAGCGCACGTACGCCCGAAGACATCATGCGCTAGAAGCGGAGGAGCGTCAGCATCACGGGGGCTTAGAACAGTAATGTCTTTAAGGAGCAGGGGGAAACCAAATGGTTGTCTGTGGCACGCAGGGCTAAAGGAAGGTCATTTCAGGCCTTAGCAGCCAGCACATGGAAGGCCTGGCCGCCTCTACGTGCCAATCTGATACGAGGGACACAGCAGAAAGGCAGACTGGGAGCGCAGAGGGCGCGCCGGAACATAGCGTGAAACCTTTTCCTGGATATATTCTACTCCTGACTTGTAGGAAACTCGGTGCACAATGCACATGGACTTGAAGAGGATCCTCTGTTCAATGGGGAGCCAATGACGCTGTCTGAGAACAGGGGTCATATGTGCTTGAAAAGGTGGATGCAACAAAGATCTGGCAGCAGCATTTTGGAGCAGCTAAAGACGATTGGTGAGATACCAGGGCTGTCCAAGATAAAGTGAGTTGCAGAAGTCGGTCGTGCTGAATACCAGCTCGGCCACCACCGGGCCATGATATTTAACAGGGACAAAGGGGAGCACTTTACGTAAAGTGCAAAGCTCAAAATGTCCGGAATTAAACACAGCCGCCACTTGCTTTGCAGTGGATAGAGAAGATGACATTATTACCTCCAGACTTTTTACTCAGGCAGCAGGCAAACGGCACGAGCCTAGGGAGGAAGGCCAAAACTCTGATGTCCAGAAGGATAGGGGGCAGGAATGTGAGGAATGGCCTATGAGGACGGACACACAGCCTGTAGGTATTTTTTGTTTGGATCAGGAGGATGGCGAACGCGGTGGGAATAGTTGAGTTGCTATTAACCCAAAGGAGAGGCAGAAGGCAGAACAAGCAAAGGGTGAAGAAGTTTCAATCTTGTGTATCATAAGGCCAACCCCTCCACCGCTTTTGGATGTGTGGGAGGAGTGTAGAAATGTGGTGGATCAGGGTGACGTGCGGGGGGGCTAGCAGAAGCACGAGGAGTGAGATCATGGTGCAGTCATTTTCAAGCCCATAAGTGGCCAGTTGTGGGCATCAAAGTGATCAGTGACAAATTAGATTTTTTCTCCCGATAGATTTGCCATTCTAGAGCCCAATTGCAAGAGCAGTGAGAGAAGGAGAGGGGGCAGAGGAAGTAAAGGTGGGGTGACAAGGGGATAGATGAGGTTCAAGTGTGATCATCAGCTGGGCGGCCTTTTCAGAGGGGCACGAAAAGCAGATGGGTGCAATAGGAGCATGGGGTGAGTGGGCTGAAAAGGATCAGAGGGATGTTCAGGTGGAAGACGGTACGGAGGGATGTGGGCCAGGGAGAGATTAAGTAAAAGTAGTAGGTGGAATGAGCGATGCACTGTACAAAGATGGGTTGGAAAGGGTATCTGGTCATTCCATCTAATGCCATTCCATCTAATGCCATTCCATCACATTTTTTCCATCTAAAAAATGTGCATCGAATGCGTGTTTATGGCGGGTAAAGGGTTAATTTTTGTTCAGGAGGATTTTAAAGGGTAAAAAACGGGTGTTTGGGGGGGAACGGGTGTTTGGGGGAAGGCGCCTCCCCAAAAAAAGAAAAAAAATGCATTCGATGCACATTTAATTTTTTAGATGGAAGAAATTCGAAGCAAATGCATTCAGATACAAGGAATTCGATGCAATGACCATAAACCGTTGAAAGGGATTACAGAAGGAGATGCAATTGAAGTGTGAGGACAGTATTAGGCCAGTACAGACCCGCTAGCGACCGAGGTGCAGTATTAGGCAAAGTGCAGGGATACAGCCAACCGCGGTGCAATATTAGATAACTACAGAGGCACTAATTGCCAAGATGCATTAATAAAAACAGTATAGTGCCATTAAGGACCGAGATGCAGCACCAGACACAGTAAAGGACCACTTGCAACTAAGATGCAGGATTAACCACATTGCAGGGCCACTAGCAGCGATCTGGGCATTTGGTAATAGTCAGGGAAAACAGTGAGTCCACAGAGTGCTATAACTCATGTAGTAAGATGCGCTCCATGTGGTAGGACCAGGATGTGCAGAGGTGGAAGGAGGGGGAACTATAGTACAATGGGTTTCGGCTTTGAGCAAAAGGGCCCGAACAAGACCAAACTGATATTGCCCTTATCACCGCTGATCTTAGCAGTGACACCAGGTGCCAGGACACATCTGGTGAGGGTTTTGATAAATACATGTGACCAGACAGGCCTACTGTGTTGGTGACTGCCCTTAAAATGGCAGCTTGTTCAGTCAGGATCAGGCAGGACAGACATGGAGCATCTGGGGCTCCAGCTCTTTTTTGGAGTGAGCCATTTTCCATGTAATTTTGAGAGTGGTGATGAGGTCTCTGAAGTAGCCTAAGGATGCTCCTCTTCTGCAACAGAGGCTAGGCTGTGCAGGACACTTTTTACTCAATTCTCCCGTATGAACATCAGAAGCCCAAGCAGAGGATATTCATGGTGAAGACTGGCGAACACGTTTGATTTACAATACCCCAACAAGCCCCCAACACCTACATGCTGTCAGAAGGCTGGAAAGTTTGAGGTAGGAACTGCCATGGATCCGATAGCTCAGGGGCAAGGCGCTCGCCTTGGAAACAAGATGACAGGCAGCCGCACAGGTTCGAACCCCGGGTCCGCGCTGGGAAAACCTCTGGGTATTAAGCGCGTTATAAATAACCAATTACAATTTAAATTTCAAAGTCAGGCAAACACCAGCCGCCACCTCCTCTGAGTCACTAAGAAGAGGTAGCTGGACGATACGGCCCAGTAAGCGATTTTGTATAGTCACACCTAAGCATACCCCTAGAGAGTACCACAAGTGTTACATGGTCTAGCCATACCTTTGAAGAAGGAGTTAGATAAAAGTTGTGAGCAAGCCAAGTGGGCCACTGGATCTTATGGAAGAACGATGGACTGATAGAGGGAATGCAAGCACATTGTTGTCGTCGATGAAGGCGTTTAAGTAGTCATGGATGCAGTGGTAGTTAGTATTTGATGTCTGTTTGTGGCAGAGTTGCTCATGTGTTCAAGAAGAATTTGTGTGCACTTCTAGATGTATGCCGCATTAAGATCAACACAAAATAGCTGCTGTATAGTGGATGAGAGGGACTTTGCAAATGAGATGAAATACCTCATGGCGAGTTTGGCTGTAGTTCCACAGGAGGCCACATTTCCGCTTCCTAAGGAATTACGGCTTCCTATGGCATTACCGACGAACTCGCAATGAGGACCATTGTGTTGCAACTTAAGGTGATCCTGGCATTTCATTGCAGAGCCCTATTAGGACATGCCATAGTTCCGGCTAAAGTTTAGAGCTGCTTAAAAGAAGTCTGGGATATTACAGGGACTCTAGGTGTAGCTTTTCTGGGAAGGCCAGCTGTGCGGCTTTTTAAATGGCTGCTACTAGTTAAAAACTTCCTAACACCTCCGCTGCAGAAATGACCCTGGGAGGATCTGGGTCCCAACACCCCAGGACAAAGACCATCCAGCCAGTGTTTGCGCGCTGGTGGAAGATACCACCCTGCCTGTATTAGACAGGACACCTTCTGTGATTGTCAAGCCTTCAAACCTTCACAAAGAATAGGTCGTTTTAATGTCTGGGCACCAATAACTTGCCAAGTCAATGATGCAGAGGGACAGCATCCCATCAGATTCAGAGTCTAATGCAACGTGGCAGACGGGGGCATCACATGACTGTTCAATTTCCCTCCCAATTACCACACTAATGCCATCTGCTGTGTGAGAAAACTGTTTGTGGAATTTTGTTTACTCAGAGTTTCATAAGGAATCGCCCGTAGCTATCAATCTGTGCTCTGGGTTTCCTCTTGGAATACAAACATGCATCATTTCAAACTGTCTTCGATAGATATACCTGAAGTTTCGCATTCTGCTGAACTTTCTATTTTTAAACCACGGTTGGGGAAAACTATTTGCAGTTTCCTTTCAACCGTAGTCTTGCCCTAGGAGGACCCTGTGATGAACGTGATCTCCTCATTCTTGCTACAGATGGATAACAAAGCAAATGCATCCAAGTTCAAGAAAATGCCTCAGGGTTTAGACAATTCTAAACCTAACACGCTAGGTTTAGAATTGTCTACACTTTTCAGATGGGAACCACAATTGGAGATGGGTTTCTTCAGGGTGCATTCTTGTTTAGAAAGACTGGGATCTTCCAGATATATTTCCAAATCCCACACAACCTCTATACTGGTGAAACGTAGACATATATATCTTGTAAATGATGTGACTAAAACTTTTTTTTATTGAAGAGAGAGGCATTTTTATAGAGCATGTTTATCCGGCCCGGCAGGCGTCCAATGAATCAAAATGTATTAAACATTTTCCAACCAATAAACCTTTACTCGAGTTCTGTTTCCTGGCTCAGCTCAGCCAATTATCTTGGGCACTATAGTGAATACCTCATAAACACCAGTGATGTGCATATCTGCATGGGAAGTACTTTGGCCACACATCTAAAACAATCTGGGACACATCGACTGTGGTGAATTAACACAGACCACCAATTGCAAACACAAATGCTTTAGGAGAAGCGAATTAGGGGAAACGTTTTTCCATTGAGATAGAAATAATGTTCCCATTTCTTAAACATTAAATTCGACACCCAGATCTGAAGGGAAAGTGTGCGCGTGTGCATGCAAGCGTGTCTGTGTGCATGCACGCATGCGTGTGTGGGTGTGTCTGTGTCTGTGTGTGCGAGTGTGAACAATGTTCTTCCTGGTCACACTTACTTTACTTTGGAGAAGACGATGTCCACATCAGTGCTGGTGACCGCCTTGCCATCAATCACTTTGCAGTCCTTGCAGACTTTGGCCCAGTTCTTGCCATTCATTTCTTGGCCGGTGGCTTTGGTGTCACCATAGATGGCAAACTTTTTGAAGCTCTCCTCCAACGACGCAAGATCCGCATTCTCAGCCATGGTTCGCTGCAGGGAACAAAGACGGCTGGATTTGTAATTTGTGAGCCAGGCCTGTGCAGCTAACAGACATGTGTGCATAAGTTGTTGCGTAGGACGTGTACAGAAAATGTCCTACACATTGCAGTGAATACAGGAGATGGGAGGCGTCTCTGGGTGCTGACACATGCATCGGAGAACAGCGAGTTCCCTTGATGTTCGATGGAGATGTGGAAGAGCACACTGGAGCGGACTGCGTTTCGGTGGTCCGCGGGGGAACATGTGAACAATTGGAGCTATTGCGTGGTGCTCAACACAATGTAGACTGCAGCTGAGTGGTCTAGTAGCATGGTAAGAGGAGACAGGACTCTCCTTTGTCCAAGATGGGAATGGCTGGTTGGGTGCTACATCCAAGGTGTATGCTAGACTGGTATTACATCATGAGATTGTGACGGTTGGGGATATAGGGTGGCAGTGGTTTATGGCGGACTGAGAAGGCATTTTGTTGGTGGCTTAATCAAAAGTGCCAGAGACTGCCTGCAGGTGTGGGGGCCGGGGTGGGAGAACAATGGAAATGGTGAACGGGAGGCATAATGTGAGTAGAGGGGGTCTTGTAGCACGTGACTGGGCTCATGCTCTAGTTTGTGGGATGTGTTATGGTGATCAAATGAGTGACTCTGTCATACGACACCTCCACCAGGGTTTCATTTGACAATCATTGTTTTCTGGTATGTTAATCCCTTTGAAACAAACAAGACTACAACTCCCAGAATGACGAATCTGTGACATGAAAGCCCAGAACTGGCGGACACGTGCTCAGGTGACAGAGCGTCACCTGACCAAACTAAACTGTTTACTGGCTGGCAAAATCTTTTGCATAGCTTGGGAAAAAAACAATATTTGCAACAATTATGTTTATTGCTGCCCTTTAAGTTTAGGTTTTTGCAAAGGGGCAAGTAGTTGAAACAATGGAAGGGTTGAAGGACGAGGGGACTGTGCGTCAGAGAATGACTTCCATTGTTTGGTGTTGTACGTGTCCAGGAGGAATTTCGTATGTGTGTTATTTTCTGTGACAAAAATGGTGTGTGCAAAGGTAGAAAACAAGCATTATCAAAGCCAACGATTTTGCCGTGTGCCGTGAAAAGGGTTTCTTTGCTGCTACTGTAGGCATTAAGATCAAATACCCATGTACCTTCGCAATCACTTGCCCAATTTCCCATCATTTGATCTTTGTTGCCAGGATATGTTAACATAAAACCTATTATAGGTAGTGTCATCATACAGTAAGCAACACAAATATTCACACAATTGGATAGCTTTTGCCATCAGATAACAGCAACTAAGACAATTTACTAGGCATTTGAATGTGTTGCTATTGTACTTGCATCATATAATTTATAAGTGGTGATTTTTATAGTGCTTTATTTAGATATACCACTTCTAAGCTCTGTATTAATGTATGTTATTACAACCCACTGATGGTACTCGATCCACCCCCTGAGAATGAAGAATGGCCTAGACGGTGCCACCAGGGTTTCAAACTTGCTGCATGGCATTGTCCCATTCCCAAAACCAGCATGTTGCATGTGAGCTATCCATCCGACATGCAACTATTGGCCAGTAGTTAACATTATGTGCCCCAGAACACACACTATCCGGAAACTATTGGCATCACATGAGTAATTACTCATTCCATTTTATAGATATTCCAATCCAATAATTTGGTACTCTCGCACATCCACTCACAACATTTAGCAGGTATTGTTATACTTTGTCTAGAAAGATAGGTGGATCATATGGCAACATGGCTACTTCGCCTCATAGCCTGTTTCTTCTCTGTTCCTTCCCCTAAAGTGCTTTGAAGTAGTTTCAAGGCACACTTTACAACCTAACCTAATTTAATATAGCAGGGAACTGCTCCTTTTTCACCAGTGCCAAACTCTTTCCTTTTATTTCACATCCATCTTCCATTAACGCTGTGTTCACCAACAGAAGAGAGCGCTTAGCTCTGGGTACGCTTTCAATTGAATGCAAAATTGTTGCAAAAACGGATTATGCAGGAGCAGTGGATGCTTTTGCGCAGGGTTCAAGTCAAGGGTAGATGCGGGTGGACAGAGTCCACCCACTTTTTTCAGAGGGTGGACTCAGTCCCCCCAGCTAAAATGAGGAACACTGAATGTCCTCTTTGAATTTATGAATTAAAGCCGACCTCTGATATCGAACTGCAGTCGTCAGGTTTGCAGACCAGACACTTCACCACTGCACTATATAACCTGATGAAAAATAACAAACAACTAAAGGTGAAATGTTGCATTTCGGTACTGCAAGCCCCAGGGTAAACATTAGTATTGGTCCTTGGAGTTTAAAACATGCACACCTTTTAACGTTTTCAAACACTCTGTTAGAAGAAAATATCCTGTTTTGGTTTTGCGTGTGTGTGGATTTTATATACGTCAAATGCCATTCGACTTCTGCAATTTGGGTGGTTATACAAAGCCAATTTAGTTAAATGTCCATACTTCACCTTGGTATGCTAATTTCTGGTGACGTCACATCCCATTGCGTTTGTTGATAACCCCCCTCACTTTAATTTTTAGGACTTGACCCCTGCTTTTGCGTCAGCAACTCCTTGGAGAGTTCCCTTCTTCTCGACAATGGATGGGAAGATTGACAATTCCTGTTTGTAATAGTGCTGTACTTAAAACCGATAAGTAGACAATGAATACAGGTCAATAGCCCAGTATTTACATTGCAGTGACTTAATGATTTGGAGAGGGATTGTGGGGTCGAAGTAGAGGAGCAATGGAGGGGTGCCGGGGTATCGGGTGGAGACAAGGCTGGTTCGGTCAAGAGTCGGTGGGAGAATGGAGAGAGCACACGGACTGATACAGATTGAGGCAGAGGAAAAGGGGCATGGGGTCCCGGGGCAGTGCAAAGAGACAATAGGGCAGCAGAGGTCAGGAACCAAAGGTTACGCTATTCCTCTGCTCTACTCTAGAATCACCATCGTTCCTTTGCCTTGAGTACCGTTGCTAAGGACATTGTTATTCCCTTCCCCCATAGGGATTCGAAGCAGTGTTTTGGAGGTAAGTACTGGTGTCATAGCTCTATGGGCAATCTTGTGACACAGTTATGTTATGTTATGTTAAAGGTACTTGTATAGCGCACCGAATTTCAGCGGAATTGATCCCCAGGCACTCTGGTGGATCTGTAAACGAGAAGGTGGGATGGGTTACTAAGCTGAAGAGGGAGTAGGATAGTAAGAGGAGTGGTGTACTGTTGGCAGCTTCAACTCGGTATACACCGGGTGCTGAGCTTTGGTGCGGGTATTGGTTCCATTTATTTCATTGTCCTGCCTGGGATATACAGTGAATCCCTTCAATGAGCCGCCAAAAACGGAACTCGTAGTGCCCAGGTGTTCCCGTACTGGAAGACGAACTTCCCAGCTCTACTCCGGTTTGACACTTATAGGACGATGTGCGACCAATGGGGCTGCCTGCGCTCATGTCCATGTCTCTTAAGATATGATACTGGTGGGTGATTGGGAAAGAGAGGGCTGAATAAACGCCATGCTGTGTGGAACCATGACTGGAGGCAAGGGTGCTCTCAAGACGCAGTTGCAAAAATGTGTTGGGAGTGAAGTCAAGGAGCGGAACAGCGCCAGGTTGGAGGGAGTTTGTATTGAGGAAGCGCAGTGATGGGTGTAAGGTGTGTGTGTGGGGGGGAGTTGGTTTGTGTGCACAAGGGGCACAGTTCCACTACATTAGAGGTGCACTGAAGGTGTAAGACAAGTGAAGGGAAGGGAAGAGTGCCGTGCAAAAGGGGAGATAGGTCATAGAAATGGAAACGAAATACATTTGATGCGTGATGCTAGTGGACGGAAGCACGTAGAAGCGATGTTTTGGCGTAAGGAGTTTGCAGGTAAGTTCTCCCATGTGTCTGGCAGAGTGTAAGGGAAACGGACCTGTATATACATTTTGCATTTATCACAGCAGAGCGGAGCTGCTTGAAGCCAAGCAGGGTCGTGGCAAGTCAGCCATTTGCTGGGCAGCACCCTACAGCTGGCGGATTCAGCCTTGGCCATGCTGGGTTCCAGAGGCTCAGGAACTACTGAGGAATCCCTGCTTTAAATACAGGCCGGTCCTCCTACGTCCAGGAAGCTATCACTATCTGTGGCATTGCCCCAGTCTGATACTGATGCACTGAAATAGAACCCACACATTGGATTCTGAAAATGTGCCAGTCTGGCTTAGGAAATGCTACAATTAATAAATCAGTAGAATAGAGTGAAAGTGTTCCAATGGAAATAGTGAGATTTGGGCAAACACCACTCAGGCAGGACTTTGGACTCTTTGGCTCCTGTTTTGAAGTGGTCGCTTGGAAGGGGATAGACTCCTCCCACCATCCTCCCCTCCTTGCCGCCCCCTGCAGTGCCTGCCACTTCGAGAGGCTGGTTGCCTTACGCAGAGATTCTGCCATTTCAACGTGTTGGATACCAGACTCCCTTCCCGCTTCAGGACTGCCTCATGAGTTGTGAATTACACCTTCCGATACAAGGGTCGAAGGGGGGCTTTGTAGATGGCAGAAAGTTGGCTTTCACCTCTCAGGAACAGTGGTAGCCTTTGGCTTATCTGTTGGGTCTTGCGTCAAGTGGCCCCCTATCTAAGATCCACCAGGGAGGTTCCACCCCCTAAATGAGACAGGGTCAGGCACTTCTGCACTGGCAGCTAGTAAGCTAGTAGGCGGCGTTGAGAGATTGTGTAAGAACTGCTTCTGCAAAGGTCTTTATGGTCCTCTCGTCATGTCACATTGTAAATGTCGGCATGTAAAAGGTCTATAGAAACTGAAATGTCAAATCTGGAACAATGAATTAATAGAACATTCAAATATTTAATCAAATATAAAATGTAATATACATTTCATAATAACAAAAAATACATGAGTGCATAAAACAGCCAGAGTTGGATTAGTAAAACCAAGTACTTAATCTGAAGCATAGAAAAGGCCATCATATATATCAATACATTGAAAAAACCTGAATTAAGAGGCAGTTGAGTTGAAAAAGTTCAATGCAAAAAATAAATTACCTAAACCCTGAGCCCCCAGTTTTACAGCTCAGGAGCACAGTGATAATAACACAGATTGACAAATTATGTAATAGATACTGTTATGGATGAGTTAAGATAGTGTTGTGTTGTAGTGACAGGCTTTGGAGAAGTCACTGTTTGTGATCTGTATGTATGTCTTCTTATTTACTGCTATGTCTTTAGTCATTGAAAGTGTTGGCTCTTGGCCACTAGTTTAGAAGCAGCGTTAAACCATTTCTCAACTCGAGAAAAAAAAGCAAAAAATGTTTGCCAGGATCAGGGAAAGGGGACTACACGCAGTCCCTTCTCCCTTTCCATGGCGGCCATTAAAATCAATGAAAAAAAGAAACAAACAAACGGGCTACCATGGAAAGTGGCGCGTGACGGAGATGCGCCGGGAACAGTCCTGTTTCCGGCACCAGAGAGGGACAGTGGAGCACAGGTAAGTGGGGTTTGGTTAGGGAGGGGATGGGATATGTGGAAAAGGGGGCTGGGGGAAAAGACAGGGGATGCAGGGAGAGCACTTACTTTGGGTCCCGGCGAGGGAAGGTGAGGCCTGCTGCTCCGAGGAGGCATGGATCAGGGTTTTTCCGTGTGTGGTAAGGACCCTATTCCAAGCCGCCTCATTGGATGGGAGGTCACCACACCCCGTTGGTGACAGGCTGGTGGTAGCTGTGTGGTATTAATAAATAAACTCCCTATAAATTACCTGTGGCAAGTTCTTCGCCATTTCACGTTGCTTCCCACACTTACAAATTTCATTAGTTTTGTTCCGTTGACCTGTTTCAACTTAACTTTCTCAACTACACTCTTTCGCATCGAATTTCACAGGCTTTGTATGTTATATCTCAATCCACCTGCAGTAGAAATAGTCTGTGACACACTGGCCATTTTGCAAGAATTAGGGTAAAAGACAGCGGCCTGTTAGCCATGGCTTTCGACCATGGTCTGTGGCCACTTTGCCACAGTTAGTAACATTTTAGAAAGGATTTATTTGGCTCTTCCCCTTTTGTTCGCGTGAGATTTTCTCAAGGGAATTCCCCACAAGTAAATCTCATGTGAATCTAATTGCCGTTTTAGATTCCTACAAGAATACCTCTTGCGAGAAATCACTGCTCCTACTTCTTGCATAAAGTTGAAAACACCATATAATTGAGAGCTCTCAAGCCCCCCTCAATTTTTAAATGTGCAAAATCTTCTTTTTTGTCGCCTTGCATCCTACCTCCAGCAAAGTGCCCCCAGACCTCCTTATTATATCATTACAACACTGTTTTTTTCCATTGTGCACATCAAATTCCCACGCCCCAGTTGCTCCATAAATGACAAAGAACAGTACTTTTCTCGTGGGAAAATAAAACAATATGCAACAAAATAGTATTGCCTAGCTAGCCCCAAACTCTGAAACTCACGACCTGGTTGGTCCTGGTTATCCTCTCTCCTAATATCATATTAAGCACGTTTCTTTTTCTGTTCATGGGAATTCTCGCGTGCCACTTTGCATGAACCAAAACAAAAATGGTGTTTTTTCATTTCTGAAAAGCCTCACTTGCTGCAATGCACCATGGGAAATATATAAAAGATTTTGGCACTGGGAGCACCCCTATTTCTGCCACATTTAAAAAAAAAACTACTTAGCAGATTTGCACCAGATGGCCAAAAGGCACACCTGCACCACTTTGTGCCCAACTTGTTTCAGTTTGGAAAGAAATCCATCCAGTGGTTTAAGCTGTGCATCTGCACAATGGATGCACATTTTCACCTACGGGGAAAACTAGTGCAAAAGGTAAAAACACCACTTTTTCAGCACTTCATAATTTGTAAACAGTTGGACAAATTTGCACCAATCTTACCAAAATTGGGGGCATGGGAGAGAAAACATTGGGCCTCATTACGAGTCCGGCGGTAGCCGTGCTGGAAAAACTGGCAGGCTGCCGCCGGACCTGATTGATTGATTGATATTTTATTTCTATTGCGCTCATACACAAGTGTTTCAGAGCGCGACAAGGCAAGGGAGGGGAACAGGGGAGAATAAAACAGCGTTCTTACTAGGCCCAGTGACCTTGAGAACGCGCAAGTGCATGGGAGAGGGGGCAGGGGAAAAGTGTATGGAAGGGGGGAGTGGTGGAAAGGTGGAAGCAGAGGAGAAACAGATAAATAACAATAAATAATAAAGGAAACAAACAGTGGTAATGCAGCCAGCAATTGGCAAGTGCTAGGTTTAAGGCAGAAGACAGGGTAGGTCTGGTAAGTGTAGGAAGAAAAGGGGGGCTGTATGGGTACAGATACAGACCCCAGTGCCAGGGGTGGCCCGGAGGCAGTGCGGGAGGGTGGCAGGATGCGCAGGTACCTGGGCCCAAAAGAGGGTGGCCAGGTGCACGGTGCCAAGAGAGAACAGATCAACAGGGGAGAGGGGGAGCAAAGGCAGAAGAAAAGAGGAAGGTCTTGAGGTGCTTCTGGAACCGGAGATGGTTCTCCTCAAGTTTTAGAGTGGCAGGAAGGCTGTTCAAGAGGGAGGCCCCAGCCGAAGACAGAGATCTACTCCGAGCTTGTTTCTTAGAAAAACCACTGACCCTGAGTGAGTTGGAGGTAGATGAGCGAAGAGCTCGAGAGGGGAGGTATTTGCGGAGGGATAGCTGAAGGTATTTGGACCCAGGCCCCAGAAAGCCTTGTGGACAATGCAGAGGGTTTTGAAATGAATCCTTGCATCCACTGGGAGCCAGTGGAGAGATTTCAGAGCTGGAGAGATACAATCCCAGGGCTTGAGGCCAAGGACAAGTCTCACAGTCCTGTTCTGGATTAGTTGCAGAGGGCAGAGAGATTTAGATAGAGGCTGTTACAATAGTCCAAGCTAGAGAGAACCAGAGCTTGAGATACCATGAGCTTCTGGGGGAAGGAGAGGAAAGGCAGAGTACCTCTGAGGAGGTGCAGTCAGAAATTTGACTTTTTAGAGACCTCAGAGATGTGGGCGGAGAAGGAAAGGGTGGAGTCAAAGATGACCCCGAGGTTCTTAGCCTTACAGGTTGGGGTAGGAGGAGGGCCAAGAGAGGCCGGCCAGAGAGTGAGGGGAAAGGATGGTGAAGGTGTGCCGATGAGGAGGATCTCCAATCATTGAGGTGGAATGAATTACCACCTTCGTGATTGCCGGTATCACCGGGGCTTTACATCCCCATTCCCATGGAGTCGCATAGGACTCCATGGGGATGGGGACAATGGAAATTGTTGTATATGTCTTGCCTGGGTGAGAAGGAATGTTGTGATGTCATGTGTGGAGTGTTGATGTATGAGTTTTGGAATGTGTGACTGAAGGTTCCAGCCCTGGTCAGTTGGTGAACCACCTGCCTGGGTGATGGGCTGCCAGTGTTAATGTCCTTCAATGTCCTTTATGTAACTTAAATGACTGCCTGTAAAGATACCTGTGAGGCTGTTAATAAACCTGGCAAGTCAACCATAAGAAGGTATGCGAGTCACTTCGTAACAATGGCGACGAGTCGGTCTTTATGACAAGGAACCTGCGTGCTGATGCTGGACAACCTGCTGTGGGGGGTGCAGGAAGTAGGAAAAGGACGACACTGCCCCCATACCAAGTAAGGCCCATCACCCAGGGCGGGAAGGGGGAAGCAGAAAGTCCCAGCCCCCTATGTATGGACTAATCTCAGGGCCTCAAAGCTGTAAAAGCCCCCATAAGGAGGGACTGGCTGTCCATGAGAGCCTGGGAGAGCTGTGTCTTGGGGCTTGAGAAGCAGGACTGGGATGTGCCCCACATATATGGAGGAATAGGCTGCTCATCAATCTCTAGAGATGAGGGATCAGCTACCGTAAAGTGGAAGGAGTGCTGAGTCCAGGGGGGCTGGAGTGACTATCAGGGCCACAAGAAGCCTGGATAAGAGCTGTGCTCATGAGGAGAAGAAAGGGATTGTATCCCATGAGCTGGTGAATGGCACATAGAAGCAGTATCATGAATTGAAGTGCCAGTGGTGTTGCTAAGGTCGAGTGAATGAGAGAGACCCATCAGCGCAGTATAGAGCACAGTAAGGGCGTGTCTGCGCTCCTATAGCAGATGTGTGAAGATCAGGTGGCCCTAGAAGTATGGAGTACAGGGGGACGAAGCGTAGCGGATATAGTGAAGGAAGAATGGCACCTGTGCTGCTGATGGCTCGGTTGTGTGACAGTTGGGCGGACTAGGAGCTCTGCTACCCTCCGCTTCATGTTGCGACTGATGACGTCACATTGCGAGCAGAGGGAGTCGGCGAAGCCATGGATCTCTGAGCTCTCCTCGTTCCATGAAGGAGACCGTCTCGGTGCGAGGAAGACTGAGGACGACTTTAGAGTAAAAGACCCAAAAGCGTCAAGAAACCGCCTCCTTACATGCTCAGGAAGAAGCAAATTTTAAGGTGATAGGAGCTGTTGGTCGCATCCGTGTGTCGCTGTATGAGGGTGTGCACGTTGGAACAAGGAGTTTGTTTTGTTCGATCGGCAGCAGAGGGGTAGTAGCTGCTGGTTGACTCATGTCACTGTCGGCTTATGCAGCAAATGGATACGTTACTCGCCTGCCCATGGTAACCGTTACGGAGCAGCAATTCTAGCAGGAAAGATGACCTGTAAGCACGAGACGAAGATGAAGAGGACATCCATGTTATGGTACGAGGCAGAGTGTCTGGTGCCATTAAGTCTAATATTGTATCCTTTCATGTGAGCATATTAATTGCTGTATATGGTATCTCTTCGTTTGCTTGAGGTTGGTAAACCGAAAACATTCGGTCAAGTGGAAGGTACCAGCATGAATGCTTGTGGCGTGTTATGGATGTTCATGCTATGCTGTTAGATAATGTAACGTTTTATTAGGATTTGCTCGTTACGGCAGTGAAACACCCATGGACTCTTAGTTGAAATCTTAATATGCAGAGACAATTTAACAGTTTGGAAGTTTAATGGGTGAGTGTGGTTATGGGTAGAGTTGAGTATAAGTATAACCATATTTGAGGATCTTCAGGTAAAGCCAAAGGTTCGCTATGGACTCTTAGGAGATGTTAGTAGGTCACCGCATTAGGTTGCTTGAAGGCAACATGGACTTTTAGGAATCCCTAGAATGTTATTGTACCTGATTTGATGTTGCCTCTTATGACAAGTTTAACTAATTTGAGGATTTGCAGCTTCAGTCTCATAGTGACATGGGACTTTTAGGTCGGGATTTGGGATGGATTGGGGGCACATAATGTTTTTGAAGATTATCTGCTTTTGCCTTCATGATAATGTATGTTTTTTTTAAGGAACACATTAATGGAAATGCAAACAACAATGTTATGTAATTTGCATATTATGATGTGTGATGTTTGGTTGGGTTGGGTATGGATGGGAGTGGTTATGAGTGCCTTTAATCCTGGTTATGGATGGTGATGACATACATGTTAGAAGCACAGATTGGCTTATGGTGAGTGCCTAGCCGACATGCTTAACCTACCATAGGCTGAGATGGGTTGATCTCCGCATAGTTTTAAGTATGGTATGGGTACGTCTCTGGTAGGGGCGTACATTGGTTAACGGTATACGTTGGATTGTGGTGGTAGCGCCACCATTTCTGTGTGGAAGTGTCTGCATTGATTCAGATGCATGATGAGGCCACGTATATTGGTGCATGGTGGTAGCACCACCATTACAGTGAGGGCGTGACTGTGATATAGTCATGCAGGGTCAATGGCTATTCTTAGTGGTAGTAACTCTATCCAGACAAGGTGTGACTTTGAGTACAGTCCTGCCTTAGTTATAGCTATTGTGCTTGGTGGTAGCGCCCCCAGTTGTTTGGAGTGGGACTGTTATTACAGTCACACACGGGTAAAGAGGTATATGTGCAGGTGGTAGCGCCCCCGGTGTTTGTAGGACCATGTCTGTTGGTGATGGGCATGAAAGGTCACACATGTACTTCTATCTTGTGGTTGTGTACCACTAATGTTTTTCTTTTATTGCACGCAGGCGGTTGTTCCTGGCTGCACTGCGTGCCTATTGTAGACTCGCACCACCTTTCAGGGTCCAGAGTGTGCTAGTATTTTGTTGTTGGTCCCGGTGTGCCTGGCCAGTACACTGGGAGTAAGCTGAGTGTCAGAGCGTTGTGCACATGCGGTGTGCCTGCCCTGGTCATACGAGTCTGTGTGGATGGGGTGTGTCAGTATGAGTGGAGGTGTGTACCTTGGTGTTTTGCATGTTGTGATCAGTTGCAACCAGGGGAGATGTGTCGTGTGTAGTGCCTAGTGTTGCAGTGTGTTAATGTAAAGGGGGGAGATGTGTTGTATATGTCTTGCCTGGGTGAGAAGGAATTTTGTGATCTCATGTGTGGAGTGTTGATGTATGAGTGTTGGAATGTGTGACTGAAGGTTCCAGCCCTGGTCAGTTGGTGAACCCCCTGCCTGGGTGATGGGCTACCGGTGTTAATGTCCTTCAATGTCCTTTATGTAACTTAAATGACTGCCTGTAAAGATACCTGTGAGGCTGTTAATAAACCTGGCAAGTCAACCATAAGAAGGTATGCGAGTCACTTTGTAACAGAAATGCCGGTGTTTCCATTTTCTATTTCCGTCTGCAGCCAGTTGACGTTACTCCCGCCAGGTCAGACCTGGCGGGAGTGACACTACCCGCCTGCAGAACTCGCAGTCTGCCGGTCCGGAGACAATAGTGGTGGCGGGTTTACCGCCACCATTGTTTCCGGACCGGCAGGCTTGTAATGAGGCCCATTGTCGGAAAATGTTCATATAGACACGTCGAATGAGTCAAACGTTATTAGCAACATAATTTTCGCAAAGTCAATGCAAGTTAGGTTTCAACTTCACTATAGATTAATTATAGGGTGATGGCTGTTGACCTCTAATTCAGGTGAAATCTTGATTGACTTTCTTAGAATTCTGCGGCTTATAGCTTTTGATCTATTTGATGCAGCATGTACGAGACGCCTGGCTTCAGGGACCGCCGGGGCTGTAATGTCCCGGTGATTCCCCATTGCCAGGTGCCGCCGGGAAAAAAGCCCTTGTAGAGTGAGTTGTGTGGGTGCTTCCCACGTGGCCTGAGTGCTGGGCTGCATCTAACATACACAGCCCAGCCAATGTAAAGACCCCAAGACACTGTTGTTGCTGCCCTCTGCCAGGATCATCATTTGAGAGCGTGACGCCAGAGAGGAACATCCAGATACCGGCAGCAGCGAAGACCTTGAGACAGCCCTGATCAGGTTATCTTGCAAGTAAGGTCTTTATGAATCATTTTTTATACAGTGAACTGTATAGAGTTTGTGTGTTTTTTTAAAGACTCTTTTATATTTTTAATATTTAAAGGACACTTTCTATATTTTTTGCTTTTTATTCTTTAGTTACGCAGCTGCTAGGTTTAGTGTAATCTGTATACCGCGGCGGTAAAACACTAAACTGACATTTTCATATAACTAAAATTTCGAATCCCCTCTACCCACCACCCCTTTCTGCCCTAAAATGATCCCAAAATACCTGCATTTACCTGCCTTTGCCTCCATGCGTTGGGCTTCTCCCTGCGACGTCAGTTCCATCTCCCAATTATGGGTTGGAAATGATGCCGCAGGGTCCCTTTCTTTTTTTTTCCTTTATTGTCCCACGCTTTCCATGTAATGGAAAGCGGGGGACGCGCAACCCCCGAACCCACAATGTCGAACAAGAGCAGCGGGTGACACCCCCGCAGCCCCCGCTACCCTAGTTCGACATTATGGGATTTCTGGCTTTTTGCCCAGTTCGAATTTGTTTTTTTCCCAGTCTTTTTTTTCCCGGTATTTTTGGACAATGCCGTCTTGTGTTTGCCCCTCTTATACAACAACTCACAAAACCCTGCTGGTGTACTGGAAAAGTATATAAGCTTTTGCCAACTAAAAAGAACTCTACACCAGCATTCCTTTTGTCCGCCTTTCCTTTTCTGCTCTAGTTACTCTAACCTTGTGTTTTCTCCTGTGGGGTACTTGCGGAACCTGCCTGCCCTAACCTCTTGATCTTCCCTATCCTTAACATATTCATTGTGAGGTACACCGGGGTGATCTTGAACCCAGGAGAGCGGGGTTTGGAGACAGGTAAGAGGCGGCTCAAGATATAAGTGAAGGTTTAAGCTGTATATTATGTGCCCGCCTACACCTGTCTCCCAATAAGGTGCGTTAAACTATTACCCCACTACATTAATTTATAGTAGCAAGAAACAATATATAACAAGCAACATATCCACTATCCCCTACGTTGACTTCCGCCTTCCTTTTCCTCCACCAATCGTGTCCATAGTGCCACTACATCATCTGCTAGTGCCGGCAGGAAGTCCCCTTTCCTTGCTTATCCCTCCCCTGCGGACAGCTCTTTTCGAAAATTGACATTCAAAATAACTTTAATGCAGATATACTTTTGGCTATTCATTTAATGTAACATGTATGTGTTGTATTTTTGGTGGGTTAAAAGATACCTCTATGTTTCTACTTCAATTATAATGTAAATGCTTCGTATTGAAAAGCAGAATACCACCACTGCGGAAATAGCCTCGTTCACTGATCATAGAAGTGGAAGCGGGCCGAGAAACTTGCTGTGCAGCGGGGAATTAATATAACTGTCTTGTATCTAAAGGTCATTTGAGACAGTCCCGATCTGGAATTGAATTATCATTACCTCACATGAATGAGTAGTCTATTTCAGGCAAGTCTCCGCTCCCTAGAGGCGGTGTAATTTCCGGTTTCTGCCGGGGCACGCGCGCAACCTTAAAGGAATAGCATTCTGCTTGTCGGCAGAACTCACAGAAAACGTGATATTTTGCTTCCAGGAGACGCTCACTCTGCAATCCTGCAATGGAGCCAACCCAAGACACAAAATTTGCTGCAGCGCCTGCCATTTTAGATGTAGCATAATGAGGATAAGAGCGTCTGGCAAATTCATTGGAGAGACTGAATCTCAGGGTGTAACCTCTTCTGTGGGACCTGCAGTGACTTAAGCCATAAGCTCTTCCATGAGTCCACTTGTGGCAAGTTTCAGGTAGTGGGTATCTGATGCTGTAACAAAGGGGCTGAATAGTGTGTCAGGCAGCTGGGGAGGTGGCGATGTTGGACGTCCCCCACAATATATCCAAATTTCACAGAAACAAAGGCCTTTGGATGAAAGCCAACCAGTTCTGTCCAAAGATAACCAGTCCAGGAGTCCTAGGATTGTAGGTGAGCCTTTGGCAGGTGAAACAGTCCTATCCTTGGCCCCTCCTGGTGAGGGAAAGAGCAATATCTCATCAAGCGGGCAAGATATGATTGAACCGGGAGAGACCAGCTAAACATAGAAAACCAAATACTAAGGGAGCGTAAAAGAACTATTTGATGTACATTTCCAAACCGAATTAACGCCAAGTGTACAAACAGAGGTTCTTAAGGGTACCAAGCTGACAGTGCTACAAATAATTCTTGAAAGGCAAGCGCACAGCGAAGTCAGAATTCATACAACAAGTACAAGTGCCATAATAGGCAAATCAAACTCTCTATACCACTACACTGTTTTTACATCCCCTGAAGAACCGCCAACAGCTAGGCGGGGAAACACGTGTCGGGATCACGGCTACAACAGGGACAGTAACAAAGCAAGCTAGATAAAGCATAATACAACGAGTATTAGATTAATGAAATTAATTCAACTAATAAATGCATCAATGAAGTAAGCAGTTGAATGAAGAGGAATTCAACAATATGTACCAATATGAATGAAGATAATTCAACAAACAAAAAAAGAAATAATTTAGCATGATTTATAAATAGAATTTGCTGAGGAACAAATACAAGCACGTTTCAAATTGAGTGTTTTTTTGAGTAAACAATTACAAATGCAAGCGAGTACAGCTGTTTCTACCTACACATTTTCAAGATATGATCAAGCCTTGTACCGACCCGTGTAACACCCACCAATGTACTCCAGTTGATTTGCAACCCTGAGAATTTTCAAACAGACCCCGAAAATGACAACATGCCTTGCACATCGGGGTACATACGAATCATATAGCGGAGCCAATGTACAGCCCCCTTCAACCTGGCGCATCCTAAATCGTGAGAGTGGTTAACGGTACTACATGCAGAAGAGTTTGAAGAGCATTTATGAAGGAAAATAATAGATATTATAGCTCTCAAAAAACGAAGTTACAGTGCCCAAGGCCCTCAATGCAGTGAAAACAATATAGCACTCTCATGTTAGACCCTACGTTATCAATACTTTCCTTGAGATCTGGAACGGATGTGCCCAAAGGAATCAGGAGAGGCCCCTAAAGATCCTAGGCCTGGCAGAGGAGGCCGGTTAAAACAGGGGATCAGTGGAAAATAAATTGGTGTGTGTATCGGAATTTGAGCCGATACATAACACTAATGAGTTTTGGTTTTGGGACAACACAGTAAAATAAAGAGGGAAGTGTGTTTCCACATTGACTGCTCTGGATTAGGCTGAAACAACCCTCAGACATATTTCTAGCAGTATTGGATGCAGCAAGGGCCGTCCATCCGGCCAGGTATAGCAACCCAGATTGATATGGTATGTTATTTATAATGCGCTTAATACCCAGAGGTTCCTAAGCACGGACCCGGGGATCGAACCTGTGTTGCTCCGTGTTGTCTTGCTTCCAAGGCGAGCACTATGCCACAGAGCTATCCTCCCGAGATCACAGAGAAACACAGTTTCCTATGGACAAAAGATCATTCCCCTGGCCTAAGCAATACTTCTTCCCAAGAAGAGGGCAATCTCAGAGCGGTACGGATCCCAGGAAAGAAGAGGACACCCCTAGCAGTGGATGGAAGTATGGTTTCTATTCAACTGAATGTAATACCAGTAGTTGGTCGCAGTCATCATTTCTTAACAAACTGAATGTTTCAAGAGTGTGTGATGTGCCCAAAACCAGCTCATTCATCAAGAGGTACAACAGTACAACAGTGATGGCACCTGAATGCAACAGAGTTGCGAAAGAGGTGAAATCAAAAGAAGATCAGCAATACATTTCTGGTAAGAGAAAAGGACCACAGATTTCAGCCAGTGTTCAGTCTGAAAGCGCTCAACGGTTATGCGCTGTTCATGGATTTCAGGATGGAGATGATTGCATTGTTGAGAGCAGAGGCGTTGCTAGGGGGGGGTAAGGGGGCTATAGCCCCTGGTCTTTTGGTTGTAGCCCCGGATAGAATCTCAGGAGCTATACCCAACAGGTTAGCTAGCCCCGAGTCCCGCCAGACCAGACATTACCATAGCCCCGGGCCTTTTCCAGACCCAGCAACACCCCTGGTTGAGAGGCATTGTTGAGAGGCAATTGGTTAATTCATATGGTATTGGTGATTTTGGTATTTCGCCATTCAATGCCTTCTAACGTTTTCTGTTTCATTAAGCAAAGCATGATCGGGGACGGACCAGTTGCCTGGAGAGGCATCCCACGGAAGATCGTCGATGTGGCCATTGTGGGATGAGGGTGGAGACCCTTAGGTGACTGTTCCACGCATGCCCTTCTGCGACTTCGGAATGGACTGATTTATTAAACTCCAGTGCAATCGGATGTAATGATCCAATGAAAATATTGTTAAATCGTGAAAAGACTGCTCAATAAACGGCAGTTGTTAAAAATGTGGAAATGTGTTGAAGCAAAGTTAATTAGTTGATTTTTGGCCCTCGCTTTTTATGTGAATGTTTAATTTGATTTGTGTTTTTAGGTTAATGATGTTTAATGTTTTTTTGATTTGTGTTTGTGATATATGTTTGGGTAGTTTATTGATATGTGCTTAGTATCTAAATCAATAGTGATAGTAGTTTTAGTTTTTCTTTTCTCTTTCCTCTGCTCTCTCCCAAGCAGAGGGGGGCTGGCACAGCAGCATTCCCGACAGACCAGTGCTTGCCTTTGAGGGCCTCTTAGACTGTCCAGAGTTAGGCAGAAAAGGCCATGGAGCTTGGGAAACTGTATTTCTGGGTCCATTTGGGTTATCATTAACAAGTCAGAACGTAAATAAAACTATTCATACTCTCTCTTCAGAATCTCTGGTACACAATATGAAAAGGACTTCATGTGCTTCAATTAGAGAGCTGAAGAGACGCTGCGTAACGCAGAGGTGTCGCTAGGTTTGTAAAAGATCCGGGGATACGCTAATGTCGAGACTGTTTGGACTTGGGGCTAGCTAGCCTTTTGGTTGTAATCCCTGAGCTTTTATCCGGGACAACCAAAAGACCCAAGGCTATAGCCCCCCAGATCCTGCTAGCCACGCCTCTGGTTTAACGGCTGAGGTATACAACGGCATGACGCCCCGAACCAGACGCAAGTATAAAAAGTTTTCGTTTTTTTCCACAAACATCAGATGATATTGAGGAAAAGACAAGCGATGCTGCAAGTCTGGGTGAATAAACAGGAACTAGACTTTTGGACACTGACTAATAATGGTGCCGAGCAACAGATACGCTGCCAATCTAATGGGATTCCAGCAGACGTGTGGATTTTCCATTGTAGCCTGGGCATATTCAGTTAAACGTTAGGCGCGCAAGCCAGTGCTTCTGAGATGATCAGTTGGGCTTTGGCAGTCAGCCACATGTCGGTCAGTGCATAAGATGTCACTGATCCTGCCTCAGCCCTGTTGCCCTTGTAGAGGTACTGATATGACTGTCTACAAGGGGAGTAAGAGTGTGTTCCCTGTTGGGGAACTCCCGTCCCCTGCACACTATCTATGGCTAGAGTAGCCCAGTAATTTTCGAATAGTAGAAATAAGTATTTCAATTCAAGTCACTGTTTTCTCTGTGGATCCGTTTATGCAAATAAGACCAAAAGTATTCAATTCACAAAGTCTTTTTTCTTTAACAGTGATTTATTCCAAATGTATATGCCCAACGCGTTTCGAGATTCATTCTCTTCATCAGGGGCTGTGAGTTCAGTCAATTTCCATTTATCTACAAATATTCAACAAAAATATGAATCAATAAGTGTATAACATCCAAAGTAATCATAGTGTAAATCATCTAAAAATTGTTCTTTTACAGAAATCAAGTTCAATCATCATATGTCAACACCTGATCAGATTTCTCATAATGTGACAATTTAAAGGAACCAGAATTTTTTACAATGTTGCCCATCCTCAATTATAATTTCTGAATATAATTCATGATTGTGAACACAATAGGGAAGTTTTGGAAAAAGATAAATACCATGTCAAAAATAGAGAAAACATATGTTAATTCTGTAAATGGTCCAAAGCAGCAGAACATGGCGGCATAAATATACGTCATGCGCGTGACATCATCACGTCGAGAGCGTGTCTGACGTCACGAAGGTAAACAAGTGGCGTTTGTTGGCTATGTTTGTGACGTGATTACGTTGTGAACACAGTTCTTATTACTATTGTAATGGAAGGAACAAAGAGTAATGTGCGAAATATAAAACCAAATTATCTGATCCTATCTGCAGGTCACGCGCATGACGTATATTTATGCCGCCATGTTCTGCTGCTTTGGACAAGGCAAGAACTAGATAGCTCGTGATTCCTCCTATTGTAAGTACTTTTTGGCTCGTTCTGCACCATTCCTTGGCATACTTCAAGCCCGGGTCCTTATTTTTCTTTACTCTTACCCCGTTTTGTTGTCCGTAGGAACACGGACTTCTTGACAGTGAGACTTGTTCTCGGCTTACCCGCTTCAGCCACACTAATTTGGCGTCTCTGCTACGTCTGGAATTTAGCTACACCCTATACTGGAGTAAGTACTTGAACTTCTCTTTCACTTATGTAGTCAGAACACTTAGTCCAAAGCATAGACATATTCTTGAGGCTAATCTCTAGCATATGTCATCATTTACAGAGTTAACATATGTTTTCTCTATTTTTGACATGGTATTTATCTTTTTCCAAAACTTCCCTATTGTGTTCACAATCATGAATTATATTCAGAAATTATAATTGAGGATGGGCAACATTGTAAAAAATTCTGGTTCCTTTAAATTGTCACATTATGAGAAATCTGGTTAGGTGTTGACATATGATGATTGAACTTGATTTCTGTACAAGAACAATTTTTAGATGATTTACACTATGATTACTTTGGATGTTATACACTTATTGATTCATATTTTTGTTGAATATTTGTAGATAAATGGAAATTCACTGAACTCACAGCCCCTGATGAAGAGAATGAATCTCGAAACGCGTTGGGCATATACATTTGGAATAAATCACCGTTAAAGAAAAAAGACTTTGTGAATTGACTACTTTTGGTCTTATTTCCATAAACGGATCCACAGAGAAAACAGTGACTTGAATTGAAATACTTATTTCTACTATTCGAAAATTACTGGGCTACTCTAGCCATAGATAGTGTGCAGGGGACGGGAATTCCCCAACAGGGAACACACTCTTGTTCCATTGTATTGACAACCCATATGCCAGGGATGTTTCTTTTCTCCTCTGCACCTTAAAACCTGTTTTATATTTTCTTGAATTGTTTTACTATAATAATCCTACCATACATTTGGAGTATATGGTGTCTAATTCGCTAGGTTGTCTACAAGGGGAGGACAGGCAAATACATCTTCTTAAAAAAAGAACAGCTTAAGAATCAGTTTCTGGTATTGCCATGAGGTGGAAGTAGAGAGCACTAGTACACATTGGGCCTCATTACGAGGTGGTACTGGCGGATTGTCGGCAACCCGTAACACCGGATCCGGCGCATGACTTCCCGGTGCCACTGGGACATTTCAAGTCCTGGAAGTCAGGCACGGGATTTTGTAAGTCCCCATTCCCATCAAGTCCAATTGGACTCTAAGTGGGGAGAAGGAAGCACCGGTGACGGTGCTGCCGTGATGGCTTTGCCTACCGTGGACGCTGCGCCCGGCATGGTCAGACCTGTCGGGTGCAGTGGCCCCGGCGTGCAGACTCGTAGTGTGACGGTCCGGAAACACCGGCACCCTTGTTTCAAGACCACCACACTTGTAATGAGGCCAATTGACAAGTCCAATATCACAGAAGAAAGGCAGGCTCTACTGCCTAGGGGTCGGCGGCCAGTGGACTGCTGAGAAGCTGTCTCCCCTCCTTTCAGGCAGCTGATGGCTTTGGGTGGAGGATCCCTTGAGTAGGGAAAGCCACGATGCATGGCGCTACCGATGGACAGTGAGACACATTTGCACATATGCTGTGCTCATTTTATTACAGCCCTGCCTCAGGTTTTTTTGATGCCCATTGGCAACTTCAACAATTTCTTTTTGTAGCTGTTTTTACCACTTTTATTTACCATAGAAAGTAGAAGGGAGCTCTTGGGATGTTGCGGAGCACCAAATCGAGGCATTGTTCAGCCCATGCCGTCATAGGCCATTGAACATAAAACCCCATTGTAGCCCAATACATGCCGTTTCCATAAAGGTGGCAAGCCATGATTCTTTTGAGTTTTCCAATAAATCTATGATGTTACGGATGAACTTACTTTTGAAGAATATGAACCATCGCATATAATCAACCTGGTAGAAATGGTAGAATCCTGGTAGAAATTAATTTACACGTGAACTAGGTCAGCAGTAACCTACCGGGGCTACCGGCAGGTTGCTGCCCACCTTGTAACACCGTTCCGGCACCTGATATCCCAGTGACACTGTGATATTACAAGTCCTGGTGGCCTGGGATGTCAGGCGCTGGAAACTGTAAGTCCCCATTCCTGTGGAGTCTGATAGGATTCCAAGGGAATGGAGACACGGAAGCACCGGCGCCGATGTTTCCGTAAAAACCATGCCTGCAGGGGCCGGTGCCGATCTGCCGGGAGCCCTGGCCCCAGCAGGCATTCTCGTAGTCTGGCGGTGCGGAAAGGGTGCAGGTAGATTGCTACCGGCATCCTTATTTACGAACCGCCAGACTTGTGATGAGGCCCCTAATATATACATCTCAGTATTGCCAAGTCAGATAGATCTATCGCTACATCATCTAAATTGTGTTCATCTGTTTTTGGAAAAAGCATCATCAATACATTTAAGAATGGCGCCTGTCGAGACCCTTTCTCGTGTTAAGCCCTGACCAACAGTTCAGGACCGGGGCGTGGAGGGGGTGGGGGGGGGCGTGTGTCCAGAAATCTCCACCTAGAGTTCCTAAGCAAGCTCTGCCTAGAGCGGCCATACCTATTGCAGGACACTGCGATACAGTCATCCCAGATCCAGCAGAATCGAGAGACACAGGATACAAATAAACCCGTTTGAAATGTCTCTCCGTCATTAGCTCTATGCATAGTTAGCGTGTAAGGGCATCGTCACTTTCCATGATCCAGGATCATTGCATTAGGACGCACTACAGAGCAAGAGGCACTGGGACAACCAAGCCCATTTGACTCCTATGGCATAAGCCCGCCGCTTCTCCATTTTCTACTAGAAATAAAAAAAGGCCGTGAAAACATTGTACTTCTTATTTTTCATTGTCGCACACAGTATTTGCAGTATATCTTTTTTAAATGAAAAATACGTTATTCCATTGTACCATATCTTCCTCCTTCATTGTAGATAATTTTCTTTCACTGCACCATCTCTTCGTTTGCCACACAATATCTTCTTGCACCACAACACACCATCCTTAATTTCCACACATTTTCTTTCACTGCAGCCTATCTTCCTGTGCAGCTGCATCTCTCACTGCGGCATGTTATTTACCCGCAGCATTTCTTCTTTCACCTTAGCGTATCACCTTCAGCCGATGCTATTTTACTGCAGTTTGCTTTAATTACCTGCAGCAAATCACATTGCACTGCAGCATATTTTATTGCACTGCAGTTTATTTTACTTATCTGCAGCATATCGCCTTTCACTGAAGCAAGCCTTCTTTCACTGTGGCATATCTTCTCTCACTGTGGAATTTCTTCTTTCACTGCAGCACATCTTCATTCACTGTGGCATATCTTCGTTCACTGTGGCATATCTTCTCTCACTGTGGCATATCTTCGTTCACTGCAGCATATCTTCGTTCACTGCAGCATATCTTCGTTCACTGTGGCATATCTTTGTTCACTGTGGCATATCTTCTCTCACTGTGGCATATCTTCTCTCACTGTGGAATTTCTTCTTTCACTGCAGCATATCTTCGTTCACTGTGGCATATGTCTCACTATGGCATATCTTCTCTCACTGTGGCATATCTTCGTTCACTGCAGCATATCTTCGTTCACTGCAGCATATCTTTGTTCACTGTGGCATATCTTCTTTCACTGAGGCATATCTTCTTTCACTGCAGCATATCTTCATTCACTGTGGCATATCTTCTCTCACTGTGGCATATCTCTCAGTGTGGCATGTCTTCTTTCACTGCAGCATATCTTCTCTCACTGTGGCATATCTTCTTTCACTGAGGCATATCTTCTTTCACTGCGGCATATCTTCGGTCACTGCGGCTTATCTTCTCTCATTGTGGCATTTCATCTCTCACTGCGGCATATCTTCTCTGACTGCGGCATATCTTCTCTGACTGCGGCATATCTTCTTTCACTGAGGCACATCTTCTTTCACTGCGGCATATCTTCTTTCACTGCGGCATATCTTCTTTCACTGCGGCATATCTTCGTTCACTGTGGCATAACTTATCTCACTGCGGCATGTCTTCTCTCACTGCAGCATATCTTCTTTCACTGAGGCACATCTTTCACTGCAGCATATCTTCGTTCTCTGTGGCATAACTTCTCTCAGTGTGGCAGATCTTCTCTCACTGTGGCATATCTGCTTTCACTGCAGCATATCTTCTTTGACTGCGGCATATCTTCTTTGACTGCAGCATATCTTATTTGCCTGCAGCGTATCATCTTTCACTGCAGCATGCCTTCTTTCACTTCAGAATGCTTTCTTTTGCTGTGGCGTATCTTCCTTAATTGTTACATTACTTCAGTTACTGCAGAACATCTTTAACTGATGAACCAACTCCAATGACATCACAGGTTATTTCCTTCCACCCATAATCATGTCTGCATAATGTTGCTATATGTCAAGAGGCTCCTGGAACATTTGGAGCAATTAGCTTCCTGGCACAGAAAGAAACCATTTCTCAAATTCAAGGACTATGTGCAGAGCAAGCAGTGGTCATAGACAACAAAGCAGCATTCGCAAAGTCGCATTGCTCGGCCGCCAGTGCCAAGGATCCTGCAGCAGCCCTAGGGTGCTCCATTCTGGTACCCTTGCCAGAAGTAGGTGCCCGATCAGATGAGCGCTGGGGTGTCCCCTTCCAGGGACTGGGAGGACATGTTGTCTTGGGAAGTCCCAGTATGGGCATTGCCCTCAGTAGGGCTGGCTCTTTGGCTTTTTATTTGTTTATTTATATATTTTTATTTTACGCCGAAAGCCCGACAGGCATCAGGGCGTGATGAAACTTATACTTCCAATGAGTCTGTCCTTTCGGTACACCCTTCCACTTCCCCTGCAATATTTGAAATCTATTGAGGTTCCTTACTTTGCTCAATTTCTGGCATTATGACTCTTCTTGAAGACTTTTGAGGTGCCTGTAAGTGGTCATGACACTGTGGGGTGTATCTTCTGAAGCACCTAAAGAGGTGACGTCAGCAGCTTTACATCTTCTAAATGTCTCCTGTGACAGGCCTGGTCCTGCCGGCTAGTGGTAAGGATGTCCATACATATCTCTCAGGGCCAGAATACTTCCTTCTTTAGGGCCACTGAACATGGGTGTTTATGGGTGTTCGGCCTTTGAGACTACTGCAGTGGTGGTTTGGTGCAGTAGAACAACTTGGACGATTTTTCAAATTTTTCAGGGAGTTGTAAACAGCAATTTCCCATTTCTGACATATAACCCCACCCAAACGTTTTCATTAAAAGGGTACCCAGGTGCACAGATTATATTTCAAGGATTATCACCATCTAACAGTATCTCTTTACTTTGGACTATTTGGCTGAGCGCGAATCGCATCACACTTACTTCCTATTCTGTGATTTGGACCGGTTGAAGGTTCTACCACCTGGTGATTGCTACGCAGCGCACCAACCCCACGGTTATACCCTCCGCAATCTAGATTGAAAACGGGGTTCACAAATACAGCATAGTGAGCTCTCGTTCTCGGCTAACACCAGAGAATGCAATTGCAACCTGCGCAACACTCATGTGAGCTTTAAACCTATTCACAGCCCTCCGGAGAGAGGGCCACACTGGGCGGGAGACATGCCTTGAGGGAAATCCTACAGTTCCCAGATCAGATCCAGAGCATTGGAGGACATTTCTGAGACCTGCTGCAAAACATTTTTATACCATTCAAAACATCTATCAAACACCAACCCAAATGAATATGTTTGGCAAAATAATAATCGGACTGTGAGGAGTAGTCACGTGGGAAAAGTGTACTGCGTGCCCAGCAATTGAAAGGCGTTGCCTTCAGATCTTCGGGAGCGTATTTGAGCCCGTGTGAGCGAGCCTAGAGCTGGTCTCATTCATGGTATCTCCAATTGTGAAGGATGAAACTCGTGAACAACAGTGAAGGTGTATTAATTATGGTCTATAATAGGTCAATGATTGGGAGTGAAAATATGTGAGCAAGAGAGGATCCAGATAGGCTGATACGGTGGGTAGAATATGACTAAATAAATAAATAATCACCATGTGTAGTGAGCAGACAATCTGAGCAGACATTGGGCAAATGACAATCACTCGTGGGATTTTCTAGTCCATAGTTAATTCTTCACCGATGGAAGACTGATTTTCATGAGGCATCTGAGAGATTTCTTGACAACTTCACACAGATGGATTTCTTCCAAACACGCAAAATAAGATGACCAGGATAGAATGGGCATCCTTAAAAAATAAAGTGTGGTTTTACAACTAGTGAGTGAGCAAACATCTTAGACCAGTCTCGCTGTGTAATGACAAAATGGGCATCGAGAGTAAAGCAAACATGAATCACGGCATGGCATGTTTTAATGGGATCAAGAATAAATCAATAACAAGCAAAAATGATTCATGGTTGAATTGCTCTTGATGCCCATTTTGTTATTACGGGCCAAGACTGGTACATTGGGTGGCCAGTCTTGCCAAGTAATGACAAAACGCACAGTAACCAATATAGCCAGACTGGCATAACAATGTAGGCCAGTCTTGCCACGTAATAACATAATGGGCATCATGAGTAAAGTAAACATGAACCATGTTTGCTTTACTCTTGATGCCCATTAAAACATGCAATGCCATGTCCTGGCATACCTGCTTCACCCTATTTATGAGAGTGAGGGGGTATGGCCCCCCACACTTCAAGGCCTTTCTCTGATTGTGCGCAGGGAAGGGAGTGGGACACCCTCCTTTCCCCACACACAATCAGAGGCAGGCCCTATCGTCCACACAGATGCAAGCATTTATTAATCCACTCTTTCCTCTCATTCAAACACATTCAAACACACATTCATACACCCATTCATATCTCCATTTACTCACGCACATGTACAAAAGACACTCTCCTTCCCTTGCGCACAGTTACTGAAAAAAACACTTGCATGCATGCATACATATGCATACAATACAAAACACTCTCCTTACCTGCAGTCGCCGTCCCACCGCCATCTTCCATGGCGCCCTCTGGTTCCTGCACAGCATTAACAGGAAACAGGAAGCAGAGAGAGCTTTCTGGTTCCTGAGGGCATGCACGGGAGACTGGAGCGTCTCATTCGTGAGAGCAGTCCATAGGCACATTTAGGCCTGCATTTCCCCAGCCTGCATCCCCAGCCGGTTGTGCAAGGCTGGGAAAACAAAATGCCCCTGGCCTTTCCTGACCCACTGGGGATGCGTGCTGGGGAATTTAAGCAGTCAAGGGACAAAGGGAAACCATCTTTACCTTCGGCAATTAAAGCCAGTGCCATAATGGGCGATAGGCGGGTCGGAGCCTCATCGTCCACTATGGCAGAGCCGCCCCTCGTAAAAGGATTTCTTTATAACACTTTCAATCCACTTTTTTTCATGCAAAGCAAAACCATAAAAGAGAAAGATAAAGCAAGAAAGAACGTTAGACGGCATTGACGGGAGGGGGGAATGAAAGGTGGGGAAGGGAAGGAGGCAGGGAAGAAGGAAGAAATGTTGATGTGTTTCTGTCAGGGACGTCATTTCATCAAAATGCCCAGGGTAGCGGAAGTGATATCACACGACCCTTGACCTCTGATGACATCACAGGAATGATGTCATTTGACTACACCCCAAAGTGACATCACGGCAAGTGATGGAACATGACCTTTCACCCCACAACTAAACAGGAAGTGGCATCACATAGCATTTTTTCTGAGGACATTATGAAAAATATGGTTACGATATCACAGTAAAGTGATATACATTTCATACAAGAATGGAGTACCATATGTATTAATAATATCAGTGGGTATAGGCCCGTATTACCAAATTACTGTGAATGCAAGCAGACGTCCAAGGCCAAACGATAAGTATATGTTATTATATTACAGTTACGCTTAAGCGCTTCATACAGAACAAATATACATACAATATCACCTAACCTGTGTTGTTACTCATTTATCAACCTCAGCAGGATGAAAGGCTGAGTTGACCTTGCTGGGAGTCGACCCTGCAACCTACAGATCACACACACATTGCAGCAGCCAACGCTCAACCCACTGAGCTTTCTTACCGGCTAATGCTATCAGAAAACCAGCCACTCCAGAAACAAAGAGCCACATGCTGCTGGCCACAGCCCCTGAGCCTCAATTTAAAAAAAAAAACTTTAAAAAAAATTACGTTTAGGGGTAGCAAGGGAGACCTCAGGGCTCGCATTTGCGACCCCTGGCAACCCCTAAATGACGTCCATGGTTTCTGTGCTCGTCCATGCTGTCATTCTTTTGTAAAAGTAACATATTTGAAAATAAAAAATGAAATGGCAGAAGCTGTGAAAATGTATTGTCTCACATGTTGAGGGACCATGTAGAATAAATTGCAGACGATAAACTGCACGTCAGGGGAACAGGTGACCATGACAAGTGTGATTTTGCATGGTATTAGCACTATAGAAAAGTCCACCCTTGGCCAAAAACCTATGCTTTCAATGCATTTTTGCACAAGGATAAAGTTTTCCCTACGGCTAATATGGAATGATATTAGCACTAGTGCAAACTTTGCCCAGGTCTACAAATGCATTGAAAGTATCTTTTTTTGCACTAGGGCAATTTTTGCCCTACTGCTAAAACCAAGCAAAATCGCACTTGTCACAGTGGAAGAGTTTTCGAATATGGCTGCAATGTTTTTTCCACTAGGGCAAACTTTGCATTTGTTTATTTATTTCAATATTTGTTGAGTACTATAAACCCGAAGGTCTCAGTGTGCTATGAGACAAGACAAAACAAGTCCATACAAACACAGCTATCCCTTTACTAAACAGGTATGTTTTAAGATCCTTTTTGAATTTCGAGATACATGGACAAGCACACAATGCAAAAGGTAATTCATGCCATGCCTTGGGAGCCCAAGCGTTAAAACTTGTGGCTCTGTATCTTGTCAGTTTAAAATGGGGTTGACTAAGGGGTGTGCCTTCATTAGAGTGTAAAGCTCTTACGGGGGTTTTGATGTGAATCCGGCTCTTCAGATAGGCTGGAGCAGACCCAGCCACACATTTCTTAGTCAGCGTTAAAACGTTGGGTTTTATGTGGTGTTGCACCGGCAGCCAATCAAGGTCTTGTCGCAAGGTGGTGATATGTTCCCCTCTCTTGAGGCCATGAATAGCTCTAATCACACCATGTTGTAGGGTCTGTAACTTCTTAATGTTACTTTTTGCAATTCCAGCCAAGAGGCTGATGCAATAGTCCAACTGGGAGTTAATCAGGGCAGTAGCCAGAATGGCTCTGTTTTCTATAGATAGATATGGACTAATTTGACGCAGAAGCTTATTTATATAGGTACAAGACAACCTAATGGAATCCACATGTTTAGAAAAGGACATCTGGGCGTCAAAATAGACGCCCAGGGTCTTCATGTGGTGTGCCACTTGAATATCGCAGCCTGCAATGTTAAAATGTGAGTAACGCATGTGCATTTTATAAAATCTGGGCCTAGGACCTACAATAAGTAGCTCCGTCTTGCCATCTTTTAGCGCAAGTGAATTATTAGCCATCCATCGCTGCACCATGGCATACATTTTATTGATTTCACCCAAATCAGAATCGTAATCTCTTGTTAATTTAAAAAGAACGTGGGAATCATCGGCGTAATTGGTATATATCACGTCAATGTCATCCAACAGATGAAAAAAGGTCTCATATAAATGTTTATAAAAAGGGCAGGAATGAAACATGAGCCCTGGGGGTCCACATTCTACTGAGACAGGACATGCTTAAGCAGCAGCCATAGCCACTCTCATAGTCCTCAGACCCAAGATGGATTTGAACCAGACAGCTGAATTCTCTGAACATCTGGCCACATCTACCAACCTTGTAGCCAGAAGCGAGTGATCAAGAAAATCAAACGCTGCTGATAAATCTATCCTCCTAGCCTTCTGATTCGGCTTCTCTGCTTCTTCCAGCTTTGCCTGTTGCTTGCATGAGCTTCTGCGAGTAGCACTCATCTACTTGGTTTCAGCTGCGTGTAGCCCCGCTCTGCTCTAGCGGTGCTACCAGTGGCTTGTGGCGATTGAGAACGTTCGGTGTCCCACAGCTCCTGTTGTGGACACCGGAAAAGGGGGATAACAGGCTTCTTAACCTTGCATGGCCTGCGCTGGCCCCAGAGTCCTTTCTGCTTTACTGCTCAACCAGGCATCCCTCCAGACGTTTTTTTTCAGCCCGCTGTACCTGGATACGCCACTTTCTCTCCTGGAAAGTTCACAACAGCATGGTTCTCTCCCGGATGGTTCTCTCACGGGTGGTTCTCTCCAACCATTTTATTCATCTGAGACCTGTTAAGTCGTTTCAGGTGTAAGTCCTTCATTCTAGTTGCCTCACCACAATTAACCCAAGTAGCTGGACATGCCTGACTTTTACAACAGTACGCCTCCCCAGCCCTCTTCCTCGTCTCAGTACTAGAGTGGTGTGAATGAATGGAAGTGTGCATTACTCCCAGTTGCTAGTTCCTCGTACCAGTCTTAAAGGAAAATGGATGCGAGACATTTTGGGTTGCAAAAAAGGCCAAAGACTGATCATAGCCTATAAAGGCAGGGGAGTATATGATTCCTTTTTACAAGGGAAAGAGTGTCTCACCCAAAGACATCCTCTCCCCACTCCCCAAGGTTCCTCCACCCAGGTGATCCTCCCTCGCGTCTCCACCCCCAGGTTCGGGATCCAAGAGCGATGGCCTTTCCCTGGCCAACTGAGAGGAGGATCTAGGGGGAGTTGAAGTGTGGATGCCTTCAGGTTTCTCACAATACACAGCCTTACAATGCCCAAAAGACCCTGATACAGGCAGAATGGCTGTCAGGCACATGCAGTCCGTAGAGTAACAGAGCACGCCCCTCTCAATCACGCCGCTGACAGCTTCCAGCCCCACTTGCTCTTGGCACTCAGGACACTGCTTGATTGCCAGGTTGATCTTGGGCAAGGGATATTCTTAGTTTGGGTGAAACATTGAAACGCAGACCCAACCAATAATAAATGCTGGTGAATGGTATTGGGGAAGTTACAAATAGGATGCTGGCCTACATTCTAGACAACAGGTTTGCTCACTAGTTTCACATTGATATTTTACTTTAATATATGTCATTCTTAGCTACAGCAATGGAATGTCATAGCAGCCCCAGATGAACTGTGAAAATATACTGTACATATGTGCTCTTTATGCTATTTTTCACACATTGCTAAGCACCAGATACAGACAAGAGGTTAATGGAAGGGTTTGGGAGCTAATGATATAAATGATCACCTCAGAGGTTTGTTCGGGCCAATCTGGTAGCTTGCGGTGTGGACATTAACGAGTGGTATAGCTCTGCTTTGGCAACACGTACCAGCCAGCTTCTTCTTTTAACTACCTTGATTGTGGCGGCAGCAAGTGTTCATCCATCAGCTTTGTTCCTATTCGATTTCGCTCTGCAGTTCCTCTAACATGAAAATAGAAAGGGGTCACTTTCTATTGAGTAACAGCTCCCTTTCATTTTAGATGGTGGACTTATTTCCTTAATTGCAATTCTGGGAAACATGTTTGCTTGAACTCCAACACTTTGCGGTCAGAGGACAAACATCTTTTCCAAAATGAAGACTTGCATCATGGCGACCCACCCGGTTGTTAATAACCCTGCAGCCAGAAGCTGTGGACTTTATCAGAGGGTTACAGTTGGTCTTGTTAACTGCACCCTCGCCGGTGGAGCCAGCCAATCAGGGGTTACAGAAAGTGGGCTGACACTGCTAGTGTCAGCACACGTTCTAAGCCGCCTGATGGCCGGTTCCCCCACCCTCCATCTTCCCCTGACCGACGCTGCATTTTTTTGTACTCCCCACTTACCTGATTGCTGTGGCGGCGTGCCCTGCCGCTGCAGCTCCTGCAGCTTCAGTCCCGCTCTGTTTGGCTGCCAGGGAGATGAAGAGGGGCTTCATAGGGAGCCTGCATTTCTATTCCATGGCGGCCATGTTCGTACAGTATTTTCTCTCTGTGAACAGGATGCTGCGAGGAGTCCCATTCACTAAAAGAAAATACATTTAAACAAATGTAAAAACATTAGCACCTGTGTGCGAACTACATGGGTGCTAATGGCGATATGCCCTGATGTGGTGGGCTGACCCTGTAGGTAACCGCCGACTACCCTCGTTAAGGGAACCTTGCTGTGCTTGAGCCCGTAATTTGGCCAGTGGGCCTCTACATACATGTTCGGCCTTCCACCACAGGGCATATTGCCTCATTAGTTCAGGTGTCTGAGATTGAACAGCCGGCATAGACTGCTATATTAGCACCTGCAGGGGAATTCTTTGGTCCTGAGAGCCAATCAGTATCCAGGGCTTCCAGGCTTTAATCGCTGGTATCTCCTCAGGTTGTGATTCATGGCTGATTTCAGCTGTCACTCTGTATGCCTCCCTCAAGCCCCGCACTCCTGCTCACCCACCCCTTCCTACCTTGCCTCTGTTGCATGCACATGCGCACTGCATCCTTCAAGGTCCAGATGGCTGTACTAAGCCCTCATTATACACACATGCATATGTTCCATATACATATAAGTTCGATTTCCAGGCACGTAAACATGGGAATTGATCATCTTGACGGCCCCTAAATCAAAATTATAACATTCGAAAGTTGGTAATTAAATGTCGGACAACGCAGAGATAGAGGGCTAAGATTGTCATCATTGGCAGGCCATACCGGGTGGTGGTGAACTGCACGCGAGTTAATAGGCCCGACCAAAGTGAGGAAACACCAGCAATCATGCGCAAGTCTAGAATTGGCTAAGAGAGATGAACTCAGTGCAAAATCTCTCAGCTTTGCCATTGACTGTGACCTCTCAACAAAACACAGCGCCCAATGGAGACACTTTGTACTCACTCTGGCTTGCTATTCCTCTGACACCATTCAAATCGCAATGTTCTCTGTCCAATCATACCATTTATTCAGGAGAAATCCAACCTATCAAATATACAAAAATAAATGCTGGCACTGGCTACCTCATCAAGCACACATCATGCTCAAGATTGCTTGCATCGCGTACAAAGCATTCAAACCCATAATTCCATTCTACCTAACCGAGAAGTCCACCCTCTCTAGAGAAGCCATGGCATGGCCAGGCTGGAAGCAAAGGTATGCGAGAGGGCAAACATCTAGGGAAACAGACCATGCCCTGCTATTCACCCTGAACAAGGACAGGTTACCAATGCAGAGCAGACTGGCCCTTCCGCCCTATACCTACACACCAGGAAGTGCCCGAAGCCCCTACTCAGATCACTGCACTCAATCCTACTCCCCCCCCCTCTCGATCTCGCCTCTGTCCCATAATTCACTTACACAACCCAGCAACCTCTCCCAGCCCCCCACCATGCTTGGAACCCTCTGTTGCTTCCCATTGAGGAGTGTGTCTTATAGATACATGTATATGAGGACAGTGGGCTATTACCACCCAGTATGGCCCACTATGGAAGGTAAAGTTGCCAGTAGGGACATGAAAACATGTCCAGGCTGCTCATGGCCTTTTCAGGAGAGATTTGGAAGATTCCTGTGCATAGCGCAAGGCTTTTCCACACCCCACAAAACTCCCACCAAGATGGCTGCCACATTAAAAGGAAACAGAGCTCTCAAAAGACATCCTTTCGTCCTTTTCTATATCCATGCTGGCCATTGGTGGCGAGGATAGGTGTGATGAATGGGGGAGGTGGCAAGAAAAATCAATGTGTTTTCTTTATTTTTGGTTTAAAGCAGTCAGGGCTGGTAAGAGGAAGCAGGAGAGCGTTCACCCCACCGATCACCCCACCAGCAGTGCTAATGGTTGGTGTAAGTCTTCCGTCCCAACACTTAAGGCGTCTCGTTTCTCTCTCCCTGTTTTAAGCGGAGCGTTCCATCCTCGGTGGGCGGGATATTATGTCCTCTGATTGGTAAATCAGATAGTAAAGGGAAAGTGAAATAAAAATGTGAAACGTACACATAAAAATGAAACTGACGCTGAAATGATATAGGCAGTCGTCGCAGACAAAGCGAAATATTCATCGCCTCATCCTCAGACTAAGTGCAATCAAGCCATTATATGGATGGGTAGCCCCAAAACAATGGCCGTGCTCAAAGGCATATAACACTTGCTATTGTATAATATTAAAGTTTAGACGCACTAACACGAAAAAGGAAGTTTGCTGGTTGCGAAATAGAAGGGACGATTATTTAATATCATTTGAAGGTATGGAGTTTGGGTCCACTGTATGATACAAGCTACTACAACCCAACAGCCCACTATTAGGAGCTAGGAAAGGACACTGCTGGCGGAGAAAGGGGTCCCATCGCCAGCAGTAAGTGTCAGAGACGTGCGCTGGAGGGCCACTCGGCATTCGAGGCGTCCGTTTGCAAAGCACGCACTTGAGGGGCACTTGAGCGCAATAACGCCGTGCGTCTGCTTTATGGCAAACTCGGAGCATGCCCCAGCGAAGCGGTATGACTCCCATCTGTCATGTTAAAAGGAAACAGCTCGGGCTGCGCTCCGGGCAGCATTTCAAAAGTGATGAGTAACCGTGCAGAGCACGGTGGAATCAGACGTTACTCACTCTCCGAGGTGCTGTTGAGGTCACTGGGTTGGTGTGGGGACGCGGACAGCACATCACATCTCACCTTGAGAACTGCCAAGCTTGGGGCGGTTAAAAGGGGTGGGGCTTTGGGAACTCGGCCAATCACAGACCAAGCCTAAATGGAAAATTCGTCGTTAAAGCAATAGAGAAAATGCAGTGTAAGACTCGACCGTGGTGACCCTGATTGGGCCCTACACCAAACCTGTGCCACTTGGCGCACCTCAGATGACGAGTGGCACACACTTGCGGAATCCTTCTTGCAATGTTGAGGTGACCCTGGCCCACCCCCAACCAGACCACCAGGCCCAGCTGCTACTAGCATTTGGGGACCAGACGTCCCGGTTTTGCAGGGAATGTCCTGGAATTGGGTGCTCTGTCCCCCTTTCTCAAGATTATTTTGCCATTGGAAACTGCAGTGGTCCTGGTTTTTGGTAGTAGGTCTTCATAGCCGACAGGCAGGGACACCTGCCAGCTCCCACAGAAGAAATGCTGTACTTTACAAATTAAGATAGTGTTAGTTTGTGATAAATGAATTGTGATATGTGTTTATTCCACCAGTAACACTTAAACCTCCTTCTCTTCCAACCACTACTGAGGTATAGTGGTGCCTTGACAGCCACTTTCAAGAGTTAGTCCTACTTCTATGTTAGTTGCCCTGTCCCGTTTTTTGATTTTTTAAATCTGGTGACCTTATACTAGCAGCACTATACTGAATGGGTAATCTTGGCAACAAAGTGCAATGTCATTGCTGCTGACGTTGGATGCTCTTCAATTAGCTCTGGGCTGCTGATGACAAAGATAGGTTTAAAAAAAGTAATCGTCAGCCCCTTTGTTTAGGCGCCAACCAAACACATCTTTGAGTCCGAGAGAAGTCTTAGGCAGAGTTCAGTTAGGCCCGACGGGTGCTGTCTCAGAATGTTGGGGAGGGTGAGGGCGGGGGGAGAGGTTGGGGGGCAGGGTTGCACGACAAATCTTGCACAGGGCGCTGCCAGACCTGGGGCCGGCACTGTACACGGCCCTTACCATGTATGTTCAATCCCAAATTACGTCACTGGCTGTGTGTATGTGAATTTTCACTGGAGACTGCTTTCCTCGGCGGACATTTGCATATTCTTCCCTATTACTCTTTGGCCTTGAATCTGGGGGAAACCCCTTCATAAAGGGTGGCTGGAAGTTGGGATGTGTGAAATGTAAATCATGTCGCCAGAGTGAAATTGAAAATTTTTCACTTTTTGCGAAATTATTATTTGTTTTCTAATTATCCCTCTGGCAAAATTGAAGAAAATAGATTGCAAAAACATAATTTAGTGGCTTTTTTTATTGGAAAACTAAGAGGAAACAATTGATAAAAGAGTTTGCCTTCGTTTGCTTGATCAATATACCAACAAAAATGACTTTGCAGATTATTTTCTTAAACCACCTAAGTGGACAACTCTTGAATACAGTCTTCCCTTAATTTGCTGAAAGAATCGGCAGCAAATGGTCTTGTGCAGAAGGGATGTAACCTAGCGGTTTGAGTTGGACTGCCCCTTTTGGGGTGAGACCAAACCTGATTTGCATGTTGTCTTTCCCGCGATGGTCCGAAAGGGTGACCAGAGCCGCGGCACTGATTTTTTAATTCATTTAAAACCTTCCGGCCATCACTCTTTGACAATGTTTAACTAGAGTTTTTTTCCCAGTAAAGTAAATGACAAACTCAAGTAAATAGCCGTTTACTCCACTGGGGAGGAGCTTCGGTAGTGTGCCACTGGGCTAACCTGCAGGCCATGACCAGCATGCACAATGGGTGTCAGAACAGGTTATCATGCCATGTTCTTTCTAGAGAGGGGCACCTGTTATCTTTTTTGTATTTTTGTAAGGAACTTGGGGTTGGTCACCCTGAGTTACCTGGGGCAACCCAGATGTGGAGCCCTTGCTCACAGTGCTCAGAGAGGCACGGCTCCACCTCACTGATGAGGCCCAACAAGGCTGAAACATGTGTTTGGGGTTGCTGTTGGTACTCTTGTTCAAAAGAGGTTTGCCTGGCATTTCGGTGCCGGACTGCCCTTGTGGGCGGGACAAAGACTGATATGCAAATGGGTATACCTCCTTTGTGAAAAGTACAGTGAGCAAAAAGCGGTGGCTGCGGACTCTCAAAGTGGGAAAAGGCCACAGAAAAGGTTATCATGCCATGTTCTTTCTTGAGAGGGGCGCCTGCTACCTTTTTTGTGTCGAGGAGGTGGTCGGCCATGCCCCAGTCAAACTGATCCCTCGGCTGGCCTCATGCCATACCCAGTGATCACAATGTGGCTCAGGGATGAGTCTGTGGCATGGCCGAAGACCATGTCCACTGGGCATGTCCCACAGATCGGGGCTCTTGGAGGAAGCTACGGCATGGCTAATAGCCATGACCTAGACATGATGTTGACTGGACATCATGGTAGGCCATGTCCTGTGGATGCAATGGGTGGCTTGGAAGTGCTTGTGGAGAGGCTATTGGGGGAAATGGGTGGTTTTGAGATGTCTGGGGTATGTCTGACGGAATGTAATCATTGAGCACCATTATGGACGTTACGTGCATTCCAGGTATCACATACAGGCCCCTATTACAGAGATATTACATGTGGGTTTCTTACATTAAAGGTAATGTCAAAAATATACATTATGTCCACCACTTTAAAGGGTAGTCAAGTAAAAGGCCTTGGAATGTCTCGGCAGGATAGCTCAGTGGCAACGTGCTCGCATTGGTAGCAAGACGACACGGAGCAACACAGGTTAGATCCCCGGGTACAAGCTTAGTAATCTCTGGGTATTAAGCGCATTATAAATAACCTATCATATCATGTCACTTTCTAAGAAAAGTATCCCTTCACCCTTTACAATGGTGATTGGTATGGTGTGAGAAAAACTTAAACTCACCCTAGTTATAACGTAACTGTCTCTCGTGCGGGAGGTGAGCCGCCTCTCCAAAGGATGAGCAAAAGGTGTATGGAGACGCAAATTAATTATTGAATAGAAATGTCTCTTTAGTGCTACAACTTACTTAAGTGTTACCAAATATTTTAGGTGTGTAAGTAAAGAGATTATTATCCCCCCATCCTCCGTCCCCTTATTTATTTATATTTTTTACCATTTCCAAACCCCCTCCCCAACCCCACTTACTGGTTTGTTGCGGGGCGCAGGATGCTGCCACAGCTTCCCAGCGTCTCCGGCCACTGTGGAAAGGGAAGAGGGGTACCGTATGGAGCCCAGATATGGAGCCTGTCTTCCCTTTCCATGGCGGCCGTTTTAACGCAGTATTTTTAGTCATTGAAAGGGACACGAGTGGCGTCCAGTTCAATGACTGAAACTATTTTTTTTAGCACCCCGGGTTAACGCTTTGGTAACCTGGGGTGCTAATGGCATTAATCCCCAACTCCAAGGGCTGGAACGGGTGATAACGGCCCAGAGCCCTCGTTAACGGCCCTTGTGTCTTCCTTGCTCCCGCAGCCTTCTTGAAGGTCAAACCTTTCCCCTGTGGGCTATCCTCCCACTCCTTCCCTTCCATCCACTCCCTTGTTTTCCACGTTCCTCTGTCTGCAACAGTGTCCTCAGCCTAGGGATAAATGGCATATGAGGAGAGACACAAAGCTTGTAGGTATTGTTTGGTTGTCTATCCACTATGACGTCAGCCGTGATGAGCGGTTGGTCATGTTTACAATGAGCGATAGCTGTGCACACTTGTCAGACAGCACATGCAATTCACTTCCAATGACTCAGCCATGCAGCTGAGCAAAAGAGCGGCAGTCACATTAAAGGGAAGTCAAGTGAAGTGTCTCTGCACTTTGGGGCTTTGGCCTTCACTTGTCACACTAGGTAGAGACTCTGCTCGCCCGATAAGCGCTAATTATTATTACTGTTTGTGACCATTTGAACGCACAAAATTTATAATTTGGGGACCAGTCATCATTAGGGTGTGTTTGTGTTTTTCTCACACTGTAATACTTACCGTTTCAACGAGTGAACAAAGTCTATTCTTATAGTGTGACAAAATATATCCACGATGGGCCTGTGTGTAATTTCCGACATTTAGCAATGCCAGAAGCGTGTTGCTTAGAAGCGGGGATAAGGTTCACCTACTTGTGGGAGAGGGAGTCTAAGTGAATCCGGGTCAAGCAATGATAATACAAGCAAGCCCTGTTGAAACTGCAACACAGCGGTAACACACTAGAGTGTGTGGGTTTGTTATTTTGCTTTTATCTTTCATTTTCAATATGTTTGTGTTAAAAAGAAAACGTATTATTTTAATTTCCTTTCGGGCGCTACTGTGCCAGGCGGCTGACTGGACGCTGTGGTTGTTCTCTGAACCATAACATTTTTATTCCTACAATTTGTTTTGTTTTACATCCTCTGTTATTTTTTGTATGCCGTTTATTTCGGCTTCAAGTTTGCCTGGACTTGTGTAAACTGGTGTTTTTGCCGGGGACTACATTTCCCAGCTGTCTTTATTTTCATACCAGCACACATTGCTGCACGTGAGTCTTTTCTCGCTTTCGCCTACCTTCTCCAGCCTCCTAAGAGGCTGGTCTATACAATTCAATGACCTACCTATTTAAGGGCCCTCGCCGGGAGTGCAGCGACCGAGCTCAGCCTGAAGTCAGGCCAAAGTCAGGCCAAAGTCCCGCCCGTCTGTGCTCGTCCGTGCTCTGGGCACCCCATATATCTCGGGAACAAACGTCCCATAGTATGTTACTTGCCTTAGCCCCAGAAAGCACGGTATTTCCTAAGGGCTGTCAGGAAACGGTCCCTATGTTATCACACGCCCAATTCCTTTATTCACATGTCTTATTAATGCACGCCTCCTAGAGGCACGCAGGTAGGAGATGTTCTCCTTATTAGAGGATCACTGCCTTAATCTGGTATTTGTTACAGAGACGTGGCTTACGGATACCACAGGACCTGACATTATACAAATGCTGCCTCCGGGCTATGCCTTGCTAAAGGTTGACCGTGGAGCTAAGCATCCGGGAGGTGGGGCTGCAGTGATGTCCAACTCGCAGTATGACTGTACACTGCTGCAAAACTCCTTGGAATCCGAAATTATAATATTTATTATTAAGAGTGGTGGTAAATGCGGCCTGGGTATGCCATCTTGTGCTAGTTTATCGCCCACCGTTGACAAACCTTACCACTTTTACTCGCACCTTCCTGAATGATGCATCAAAATGATCACTTCAATATAAAAATGTGATTATACTTGGAGATGTTAACTTATGGGCAGAAACAGAATCTGCTCAAACACACGGGGCTCTTAGCAGAGCCATGAAACAACTGCAATTGTTACAGCACGTGGTGGGTCCTTCACATATTAAAGGCCACACCTTAGACCTGCTATTCGCATCACCAGTTTTAGTAGAGGTGTTCCCATGTCATCCTCTGACATGGACGGATCATCACATGTGCTGTTTATAATTAAAACAGAAGGAGTTTCTAAATAGCCTCCTCAATCTAATGTCCTGTATTGGGGAGGTAACTGGGTGAAAGTTGATCCAGCCACGGTTTTTATCAAACGTACTCAGCAACAGGCTAACCTAACGCATCTGCCGGGCCTTCCTTCACAGGATATAGTTGGATTGGTCAACTGTTTGGAGTCAGTAGCAGAGGAACTGGTCCCATTAAAAAGTATGACTAAGGGGCCATCTCACTGCACCCCTTGGTATATGCCTGAGCTCTGGGCATTGCGCTTGGAAACTTGGCTGGTAGAGCGGCTATGGAGGAAAGGCTACGAGGCTCATCTTTGTAAAGCATATAAACAGCAACGTGCGGCCTACCATAAGGCATTAAAAACAGCTAAATCCTTATATTTTGAGGATTTAATCCAAGCTGCAGCTAATACTCCCAAATAATTATTTGAGATCATTAATAAATTGACTAAACCTGATAGTAATGCGCAGACAGTCAATTTGCAATCTTTATGTGACAAGCTCTCGACATTCTTCATTACTAAAATTGAGGCGATCAGAAATGGTATTGTAAGTAGTGGGAATCTTAAAGAAGGCAATAAGGCCAATATGGATAGCGGTATGCCTGCATTGACATTAGGAATAAAGGCAGATTTGGGTTTCTCTAACTTCACTTTAACTAATAGGGAGGAGCTGATGAAAATAGCAGCTAAGCTTAAATCAGCGTCACCCCTTGATCCAATCCCACTGAAATTGTTCAAAGCAGCGCCAGCAGATAATTATGATACGCTGGTTACTGCTGTCAATTCTTCCTTGAAGTGGGGTCAAGTTCCATCTAAACTCAAGGAAGCCCTGGTAATACCATTATTAAAGAAGCCAACACTGGATATCTCGATTAATTATCGACCTATCTCACTCCTGCCCTTTCTTATGAAAGTTTTAGAAGCAGTGGTGACTCCCCATCTGAGAACTTTTCTGGAAAACCAAAACATCTTGGATAGTTGTCAAATGGGCTTTCGCCCTTTGATGGGAACCGAGTCAGTTTTGGTATCTGTGTTGGATGACCTTACCATGATCGGGGACGAGGGCGCACGACAGGCCTCATTTTGTTGGACCGGTCGGCCGCCTTCGACACCATTGATCGTAGTATATTGCTGCCAAGGCTAAAGGAGGCAGGGTTCGTGGGGGCAGCACTGGACTGGTTTTGCCCCTTTCTGAACTCACATTCCTCAAATAGTGTCCCTTCACCCTTATCGTTCATCTTCATATCAATCTCATGCAGAGTTCAGCAGGGATTGGCTCTCTCCCCCTTACTTTGTAATCTTTATATTCACCCTCTGTTGATCCTCATTCACTTGTTTGACTTCAGGGACTTTTTGTATGCAGACGATACATAGATCCTGTTTAGACTTGATGCAAAGCAGGATGAGGTACAAGACAAGCTAAAAAACTGCTTGGAAGCCGTCCTGGTCTAGATGGAGTCAAATTGGCTCAAACTAAATGGTGGAAAGTCAGAGATCCAGATTTCAGGCCCGCCAGGGGAGCTAACAGTTGGATGGATGCTTTCTGGCCAGAATCACTCGGTCCACTACCTAAATCGGATAAAGTGGTTTGTAACTTAGGGGTTAAGCTATCTGAATCCCTGTCCATGGAAGCACAGGTTAACGCGTTATATGGTGCAGGCTGTGTTAAGCTCAAACAGCTAAAAAAAAGTTCTCCCCTTTATTCCAGATACATTTCTTGCTCAAATTGTGGCAGTTTGTGTAAATGGGAGGCTGGACTACTTGGCGCAACCTTCTTTCCTCATCCAGCGCCTGCAAGTGCTACAAAATGCTGCATTGCATCTGGTTACACACATACCTGTTGGTACAGGGATAACTAAGGCCAGACAATCTCTCCACTGGCTTCCGATTGAAGCTTGGGGAAAATTTAAGGCACTGTGTATTATGCACTGTGCCTTAAGTGGGAAGGGATGCTTAGCCAGCCAAGAAAAATTGAACAGATATCTCCCGGCTTGCTCTCTGAGATCCTCAAATGCAGCTTTGCTACGGATACCTAAATATAAGAAAGAACGATTGGGAGGCCATGCTTTCTCAGTTGCAGGGCCTAGGCTTTGGAATTCATTGCCGGAAAGGTTGAGGAAAATCGAGGATTTCATATTTTTCAAACAAAATTTGAAAACTTTCTTTTTCACATAAATTCTGCCTCACACGGTTACCCCTGAATTTCTTACACCTGTCTTGTTACCAGTAGTTTAAGCACCATGATGCCTTGGGTGAAAGAGAGCAATATAAATAGCTGATTGATTGAAAAAAGGTAGTCTTTAGGACTTTCCAGAATTGTAGGTGTTTTATTGGCATTTTTGGGTCTCTGAAAGGTCTATAGCTTAGAGCTGTTGTAAGATACCAAAATACTGCCCTAAGCTAGAGTCTGCCCCAGAATGTGCCAGTAGAATTGCTGTACCCCAGACTATGCCATCTGAGTTACTATATCCCTGAATGTACCCATAAGCGTTACACTGACATGCAATGTGCCCTCATAGGTATTGCACTACTGAATTGCAATCAGCCACCCACCACATGCCGAAAGAGTAGTTATCCCCAGTAAATACCCATCATTGTTACTGGGATCCAGAGCATATCTTCTGGCTTGCCGCAGTGCAAAGTATGCCTGTAAGGTTACCATCCACCTAAATGTGCTTGCTGCCTGATGTGACCAATTTAGCTTCAAGACATGATGGAGCATGGACATTTCCAGATTTGCTACTGGCCTGAGCCTGTGGGTATTAGCATGAGGAGAGTGGCCTCTCCAAGCTGCGGGGCACAGAGTGCCCTCTCTGGGGCTGTAGCTAGCCACGCTGTTTGCCTCAAATTCATAGAAGTGGGTTGTGGCAGCTGGATTCTCATGGTTTCCGGGTAGAAGCCGATCCAACACTGAATACGGATTGCACACCATAAAGCCACCATTGTGACACGACCCCATGCTCACTATGCTTCAACAGCTACAGCAACACAATAACAAGCAGATCACAAAGGACCACATGAGAAGGGGGTGCACAACAAAGATCAACTGCATAGCCACACTGGGCCCAGTGGCTATCCACAACTAGATACCCCACAACTACTAACAACCTTCCTACTCAACCACCTCACACTGACCATATACGCCTCAGACAGCTAGAGAACCCCCCACCCACTAAAACGCCCCAAAACAACACACCTCACAGGGGTGTTGCTAGGTCTGGAAAAGACGCTGGGCTACGCTAATGTCGGAACGGGGGGCTAGCTAGCCTTTTGGTTGTAGCTCCTGAGATTTTATCTGGGGTTACAACCAAAACACCAGGGGCTATAGCCCCCTTAGGCTCCCCCTAGCAACGCCTCTGCCTCTCAATCCGAATCACCCCTCAACGAGCTCAAGCACCTGACAAGTCAAACACTGGATGCTCCCAACTAGCAAAATCCGCCGCCATAGAAACCCACCCAGCCCACTTTTACAGGACCATGTTAGCACCTGGAGACCATAAAAATGGCAGCGGTGCACACTATAAATCAACATAACATAGCTACTTGTCAGGATGGAGAATACAGAAGAGAGTGCAGTCCACTTTGCAAGCTAACCACAGGAGATATTTTTGGGGCGTTTTGTGTAAAGGAATGTACTCTTTCCCAGCAGAATAATGTCACACCTCTGATTCAAAAGGGTTAGGCCACCCGCATCCCTTTAATTGGTGCCTTTGCGGTATCAGAACTGAGGGAACACAATCTATTAACACATAATTGCACCAGCATCACAAACTGCATTTCCCACAGTGAAAAGCACAATACAAACGACAGATGGTGATCATGATGGTGGTGATGATGATGATGATGATGATAGATATCATCAAAGACCGCCCTAGTTAGAGGGCAAGGCCTTTCTGTGAGGTCATATTAAAGGGGGAGACAGATCATGTGATCATGCTTGCAGCATATTCATGCCACAGTGTGGACGTGCAAGCGGTTAATCCAAAGTATAAACACATTCATTAAGACACGTCAACTTCCGGCTGCAGACATCCTTCCCTCCTCGACTACACACCCACACTCCTTCATCATTCATTCATCCTGCCCTCTGTAAACCCTCCAGCAAAATGCACCCAGCCCTCATCAACACACACCCAAGTCATCGCTCAGCACACACTCTGCCTTCCACAAACACCCCCCCACTTATATGAATAGCTATGCCATGCTACATGCCATATAGCAACATAGCCCATGCCCGCCATCTACACAGCCAACCTCCAAAAACACACAGATTACATTCCGTCACCAAATTCTCCCCTGTCAGCACATGCAGTGTTCTCCGTCAATACATACACTATTCCAGATCAACACAAACTTGCCCTCTATCACCGCCCACCCTCAACTCGAGGGCCACGTGTGTGCTGCTATCCATAAACGCAGAGCGTTCCATCATTATATACCCTACCACTCTTCATCAATAAGCATCCTACCTTGCACTAACCAGAAACCAATGCTAAACAAACAAACAACCCAATCGCCCACTTAGCTCTCCATCAACGCACAGCCCACCCTCCAGAAACACACCACACTTTCCATCGACATGCCCCACCATCCTTAAATACGTGTCGCACCCACCACTCAACACACCTCTATCATTCCAAATCCCAGGCCTCCCACCCTAATCAATAGACAACCAACCTCCCATTAACACACTTCACCCCTCTATCAGTGTGTACCCTGTCCCCCTTAGCCAACATCATTCTCTCCATCATCACACATCTCACCCTCCAGCACCACTTACCTGGCCCTTCATCATCACACACCCCACCCTATATCAACATACACGTTGATCTCCAGAAACACACACTGACCACCAATGTCTCGGCAGGATAGCCCAGGGGCAACGTGCTCGCCTTGGAAGCAAGACAACACAGAGTACTCCATCAGCACACATACACAGTGCAATGAACACATTCCCACCCCTTCATCACATACCCGGTCTTAATCAACACATATATACACACACACACAGCTACACATATGGGGCCTAATTCACAGAACGTTTTCCAGTGGGGTTTTGCCATTATAAAACGCTTCTGTGAATTAGGCCCAGGGTCTCTGTTGACAACAACCATACATTCGAGAAACACTTCCACCGTCCATTGTAAATCCTGACCCCCATCAGCAAACAACTCACCGTCCATCAAAACACACAGGCCCTCATTACGACCCTGGCGGAAATCGTGGTGCAAAATGCACCATGGAGCACGGCGGAAAGCTGCCGATAGCGCCATGTGGGTTGGCGGATTTTCCGCCCCATTCCGACCTTGGCGGGGCGGTAAATCCCCATCCCCCATTTTACCCTTCCCCATTCCCATTTCTGCCCCATAGGGTATAATGGGAGTGGGGAAGGCGTTAATTACGCCACCGTAAAATACGGTGGCGTAATTAACTACAAGGTCCCGTAGCGCCATGGATTTCTCCGCCCGGAAAAACCAGGCGGAAAACGCTCCATGGCGCTACGGGAACTCGTAGTAGGGCGGACGGGTCCGCCGCGAATACCGCTGGCGTAAACCCACTCCGCCAGGGTCGTAATGAGGCCCACAGTCCTGCATCAACAAGCACCCCCTACTTCCGGACAACCCTCACTCCTGTCTCCAGCAAAACCCAATGTACCTTCCATCAGCATGCACAACATCTTGAACAGACACACCCTTCGCCTTCCATCAACATATGACCTTCCTCCCTTAAGACATGCCTTGCAGTCATCAGTATAAACATCAGTCTTCATCAATACACGCCACCCCTCCCATCAACGCACATCATGCAATCCATCAGCATGCAACGGACCATATATCAAAGCATGCCCCCCATTCCTTAAGGACAGCATACACTGTACAGCAAAACACACTCTGCAACACCCTACTCTCAATGAATACACAATAAGTCTCCACCAATACCCCTCACTGACAAATAATATGCCAGCAGCTCATATTCTATGCTCAATAAACATACAAGATGGCCTCCATCCACAAACGCACTGTTCAGCAACAAACAATCTGTCCTCCATTAATGGAGGCCAGCTATTCTTCCTTGTGCACCACACACCCCACACCCTTGACCAAAGAACATTTCCTACGCAAATACTCCTGCGCATTCCATCAACATACACCACACACCGTGAGTCAACCAAGCTCCACCCACGCGCAATACAACTAGCAATCCATGAGCAGATACTTTGGCATAACTTAATCCACACTGTGACCAAAAACCTCACTCATCGTGAACAATCGCCCTGCCCTCTAGCACAACACATCCAAATCTCCATCAACACACACACCTCACTCCCATCGCCAATCACTGCACTCCTTGTCCACAAACATCCTGTCCTACATCAAAATTCAACCTATGCTCCTTGAGAAACATATGGCCCACCCTCTACCAACACACCTCACCCTTCAGCCACTCATACTTCGCTTTGAATCAACATGCACCCTAGTCCTCACAACACATCCAAACCATTAGCACACACTCTGCCTTTCACCAAAAAACACCATGCCCCCATTGGACATCCTATTCCCCACCAACAAACAGTTTTATCTCCATAAACCCACAGGATGCCCACCACACACGCGTACCCGACTGACCAACCAAACACCCAGCACCCCACCATCACAAAACAAACCCACCTCCTACATTATTCACCCTGCATTCCGTCGGCACACGCCCAGCTGATCCATAAGCAAACATGTTTCCTCGATCTACACACCCCATGTCCTTCATCAACACAGGCCCTCCACGGCAACTCACCACACAATCATCAACAAAGGAAACAGTGTTCATGAACACACTTTGCCCGATGTCAAAACACTTCCAGTCCTCAACACAACCCCAAGCTTCCATTACATACCGCTCTTTCTTCAGCACACATCTGCCTGCATGCATGTACGCTCCACCCTCCAGCACCAAATGCTCAACTCTCCTCCAACGTGGACCACACCCTATATGAACACACATGCTGGCATACACTGCTTCTCTGTCGTGTTTACATACACATGTCCCTGGGTCCGTGCACTGCTTCTTGGTGAGGGGCCCGGTCTATTCTGCTCACGGTACCCACAGAGTCTCTATAAACAATGCCCCCACCTCCTGTCTGCAGGATGCTGAAGCCGCCCTCCCTCCCACCCTTCCTCTGTGCCTGCCCACGGTGGTCCTCGGAATGCAGCGAAGCTGGTCCCCTTAAAATACACACCTCTTTCCAGCATGCACGCTATACAACCCACGCTGAGCAGTAAGAAAGTCTTTGTGTCCTACCAGATATTCTGTGTTTGTGTAGAAGGGGATTGGATGATGTCAGCGCCCTGTCAGGTCCGACAGCTCCTCCGGTTGCCTTAGGAACTGGATGGAGATGCGCCTATGACAGCTGCAGCCTCCGAGTGCGCCGGAGAGCCAGTGGGAATGGGGCGGGGGAGGGGTGGAGGCGGGGTGGTCGTCACAGGGGCATTTTACTGGAGAGCGCCAGAGGTTTCTGGATGAAACAGAAACACTGAGACAGAGATGTGAGTGAGACAGCGAAGCAGAGAGGAGCGGGCCTAAAGACGGAGATGTGTGAGAGACGTTGAATGAGGGAGGCGTTCATGTGAGATGCTGAGGCAACTGCGCAGGCACGAGCGCCGCGCCGAAGAGCTGTGCGTGAAACACCGAGACAGCCGGGGCGAATGGGACTCAGCCAGAAAGGTGTGGCGGCCCGAATAGGCTATCGCCAGCTGCTTGGGCCGTTTTGAAACGTATACCAGAATTCTTTAGCCAGGCTCTGAACACCTCTGAGCTCAAAAGGACTGGCACAGAAAAAAGGCGCCTTCCACACCCATTGCATACAAAGCCTGTGCGGATGTGCCACCATGGCATGGAGGCATGTTCCCCCTCAAATACTCTGATATCATTCAGACAGCCTGCAGAGCTGCACATGTGAAATATGGCCAAGCTAAACATTAAACCAAACTACCCTGGTTGTATGTTCATTACCACCGTTTTTGGCGCGTTGTGACGTTTCCCGTGCGCGAGCCTTTGATCTGCAGTGTTACCTCAGACGTCGGGTGATTACGCGCTTAGCTCCGTGAATGATCTGTTCTGCGTGGCCATGATGTGAGCAACTCTGGCTGCCTCGTAGCGGCCCGTCGTTTAATACAAGGATGGCTGTAGGGTAGAGTTAGTGCGGGAAGGGTCACATAGGTACTTCAGTTATGCCAATAAAGGGTTTCTGCTTTGGTTTGATTAAGTTGAGGCTGCGCATATTGTATATAGGGATCCTTATCACACACATTGCCATCCATCCCAAAACCTATTTGAGCAATCCCAAACAGAATTCTGTTTGGATGAGCCCACAAGCCACCTTCTAATAAGTTCACCAAAAGGTATTGTCAAGAAAACGGTATGAGGTCATATTATCCCCATAAATAATGTCGCCATATATATATGTATGGTCGATGGGAAACGGCATAGGCAACATTATATATGGGGATCATTTATGGGGTAAATGGGAGCGGGGGTCACCCTGCTCCTTTTAAAAAAAATATGGGGGCTCAGGGGGTGTTCCCCGCAGGTTCCATAGGTTAATATCACCCCAAAAAAACCGCTCCATTCTTGTATTGAGATATTTGTGCGGGGATATTAACACATGGAACAGAGAAAACACAATACCTTTTCACCTGCAGAGAATTTTTCCAAAACCAACCAAATCCAAGAGCTTTACTTGACAGAGGTGTATTCAAAAAACATGTTTTTTGTAGTTTCCGGTTTGGTAGTTCACGCAAGTACCCTTCCGGACCCATGGAATTCATTTAGGTACAGTAGAATTAGCCGCTCCTGCAGGAAGCAAGGTCCCCTTCATCGTGGGCCCAGCTCCTCCTGTTTACTTAGCAAAGCTCTGACTGTCAGTTGACCGTCGTAAAACTGATATATTTATTTATTTAATTCATTTATTGTTTGCTTGTTAGCCACTTATACAGCAAGTAAAATACAGTTTCAAAGCGCCCACAGGGCGAAGGGAGGGAACAAGCGTGTGAAACACATTACAAAAGACAATATTGAAGAGCAGTGGGGGAAACAAAGGAACAAGGACGAACCAACTATGCCTTGTGAGTATTCAGAGTGTGCAAGTGCAGCAAGGAAGAGGGCAGAGGGGCTAAGTGCTGGGGAGTCCGAGCTCATGGGTGAGCCACAGATGAAGTGTTAGGATTGTTAAGTGCTACGCAGCCTGGGGCAGCGATAATGTAAGTGTGAATCTTCCAGGGCGGCGGGTGGGACAGTGTAAGTGCTGGGGAAGACAGGAGCTGGGCCGATTGGGAGTGTGAGGTCAGGGGACCCGGCGATGCATAAGGGCCCCAGACACCAATCATAGAAACTGTGTGATTTAGCAGAGGAGAGAGTAAGGGAAGGAGGAGGAGTTAAAGAGGAAAGTTTTGAGGAGCTTTTGGAATTTAAGAAAGTCCTGCTCAAGGCGCAGAGGGAGGGGGGTCGCTGTTCCATAGGAGGGGGCCAGTTATAGAATATAAAGATATACATGCCTTCCCACCCGTCAATTACTTGTACATGGTTTAATAGCATCTTTTTGGTCTTCTCGATTTCACAGAGTCTAAGATTTCCTCGAGTGCTTAATTTGTAAAAAAAAAGAAGTGCCAGGGTCCAAAGAATCTTGTCCCCATAATGCCGGCCCGTGCCCGGCGCCGGCGGGCGCCTCACGCAGTGCGGGTGGCCCGGGCTAGTTCAGTGCTATACCTAGATTGGCCCACCACCAGCCCATCACACTGCTGCTGCTCCATGTCACATGTTTGACTCTGCAGCAACTCCTGACACAGGCTAGTAGTCGGATGGATGGGGAAGGCGGGCACAAATGGGTTGAGGAAGTATAATGCTTTAAAGTTGGAAAACAATTGTTATGACCAAAAACCATAAGAATTTTACAGACAAAACATTCACTTTTTTCAGTTCAATCGTTAATATACTTCTACACCAAAATGGCCATTCTTGCGCCTCCCATCCCACTCAATTTCATATATTTTAATTCACTTAACACATCACATGCAACATTATTTCCCAGAATTTCAAGGTGTGCACACAAATTCCCAAGAAAACGTTTATCTTTCTTTAGTGCACGTTAATATACAGTTTTGTTAGACTGTTAAACTTCCCATGTAATAACTATATTATCACGTCCTGAACTCCCAATCATGGGAGTGTCTGTTTTTTTTCTTGTATGCTGCTACTAGACTGCTACCAAGCAAGATACTTATTGCTCATGTATGATATGATATGATCGGTTATTTAGCTGGGTCTGGGATTTTACTCGACAGTGTTTCTGGTCTCCAAACCTTCAGGGAAATTTCTCCTCATTTTGGACCTCAAGGCTCTGAACTGCTTCCTCCCAAAGGAACGGTTCAAGATGGAGACTTTGCAGAACATTCTCCCGAATTTGCGCAAGGGGGACTGGCTGGCTTCCCTGGATCTCCAGGATGCATATTGCCATGTGTTTCTCTCCCCCCTGCAAGATGAAGTTTTTCCGGTTTGCTGTGGGTCTCAGAATTTTCAGTTCTGAGTACTCCCGTTTGGGTTGCAGTCAGCCCCCTGGGTGTTCACCAAACTGGTGGCTCCCCTGGTGGCACATCTCCACCTGAGGGACTTTCAGAATTTTCCCTACCTAGACAACTGGTTGGTGAAGGTAGCCCTCCGGCAGACGGTCCTGGCACATCTCCGACTGATTTGCGAGGAATTACAAGACTGGGGGTTTCTGGTGAGCTGGCAGGAGTCTCAACTGGAGCCCTCTGAGGATCTGGTATTCATCGGGGCTCAGATGTGCACCAGAATGAGGAGGGTCTTTCTGTCCCGGGAAAGGGTTCAGCTCCTGCTGTCTGTCCTTGGCAGGGTTCTGAGGATGCAGAGTGTCACGGCTCACCTATTGCTCATGCTTCAGCAGAGGCATTGCTAGGGGGTGGCTAAGGGGGCTATAGCCCCTGGTCTTTTGATTGTAGCCCCGGATAGAATCTCAGGAGCTACAACCAAAAGGCTAGCTAGCCCCCAGTCCCGACAGTTCCGACAGTAGCGTAGTCCCGGGTCTTTTCCAGACCTAGCAACACCCCTGTGCTTCAGGGACACATGGCCTCTTGTGTGTTTCTGGTCCGATGGGCTCATCTTTATTTGCATCCTCTGGTCTCTTATCTGCTCACCCACTGGTTCCTGGCTTCTCAGGCTTACAAATCCCTGATTCCGGTGTCGCATGCTCTGAGGGCAATTTACAATGGTGTTTGAGGGTTCCAAATCTGCAGGCGGGGGTGTTTCTGATCCAACCCCCTGTGACCACTCTTACTGCAGACGCAAGCGGGAGGGGTTGGGGTGTCATGTTGGCATCCTCTCTGCCCAGGGGTTGCGGGCTCTGGAGGAGGTTCATCGCTCATCCATTTGGAAGGAGTTGTGTGCCATTCTCCAGGCCCTGTGGGATGTTTCTGGAAGGCCGGACAGTAATGATCCGGACAGACAACACCACAGCTTTGGCCTATGCCAACCGCCGGGGGGAGGGGAGGGGATCCGGCCGCTCCTTGAATGCTCTGGTGGCTCAGATAGGTTCTTGGGGGGAGTCACACATATTGTCCCTGGTGGCCACTCACGTCAGGGGAGTGGACAATACTCTTGCAGATCAGCTCAGCCGCCGGTTCCCCTCCTCTTCGGAACTGACTCTGTCGGACAGGGTGTTTGCGGAGGCCTGCATCAGGTTTGGGCGCCCGGTTCTAGACCTCTTTGCCTCTCCAGCCTCTACGAAGGTCCCGCTCTTCTGCTCCCAGTTTCAGGCCGTAGGGGCTTGGGGTGTGGATGCTCTGGCTGTGGAGTGGTCTTGAGATCTCCTTTATGCATTCCCTCCTCTCTCCCTTTTTCCCTGGATGTTTCAGTGCATCAGGTAAAGCAGGGGTACTGTGCTGTTGGTTGCTCCGCTCTGGCCTCGTCGAAGCTGGTTGATTCCGAGGTGGCTGTGAAGTGGGCTTGGGGTCGCCTTTATGCGTTCCCTCTTCTCTCCCTTTTTCCCTGGATGTTTCAGCGCATCAGGTAAAGCAGGGCGACTGTGCTGTTGGTTGCTCCGCTCTGGCCTCGTCGAAGCTGGTTGATTCCGAGGTGGCATTGTCCCCTGCAGGCGGGGCTGGGGATCGGGATCAGGCAGATCCTATTGCACTGTCTGGGTTAGTCTCCCAAGGTGTTTCGGGTCCTGTGGTCGAGTCAATCCTTAATGCTCGAAGGCCTTCTACTCTGAAGGCATATGACAGGTACTGGGGCCATTTTCAGGCTTGGTGTCAGTGGTCTGGGACCCCCCCCCCGATCTGGTCTGCCAGCTATTCTCCAGTTCCTCCAGGAGGGTTTTGACAAGGTCCTGGCGATCTCCATACTTTTCTCCCAATGGGCCTCCATTAAAATCCTCTTGAGGACTCTGATGTCCACCTGGAGGGGGAGGTCTTGGTGGGGAAGATTCTTCGGGATCTCCCTGCTTTCTGTCCTTGTACCCATAAGGGCCTTCCCCCATGGGTTCTCCCTCTTGTCTTGAGGTTCCTTCAGAGTCCTCACTTTGAGCCCCTGTCAGAAATTTATATCAATCACCTTACTCTGAAGATTGCTTTCCTGATTGCTATCAAAATCTGCCTATAGACTGGGGGAGGTTTGGGCTCTGTTGCGTCGACCCCTATTTGGGAGTTTTGCCAGACTCTGTAATTTTGTGATGTCATCCAAAGTTTCTGCCTAACGTTGTGTCTTGGTTTCACACTTCTAAGGATCTGGTTCTCCCTGCATTTTTTCAGGATCATCAGACGCCGGATGAGGTGGCTTGGTATGCCATTGATGTGTGTTGGGCGGGTCTGGAATATTTGGCTCGGACTGCCCCTTTCCGGCAGTCTGATAGTCTCTTGGTTACTTTTGGCCCGCTAGTGTGGGCGGAAGGCTTCTGTGGCTTCCATTAGCTGCTGGATCCGTACAGTTGTCTCCGTGAATTATCTGGCTTCTGGTCTGCCTGTCCCTGACCACGTTCAAGGTCGCTCTACCAGGGGTTTGGCTGCTTCCTGGGCAGATTCACAGGGGGTTTCTCTGCAGATTTGTAGGGCTGGCACCAGGGCGCATCAGAGCACCTTTGTCAACCACTATCGGTTGAATGTCTCCCATTCCGGGGATGGTTCTTTTGGGGTTGGCGTTTTGTCCTTTGGGATGTGATTATTGGAGTCAATAAAGTTGTGCTTTGTGTTGCTGCACTTCTGTCTCTGTGTTTCATTGGGACTTCTCCCAGTTGCTGCTCTGGTATGCCTCATGAAGTAAGTACTGGGACGAGGAAGAGTGGACATGGAGGTAATGCTCTGATTATGTACCTGCAATCTTCATTACTCCTATTCCTACTCTTCCTCGTCACAGTACTGATGACCCACCTCTCCCTTCCCTGCAGGAAGTGTCCCATGCTCCAGCTTGGATATGTTAAAACTGAGAGTTGAGGGTTAAGGGGAGGAGTTATACAAAAGAAATAGAAGAAAGTCCTGTGTCGGAGGCAGGGGGCCACATGAAGTAAGTACTGTGACGAGGAAGAGTAGGTCTAAGAGGAATGAAGAGTATCAGTAAGAAATCAGAGCATTACGAAATCTGCAACTTCCACTCAAAAGCGTGTGCTGCGGATCTGGGCATCACTAGTCCATAAAGGCCTTACCAATCTTAATGTCAGCAATGATGGGGGCTTGCTGGGAAGGCTCACTCCACTCCCAGCAGAAGACCGTAATTGGCTATGCTTTTACTGACATGACACTCAGGAAGCAAATGCTTGCACAGCCTGAACAGGATGCTGCTTATCAGATTATCATATCCCAGCAAAGTGTTTCATACAATGGCCGATCCAAGGAGCGCCTAATGTCGAGCACCCCATGACAACCAAAACTCATGAAGGGGGCCTCGTAGGACCTCCAAAAGCCCTAAAAACTCTGCACCCAATATTTATGTGACATCAGAAAATTGACCACGCCCTAAAATCCCCAGTGTTAGAATCTTATGGCCAGCTGTTCCAGGCACACATTACAGCCAGGCCCATCATGTTATAAATCCAGCAGTCTGACACCTTAATGCAGTCCTTAATAGAGATGCAAAATAATTCTAGCAACCAAATCAATAAAAAGGGTGGAGCAATGGAAACCGCACAGGAAACATGGAGTAATTGCAGCTGCAACATATCCTAGAAGTAAAATAAAGTACACTCTAAAACCAAACCACGCATTAAACCTTTGGAAAATCATCAAGGAGACGCTTACCAGAGCAGAGTTAAGATATACGAGGCACTGGTTGCAAAGAAACCAGCAGAGTGCCCGAGTGGAAGGAAAACTGTAAAGTAAATAGAAGCGTCATCGCCAGCAGCGATTTCCGGCCCATGTGGAAAGACCCGTCAATGGCACAAGACAACCAGCCTTGACAACCCAGAATGGTAAATTCTACTCGGTCTACTTCCAAATGTTTAATTAGAACATTAAAGGCGAAAACCTCAGACCAAACTAAGAACGTTTCTGTACCAGTCGGAAATTCCCGCATAACCAGACACTCGAGATGGCCTTGAAAACAAATATTAGCAAGGCCAATGGTCCCGTGACCGTGTTCCCAGTTTCCCGTAAGAATCTATTATTTGCATCATAATGTACTTAAATGGGAGGAATGGGCAGTGGGCGGGTCTTAAAACCAGAGTCACACGAATCGGATGCAGCCAAGGATTGGCGGTCTGCTTAGTTTCTATTTTAAATGTGGTGCTCAGGTTCTTTTAACAGCTACTAAATTAAAGTTTTGAAAGCCAACATTTCAGTGGCGGTTTCTTATGGTGCCAAAGAACGGTGTTGGAAACACTACAAAGTACGTTTCTAAGGGTAATATTAGGAACACCCAAGTGCACAGTAATTTGTGCTATGAGGCTGGATCTGGGCACCTTATTGTTAGCTGTGTTTGCCAAAGTAGACCCTTGAAGGTTTTTATACAAAAAGCTATCGACTGTTGAAATGAATATACATCCATGCAATGTGATTGCGGAAGTGCCAAAAGAAATATGCGTCTCAGTATCCAAATGGTAGCTAGACAGTGGGATTTACCATAACGACCTCGATGGGCAAGCACGAAGGAGGGACTAATAAATACAAACTCTGAATATCTGCGGAGGCAGAATTTAGGATGCATGAATGGCACAATGCAAACAAATTAAGCTCCTTGAAACTACGACGCAGATGAAAGACCCACTTGACGCATAGTCTTATTTGATCATGATGAGAACTCCTGATTTGAGGAAATTAATTAAACAATACTGCCCGTGCCACGGGGAGGGGGGTTGGGGAGAGATTACTGGGTCAGGTAATGACCGGGCACATAGTTGCAGACCCGAGCAGAGCGAGGGCCTTCATGAAGGACCCGGGGTATTAACTGACTCAGTAATAGCCGCTGGTGAGGGGATTATTGCTATTAGTACCCCAGCCTGTAAAACCTTCCTTTTCCCTCCACTGCTCTTATTAAATATCGTGTCTGTCATGTATTTCACTCCCTTGTTCCCTCCCCTTGCCCTGTGGGCACTTTGAAACAGTACTTTACTTACTGTATAAGCACCTAACAAGCTAACAATAAATAAAAAGTAAATAATAGAAGTAAACTGAAACTTGTGATTGAACTTGTGAAACAGTAACATCCTGGCAGGAGATTCAACCAGGAGTGGGAAGAGAAGTAAAATGGAACTTGTACAGCCTGGCAGGAGTGTGAACCAGGAATGGGAAGCAAAGTCAATGTGGAATTCTAAAATTGTAAGAAGTAAACGTAAAAGGGAGGAATCATGATTAATGTGAAAGTCATAAATATCCTGGCAAAGGGAATACACCAGGAATAGCAAGAAGAATGATCAATGGGGATGGGAAGAAATGTAACCCCTTAAAGTCAATGGAAATACAGAGTATGAGAAATTGAATGTATAAGAGAACCGTATCTGTAAGAGGAGCCAAGGAAAAGAGGAATTAAACTTGTCAGCGCCTAACAAGTTGAGAAACGCGAGGGAGAGGTTGTACAGTAAAGTCTTGGAAGAAAGGAAAGCAGGGGTGGACAAGAGCAACTCCCACCTCTGTTGAAAGTGGAGCATTTTTAAATCTTTATCCGGAGATGCTGGACAGACATTAAATAACCAGATGAAATATAGGGCAAGGGAGGACCCGTTTCTCTAGAGGAAGTTTGTTTATCCTTTTCTTCCTACATGTTAAACCCCTTTATGTTTTGGAACTCTGATGGAAAGCTACAGGTGGGTAGCTAATGTAAAATCCCCTTGCTCACGTTACTTTAAGTTTAGAGTGTAAGGGTCAGCTTAGGGTTAGGACATAGTGACTGGACAGAGGACGCTCTTTTGTTTGACTTCTTGACACAGGCGTTCCTTAGTTTTTATGTGAGGCAGGGAAACCCCTCCTAGGATTAGGCATAGATAGGATTCCCCAAACTCTCCTATTGTTTTGAAAATAAAAGCCATATGGCTTCGATTGGAAGCGATTACTGTGTCGGAGTCTTACTCTTGATCCTTTGCGGGACTTAACCTGTATGACACATTATGGGGCAAACCTGGCATAATGTCTGTAGCAGGGGTGGACATCTACCTTGATAAATCTGTCACATTCCTCCATCTTCACAATGACTGGCATAGTCATGCAGCGACATCTTGTCTACTGAACGGCAAACCACATTACCCGGCAGCCTCTAATAATAATGTTGTAGGCATTTTATTGGAGACATGTAGTGTGCAACTAGGGTGGAATGGTTTCGTTTTTGGAAGTTTTTAGGTGTTTGAAAGTTCAGCAATGTATTGTGTAATGATATGATGAAGTTATTGGTGTAATGCAATGAATTTATTTTTTAATGCTGTAATCCGACTACAATTTTGTTTGTTGCTAAAAAAGAAGGTGAGGTTCAACGGCACTGCTGTGGAAAAAGCGGCACATAGCATGTGGGCCTTGCATTGGGATTGCAAACTCTGACTCCATCCCAGTCATTGCAGGCACAGTGGGTGTGAGTTCTATATCCCCGGCACGGCTCGCGAGGAAGCGCAAGCATCAGAGCCTGGGTTATAATTCTAGGCGTGACCAGGTGCACAGCCACGGAGAACCTGAGGCAGTACATGTTGCCCTACAGCTGAACCCAGCAGGACTAGAAGAACTCGAGTCCCAGACACAGCAAAGATTGAAAGGACACATTAAGCAAGAGGACACCAAAGCACATTGGTAGCTCGTGTTGATTCAAGCTGGAGGGTTGATGCAAGTGCAAGGCGAAGACTGGTAGTCACTGAGGTAAGCACCAGATGAAAAGAAAGCTTTGCAAATAGGGCAGTCCACTAATGCAGGTGTTTTAGCACATTCAGTGATCAATTCAAGCCTGGAGCCAACAAGAGTTGATGAAACCCTTGATATTCTTAGATAAAGGAACACGTTCCAAAACAACGGCAACAAAATGCCCGGGCATTACAAGGCTGCATTCAAAGAGGACACAGAGATTGCACACCTGGTTTCTGCGTGGTAAATGCATGCCATTCATACGTGAAGGCTCCCACTCCTCTGGAGCCAATCACAGGCGCCTCTCTAACTTGCATTCATGGGTTCTGCCTTGCCTGGTTAAAGTCCATCCAGCTTCTCAGCTATGTTAACTCCATCCACATAGTTGCTTCAGTGGGCTTGTTGTCAGGGCATCCAGTGTTTTGTCATGGTTGCCATGGAATGAGGCATATGCTGGAGGACCAAGGCATTTCAAGCCAATGCTCCAGAGGAACACACTGGGGGGCAACATAAATACTGGGGGAGCACCAGTCAATCCCGAGGGGGGAACTGTTAAACCTGCTCCTGCAATCTGGACACCTTTCTCAGATGTCACATTAACAATTAATCACACCCATATTCACAGTGGAGACCTACCTGCCCACACTGACCACCAAGGGATTAATTGTGGGACCTCTGGCTCAGCAAACGAAGCTCCTTCCTTAATAATATTTGAAAGCCACTTCAAGTCTAGAACATCTGTGTTGATACTTGTAAAATGTTGTGCACACCCTCCTTCATCCCCTTCCCACCATGAGGTAGCAATGCAGGGGGTGGAGACTGGACTCATGGGGGGGGGGACTACACGGTAGTGTTATAGCACCCTCCTCCAACGTACCTCTTTTTCCCTTCCCCATCAATGAAAACCGAAACATGATCGGTCTCTCGATCCATTACCCCCCTCAAGTGTCCTTCCCTCACCCCAAAAAAGCAAAACCTAACCGATGTCCTTCCACTCTCCCCACCTCCATCAGCTACACAGCTCCTTCCAGCTGTCCCGGCATTGAGCGCTGACAGAGCAGTGGCTGTGGTCCTACACCAGTGGCAGGCCAACAGCTCCCGCTGTGCCAGGCATCCTTACTGGCGTTGACAGAAGGGTTGCCACAGTGGCCTATTTTAGATCGCTTGCCAAATGCATCAGCACTCCTGCTGCATTAGGGATCAGCGCCCTTTATTTATTTATTTATGCTATTTGTATAGCGCGCCTAACCCGTAGGCATATGGGCGCTTATTTTACAAAATGATGATGGTACATTTCTTACTTGGTTACATGAATCCACAGTACAGGGTTGTTAGTTTATATGTGCATCATACAAGATGTAAATGAGTAGTACAGGTGGAAGCATACAGGCATAGTACAGGTTGTTCGTTTATGAAATGGTAATTGCATAGTTGCAACCGCTTCGCACAGCATGCAGCCTAGTAGTGAGGTCCAGTAATTCCAGTCCTCGGCAGTTTACCTAGATGCAAGGGATACATTAGTTACAGATTCCCTGAGTGAAGATTCCCTGTTGCTCGGCAACTGGCCTCTCAGACTGAAAGACCCACTTCCCCTACCACAGTGGGAACAGTGCTGCGCTCAGCCGGAGACTTATCACCGTGGCAAGCCTGCGGCCAATCCAGGCACAGCCCTGAGGCGGGAAACATGTTCGCCTCCGTTTCCCTCAGGCCTGACGAGACCTAGAGAAGCGTAGACACGGCACATTCACTGCTCTGAAGTTAGGTTGTGATTTTTGCAGTATACTGTTGTGATGCCATAGCAGGGATATATGGATGTGCAATTCTTCATCGTGCATAATGACTGCCAATGAAAGCCTTACACAACACTGGAAATGCTGCCTTGTAAAAACTAAGAATGCACAAAACATATGACAATTGGACACAACTTTCCCGATATTACAGTGATTCTCCAGAGTTCTCAGAAGTTTGAACTAGCTGGTCTTTAGTACCAATGTAGTTATGGCTTCATTTATTTTCAACAGTTAGTGCAACAATGTTATTTTTATAGTTATAATTGGTTATTTATAGAGTGCTTAATACCCATAGGTTTCTAGATCGAACCTGTGTTGCTCTGCGTCGTTTTGATTCCAAGGTGAGCACGGTTGCCCCTGAGTTATGCACCCGAGACTGTTCACAAGTCTCGGAATGTTGAGTACACAAGAGGTATACACAAAAACCGTGAGCTTGGGGACATCTCCAATTTTCCCACCATTGAAAATAATCGGCGACTAGTGGTCTCGGGCCAGAATCAGATGCCCGGAAAATGTCTGTTGGGATGAATGGATTCAACCAATGTCTCCATGACATTTTGAGGGTGAAAATGTCAAAGTCCAAATGTAGTACTGTTCGTCTGTGGCAAACCGCTGGAGTGGGCCTCACAGAACATGAGGAGGATGGATCGGGGAGTTTTCTGGTTGCAATATAAGTATTTTTGATGAGCGCGTCCTCCTTTTTAGGACAGGCCAGTGGTGGGAGGGCATTCTGTCAAGGGCAAAAGACCCCATTTCATATAGCATGCCCGAAAAATGGGTCCACGATGCTTGGGGACCCTGGCATGCAAGGAGGGAACGTTAACATGTGGACCCTTGTGGTTTTGTGTAGGTGCTGGTTCTTTATTGTAGACACCTATATAATCACAGCTGTTGCTCTCCCTTATACGCGGTGGGGTCCCCGAGATTTAAAGGCTGCTTAACTGGGTGCAAGTGGGGCCCTGGTGGCAGGGGAGCCCAGGAGCTGAGAGTAGGAATCTCTTCCCAGCCGGGGATATGATATGATAGGTTATTTATTACGTGCTTAATATCCAGAGATTTCTAAGCGCGGACCCGGGGATCAAACCTGTGGTGCTCCGTGTTGTCTTGCTTCCAAGGAGAGGACGTTGCCCAGGAGCTATCCTCCCGAGACGATGAAGGTCATGAGGGATCGTCTTCATTAGCAGCACTCCACAGGGCTGCCCTCAGTCAGCACAAAGGGGGCTACTTGCCAACTGAGGTCCAGCTTGGCACTGCAGGTTAATGGGCACACCTTCGTAGAAAGGTATCCAACTGTGAATGTTGTCAAGATGGCTTGGTCTGCCCAGGAACTGAAACGGCTTCCTGTTGTAGCTCACAGAAGCTAAGTGCAGGAGTTGCACGCCAGAAAGGTTGGAAGCCCAAAGACTCGGAGGAGGGGGTTGGTATTTAGGCTCAGACATCCTACCCTCTTGAAACATACCCAGAGTGCCAAGCTCAGTATCACCTCCAGTCTAGTGCACCCTGGTTTCTCCTAAATCTCCTTCATACAAGGATTTAGTAGAATTCCAGTATAAAACACAGGAACGTCTGACGCCATGATAAAAAAAAAGTCTTCAGATTTATGCAGGCAACATAATGCAGATGTTTTATCTCCCATCCGCTGGTTCTTAATTAACATGAAGGGTCGGGCAGGTGAGCTGTCTCTGGGGCAAAGCCTCCCTTTTTACGCATCCCATAACATGGTCTCTGTTTTACCTTCCTGTTCTTGGAATGGGAGTTGCCTTTTAGTGAGACATTGCGGGGCGCGGTAGGAGGTACCTTGGTGTAAACAACACTCTCCCCTCACAGAGTCCCAGGCATGGTCACTCTCATCTTCCCCAGACATACGAAATAGAAATCAGGTTACTGGGGAAGCGAAGAAACATGTACCTTTTCTTAAACTGGCGGTCTTCCCCAGCACAAGATGGTAGCCTAAAAAAACACTTTAAACATAGACCCTTGCATTTCCTCTGCATGGTACTTAAACAGGCCCCCTTTCGCCCAGAACTGGGAAGCGCGCATTCAAACATGCATTCACGAATCTCATTGAAGTGGTTGAGGACCACCCATGTGAGTTCAAGGTCGCACAGTGTAGGCTTTCTAAGGCGCTACCGAGACCCCACTACAGTGTAACTTCAAAGACACGCGCTGAGCTTCACAACAGAAATAGCAACCCATATGCACGGTATGCCCCCCATTCTCTTCAGTGTCCAGTGACATCTCACACAGGTTGCATCTGAAGAAGCTTGCAGGGTGCCACCTCGAGCACATGGACCCTGCTTTCAGGCCAGCACTTCCATGGATCTAACAGAGTGGTATTCAAACTGGGGAGGGGAGGGCTGCCCCCCCTGGTGGGGCCGGACGATGTCTGGGAGGAGGGGGGCAGACTCTTTAAAAGGGGATTAAGATGACGGTTTTTAATAGAATATCAGCAGTAGTAAACCTGCTTATATTTTAAAGAGCCTGGGCCCCCTCCCATTCGACATCATTTGGGCTCCCTAGGGGCTTGGTGGGGGTGGGGGGGATGGACGTCTAGGTAAGGGGGCCCAGAAACAATATTTTCACACAAAGGAGGGCGGGGGTGGGGGTCTCGGTTCCAAAAGGTTTGATGACCAATGGTCTACCATAATGGCCAGTGAGCTTGTCCTACACAGATCAATGTACATTTTAGCCTCAAACCTTAATCTGACAATAAAACATGAAAGAGTTTGGGGAATATGGCTAAAGACCTCATTCTTTGCACCAAACGCCCCAATTAAGAAACGGTTTCTCTAATGGACATGGGCCTTGTTTCTGTAGTGCACAATTCCAGTCTCTAGAATGCCACGTGAGATCCTTCCCTATTGGAAAAACCCATCACTGAAACCCCAAAACTGAATTTATTTTTTGTCTGATTTGCACCAAACGCCCCAATTAAGAAACGGTTTCTCTAATGGACATGGGCCTTGTTTCTGTAGTGCACAATTCCAGTCTCTAGAATGCCACGTGAGATCCTTCCCTATTGGAAAAACCCATCACTGAAACCCCAAAACTGAATTTATTTTTTGTCTGATCAGCAGCCTACCTGCTTCCTGGCAGCACACAAGGGGAGAGTTCAAGCGCCCAACATCCATCCCTTCCTTTGGTCACACCCATCCAATGTCTGTTCTAAGTGTGACAGCGAGACGGCTACGCTGCGTGCCCCTGGACGTTTTAGCGGCTTTCAACATGGTTGACCACAGGGCCCTCTTTTCTAGTCCCTCCAAGTGCTCTTAAGTGAGGTGCAGAGGCAAATCCTGGCGTGGAGTCCCTCTTTCACCAGATTCAGTGTCTTCACTTGGAATCCTCCAGGTCGGCGCTTTTCCCATGTCCTACGGTGGGCCAGAGAGGACAATCTTGTCATCTTTATTCGATCACTTGTAATTTGAGCTGCTGAGAGGCCTGGTTGTGGTCTCTGATAGCTCCCATGTGGATATCCATTACCAAGGGATTGCATCAGTGCTGTTGGGGATACAATATCCCCTCGTGCTTTAACTGGAACCTGCCAAACCCGTATGTTTTCCTCATGCATTCTGTTTCGCCTATACTTTCTGCACCCTCTGCATGGTTCTGATTCTTGCTCCCTCATACTGTTTACTTGCTTTCATAATTATTGATTCTGCTTTTTATCTTCAATCCGGCCTTGCCCAATGAACTCGTTATCGTAAGTTTCAGCTGTTTCTTCCGCCTCTCGTTGATTTCACTTACCAGCGCCCTTTCTTCATGATGCAAAGTCTTGATGGCGGTTACACAATGGTCACTCGCCTGCCTTCATCGTCAGAGGAACCTATCGAAGCTGCTCCTAAGCCATCCGTCCACTTCCTTTATTTGCGGCCTGGCGTAGGTTTGATCGCTGCACTTCCGGTTTGTTTAATCTTTAATGGCTTCCCTGCCACCACCAGATCCAACTGAAAGCAACCTTTGAAGCAGCAAGAAACTCTACATTTCCTGTGATTTTAGCTTCTTCAAAGGTGGCGAATCTCCATATTTCACAAAGCAAAATATTCTCTTTCCAACTCTTATTCTCCTGTAGGACCTTGGTAAGTCATTTCACCAAATAAAGCTGTCCTGCCCTTTCAGGCCGACTCTTGTTGAGTGGCTTATTATCTCGTGCATTTGCCTCCTTTGGGCCGTTTAATTGTTTATTTATGCTCATCTTCTTTTTAAAGACCATATTTGTATTAGGGCTTCATGGAATGGTTCTGCGGGTGCCATCTTTTTCTCTTTTATAATGGATAATGGTCTCTGCCCCACCAAAAGGCTTAGACGGTTCATTATTTTGTTCCGAATGGAGCAACTACCTACCTTTTATAACATAGGAGTCAGAGAAAAAATTGCAGCTTGTGACAGAGTTTGCCGTATATGCAAATCTCCTGGATGTGTGGAAACAGCTAAGCATCTGTTAACGGAGTGCTTAATGTTGGAACAGCCAATACTTAAATATCTTAGGGAATTCGTACACGACCCACTTAACATACGTAGAACCTCCTTCTGGCGCTATTGCACAAATACCAGCAATATGTACCTGTTTATTGCATTGTATAATGTGTGGCAACAGATCGAAAAACATCTGGGTCCTTCACTCTGATCTGAAATGTCTGATCATGGTGGGCTAAAAGATTGCCGATGTTGTATGTGCTGGATAAGCATGCTATTTTGTAAAGCACCCTTACTTGATGGAACCCTATATCTATGGCATCTTTTCGTTAGGATAGCTGTGGGTGAGAGATGTAATGTCCGTATTTACGGTACTGACTTGGGAAACATAACGGTTAAAGATCTGTTATAATGAAGTCCTAATATTTTATCTCATTCTCATTTTAAAGAAATTATGTCTGATGTTTTAATATATATAGATTCACATATATCTGTTGTTAGGTTGATATTCCATATGTTATATGGTATATTGTATTGTATGATTTGATTTCTTATTTTATGACTTGCTCTTTATTTTTGTTAATGTATGTAATTCACATTATGTGTAAAGTTTTGAATTCATTTTCAAATCTATATCACATTAAAGTTAAATTAAATTAAATTTTATAATGGATTATTTGTTGCACAAACTGTACCGCAAAGGGGCTCCCACTGTGCTCTGGGTAGGACCCCTTGTGCAATAAGACCCTATTCTCCATCATCTCAAAGGACAGATGCTGAAGTGCAGGGGAGAAGGAAAATATGGACATTCCAGATGTTAGGAGTTTCAGATAAAAGCCCGTTCAATTGAGCAAGAGGAGGGAAGCCATGGAAACCGGGGGCGCTAACAAGTATATGTTAGTAGACACCTAGATGGGAGAGAATGAGACCGAACCAATGGCTGGACAGTAGGAGGGGTGTGTAACAATCCCAGCAGATCCTGGGTCCGAGGGTGGCCGTCTTCTGACTTCCTCCCTATGCCCTCACTTAGCACTCTAACGTGGTGCAATTTGGCTTATGCTCAAGCACACCTGTGGGTAAAGGGATGCATGCTATTTACATCAAACCTCTAAGATCCCACTCGCATGACGGCGGTTTCCAGTCACCAAGAGTACACATTAACTGAAATCCCCCAAAACAACTCACTTTTTTGTAATGTTATGGAACGAGTTTTAAGATGTTATTGGATAATACCACTGAGTGTGTCTTTTGAGAACTCCCTCATGAATCCGAACAGAGGAGCCCGCATTTGTAAATACCCACTCTGTGTGTCATGCAGGGTTTAATAGAAGTCGGCGGGCTCTAGTCTGGACACCAGCATATGGTTAGGTGACCTTGCTGAATCTTCTTTCAATGCATGGATGATATCAGCAAAGAGGCGGTAGCCAAACTGTTTGTGCTCAGGGTACGTGCGCTATGGTTAGGGCTAGCTGGGGACACAGAGAAACACGTGGGTGGAATGTTTTCTCTTTTTCGGTGCCTTCCTGCAGTCCTGGCTCCTTGGAGGGGTGGGAGGTGGCTTCCTTGGCGACCTGAAAAGGAGTCATCCAAGCTCCGTTCCCAGCGTGGGCCTCAGGGTTTGGGTCCAATTCAAGCCCCCTTGCTCAGGTTGCGAGCGCCATGGCCAAAGCAAAAGGATGATTTGGCACCTGGGCAAGGCCGCTTCAGTCCCAATCAGAGAAACTCGTTCCATCATGACCTGGCTCTTCATGGCTGACAACAATTTCCAGGTCAAGGGGCAGCAGCTATCCTATTTATGTTTGCAATAATGTAACACGTCACAGGCGCTTGCACTAGCACGATACAATCCCTTGAGCCTTCTCTTTGCTATTCCTTACTATTTTCACAGCCTCCTCGTCTTCTGTCCTACTCCGGTCATCATTCCTCTGTCCAAAATTCTCTCAGCGTCCTGAGGCATTGTCTTATCCATCCGAGACCCCTCTGCTGGAGAGTTCTGCTTCCGCCCTTGGCCTCATTGTCTTCAGTTCCTGTCCTCTGCTGCTGATAACAGGACTTTCCCAATTGTGGGGGTTTCTCCAACGACTTCTGCAACCCCGATCTAATACCAATTCCCTGATAGCTGTTGTGTCCAGCCGGGGGCACAGTAGCGTCAGGCGAAAGTTGCCTTTGCCTCGGCAACCAAAAGAGGGTCTTCACAAGGCATATTGGTAATACCTGCAGTCGGCAATATCCGTCCCTGCATTCATGCCATATGGGCGCCAGGATGGTCTTTACCACATCAAAGCCTCTAATCATCTTCACCATTTGTCGGAAGATCAGGTATGCCCACTCCTGCCCAGGCAAAGCAGCAGCAGAGAAAACAAACATCACCACCTGATGCATTTGGGCCATTTATAGAGCTTAGAAACCACAGCGCTGACTAAGCACACAGCGGTGGAAGGGAATTTTGGAAGATTGCAGAAGTATCCTGGAACAGATACATTCTAGCTTCATCTAAGTGAAAGTGAAAAACTCCCATATATGTATTTATTTATTTAAGTTGTTTGTTTATTCCATTTATACAGCGCACACAAGCCCTCAGGCATCAGGGCGCTACAATCCAGTTGCATGGTGCCCATAAACTGGGAAAATCCTTAGATTGAGATTGGACATTGGTACATATGGATAGGAAGGGTACATGGGAGTAGGTAAATGTACAGGTATAAACATGACAAGCAGAGACAAGTACAGTTTCAGCGCCTAGACTACTGATTTGAGCGATGATGGCTGGGGGATAAGTGACTAGTGTAGGTGAATAGCCAGGTTTTTAGGGCTTTTCGAAAGGCCCAGTATGAGTTTTCTGCTCTTCAGGGTTGCAAGTGTGCGTTCCAATGTTTAGCAGCGAGGACTGGGAAAGTTGAGCCTCCTGCTCTGATTCGCTTGAATTCAGACACTGTGACACTGTGACTAGAAAGCACACATAGAGCGTAGAATATCACACAGCGGCACATGTAAGTCATTACACCCTTATTCGCCATGGCTATCACAGTGCTAGCCCAGTTTATGAGGTCCATCAACACAGGACATCAAATGTGCTGAGACACCACAAGCCACAAGCAGGGTCCCCATGCCATGAACAGAGATGATGAGGTCAGAGCAACACCGGTAGACTGTAGGAACCCGGCCATATACCACTGTAATCACCACCAGGTCACCAGGAAAGCGCATGCGGTCCAGGAAACACTGACAGATCAAGAAGACCTCGCCAGACAGAGGGCAACCACATCACTAAAATCACTTATCAGGGCCAAGCAACACTGGGGTTCTGTGGAGATTTCACCAGAGGTCACCATAACCACCACCAAATAACTAGCTCAGTTTGCTAGGCTCAAGCAACACTGACAGACCATGGGGACATCGCCAGACACAGAGCTTATGAGGTCTGAGCAGCACTGGTCATTAAGCTGGATTCCTGCATCCGAGAGCCGGCAAAATATGTCTCACCAGATACGATAGGTTATTTATAACGCGCTTAATACCCAGATGTTTCAAAGCACGACCCGGGAATCGAACCTATGTTGCTCCGTGTCATCTTGCTTCCAAGGCGAGCACGTTACCCCTGAGCTATCCTCCCAAGATATATCTCAGATAAACCATTTATGCCCTTTAATAAGGGTTGGAATGTTTTGAACTTGCTTTTCATGTTGCCGAAGCAGGATTTCAGCACAGGTCTTCAAGGTGAAAGTCGAGGGAAGTCTTGCCAGGATTGTAATGGGAGGATAGCTCAGCGGCAACGTGTTCGCCTTGGAAGCAAGATGACATGAAGCAACACAGGTCCAATCCCCGAGTCCGCGCTTAGAAACCTCTGGGTATTTAATCGTGTTATAAATACGCAACTAAGACGTAAAAAACAATTACAAAACTAAACTAAAAAAAAACAATCCCTGTAACAGCGCCTCCCTGACCACAGGCTGTGTGAGTGCTTTAAAAATGCAAATAAATAAAATAAAAATGTACATGTGAATATCTCTGTTAGGAGTGCACGCTGCAGAACATATTTAAGAAATCTTTGTAGATTTAAAAGGTGTGCACAACTTTCGTACTTTACTTGCTGAATCATAGGAAACACTCCTCTCTTGGGTTAATTTCCAGGTGTTCATAAACAGCTGATCTCTTGAAATGGACATTTTTATTTAAGTGATGGAGGTTTAGAAAATTCTCCCACGTTCAATTCCCACCTGCCTCTCTGGTGGGATCCGACAATTAATGCTAACTTGAATAGCGCTTTGATGCAAAGCACTTTAAATACATTATATATTTTTATCCAATCACAGTTGGTACTCACTTCATCGACCTCGGAAGGATGAAAAGCTGAGTCGACCCTGCCCGGATTTGAACCTGCGACTTGCAGATCAAAGACAGATCACAACAACAAGCGCTTGACCCGCTGAGTCATCTTAATTTCCACTTGCAACACTGGTATTCAATGGGGATACCAACAGATGCCGTCATGACCACCACCAGATAACTAGCACAGCTGATGAGGTCCAAACAAGATGGCAGACTGTGAGGATACCACCAGGCACAGGATGACCCCATCATTGATCAATTTCATGAAGGCAGTGATGCACATTGCCAGGTCGTGTTTTATTGCAAACACAACGTATGGGCTGTTGACCTCCACACAACTCAAATTTGACAATGAACATCATGAGATCTATGAAGTAAGAGATTCCTTGTGCACTCAGTTTGGTGACAAAATGGCTGCTCGCTAGTGACATCACCCATCCAAAATAGTGCACAGGTCGAACAGGGTTCTTCCCAAAGCTTCCACTTGCAGACACCTTGCTCCTCACCAGTGGAGTAGACCACAGGGGGATTGCATAGACAGTCAGAGCAGAGGCCCAGGCCATGATAATAGACAGAAAGGGTCTCCAGGAAAGTGCCCAATGGTCTCGCTTTCTGAGCCAAAGGGGGCTGCTTCATCACACACACAGCACATGCTGATATACTCTACAGCACTCATGTTGCCACGTGTAACCAGTGATTGCCCATTTCTGTCCAGGGCTATCCATCTAACCTAGGACCACCATAGAGTTCTGCTCCATATGCATAAAGCTGCCAATTGAAATCATGTCATGCATTACATTTTCATCCAGTCCTAGTTTCTTAGCCAATGGCAGTGGAACCTTTCTGGCGCCCCTAATAAAAGAAACCACCCACTTATTGGAAGAATTGGAGGCAGTGGAAATGCCACAATACCGAGTTATCATACAAGTGATCCCTTTGTATTCTTTGTAGACACTGAATCTACCCTCCAGGGTTAAATGTTCATAGCTCACTTCCTTTCACCCTTTTCGTCTGGTTAATTTTGGCTGCAGAGTGGCGCTTCAGCGCTATCTGGAGGGAGGCAGTGCCACTCATGCTATGTTAACATGCCTTTATACTGAGCCAAATCACCACTGTAGCAGTATCAGAGCTCCCAGTATTTTCCGTGGAGTGGAGTACTGTGGACCCAATAGGAGTATCGAAACCTCATTCTGCTGGAGGGGTTCTATGTCATTTCATCGACAGTCCTTATTTCAATGTTTTTTTTAATGAGTATTTTTGAATGAAAAAACTAATCGAAATTGATTTATTTTTATTTAGGGGGTTCCCCCTCAAGCCCCCATCCCCTATTGTTTTTTTAACTATCCCCGACCACCCCCACCCCTTATATACACTTTCCCAACCACCCTTAAATATTTCGATGGGTTTTCTCATAAAATAATACTCGTAAAAAAACATTGAAATTATGACTGTCGATGAAAGAACGTTGTACCGCTGGAGGAAAAAAAATGAGTGAGGGGAAAGAAAATGATTGAGGGGAAGATAAAGAGGATGGGAAAGAGGGCTATAAACGCTACTAAAACGGGGATGCAGCAGGGCAAGGAGGTTTTGTGACGGCATGGGCGATATACAGAATATCCAGGATGAGGCATGAAAGAGAAAGTGTGAATGGTGTTATTTAGTATATGTTTCCGCTGCGCGTCACATCACATGTTCAGAGCACAGTGCTCACCTACTGAAAAGGCGTGCAGGTAAGGGGCAGAGCAGAGATGCTGCATGGATGCCGTGATATCCCCCCCTGCACGGTCGGTTTCTAAAGTCCTATTGCCTTATCCGCGATATTGGGCGAGCAGGCCGGTGCTTGGAGGAGTTATTGGACAGAGACTGCAGGGCTTTTCGTTCCCTTGTACTGGTATTCTGACAAGCTCATGACCGCTGGCCTTGGGAACTGGACACTAAAGACCTCAAGAACTGGAACTGAAACTCAGGCTGATGGCACAGCCTCAAGAACACATCACATGAGATGTACATGACTGAATGCACCAAGTGAGTTCTCCAGGCCTGGGCACAAACTAAAAATCAGGCCTTACCAAAAAGACAATGCTCCAGATGTTTCCCAATGCAAATGGACACAGTGCTCCAGATGTACCTGCCAAAAGTTGCAAGACTATCCTGGATGTGACCTATAGAACTGTGAACGATACACAAAATGTAGCCTCTGGATCTGGACACAATATTCAAGTTGAAGCCACCAGAGCTACGTCTAATGTGGCCTCCAGACCTGGCCTCCAGACCTGTTCACAGTTTCCAGAACCAGACACAATGCTCAATTTTTTCCCTTCAGAGTTATTCACGGTGGTCAAGGGGCTGTCTCTAGTGATTCAAATAAGGGATCCTAGAATGGATGAACTGCTCCAAATGTATCATCTGAAACTGAGCACAGTTCTTGGGATTGCTTTTCAGGTAGCTATGGTGACTGATTAATTTCCCAGCACGGCTGGTTAGTTTTATGTGTACTTCTTTGAAGAACAGGGATGTCAATTTCTATCAGAAATCACTTACAATAACACATTTACAGATGGTGGCGGCATTTCCACAAAGGTTGTCTCTACAATAGCACAAAGATGAGTGGTGAACCAGTTTATGAGGGTAAAAAAAAGTGGGAGAACACAAAACATAGAACATATATATTTTATTTTCAGTGAAAAAAACCTTGGTTAAGAGTGAGTTAAGGTGATCAGATTGAACTAAACCCTAAAATAGAGCACTCTAATTTCAAGCTAGTCCAACTTAACTATGCTCCCCTGTTGCACAGCGTATGAACATAATGAGGACATCCCAGATGACATTATACATGACATCACTGACGGCATCACTAATTACATAATTCATGACATCACTGAGATCACTAGTTTTCGAGAAATGACAACTCTGTTTTTGCTAAATAACATAAATGTACATATTTAATACTTACACAGTACATTTTATTCTGCCCTTGTCCCTTTGAATGTACTAGGGTACACAATTGTACATGATGACAGACATTATTACAAAGAAGAATAGTATATAAGAATGTATATATTTTAGAAGGAAATCTGTTATATATGAATACAAAATCATAATTTATTTTTTAAGTGGCTAAAGATATTAGTAATACAATTGCCATGTCTATAATTAAATATTTACTTTCTAATCTTCATTTCTTTTCTATAAATGTAATGAAGTAGCATAAGTAACTGATTTGTTTTGTATATGAATCAAACTTCAAATTCCTAGATTCTATACTATCACATTGCACACGGCCTCGTCCTTTTTTATGTGATTATTATTTTTAAAACATGTCATCTAGAAAAGAATATGTTTATTTAATGTTATTACAGTACGGAAAATTGCAGATTTAAATGTGAACATTGACTGTTATCATAACACTTACTATTAATTTTACTTCTATTTATTTTTCTTTTTACTACTACATGTACTTATTATATTATGTTTGAAATACCTGTAATGGATTTACCTGATTCAGGTGCTTTCCCTGCAATGAAGGTATTGAATTGTAATTGCTTAATAATGCATGAAACTCAAACCATTTGAATAATCTGACATATTTATATTTGAAATTTTATAAGTTGATAAGTACTACAAATGAATGCTCCAAACGTAATCATATCATACCTCTGTATCAGTGTTCTGTTCCATATCATTGTATTATTGTTATTGTAATAACATAAAATATGTATCAAAAGAGGTCAACACAAATATTTTAACCTATATAATCGGTAATGGCATATATGATGTAATTATTTACCTCATTGTTGATGTAATGTGGATGTCATTTGTGACATCATTCATGTCATAAGTGATGTCAGGTAAGAAGTAATTAGTGATGTCATCAAGGATGTTGTCATTGTTGTCATATGTTGCGAAATAGGGGGCGGTTAGTTAAGGTGGACTTGCTTGAAATGCAAGTGTTGAATTTCAGGTGTTTTGTTGCGTCAAATCTGATCACCTTAACTCTCTCTTAAAAATGTTTTGTTAGTGAATTTCAAAGGTTTTGTTGCTATCTATTTATCACGTTAAATCTGACCATCTTCATTCTCTCTTAACTAAAGTGTTTTGACTGTATTTCAAGAGTTTTGTAATACTATGGTTTCTTTGGGGTGCACTAGCCACGGCATTCAGCCATGGCCAATGTACATGTTGCACCAATAGGTTTCTTCGGGGTCCAGTAGCCATGGCCTTGACCAGTGGCCACGGCCTTTGGTTGTGGCCATTGTACATGTTGCACAAAAAGGTTTCTTCTCGGTCCAGTAGCCATGGCCTTTGGCCATGACCAGTGGCCATGGCCTTCATCCATGGCCAGTGTACATGTTGCACCAATAGGTTTCTTTGGGGACCATTATCCATGGGCTTTGACCATGGCCACTGTACACATTGCACCAATAGGTTTTTTTGAGGCCCACAAGTCATGGATTTCAGCCTTTGCCACTGTGCATGTTGCACCAATAGTTTTCTTTGGGGCCCACTAGCGATGTTCTTCGACCTTGGCCACTGTATATGCTGCACCAATAGTTTTCTTTAGGGCCCACTAGCCATGGCCAATGTACATATTGCACCATAGAGGCACAAATACCTGTTGCCTTCTGCCTAGTACATGTGATCACTTTCGAATTTCTTTTCTTTCACTCTATTCTTGCAAGATTCCCCCGGTATTTCCCCGATAATGGCAACTGTGTTCTGATTCTCGTGAGATACCCCCGGTATTACCATGATAACGCTTGAAAATCATGGTGGCTTTTCATTTCTGAAAAGCCACTCTGCTGCAAACACCCTGGGAGATATATAAAGGTTTTTGGGAGCAGGCCCCCTCCCTTCTCAATCAAATGTTTTTAAAACTTCTGGATGGATTTACCCCATATTAGTCTAGGAAATTATGTCAATGATTTGTGTCCAAGTTGTTTCCTATTTGGTCCAAATCCATCCAGTGCTTTTTGCGCTACTGTTTCCCACATATTGCACTTTTTCTCTATGGGAAAATGAAAACAGCATTTTGTTGTTTTCTTGATAACTTTTTCATTTTTTAACTAATCTTTGCCATAATTTCCTAACTTCTTTTCTGGAAGATTTCATCCAAATGCATCCAGAGAGTCAAAAGTTATTAGCAAAAGAATGTTCTGAAAAGTCTATGTACGCAGATAACATTAACCTAATAGGGCAAGTGCTTCAAACTAAAGATGAATACTATTTAAATAAGCAACATTGATTTAGTTTGCATCATTGGAGGCAGTAGATAGTAATGATGGGGGAAAGAGCAGGGAGATGTACAGGGTCATATGTACACATCATCTCTAGTGCCCGCCCCCTCACCTCCGTCATACTGGAATAGTAGCAAGCGAGCACTGTGTGTGACGGCAGGTATTGTCGCAATGTGCCAATACTGCATTGAAGATACGAGAGACATTATGCACCCAGACAACCGTTTTGAATGTACCCTTGCACTGTTGGAAAGATGTCTGCATACACCATTGGACATCGAAGAGCTGTAATCGAAATCAGATGAGGGCAGGGTGACTTCATGAAGTGAAGACACAAATATGCGCTGAAACGATATGCAAATACTTTAAGACTAAAGATGTAACTGGAGTAATACGAGAAACAGGCAAATTAATATGAAGAAATCATGTGCACCAAAGAAATAAGTGAGAAGATATTACGTGAATGTACATACGCAGAAGCGCAAGGTAGATGAGACATATAGAAGCTTGCTGCCGGAGAAAATATAATGTGATTAAAGCAGCCATGATTAAAAGATGGACGTCAGATTCATGTTACGAATGACCAAACTACCTCAGAGACAGACCAGTGCTGCAGAGCTAAAAGGTACTGAAAAAATAGCTTCATGTGATGGCCTGGGATCAAGGATGCCACATCAAGAAATAATTGCAAGGCACATAGGGAGTTAAGAGGATAAGCTGCATACGCATGACATGTTTTTCTTAGATTAAGCAAAGAAGAAAACATCTGCAAATGCCAAGTATTGAACAATCAAAGATGCAGAAAGCATATGTGAGGCAGAGCAACAAAGAGACCAAAAGGAGTAATGGCACCCAGCATAATTGAATTAAATAGCATTAAATAAAAGCTTGAAAATGGACAAAATCGTGGTCTCCTCACTTGTGATCCAGAACTTGAAAACAAGGCTGATTCATTAAGCTCCTGATGAAGATAGTGGGGTACCTAAATTCCCTTAAATATCCCAGAAAAGAGAACAGTCTGAAAGGTCAACTACAAAGAAGGAGCCTTGGTTTAGGGCCTGACTGATGAGTGATGATAGACTAATAGGGCGAGTGGGTAGTAGTCTGACATTGTTCTCTGCACCTGAGTTACGTGTTGCTTAAGTGCTGCTATCGAGGCGAAAGTCCAAGGTAGGGAGAGTATGCCAACCAATCTTGAGGGCATATGTAGCAGTGCATTATACAATGTTGCAGAAGCCAATCCGCTGCTGTTATCCTGCTATTAATCTGTATTATGCTTATTTAGAGGTAGTTTAAAGTGTGCCTACCAGATAATGGGGCATCCAATAATGACGTTAATACTTAAATGTACTATAGGTATATATGTTCCCTTAACCAATCCCTCCCGTCAATAGGTTTTAAAAGTTTGTCACGCAGGATGATGTCATAGCTGACATACATCGAGGCATAAAGTCTTAGTATAATCAAATTTTTGTCGAGAGTGTGTGGACTATGATTTGTTGTTTGCATGTTTCCCTACTTTATTTAGCTGATAATAAAGTAGTATTTTGGGTCTAACATTATTATTGATAATTCCATCTGGCACTTGGAACGCTCCAGGTGCTCCCTCTTTAGCAAGTAAGTGACATACAAGCTGAACTTTGACAAAATCCACAGTTGGGCTGGCTTTGATTTTTATGGGCAGTGGGTTCCAGTAGAGCTGTGGTAGAGTAGAGAGAAAAAGCTGAAGCGAGACAAGGCACAGGTAGGTTATGTGATGGTGCGGTTGAGTGCAGAGGAGGGTTGGGGGAACGACATGGTGAGTAAACTGAGATACAATCAAATGGGTACTGAGGAGCACGACCTCTAATAGCTTTGTCGACCATCCTTCACCCTTCCAACAGCGAATTACTATTACCAAAAGGGGTCTGCAGTGCTGGACAGAATTGTCTAGGTCTGCCTCCAGAAATGAACAGAATAACTCCAGCTGAGGCCTCTATAACTGAACATATTACTCCAAGCATGACTTGCAGAGCTGTACATAAAACTCTAGATGTATATTGTACTGTGATAATTACGACTAATGTTAAATTCTCGCTACCAATGTTTGCTCTGTGACATGTACAGTGCTCTGTATTTCCTGAGCAAGGCTTCTGCTATAAAAATATATTAAAATGTTTATAATAACAGTTGTGCATCTCAAGAAGGATATTTGGATAGAATTTGGAGTAATTTGCTGTTTGGAGGAACGCGGGTGGAACCTGCAAGATGCTTTTTTTCTTGATGCTTAAAGGGGGGAGGGATGATAATGTTTAACTATGTTCTTCATTTTGATTGTCCGTCGCTATGTTTGTTTATTGGAATTGTTTTCGTGGAATTCTGATGTATCATATATTTTTTTTTTAAAGCAGGACACATGCATTCTCATCAGTCCTCCAAAACTAGACCCAATACTCAAAGTGAGGCTTTCGGAAATGGATGCATAATATATGTGGCCTATGCAAGTTGACAAGGAACTGCAGAGGCAGACATTACGATTGTATCCAATACTTCAGATTCTGCCTCCAGAACTGGACCCCATCCGTGGGATAAGGCACGAGAGCTGGATTCAGTACTCAAATTTAGGGGACAATCGAACTGGACGCAATGCACGCCATCCGCTGCATCAGATGTGGTCTCTGTGCTGGTGCAATACTTCACAGGCCCTCCAGTAAAGCGCGCAATGTCATTGAGCTGACCGGGCTGAATCCCCCAACCCCCAAATGTTAGCTGAGGGGCCGGGCTTCCTTGCCCTTTAACAGTTCAAAGGATCAGGAACATGCTTCTGGGTGCATTTTGTTTCTTCCGAGGCAAATCTACCATCTGCTCGGATGATCAAGCACTGCCCATTTCCCAGAGTCACAGTCCCCCTGAGAGACACAGGCTACATCCCTGGCTCTGCAGCCAGTGCCGTAATGAACTTGACAACGCAATTCTTTTGTCAGCAGCATTACCTTTCTTATGCATGATGGTGAATTTACAACTGAAAGACCACCAGTCACCTTGCAACTCTGTGACAGTTAAAGTGAGCAACACAATAAAGCACCCTTTGAAAACGTGTTCATACCCATAGGCGCTCATTACAAGTCAGGCGTTAAGGGTTTAACGGCGGCGTCAGCGCCGTTAACCCTTAACGCCTGATTCACACTTTAACGCCTGCTTTTTGCAGGCGTTAAAGTCCAAGGCGCTAAGCGACCTTGGTGCTAATTACGGCACCGCAATTTACGGTGCCGTAATTAGCGCCTTCCCCATCCCCATTATGCCCTATGAGGCAAAAATGGGAATAGGGAAGGGCAAATGGTGAATGGGGAATTACCGCCCCACTCACCTTGGAATGCGGCGGTAATTCTGCCATCCACCATGGCGAAATCCGGCATGGACCATGGTGCTAATAGCACCATGGTCCACCGCCTAACTTGTAATGAGGGCCATAATGTCTAATAGCTTGATATGCTAAAAAGCAAAGTTTGCTTTGATGTCCTTAGTTGAAAGTTCTTAACACCATACATTACAACACACTGGAGGTTTGTGAAAAATCTCCGAACATAAGTGAGCTTATGACACAACTTATTTTATTGTGTGTATTAAAGCTCTGAAAATAAAGTGGGTAAATAGTTTGCCTTTTGCATTTTATAGTTTTCCATTCGGGATGTGGAGAAAAAAAAGGTACACATATTATTTTGGCCCAACATGCTGCTATAAGGATTTACATGTTGTCATGATGCTTTACTATGCAATTTTTGTATTTTGCAAGTAAACTCTATAGGACAGTATTATTGTAGGTCTTGACACCCAAAACTTAAATATGTGTTTCAAGTAAAGAGTGCAAGTGTGTGATCCTGGGCAAATAATGTAATCTCACCCTGACTTCAACTACAGGCCAGTAAGGAGCATAGTTCCAGTACTTCTTTTCGTACACTTCGACCATTGATGACTACTGAGCTGCTTTTTATCTCCCTTTCTTTCCTCCCCTTCTCCAGGTGGTTTGTGTGGTTTCGGAGCTGCATGGAAATCAAGAAATGGCCGCGAGTAGGGGTTGACCTGGATGCTCTTGATGTGTCAGGAACCCTTCCGTGTTTGGGGGTGGTAGGGTATCAGCATGTTTTTCTCTTCTCCTCTCCTCTTTTAGGGAGAGATGGTAGGCTCCTCTTCTGTGAGAGTGAGGGAGTCCCAGCTGGGGTCATAATTATAATGTACAATTGCGCTTTTATGACGCGCTTAATACCAACGCGTGGCGGGATCGGGATTCGATGCGTTGTCTTGCTTCCAAGACACGTTGCCCCTGAGCTATCCTTCCTCCCTTGCCAATAAGTCCACTCTAAATGCAGCTGTTTGCTTTGAGGGACCTGTTGTTTCTCGTGACAGCGATTGGCATACGCGTCACAGACGGGCATTTGAGGTTGGATTGAAAGCCAGGAATAGATGTAGGTGCCATGCATCACACAGGGACATTTGAAAGCTATGGGCCGTTTACCCGGATTCCTCTATTCTCGTATCACTCCATGGCTGATGCGACAGCTTGGCAAACGTCTAGTGCTGTACGTTTGGCTGGAGTCCAGCAGCACGGCTCTTATCAGAGGCACTACTGATCCTTAGTTTCACAACACACAAGTGCCAGAGTCTTCTGTTTCTATTTGACAAGAAACAATAACAATGCCAGCCCTTTGCCCTCCGTGGCACACGAGTGGCGGCGTCCTTCCGTTGTTGCTATGTTTTGCCAGTAGCTTGGGATATTTTGCCAGTCTGGGCACGCCTTTGCTATGGGTGCTGCATGTTTGTGCAACGCATGGATGGGCGCAGCAGCCTAGCCCACCAATCCTCTCCTCCCCTGCACCATCCCTTCCCAGATGCTGCGGCACTGGCGACCTTTGTCCCCACCATTGTATAATCTCGCCCTGCTCCTTTTTCGGCTGCCGACTAAGGGGCGGAATGTCCCAGGCGGGGGCACAAGCGTCCAAATTCCAGACAGGCCTAGGCACTCTGAGACCGATACAGTGGTGTTGTGACACAGTATCAATGCTTTTCTGAAATAACGTTAACATACATCACTTTTTGGCTCCCACTATGTAGACCTCTGGGTTATTGGTGCAACTCGCACCAGGGTTGGTACAATCTTTGATGTTGAAAAATAAGTTCCATCTGGATTGTGTGTCATGACCACTGTCAGTAGTTCTCTCAGACTGTAATATAAAGACTAGAAGAACTTCCAGCTCGCGCTTGCAGGTGAGGCGGATGGGTATTCAGAAACTTCCTGAGAACTGAACTTGTGCTGATCTTTTGCTGAACGCTTAGAAAGTCACAATAGTTAGTTCCTTTCGCATATGACACTGTCATTCTAAGCAGTTCCTGCCTTGGGGGGATCTGTGAAGCCCAGGGGTTACCCTCTGTACTTGTAAACACTTAGATGGTCCCTCTGTTTACTGTGAAGCTGCACCCATCTCTCACCAAGGCTTCCTGTCAAGATAGTGAGCTAAAGACTCTTGTTAAGTCTCTCTAACCTGGACTAATGTCCGGCTGAGAGACTCCCAGGGCCCCCCTTGTTTTTGCATATCTGAGTAACTTTGGGTCTCACCCTAAGTTTATAGGGGAATCTAGACGTGGACCCCGTGTTCACTATTCTTAGAGAGGCACAGCTCCACCCTACTGATGAGGTCCATCCAGACCAAAACACGTGTCTGGGGTTGCTGTTGGTACTCTTGTTCAAAGGAGAATTGCCTAGCATTTCGGTGCTGGACTGCCCCAGGGCAGGACAAAGACTGATATGTTTGGGATATTTCTTCTCTGTGAAAGATAGTGAGCTAAAGACTCTGGGTAAGTTTCTCATAACCAGGACTGATGCATGGCAAAGAGACTCCCAGGACCCCCCTTGTTTTATGCAGGAGCTCCCACAGGTGTTTATCTTCTCGCTAGCTAAGAAGGAACCTTCCACCAACCCGCTCCCTTCCTTCAGGTGAGCTTAATATCCTCTGTTCTGTTTCTGCGTCTCCACTAGGCCAGCGAAAGGCACACGACTGCGGTGTGCCCCTCATTGGCCACAGCCGTTCACAAAAAAGGATGCTTCCTTGTGATCAGGAGACATCTTGAAAACGTGTACCTCAGAAAACATGATTCTCCTTCAAGAGGCACCTTTGGGAATGCCCTACCAGGAGTACATCTCTAGTCTCCAACAGCGGCATGCCCAGAGTAGAGAAGGTTTCAGCTCAACCAGCGAGCCCAAAGGAGTGGAGGACCAGCGGCCTTATAGCCAGTCTTTCTTCTAGCTTCATTGGCTGCTATGTGTACTCATCCACCCAAGGCTCTTGGCATCCCTACCCGCACCAACAACCATAAACTGTAAAAAAGGGCAGGATTTTGTGATAGGTATTTATCCCCTTGAAATCCAAGGGATGTTTGTGCAGTGGCACATCGGAAAGAACAACTCTTCTTTGTGGGTCTGTATATTTACACCTCTTCCTCAAAGATCCCCATTCAACAATGAACATTTTTCGTTGGAATGTTGCTGGTGGTTTGCTATAATAATGGCACAAATAATAAAAACATTGGGACTTGCTCTTTTTTCAGATGGGGGATGGGATGGGATCTTGGGGCAATTGGAAAAAACCAATGTGACATATATTGTGGAGTGTTTTATTTGCTAAAGGTCTTTGATAAAAGTTTGTAATAAACTATGAAATCAATAAAATAAAAAAATAAAAAATAACAATAAAAACATTTGTAAATATTCACCAAGGAGGAGCAGGCACTCGTTCCCTGCCCTTTCATGGCTTCTGTGCTTAAATGTTAGCAGACATGCTGGCTCGTGGCCTTACAGCACTCTGCCACTCTGGGGAGCCCACGGGTGTGAACTCCATGCAGACTTAAAGTAAGGTTACGCGCCATCAACATGACCTTATCAGCGCTACATAGAAGGCAATCGATGGAAGATCAATTACTTTTTATTATTAGAAGTATCAGTAGTAGTAGTAGTAATGGTAGTAGTAGTAGCAGCAGTATAATTATTATTAACCATGTGGGCCTGTCCCATCTGTTTAAAACCCGGCACATCATTATTACAGATATGCAAGGTATTATTATTACTATTTGTATTATTTGTAGCAGCAGTGGTAGTAACAGTAGCTGTGTAATTATTATTATTGTTATCCATGTGAGTTCTATTCTATTTCAAACCCTACACATATTTATTAGTTAACTCTAGCTAGATATTTGCATTATTACTATTTTATACATGGAAGCTTATAATATCTTCTTACAAATCTATACATAAGGCTCTGATTACTGTCTACTTGTGTCATCATTGCTACTCAGCTGCAATGGCTTAAAGTTGCACAGCTTCACAGTTTAAGAAAGCACTGAAGACCTACCTTTTTGATGGGGGAGGAGATTAGGGAGACTAAAACATACCACACTGCTTCCTATATCTTTATGTTCCTTGTCTGTATGTTCTGTGAGCACCCTGAGGCCTGTGGGTGTGTTGGCGCTATATTAAAATCCATTCGAATAGAATAGAATAGAGGCGTTGCTTGCCAATGGGCCTCATTCTGACCCTGCCGGTCCGGAAACAAGGGTGCTGGTAAGCTTACCGTCACTCTTGTTTACGGACCGGCATATTACAGGTCTGCCTGCCAGAGCCGATTTGCTTGACAGGTCTGACCCTACTGGGCACAGCAGCCACGGTAGGCAGACTCGTCACGGAAGCACCGGCACCGTTAACAATGGTGCCAGTGCTTCCATTTACCCATTCCCGTGGAGTCCCATGGGAACTCCACGGGAATGGGGAACAACAGTTTACCGGCACCTAGCTCCCGGTCCGACCAGGACTTGTAATGTCCCTGTGGCACCGGGAAGCTATGTGCCGGTAACTTTTACGAGTCTGGCGGCAACCCGCCGGTAGGACTGGCAGGGTTACCGCCGGACTTGTAATGAGGCCCAAAGTCTTTCTTCCAGAGCTTGCACAGAGCCTGTGGGCAGCACCTGCCAGCTCCCACTCCTTGATTGTTTTCTGATATAATTAAGGCTCCCGGTTTTATGGTAATTTTGTTTTCAACATTTCCACCTGTATGTATCCATATTTATTTGTTTGTCATTTTGTCTGTATTTATCCACATATATATTTGCACTATTAAAAACATATTTTGCAACTGGTGCCTTCCCACATGGATTTGTAGTGCTTTGATGTTAGTAGTAGGTTGCTCATTGAGGTGGGTTCTTGCACCTCAAGCCAAGATCCATTTCCACCTTAAAAACAAACAGCTGCTCCTTATTCTGACACAATAAACATCTCTGCACCCCTTTAACAATGTTCAAAGAGAAAATTAATATTTTGATTCGCATCTCCATTGTGTTCATTTGTGCAGCTATCAGCTTCTAAGGTGTCAATGACAACCTGAAAATACATGAACTTCTGCTTTTTTTCCATTTTTACAAAAAAATACTTCAATGAAACTGTATGTATGTGTAAAAATCAGCAACAACTAGGAGCCCTAAATGTAACTGTGCCTTATATAGGGCGACGTCTGCCATTTTGAGAGATTGTGCTCGACTGAAAAGGTAGGTACATCGGCACAAGAGGAGTTCTGTTTAGATTAGGGGGATAATGGACTTGGTGGAAGAGGAGAAGGAAAAAGGGAAAAAGGGTGGAAATGCTAAAAGAAAAGAGGACATGTTAGCACAAGAACATAGCTAGAAAAAGGGTCTGAAAGGGCAAGAGAAATTAATAAATAAAAAACATGAATTCAAAGAGACAAAGTGGCAGAAAGGCAGTTAAAAGAGACTCAAAAGGCATGAAAACGCGAGCACAAGAAAATTCAAACAGACTAGAAAATGGAGGAAAATAAGAGAATGAAAAACTAGACTGAAAAGAAGGGAGAGAAAAAAGAGGAGAAATAAAAAAGTTGCGGACGTATATTAAAGAAAAGGCACAATACCAACAAGCGTACAGTGCTAATAAAATGGAGGCTGAAAAGGAAAGAAAAACATCTGAAATGTAAAAAGGCTTGGAAAGAAGAGGACCAGAGGGATTTGGGAATGGGAATGACATGCATGTATAACAAACTACTCCTGTGCTTTTACATGATCACAAAACTCCTTGGTGACTTAGGATAACCTCATAATGTACAGCTGAGTATACTCACTTCTATATATATATATATATATGGGCCAAGATGAGGCATCACAACTGGCCAGTTACATTATATTGCTCCGGATGTGATGTTGAGGGGATATTACATAAAGTGGCGGGCCAACCCTGTTGGTAACAGCCGGCTGCCCAAGTTAAGGGCCTGAGCGAAGTCAGGGTCCCTTATGTGGGCGGTGGTGCGATTACCGACGGGGTCGGCCTAGCGGTGATTGTAATATCACCATTAGCACCCAAGTAGTTACATACGCGGGTGCTAATGGCGATTTTTTTTTTTAATGAAAGATACATATCTTTATCCCGCCGCTCGACGCTGCGCAGTGCTGTCAGCCAGGAAGTACATTTTCAGTGTTGATGACTGATGTCATCAGCATTAAAGAAGGACTGCCTGGACGACAGTGCTGAGCAGCGCCCAGCAGGGGGATAAAGTTGTTTCGTTTTGTTCATTTAAAACAAAGACACCATTAGCACCCGTGTAGGGAGCTACACGAGTGGAGCAGGGAAGGGAAGTGTGACTGACACCAATAAAAATGCCCAAACGCTGGCTTTCCTTAGTGAATACAGCCGTGTTCCGAGCATTCAAATTGGTTGACGGCACCTGCGAGGGTGCTAATGCTCTCCAGTTCCTCTTTGGCCTTCGAGACCCTGAAGCAGGTGAGGCAACTCAGGAATTTCCTGTGATGTGCCAAGATTTTAGGGAAGTGTCATAACTGAAAGGGACATCACCGGAAGTGACATCATATTTTTTCGTTCAGTCACCTTATTGAGGGTATTGGGGGCAAAAACAGGAGTTGCGAGCAAAGCAAAATGTTCCTGCTAGCCCCCTAACCTCCATGTGCATGAACAACCCTGCCATATCATATCATATCACTGAGGTCCCCGGCAGCAGAAACACACACACCATCTAATAGATTTTTGCAACAGCGGCAACAAAACATGCCCTTTATTCCCACCAGCATAAACTACTTACATACTCTGGTTCCATTCTCGTGGCAACAATCAGTGAAAAAATAGCAGCCGCAAAAGCCTGACACAGCCTCTGGCAGAGGTGCAAGATGAACAGACACAACCATGGCAGCTCGTATCATTGTCATCACAGTCAAAGTAACAACATCGCCTTAACCACCCTAACTTCCTCAACACTGAACTGTGGGAAATTCTCGCTGCCAAATGAGGGAGTTACTCACCACCCAGCCTGACAGTGTCCTGCTCCAGTGGCTGCAGCTGCCTGCGCCTGGTCGCGTGACTCCTCCCTACAGGCTCAGGCTGCAGCCTCTGTTCTCTCTCCGGCTCCTGGCTGGGCAGCTGGGCTGAAGAGCTGTGTAGGTAGCCAGGCTCGGAATGGCCTATGAGGCAATAGGCCCATGGCCTAACCAAAAACGCAAAATGCTTGTGTGGGCCAGTTTTTTGGGTCACAATGGGCCATTTTTTGGCCAATGTGGGTCAGTTCGATGAGTTACTTCACTATGCGGCTAGTAGTTTTGACTAGTGTTGATGAGTAAATATTCTTTAAAATGTACATTTTGCATCACATTTTATCAAAATCCTGGGCTGATATAGGAAAGTCTGCCTAGACAACCAGGTGCCAGTCCCCCCTGCCCCTCACCCCTAGAAGCCAGAGACAGGCAGTATGGAGGCCACAAGTAAAGGCCCTGTATTGCATCTCTGGGTGGCCCTCAGTTGTGGGCCACATACTGAGTCTTTCCAGCTTAAGGGGGAAACGCTAAATTGTTTTTCCCAGTGGGAGCCAGGGCATGAATGTTCTTTTAGCTCCTCCCCAAATTATGGGTACCGGAACTTTCTCGCAGTTTCTCTCCATACGTTGGGTACCAGAGCCTTTCTTGGCATCCACTCCACATTTCGGAAACTACAACTTTCTCACAGCCCCTCTCCAGGATTGGGAAGCTAGAAAGGTTCACTAGTTCATCCCCACACTTTGGGAACCAGAACTTTCTTCAGCTCCCCTCTTGACTTTTGAAACCTGAAGTTTCTTTCAGCTCCTGTCCTGACTTTGGGAGCTAGAACTTTCTCACAGCTCCACGCCAGACTTCAAGAAGCACAACATTCTAACAGCTCCTCTCTAGATTTAGGAAACCGGAACTTCCTCACAGTGCCATTGCACCTTTTGGGAACCAGAACTTTCCAGCAACCTCTCTCCAGGTCTTGGGAGCTGGAACTTACTCCCGGTTCTCCTCCAGACTCTGACAGTCAGAATTTGCTAACATCCTTTTTTGCAAGTCTTTCGTTCTCCTCCAGTTTCTCCCACCAAGGCCAAGCTGCCGGCTACCCTCCTCCAGCCGGCATGGCTCTAAGGAGGGAGAATAGCTAACTGGACTTTCAAACACACCTCTAGATCTAATTGAAGAAAAAGGTTGCCTGCATGTTGCTGCATATCATGTGCTACGGAAAGTCACTAACTACCAGAACCTGAGCACAGGGTTAAACAAATACCATTCGAATCTCATGTAATAAAAGTGCAGGGAGGCGTGCAAAAATAGGCACGCAGCAGGGTTTTACAGCATACCAGAAAACAAGTAGGAATGTTTTGGGGGGGTCCAGTACCATACATGCCAACATCCTCAAGCACCTGGGAGGAAGATTTCGTAAGAGAAATCGGGAGAAATTAATTTCCCAATAGGAATGAATTGGGGCTGGAAGGTTTTAGGCGGGAGAACGTGAATAGCAATGTTTTTCACTGAATAATCGGGAATCTCCCGCCTAAATCGGGATGGTTGGCGTGTATGCAGCACAACTAGCTGATATGGATATAAAGGAAACACACAAAAATAGGTTTATTGATGAAGGATAGCTTAGGGGCAACACGTTTGTTGTGGAAGCAAGACAACGTGGTGCAACACAGGTTCAAATCCTGATCCCAGCTCATTATAACTGAACAATAAAAGAAAGATATATCAAAATGCCCCCTCTAGGACATTATGCAGGATATTCCCATCAGGCAGGGGGGTAGTTAGTTCAAGTAGCATGTGTAGTTTCCCCAGGCCATGCAGGTAAGAAAGGTTGGCAGATATACATGCCTGGTGTGAAGGTCTCTTGGCAGCCTGCATGTTCGAATACCACTAAAGTCGACTTGGTGTATCATTAACAATGTCAATCTAATGTGCTTAGAGAGGCACAGCTTCACCTCACTGATGATGCCCAACAAGGCTGAAACACGTGTATGGGGTTGCTGGTGGTACTCTTGTTCAGAGAGGAATTGCCATAGCATTTCGGTGCTGGACTGCCCATGTGGGCGGGACAAAGACTGATATGCAAATGGATATTTCCCATCTGTGAAAGGTACAGTGAGCAAAAAGCGTGTGCTGCAAACTCTCATCTCAGAACAGGTTATCATGTCTTGTTCTTTCTGGAGAGGAGCGCCTGCTACCTTTTTTTTAACTAATGACTACCAAGTAGGGAAATATGTGGCAAATAGTTTTCAAGCATTATTGCCTGCAGCCGTTGGCTATATGTGCAGTTGTGTGCCCTAAAACCGGATTTTTTAGTCTGAGCACAGCAAGGGAACCTATGGAGGACTCAAGGCACATAAGCCGGGGACTGCAGGAAAAATCGCTACTAGCACCTGGCCACGTGCTCTCTGTTGGCCGACCCTCCCAATCACCAAACAGAGGGCCCGAGTTGTCTGTAGTCACTCAAACATGGCCGCCAAGAAATGTTTGCTTTGCTGCCTCAGCGGATCAGATTCGTTTCACTTTCAGTGTGGGGAGCAGTGCAGATGGCTTGGGCAAAGCCTCGAGAACGTAATGCCACGGCAGCACAACATCTGGTGGGCTGAGTAGCGGGGAAGCAGGGTTGAGTTGGCTGGCACCGGCAGACCCTCATGGAATGCTGACAGCGAATTAGTGGGATGCTAAATCGAGGGGGGGCTCTCATTAGGGGGCATGACCTAAGTATGTGGTATGTGTGTACTTAGGCCACACCGCCTAATCAGAGCCCACCCCCCTCGCCAATGCAGGGAAGGGGCACTGGTGATAGCAGGGGAGCTGGGGCGCACTGGCATTATTACCTTTGGTGTGCCACCAGTGCGCCCCAACTCTCACACGCAGCAGGCAGCCCTTTCATTGAATGCGCCACATGGTTAAAAACCACGTGGTCATTGAATGAAAGGGCTGCCTACTATGTGATTACTCTGTACTCCGAAACAGGAGGAGGTCTGCGTCATCATGCATCATGAAGCCTCGTTTGAAAGGCTTCATGCTGCATAATGATGACTCTTTACTCAGAAACATAAGGAGAGACTGGTCCCTCCAACCCTCCTCCTCTTTCTCGTAGCTGTGTAAGCTAAGCCACGGATACACTGGCTGTCTGCAGATGTCAGTTCCTCCGAAGTGCTTACACCTGGGGGGAGTTGGGGTGGGCCCCGGCAGGACCCGAGCTCGGGAGCCCTTTCTGGAGACTGCTGGGACTTGACCCTGGCTGGCCCCGGCCCACTTAAAGCCCTGAATGCTGATACCCATCAGGGCCCATGTCCGCACTGGAGAATAATCCCTGTGAGGTCTGGATCCTGATTGTGCTCATGTTTTCAAAGATTCATTTTGGATGCTAATTAAGCAATGTGTACCGAGGGGAGGGGTCTTATTCTTCGACCTAAGTCGATGGAGGGAGGCAAGGGCCTTTCTTTACACATGCCCTGGGCCATTACCTGCCAACAAAGCCCCCTCTCCACCAAGGTACAAATATCTATTAGCGCCCCAGCGGAGTTGGAAGCTGAGGTGGAAGCAGTCTGGTGCAGTCCCCCCTGTGCTAAGCAGTCTGTTGTCCATTGCTATTGAAGGAGGAGTTCACCCTTGAAAAACCACCAAACACCGCGGAGCGGTCGCGGAGTTGGAAGCTGAGGTGGAAGCAGTCTGGTGCAGTCCCCCCTGTGCTAAGCAGTCTGTTGTCCATTGCTATTGAAGGAGGAGTTCACCCTTGAAAAACCACCAAACACCGCGGAGTGGTCGCGGAGTTGGAAGCTGAGGTGGAAGCAGTCTGGTGCAGTCCCCCCTGTGCTAAGCAGTCTGTTGTCCATTGCTATTGAAGGAGGAGTTCACCCTTGAAAAACCACCAAACACCGCGGAGCGGTCGCGGAGTTGGAAGCTGAGGTGGAAGCAGTCTGGTGCAGTCCCCCCTGTGCTAAGCAGTCTGTTGTCCATTGCTATTGAAGGAGGAGTTCACCCTTGAAAAACCACCAAACACCGCGGAGCGGTCGCGGAGTTGGAAGCTGAGGTGGAAGCAGTCTGGTGCAGTCCCGCCTGTGCTAAGCAGTCTGTTGTCCATTGCTATTGAAGGAGGAGTTCACCCTTGAAAAACCACCAAACACCGCGGAGCGGTCGCGGAGTTGGAAGCTGAGGTGGAAGCAGTCTGGTGCAGTCCCCCCTGTGCTAAGCAGTCTGTTGTCCATTGCTATTGAAGGAGGAGTTCACCCTTGAAAAAGCACCAAACACCGCGGAGCGGTCGCGGAGTTGGAAGCTGAGGTGGAAGCAGTCTGGTGCAGTCCCCCCTGTGCTAGAAGCCGGTGCGGGAGCAGCGGACATCGTCGGGAGGGGGCTCGGAGGGAGAGAGGAGCCCAGTCCAAACAGTGGGCGAGGCGGAGCCACTTGGCGAGGCGGGGGGAGCAGAGCTCCAGGGCCCGTCGTCGCCGGGAGTCGGGAGGGGCGTGGCCCAGGAGTCGCTCTTGCCGGGCCGGCCCGCGGAGGGGGCGGGGCAGACCCTGGGCGCGGCGACTCCTAAGAGAATAGCAGGTGTTGACACAGCAATAGTGAACCCAAACAACGTGTCAAACACTACTATTCAGATCCATCATCAAACGCCAGGACCAGACCTAACAAGTCCAAGGGAAGAACTTGGAACAGAAAACCAAACGGCGTCAGGGGCCGTGCATGCACTAAAGCTTATTGATGGAAAGGATACAAGCACAGACAAAGAAGATGGTTTGGGAGATCGAAATGGAGACGAATTTGAACAAACAGAACAAAGCAAAAACTCCCCACTACTAGAGGATAAACCAACAACACCAAACCCTAAAGGAAAACACTTTAAGGTAAACTCTGCAAGAAAAGGCAGTACAAGAAGAACAGCTAAAGTGACGTATATAACGTCCTTCTTTGAATCCTCAAAGTTAAGCAACAGGAGAGCAACTCGCAAAACCATCCCGAGAGGGAGAGCAAAGAATACAGCTTTAAATCTAGCGACAAGACTCCCCCAAAACACGTTAAGGAAAGACCTAACGACGCTGAAAGACCTAACGATGCTGGATGAAATGTCTGATGCGGACTTACTGGACGGGACTAGTATGTCTATAAACGAAACCCCACTAAGGGGGGAGTGTGTATGGCCAGGAACAAAAACGTACCCTTCCAGTCCATTCTTAAAAACAGGAATTAGATATTTCAAAGACCCCGAACTACAACTGGAAGGGAACCAAAAATCTAAATGGGTCACAATCAATGAACCATACGAAGACCTGACGAGGCATCGGACAGATGGTCCGGGGTCAAACAAAAACCACATGACAAACGGAAGTCTTCTGACCCAAAGAGAAAACATTATGGCAAATATAGGCAAGAGCCTTGAATCAACTCCTAGACAAGAAGCTCCCCACACAACGACATTTGACAAAGACCTCCCATTAAGAGAAATAAATTCGAGGCCCAGCTTGAAGGAAACGCCAAGGACTGGCGTGGATCAAAGGAAGCAACCACCGGGAGTCCCAGGGAACGTGATCAGTGACGCTGAGAAACACAAAAAAAATACAGAACAGGGGTCGAATACCGTGTATATTACCCAACCAGAAACCCCATCGAGAAAGAAGCGTCCACAAAACAAGTTGACATTTTGTCAGTAATGTCGGCAATAACTATTGCCTTGACACCATACTGCAAACTGTATGAATCCATTCATGAGGCATTAAAGGATCAGACAACTCTTGTAGCAATGCTTTACACAAAAACGACATTTATCGAAGGATACATTACAGCATTAGAAACGAGAAATGGGAGAACCACGTCAGTTAATAAATCACAAAGTGACGCCACAAGAAACACGGACAACCCGGCCTTGATAGTGGAGAATGAGACGTTACTAGGGCAAAACACGCTGGCTGGACAAACAAAGACACCTACAAATGCAGCCCCAGTTACAATCGTGACAGATGATGTGCAGCTACCGAGGGAGCAACAGAACGAAGTAGCAAAACCAAAACCCTTAGAGGAAGTCAAGGAAACCCTGGAAACATTGCAGCCTGTAAAAGCACCCAAAGAACAGAGGCATGCTGCCCCGCTTTTATCCAAAAAGCATCAATCAAATGGTTGTGTAACTACGTTTGCAGAAGTCGATTCACTCACAATAGAGGAGATTGGGGAGAGACCGGAAACAGAGCCACAAAGCAAACCCCACAGACTAAATAATCCCGGACTCAGGGATCAAAAAGAACTCGATAATCGAGGGAAGACCACGAAACTATACCCGCTTTTTTCAAAGGGAAAAAGTTTGCCGAACAAGCGAGTGGAAAATGTAACAACTGAAGACCTCCAACCCTCCAAGGTAGCATCAGAAAAGAACCAAAGAGATATTCAGAAAACAAAAGTTATGGAAAACAAAGAACAAAAAAACAGAGTGGTGGTTTTCCAGGTAATGGAACCACCAAACACAGAAGAAATGTGCTCGACCGACAACCCAACAATGAACCATCAGACCATAGATGAGTCTGTAGAAAGCATCGATTTATTAGATCTGTCGGTATACTCGGTTGTAAACTCGGAACCAGAACCTCTATTGGAGAGACAAGAAACGAACGTCCTGAGAAAGGACTGCAGAATCGAAGCAAACGAAGATGCTCAAAACCTGAGCCCTTTTCTTACTTTGGCAGAAAGACGGGAAAAAGTAGCTAAGGCACACGGCAGAAAACTTTCAAATCAATATCCTCTGGAACTGGCGAACTCAGAGAAAGACCTCAAAAGGAACATCAGGATAGCTGAATCAACAACCTCCCTGAAACCTGCAGCCCCTTATATCAAAGGAGATATCAAACGTAATACAGAGGAGAAGTTGCGACCAGGAACCCAAAGTAACAAGGAGGAAAAGAGGAGATTCATAGTGGACCAAACTAAGGAGTGTAACACAAAGATTGACAGAAATCAAGTTCAAGCCAGAGAACGAGATACCCACACCCCGTACAGTAAAAAGCTTGGCAGCGAAAGAACTTTCAAACTGGAACGGGTAGGCGAGAACAGAGACAACCTGATCCTGAATCGGAAAAACATCATGGCCCTACTTAACTGCATTCCAAAACTAAGGCAGATCAACACTGAAGACATCAAGATCGTGGAGTTCAGTACCACGGGCAAAAAAGACCGTGTCTACTTACATATTCCCTCACCGGTAATTAGACAAATGCTGTCCTCAGAACAAGAGAGCTTTCAAATGCTGGGTTACGACTTATTGGACTGCCGAACAATTGGCGCGAAACTACAACAGTCACAAAATACAAACCTGAGATTAAGTCAAAAAGATCCACTTAACAATCGGGATGAGACTACTTTTGGGTCAACCAAAGAGTGGACACAGAGTAAGGAAGGAACAAAGAGAGAGAAGCAGACATGCACCCAGGACAGATACGATCAAAGAGTAAAATCAAACAGCACGAATGTAGACGCAAGTACTGATCACGATGCTGTGAACAACGACAGATACCCAAAAGGTCCCCTACGGAGGATAAAAATTACATTTGCCCAAGAAGTTAGCGAAACAGTCAACGACGAACCAGCAGCAAGTATCAATCCTGGAAGTGGACAAGATCGGAACCTTAAGACGGCCACTGCGAAAGCACCAGGAAAAAGAAGCTAGCCATGCAAGGCACGGAAGGATACCAAGGCAGGACCCGGGACTGTCGTCGTGAGGCCTCTGGAAGAGGATAACATCGTCATGGCAAGTTGGAACACTCGGGGATTCAGCCACCTCCTGGCAGAGAGTGACGTCAACTTGGGAGAGTTTGACGTCATCTGTCTGCAGGAAACGTGGCTAACTAAGAAGCCATTTTTGGAGGGCTATGAAACATACCTAGCCCCCGCGGATCGTTCAAACAAAGGGCGCCCTTCCTCGGGCCTATTGACCGCCATTAGATCTGGATCGGGACTTCACCACGTCGAATCGGTTATCTCAAACAGCCATTTCCAGGGATCTGTACTGAACTGGTCGAACCAGCCGTTAGTAAACAGTAAACACACTGCAAAGGACGAAGTTATAATTGTGTTGAACACATACTGGAATCCCGCAGTGATTAAAAACGAGGACTACTTGGAAATGGCGGATAACATCCTAGAAAGAATACACCTGGAATGGACACCGAAATTTGTCATCCTATGCGGAGACCTCAACGCGATCTGCCCAAAGCCCAACTCGAAATATGGGACCTGTAAGAAGATGCCATTAAATATGTTACGTGGGCATCTTTGGATTAAGGCAATGACTGCCTGGGGTCTGCAGAGTGTACAAACATCAGTACACACAGATAACACGAGAATACCGACATGGGAGAGAGATAACTCTGCAGCAAACCTAGATCATATCTTCGCTTCGGATGAGCTACTCAAAACTATAATAGAGTACGAGGTCGTGAGAACGACCAATAGTGATCACAACCTATTAAAGATAAAATGGGCATGTACAAAAAAAACAAAACCAATCATGGAAGCAAAAATCGAGGCTGACAGTAGTGGTACAAAACTAAGACTGTCGGCTAAATCAGTTGTGGAGCTAACAGACTCATACAAAAACACCAGTAAAGTAAACAACCAAGCAACCACGAATAACAATATTGACTATCGACCTTTGTTAAAAGTATATGAAGTCAAAAGAAAGTTTCGGCAAAATGATAAATCAAAAATCCACCGACACGAATTTAACAAAGGAATTGTGGAAGAAAGGAAAAAAATGAGGAAACTAAAGCAACAAGTCAAGAAATCACCTACTGTTGAAACTAGTCAAGGAAATGAAAACAGCAACAAGGGCCTACAAAAATTGGCTGAGACAACACAGAGAAACCATGAACCAAGCCGACGCAGCAGGCATGCTGAAGATAATATGTAGTAGGAGAACCAGAGATTTCTGGAACCTAATCAGGAATACGTCAGATATGCAAAAAGACCTGATAAATAATTATGTGGGAGAAGAAGCATGGTCAACCCACTTCATGAAAGTATTCCGGAAAAAGAGCTACGTCGACCTTTCCAACAATGTACATGGTTTTTTGCGCGACAACCAAGAAACGCCAAACTCAAACTGGGAAAATGTATGGGATCAGGAGGACATAAGAAGAAAACTTGTCAGACTGAACAACTCAAGAGCCCCGGGGCCCGACGGTATCACTAACGCAGACTTGAAGGACCATGCTACAGAATGGTCAAGCTTTATACACGAGGTACTTAAAAAATGCAACGAAACAAGATCGATACCTGCGTCATGGACCACAGCAACAATTGTCCCAATTTACAAGTCGGGGCCAAGAGACCAACCCAAGAACTACCGACCAATTGCACTGCTAGACGTTGTTGGGAAGGTGTTTGGCTCACTGGTGTTAGAAAACTTCCAAAAATGGTCCAGAGAATCAGGGCTTGAGGACCCCCTACAATCAGGGTTTGTGAAAGATGGGGGAACGGCACCAAACATTCTCCTACTAACCACCCTAAAAAGCAAGACACAAGAAAGAGGCCAAAAGATCTACCTTGCTTTTATTGACCTGGTCCAGGCTTTCGACCAAGTAAACCGCGAAACACTTTGGGGAAAATTAACAGCGAGAAACTGCCCAGAAAACATCTTGGGGCCCATTAAAGCATTGCACCAGAATACCTCTATAAGAGTGCGTTTAAATCAAGAAGGGATGTTAACTGAGTCAATCCCTACGGCGAGAGGTGTAAAGCAAGGATGCCCTCTTGCACCAACACTGTTCAATTCCTATCTCTGGGATATCGAAGAAAGCGGACAGGAGATACGGTCTTTCCCACCTACAGTAGGAAAGGTAAAGATCCCAAGATTACTCTACGCGGATGACCTTATTTTAATGGACTACACACCGATTGGTCTACAGCGTCAACTAAACGCTTTGGCACTATATATAGAGAAGAACAACTTGGAGATCAATAGGGCCAAAACTAAAGTGATGATCATGGAGAAGCAAACTACCCGCACAGAGAATTTTAGCTGGTCCCTGGAAGGGGAGAAAATAGACCAAGTGGTACAATTCAAATACCTGGGGGTAATCCTTAGTAACAGCAAACAAGAACACCCTATGCAATTGCACCTCCTAGAGAAGGCAAAAAAATTGGCGCGTCAAGCAAAAATAATCGACAGAAGATTTGGCCGATTTACAGCAATCCCACTGATCCAATTTTATAAAGGGAAGGTGGTCCCGTCCTTGACCTACGGTGCAGACGCACTACTGATGATACCTTCAGATTTCTGGAAACGCTTGGAAGGCGTGTTCTGGAAACACACGCTGAACCTACCGCAATCCACACCGGCCAAGACCATACGCCAGGAACTGTGTCTGCAATCACTGGAATCGACGGTTGCGAGAAACTCATTAATGCTATACAGGAAATCCCTGACTAGCACCCGCCCGAATGTAATGTCTTTTATCCACACGGAAATAGAAGCACAGAAAAGTAAAATTCTGTTGTGCTGGAAGACAGAACATAAAAAAAAACTGGTGGAAATAAACAGCTCTGAGGAAGAACTCATCCTAAACCCGAATAAAGTAAAACGAAAACTACAGGAACACGACTGGATGCAGACAACATCCTTGGACCTAAGAAGCAAACTGATAAGCCACTTGCCACCAACAACGAGAGGCTTAAACGACCTACCGAAATACTTAAAAAAATTTCCAAGTAAAACGGTACGTGAAACCTTCCTAAGAGTGCGAATGAATCTCCTGCTTACAAATGAGATCAAAGCGATCAGAAAATTAACATCCGACAACAGTTGCAGATTCTGCAAAACCAAGACGCAACCAGAGACGCTGCGCCACCTACTTTTAGTGTGTAGCGCTTTAATAAGGCTGAGAATGGCACACTTGGGTCACTTATTCAAGGAGTCAAGGGCGTGCAATGAGGAGGACTGGTGGAATCGCTTAATAGAGGGAGATAACATCAGCTACGTAATAGCGGTCTCCCATTTTTTCATGAATTTGAAACTCTGAATACAAGGTGGATTCATTTGGGGAAGGTGACCAGAAAAAGGAAAAGACCCGGCAATGTGCTACCTGAAACCACTGATGTTATCAGACAGATGAAGTGATGAGACAACTGGAGTAGAGAATTGTACCATATTCTCTTTTTCTTTTCTTGTAAAATTTTTTTGTAAATTATAACAAGTAAAATAAAAAAAATAAAAAAAAAATTAGCGCCCCAGTGCTAATGGCTTCCCTTTTCAATAGAGTTTGGCTTTGTTTGCCTTGCATGTTTTACATTCCCTTAAAGAAAAGTGCAAAGATCGCCAGCATGCATGATGCAGTAGAGTAGGTAAGTGGGAGCCGGTGGGTGGGTGGGCTGGGTAGGTGGTGGCGAGGGTGAGGGCAGCATGTGCGGGTGAGGGGGACTTCGTGGAGGTGGGAGGGTGGCAGCTGTGGGAAAGGCGCTGGTTGCCTGCCTGAAACGCAGGCTTTACCATATAGTAAAGCCCGTGTTCCTGGCAGCCTGATTGGCTGTCCACCCCCTTTAGCCCACACCCTCGATGCTAATATTGATTAAATACCTTGTGGGGTTTTAGGGGTGTATACTATAAACAAATGGCCATTCTGCTTTTGGTAAAGTGTTTTGGGCCATGTACTTTTCCTCACCTGGGTAATTTCATGGAAACCTGCTATACAAGCTATTTGGGAATGTCCTGTCACGGTTTGCCTGGTTGTTCAAGGATCTCCCCGAGAAACATTACACCACCCCCCTCAGAATGATGGATACACACTTGATAACAACAGTCAAGGCCCAAAACAAGACACGCTGAACGTGTATGGTGTGACTGCATTTTCTGCAGCATACAGCCTGCTTGCCCTGATGCTGTGCCTCCGGCGGCCTGAGCAGCGGCGATCACACCAGACAACAGAAATAGGCAACTATCACCAATGATCTGTCTCACTTCCAGCTGCTCTGAACTCTGCCCCCGTTGGCCCTTTCAATATAAGGCTCTTCTAATGTGATCCCCTTGTCGTAAAACATAACCGGTCTATAAATGTTCTTTTCTCAAGCCCTTCCCCCACCGCACGGTCGGCTTCTCCCCGCGCCCCCAGGACCAGCAGTGCAGTCCTCGTGCCAATGTTGTGTCATCCCTACTGTTACCGCAGCAACAAGCAGGGGGGCTGCGAGGCCCGGGCTGCTGATCTCACTGCAGGAATCGGGATCAAGGGGCTGGGGAGAGGCTATCGTGTGCACGGGAGGGCGTGGCCTGGGCACCGGTGCCCGTGCACCCAAAAGAGCAGTGGCGAGGACCGGGAGCCCCTGCGCTCAGCTGTTCCCTGGGTGCACAGCCAGTAGCGAAGCAGATTTCCGGGGAGAGGAGGGTAATGGACCGGCAGCAGGATCGGCTCAGGGGCGCCGTTGTGTCCTCCCCTGGCTCCGCCACCGTTGCAAATGGTAATTCATTCCCTTTGTGACAGACTGTTTGAGTAGTATCCAAGGGGGAGTTTTTGTTATAAAATGTGAATCAACTTGTGCAATTTAAAGAATATTTATGCAGTAACACTGGTCAGAACTGTAAGGCGCAGAGTGAGTGAAATAACTCATCAAACTGACCCACATGGACCAAAAAAGCAGCCCACTTTGACCCAAAAACCTGGGCCACATAGCAGGCTGCGTTTTGGGTTCGGTAGGGTGATCAGATTTCCTTTTTTTTTTAAACGGGTCAGGCCATAGACATAGAAGTAGAGCTAGAGTAAACACAAACAGGACTCCAATAAAAACAGTAGTCCTACTACTATGTCGCAGGCCTGTTGCGGGGATGGGGGGAATGTTCCAGGCACATTCCTCTCATTGGAGGAGAGCGGCCAGGGAGGGGTAGGGGGAGGAAATGGGGGCGTGAAAAGCCTTTACGCGCAGAAAGAGTCGCGCCAGGCCCCCAATTTCAGGATTTCTGAATCGGTTCCTGGCAAAAACCGGGCGCGCAGCCTCCCGCCCATCCAAACCCGGGATGGGGTTCATTAAATTAAAAAACTCTCTGGTCCCCCGGGACGGAGGGCGATTTCCCTGGACTATCCTGGGAAAACCAGGACGTCTGGTCACCCTAGGGTTCGGGCATTGTCCCATTGCCCCATAGGCCAGTCCGAGCCTGACTACAGGACGTGATAGTGGTTGAGATCTTTCCCTTAGCCTTGCCAGCAGGGTCAGAATGAGCGTATCGACTTCGCTCTCCATCTCTTTCACTACACCAGTGCCACATTTTCTCCTTACCCCATTTACACAGGCAGAGAGAGCAGTAATAGTGAGTGTGTACTTTGTAAAAACCCTAAACATAAAGCTCACCACAATTTCTATCTATGTGGCCAAGTTCCTCACATTGGGACTCATTTGGCCGAGCATTTGTTAAAACTCACACAGGTGCCCCCATCTACCCCTATTCACGTGCCATCAATGTCTCACAGCCTGCGTATAATGATTTGACTTTGATTATTCATATCGCGCACCAAGACGGATTTAACTGTATCCGGGCGCAGATGAATAGGAGAATCCTCCACAGTGAAATATTAAACAAATCATATACACATGCTATCCCTACACTACGCAGGCCTAGTTAAACAGATGGGCTTTTCGAGCCTTTGTGAACTGGACCAGCGACTGGCAAGCTCTATCCTCCAGTGGGAGATGATTCCAGAGCTTGGGACTGAATACTCGAAATCTCCTGTCCCCTCTGGAAACGCATTTAGAGCGTGATACAGTAAGCAGAAATGTGTCACCTGAAAGCAGTGCTTTGACCGGATGATAGCGACAGACTTCGGCACTAGCCCATTGACACATTTGGCAGCACGTCTACTGTGTTTTCTGCGCTGGATGCTCCATTCATTGCCAGCCCCAAATGCCGCGCACGGACTGGCTCCCATCACATCAGGCCATCTCCTGCTGACACGACCCATTTCGCTGCACAAACCATCAAGGAGGCCACCCCAATATATCCACCACCGTTGGGGCAGCCCATAGCAGCACCTTTCCAATTGCAGATTCCTTTGTGGCCAGATTCCAGCTTATCTACCCTTTCCTCCATCCTGCTTGGGAATGGCCATGTATATGAGCCTTTCGCTCTGTATCTCCTGATGAAGACGTTGTTCAATATACACTCTATGCCGGTTGAGCTTACTCCCTAGGGATGTGATCTACACAACATTCTTTTCTCTAGATCAGCGGTATTCAAACTGGGGCGTGACCCCCCAGGGGTCCACGGGTGCATCCCTGGGGGGCCCTGAGAGCTCAGCATGAAATATAAAAAAATAAAATTAAAAAAAAGTTGTCTTTTTTTTTAGATTGGAAGAAATGGGCAGGGGTGGCTCACATGGTCGGGCTGAAGCATGAAGCTGTCTCAGGCAACAATGAAATAGTGGCCCGCAGTTGTAAATGGATATTCATTCCTTTAGTCATAGACTGGGCCTCATTACAACTATGGCGGTACGGTAACAACAGTGCCGGTAAGCTACCGGCACCGTTGCTACCGTACCGCCATAGTAAGAGTTGTGCTCGCGGGTGCCTGACACCCTGCCAGGTCTGATCTGGCAGGCCGTGTGGCACCCGCGAGCACAGCTCATCGGATGCACCGGCACCATTATTAACGGTGCCGGTGCATCTGAGCTCCCCATTCCCATTGAGCACTATGGGGCTCATTGGGAATGGGGATCTACCGGTACCGGTACCCGCGAAAGGGCAATTATCAGGTCTGCCTAACTCAGCATGACCCGGTAATTGCCCATTCGCGGGTGCCAGACCCGGATGCAAATCCGCCGGCAGCGTGCCGGTTTTACCAGCACAGCTACCGCCAGGGTTGTAATGTGGCCCACTGTTTCAATAGTACCCAAGGGGGTGCTTTGTGTTAAAATGTAAGTAAATTGTGATATATTCAGCAACAATGGTCAAAATTACTAACTGCCTAGTTAAGTAACTCATCAAACCAGTCCACATTGGCCAAAATGGTGGCCCATTTTGACTGGCCCACACTAGTATTTTACATTTTTGGTACAGGCATTGCCTTATAGGCCAGTCCGGGCCTGTCGGCTTATCCATAATGGTGAGGGGGCGCCCACCTAGTGGCCCCTCACTCATTATGGAGGAGCTAATGAGCCAGCCCAGTGAAACAGTGAGCACTCCCTCAGCTGCTTTTTCCAGTGCTCCTGGGCTGGCTGAACTGTCAAAGGGAAACACTGTTTCCCTTTGACAGTTCAGTTTAGTTCCCCAGCCGCACATGCTCACTGAGCCATGCAAATGATGGGGCATTTTGCTTCGCCAGCATTGCATAGCTCATTGGAAATGCTGGCCGGGGCACTGCATGTCTGTATGTCCGAGAGTGAGCTCCCGTGCCTTCTCGCACATACGGACAGAGCAGCCTGGAGCAGGGTGTTTCAGCACCTGCATGCAGGCCAGTGCAGAAGGTACGTTTATGTTCATTGTTTTTTTTTAAACATATGTATGGATGCGTGTATGCTTATGTTATGAGTGAGTGTATGGTGATGGATGCTCGTGTGAATGATATGAATGATAGAGTGATTGGTGTATGAATGTGCAGCGCCTTGCATACACACATAATCATGTTGATTGTGTTAGGCCCAGTGGGGCCCAGGGGACAGGGATGGTATCTTGTTACTGGACATCTATCATATCTATCATAGATGTCCAGTAAAAAATGTCATGCCTGCCCCCTGGGCCCCCCAGCACCAATTGCAAACTATTTGGCTATTTACTAATTTTTTTGTTATAAGTATGCTCTACAATTCAACATTTTAATGCATTATTTAAAAAAAATTCACAGGGGGAACCCCCCCCCCCCCTGAATCTCCCTATATTGGTTTGGGCTCCCTCACTATGCTCGGTCGCTATGGCAATTTTTTGGGGAAATAGTTATGCCCCTCCACTTAAAAAAGTCACCAGCCGCCATTGGACCTCAGACTGTGTTGGGAACGGGATGGGGGGAACCCAGGGACTATGGTGGGAGCACAATGGGCGGGGACCATGGGATAGTGGTGGGAGCAGAGTGGGGAGAGCCCAGGGTGTGTGATGGGGTGGGGAGAGACCAGGGACTGGGTAGCAGTGGGATGAGGGAGCCCAGGGTATGTGATGGGGTGGGGAGAGACCAGGGACTGGGTAGGAGTGGGATGAGGGAGCCCAGCGACTGTGATGGGAGCAGGTGACGGCGCACAATATATACTGTCCATTTGGCATTTCTGGGGGGTCCCGACCTGCCCAAATCTGCTCAGGGGGGCCCCAGCCAAAAAAGTTTGAAGACCACTGCTCTAGATCCACCCTTGCGATAGATTGTTTTTAATTGTTTCTATTGTTTGTGTGTAAAAAAAAAATTAAAATGCTGAAATAATCAGATGGGACGTGAGGAATGTGTATCGCACCTCCTACTGCTAATCAAATTTTGTCATGCTTTTTAGCTATTGTTGTTTGGTTGAATGTCACTGAGTGTGATGTATGGTTTGAATGCTGCACTATGAATGGTTGTTATGATGGACTCATTTTAGCCAGCTTTTATGCATTCCCTTGTTGTCGTGTTATGTGATATAATGATGCTATGTAAAGTAATATGTCATGAATTGACTTATTGACAAATATTTTGTATCATGGTGAATAAAATTTAATACATTTTTGTGATTAATACAGTTTTGCTCTCTGGACATTTCTTCAGATTTGCGACATTTGTAAATCAAACAGGCGACTTTACACTTAATTCTATCCCCAACCGCAAACCAGTGCAAAGACCTGTGAAGCGGTGAGACCTGGTCCCTTTTGCCCAGCTGCCCCACGCCTTCTGGAGTCTATATATCTGCTTGGCCGGAATGCCTGCCATCAGACTATTACAATAATCTAAGAGGGAGTTTGTCATCGCCTCTACCAGCACTGCGTGCTATACGCCAGGGACACATCAAGCTGTGATAATGCACAGCAACGAAATAAGGAGCCAGCTGAAGCAGAACGTCTGCTGTAAGCTTACATGTGAGAGAACTGTGACGCTTTCCTGGAGAGGCGCGATGGCAAACGTGCTCCCGCGCGGACGTCTTCAGCCGCCGGTGGAGCACGCGTCCAGCTCCATGGCACTGATGATCGGTCACAGGTGCCCCGGAGTCAGAGGAGAAATAGGTCCCAGGGCAGAAGAGCTTGGCTGTGGTGTTCCGCGCGCGGGTCCCTCGTCTGCAGTGACTGAATGCGCCGGCTGCTGTTTGTCCTATGGCGGGTCAGCTCGGGCACTGGCCCATTCCACGGGTCAGGCCGTTAGTGGTGGGAGGCCAGAGGATTCCATGCCCTCAGCAACACCCTGCCCCAGTCCGGAGCTTTCATTTCTCTGTCAGCTGCATTCTGGGAGATGGAATCGTGGGCGTTCCATGTCATTCTGTTGGTGCTATGATCACGGATATATCAGAATCAGTGCTGATCTGAATCGTTTTTGTTGTTGTCCAAAACGTAGGGGATTCTCCTATAACACCTTCCTTTGTTTTCTTTTACTAGGCCCAGTTCTCTCTTTTTTAATTTATATTTCTTATTCCTTGAAGAAAGAAAAAACAATGATGTTGTACCAATGCATTTACACTGATGCAAAGACATGCAATGCCTTTAGCACTGTTGGAAAGACTTGCCATGAGTCCTGGGTCATCTCAAGTGCCTAAAAAGACTAAAGTAAACTTCAAGTAAAAGCAAAGCTACGCACTGGAGTTGCCTGTGCCCAGGAACATGGAGTTATCTAGTACATGTGGACTTTAGCTGGCATAGCCTCCTCTTCCGCCCACCTTCCTTTAGGAGTGTTTGTGTGGGCAGGGGGATTTTCAGTGAAGTGTGATCCGCTTTCCTACTTTGCAGAACACTTGTTAAAAACAATAAAAAGTTCCTAGATCATAACAGGTAAATGGAAAACAGAACATTATCCAGCGTGAGGTCTTTGAGGCTATTATCAAAGTGTGGTCATCCAACTACGGTTTGAGTTTTGATGATGAAGGAAACATGTTTTCGCTTGATAGCCTATGGAGGAAGTAGGCCGCATGCTTGTAAATTGTGGTTTTATGTTATGGCATTTCAAGAACACGTCTTTCTTTATAAGGTAAGCATTTGAAGTGTAATCTTGGCAGAACTGGGATGTTTTTAACATGTGCACGTGTTGGGTATAATATACAAGTAAATCGTTTCTCTGTACCAAAGTAAAAGCTTGTTTTAGCTTTCACTTTGATGCATTGAGTTTGATGTTGCTTGCCACATTGAAGGTGCTGTGAAAAAAAGATATTATTTATTTATTTAAATTCTTGATAAAGCGCCAAATCGCCCACAGGCCTCACGGCACACATAAAACAAAACAGACAGTCAGAAACGAATAGAGAACTCCAGCATCAGACTCCAAAAGTCTCGTTGAAAGAAAATCTCCCTGGGAATTTGCATTGCTGCTTCTTGAATGTAGAGACATTATTGTTTTCTGCTGTTTTCCTGTCTGCTCCTGGAGTCAGAATATTGGGAATGAAGGCGACACGAGTAGTTACAATTGGCTGAGAGGAGGTCAGTAATTACATCCATGTTCCAATGGGGCGTCATCCCCTAAGTCTGAAATCTCTGTGTTCCCCAAATCAATAGCACGCATTTTATTGACAGGATAGGAAGGTTGCACAATCGGATCAATGTTATTTGTAAGAATAAAACTAAAAAACGAAACTTTAAAACTATGTGTTTGGTTTTTATGCATCACTTTCCCTTGTGTTATTGTGGGGGCTCCCTTACATGACAGACAGCCATGAACTCCAACTTTCTTCCTTCTCCACCTGAAGCCCCACAGGCTTTTCTTTTTAGCGTTGTTTATTTATTTATTTGGTTATTTATATAGTGCACCTAACCCAAGGGTATCTTTATAGTTGATGTATAAAATGTCTAAGTAAGGACAGGTGAGAGCCCCCCTTGGAAAGTCTTTCCCACCACCCCGGTAGGATAGGGTCCACTAAGACATATCGGAGGGAAATTACCTAAGGTGGAGGGCAATTGCTACTTCACAGAGCCTTTTCCAATGGGATTGCACCATTATAAAACACTTCTGTGAATCAGGCCCCAATTGTTTTACTTTGCTCCAAAGCTGATCAAACTGTCTATCCCACATAGGTTGATCACAGTAATACATTAGAAAAATCAAAACAGCACCTTTTATTAAGATATTGTAAAATGTAATGAGCAAACCAGTTAGAGAATTTTACAAAAAAAAGGTTATAGCATCTTTAACCTATGGCATAGACGCCATGCCTAACCTTACTCCTGATTTATGGCCTAAGCTAGAAGCAATCTTTTGGAGATTGGTACTTGGACTTCCCAAGTCAACTCCTATAGCAACGATCAGACGAGAACGCAGCATTTCATCGCTAAAGACATCAGTAAACTGCAGTAGCCTAATGCTATACAGAAAATGTATACTGAAAGACAGTCCATATGTCTATAGATTGATGAATCAAGAACTGTTGGCCTTCACCTGTACTATGCTGACCAGATGGAAAGCAGAAAACATCGCCCTATTACTGTCTGTGGAGAGCAGCGAAGAGGAACTTTCAACTAACCCAGTAAAAGCTCTAAAAAAAGATCAAAGAACTGGATTGGATAATGACATTAGAAATCGCGAACAAAAATAAACTCACGACGCATCTTCCTCAGAATTAAAAAAAATTGGAGAGTCTCCAAAATTATCTCACCTTATTCCCGAACAGAACGGCGTGTAATTTCTTCATGAGAATTTGGTTGAACTTGCTTGAAACTAATGAAATACTGGCCATCAGAGGTTTAGCTTCTATGAATACCTGCCGCCTCTGCAAGCCCTCGATGGAGAAAGAAACCATCCGCCCCTTGCATCTGGCATGTCCGGCGACACGAGAGCTTCATTTTAAATACCTAGAGGGCACCATATCCAACTTTTGTCTTATGGATGAGGAGGTTTGCTGGCAAAAATTGACAGGAGACGACAGAACATCATGGCTACTGGCCACGGTAAACATCATGCAACACATTGTTAAAGTGATGCTTCCATCAAATTCTATGACGCCGTAGCCTCAAATCCTAGCAACACTCCTCTATAAAATTAGCCAGAATCACGAGATGAACTAAAGAAGTCTGCAAATTCGACTGACTCTATTTCATCAGCAAAAACTTTGAATTGATTTTTCTTTTTTGTAAAAATCTCTTTTGATTATAAACAAAATAAAAAAAAAATTACAAAAATTAGCAAACTCATATACATAAGGGAATTCAAAAAGTAGAAAAAAAATGTATTGAATACAAAGGATGCTCCTTTCTGATCCTTCATTCAGCTCGTGCTTGTCTCGGGCATACTTCAGTCACCCAAACAGAAATGCGCCAGAGGAAAAGAGAACATACCCGTCAACAGAACAAAACATGATGATATTTAATTGAATCCGGTTTAAGTATTTTACATACAAAGTCGTTTTCTAATGAGACCTTTTGTACAGCATCCTAAATAGTAACATTTTAATCTGTGAGACCAACATGTTTCTACTAGAGGCGAGCCTTCATCAGGGTTGTAACATTAAAGGTGACTGATATAACATTAAACGATACATTCTTTATAGAGAGGCGCGGGAAAGAAAATTCAAGCCATGATACCTCTGTTCTACTATGCTTACCATAACAATTCCTCTCCATAGATAGAATGTTAATCCCGAGTAGATACTATGCAGAAGCAGTATACATCAGCTGGATGGAAGAATGAACCCCATATCCACATCGCCCAGCGATCTCCGATCTCATACTCCAATTCCTATCAAATAGTCCCCTCTTGGGCTCAAGAATGATAGAAGCGGCTGCCACTCTCAGACAAATCTGACAAAGTTGGGGCTTCTATAGTTCTGAGGGGGAAAAACAGCTACAGGTCACATCCCGGGCGGGACTGGGAACTAAGTCTCCAATTCCCATCAAATGAGACTCCAATGGGCAGGTATATGCAGTACTTGAGTACTCATCAAAAGTGATCCATGAACCCCAGGAAGCAGAGTTGATCTGCCATTATAAAGGTTGAACATAGCTAGGAAGCAGGGGCGGCGTTATAGAGCGATGATGGCCTACATAGTAGAGTGGTGGTCGGAGTGGCGGCAGAGATGGGAGGACGTCATACGCTGCTGTCACTCTGCTGTCATCATTAGTCAGTGGAGTCAAGAGAAGTGTTTGTAGTTCCTTCCCGAAGTGCAGGGGGTGGGGACACAGTGTGTTGTGTTGTTACTGGTATTTATGTAGCACGCCTATACTATTGCTTTGGCCTCTTGGCGCTGTAGCCTCATTTTGTGTCCCATGACCTGTGGCTCCCGGTTCCTGCACCTTGCTCTAGGTGAACCAGTTAAGTTCAAACTATGTCAGAGGATATAAACCAGTGCTGTACATAATGACCTCCAGCCCGGCGTGGTCTGCGCTGTTGTGTCGCAAAGCGCTGCGTCGCATAGCGCTGCGTCTTAGGACACTGCATCAAATCTTTGAGAATTTGAAGTGAGAGCTGGACATACCAGTGATGTGTAGAGCTCAGTGAGCCTGGCTGGGCTCAAACTGGCCTGAGCCCCACCTGCGGCTCTGGCCTGAGCCCTCCAAACCCCCCTCCGGCCAGTGCCTGCCCAAACCATGGGCTGTATACGATCCCCAGCGGGTGCTTGCCCACTCCTTAGATCAAAAAAGATGCGCTCCTTTAAGTGTGCCAACAGCACTTGCAGGAGCCATTTGCCTGTCTTCCGGTCGTGGCTGCCTGACTGCCAGTCCCTCCCCAGCCACTCATTGATTGGCAGGGGCAGGACAGGAAGTCGGGTGGCAGGACAGCAAGTCAGGCAGAGTGCTCCTGTAAGTGCTGCAGGCACACTTTTTTTTTTACCCGCTCAGGGCTTTAAGTGGGGTAAGAAATCTAGGGGGGCCCTCATTTGGGGGCGTGGCTTGTGGGGGGCGTGGCCTAAAACGTACGCAAATCGTATGGTATGCACACATATATATATGCATATTATATATCTGTGTGCGTACCTTACTATGGTTTGTGTACTTTGCAAGCTATCTTTTATAAACATAGAAATATGTATTTCTATGTTTAGAAAAGATGGCTTGCAAAGTACACAAACCATAGTAAGGTACGCACACAGATATATAACATGCATATATATGTGTGTGTGCATACCTTACGGTTTGCCTAGTTTTCAGGCCATTTTTTTTTTAAACATTTCGGTTTTATAAAAGATGGCTTTGAAAGTACACAATTCAAGCCATCTTTTATAAAGCTTTGACTACGGACAAAATTGTCCGTCGGCAAAGCTTTATAAAAGATGGCTTGAATTGTGTACTTTTCAAGCCATCTTTCATAAACCTCGAAAAATGTCAAGAATCCCCAGGTTCGCCGAGGGTTCAAGACGCCTCGGCGACCTGGGGAAACAAAGGGACAGTAACTGCATCTGGTGACCCCTCGCGCGAGACTTACAGAAGTGGCAGCCAGGCACAGCATCGCTATGGTTGGCTGCCACTTCTGTCAGATCGCCTGACTTCATGGCAGGAGCATCTCCCGTCGCGGCTGCCGCCGCGACGGGATAATGCATCCCGCCAATGTTGCGTGCAGTGGGACGGGGGCCCCGGCAGGGCCCCGGCTCAGTCCCACTTTTTGGAGACTGCCGGGGCCTGGCCCCGGCAGGCCCCGGCCCACTTAAAGCCCTGTACCCGCTCCACCCCCTCATTGATTGGCTGGGGCAGGACTGGAACACTTCCTGGTGGTGCTGTGAGGCAGTGGCAAATTCAAGAAGGTAAGTGAGCCCCTTTGTTTCTCCTCCCAGTACTCTTTGTCTCCTTTTGTTGCCCAACCCCTTTAGCTGCCCCAGACCATTTTTTTCCTCTTTTCTTGATCCCCCAGCCCAATGTAGCCCCCTCTGTTGCCCTTAAGCATTTTAGCTGCCCCAGACTCGTTTTTCCCCACCAAGTCCCATTTAGCTCCTTTTGTTGCCCCTCAGCCCCTTTAACTTCCCCAGACCTAATTAGCCCCTTTTTGTGATGCCCATTCCCATTTAGCCCCTTTTGTTGCCCCACAGCCCCTTTAACAACACCCAGGCCCGTTTTCCCCTTTTCTTATTCCTCCGGTCCCTTTAGCCCCTTTTCTTGCCCCAGTCCATTTTAGCCCTTTTTTCTTGTCTCTTTAGCCCTTTCTGTTGCCCCCTAACCCCTCTAGCTTATTTTCTTGCCCCACCCCATTTTCTCCCCCCCAAGGAGGTCCGTCCCCTGTTTTGCGTGACCATTTCCCAGGCTCGGCTCGTTCTTGGCCTTAAGTGGCAGGCCAGGCCCCCAGGCTCGGCCTTGGCTTGTCCCTACCCATACATTGCCTGGTTCCTGAGCTCTAGTGCTTTGTTGCTGCATGGATACGGGGTATGGTATTTATTGGTCTGTCTGAAGGGGTGACATGCAAACTGCGTCTGAGGACATAAGCAAGTGCATTGAATGTTTAGCCGCAATGCACCATGGTCCAAAGAACTATCATGTGGCGCTACATATGAAGCGTGTATGTTCAGTGTCCAGACGGGGTATGTCTGTGGCAATGAAACGATTTACAACATCCATGGTGCATTATATTTGCATTCAAAATGTCAAATCATCCCACCTCGGAGTTTTCATCCCAAAGTATGCTGATATAATAGCTCAGTGGGTTAATGCATCCGCTGCAGACGCTTTTCTGTACTATGCAGGTCGTAGCTTCACAATACCCTGTTTGCCTCGCCTAACCACCTTCCATGCTTCCGGGGACGATACAATGAGCAGCAGTGAGAGTACGACTACCCTGTTCTTCCAGCCCTTAGATAACCCCCCCACACGGTGTTAATGCGCGATTAAGAGTACTAACCCAGTGGGTTGTCAGGAGGTGGCCTGTGCTGAGGGGACCGACCTTCCTCCAGGAAAGACTATGATGTTTGGTAGGTCATTCTCACTACCACTTAAACTCAGAAATGGAACCTCTTTCGCCGTGTTCAGAAAGATGCTAAAAACTGAGCTTTTCAACTAGACTGTACCTGAAGGTGTTCCCCTGTAACCTTTGGAACATTCATACTGCATTATTGTCGGCAACCTCTGCAACGCCTTATGATCTGTCTTTTTTTCTTTTTTTATGTAATCCGTAACTAAGCAAATATCCTGCAACAGCGCCACAATGCCTCAGGGCCGCCGCGCGCTTTATACATTTAAATAAATGCATAAATACATGCTCATGTCAGTGCCCCACTTCAGCCTCCCATAGCTGCCCACACGGCCTTGCTGCAAAGGGAGACGTACGCAGGTGCAGGATCCAGAGTGGCCCGGGCTGCTCCAGTCCAGTGTATCGGAAGTAACCCACTGCATTCTGCTAAAAGAAGGGATTGTATTCTCTCGGTCTGCTGCAAGGGGCAAATGCCATTGCTGACAAGAACCGGTGCGTGTGCCCAAAATGATCCTATAGCGCGAGGTCTGCCCTGCAACACTTGCCCGATTCTGATCATGACAGCTCTATGACTGATTAAACACAAGAGAAGGGCTAGCATGATCCTTTTATACGAGCAGGAGAGTGTTGCATCTAGCATTAGGACCAGTGGTGGAAGGGGGCTAGGGCGCTTAGGAGCGAGGCTCCGCTCATTTTTTTTTACGCTTAATGTTCCTATACTTTTTTTAAAAAAAATAAACCGTCCCGGAATAGTTTAGATTTAAAATAAAAGTGTAGGAAGAAGTTGAAACTTGCACTTCAGTGCGCTGCACTGAACAGAACATTCCCTTAAACAGCAGGCGCGTGTGATTAGGGGCTTGTATTGCGCGTGGGAGGGGGCGTGGCGATGGGGTTTGTGGGGACGGGGGCATGCCATTATGGCACCTAGTTCCACTACTTCTTTTCGTACACTTCGACCACTGATTGTAATCCTACAAAAGTAGGGCTGTGCGAAAAAAGGCAGGACTATTCCGGTTACTTTTGCTGTGGGGCCTACATTGAAGAGAAAGCAATGTGCGTCATCTTTGGCAGCTGCCCCATACGGGAGGGTGACTCCTTTTTTACTCAGCAGCTATATTGCAGACATATTTTGCCGGAGAGTTGTTTGGGGCAGGGGAGCCAGCCGGGGTATGAACTTACTGCGGTGCTGCTGCCTAGATGTTAGGGCCCGGGGACGGGGCATTAAAAGAGTGCTGTTTTCCCGTGGGAGGGGGAGGGGAGGCGCCCCCGGAGTACCAGCACACCCGGCTTTGCACCTGGCTCAAGGTGCTTTCAGGGGCAGAGCCTGGAAGGGGCGGGTTGGTCATATAAGTAAGAGGGCAGAAGCCCTGCTGGACTGTACCTTGGGACCAGAGGTCAAGTCCTAAAAGAAAAAAAGTGGAGGGACTCATTAACATACCAATTGAATGTGGCGTCCCCAGAAATTAGCATATCAAAGTGCCCTCTATAAAAAGTGGGGGACTCCTGAAAAAAGTGTGGGGGGGGACTCCGTCCACCTGCGTGTACCCTCGACTTGGCCCTGCACGGGAATACTGCACTGGATGAGCTCTCCCCACCCACCTCCCCTCATCCACATCAAGCCGAGCGCTGCCACAAGAGCGACACACAATGCCACCCCCCGGAACTGGCATAGCTCAAGAGCCCGCGGCGACCCATTCTGCAGCAACTCCACCCCACTGCCATCACTGCAAAGAGATGGCTGGTCCATAGCCAGCCACTCCTACACATCGCCCAGTCCGCGTCAGATAGCTCAGTGGGTTTTGTGCTTGCTGCTGCTAAATGTCAGAATGGTCAAATTCGTTTTAAATCCCTCTGCAATTGCTAATTGTGTGCCATTAAGCTGGGGCTGCGGGGAGAGGGGGGCATCGGGACCCTGGCGCTCTGAAGTAGGACAGCAAGCACTGCATAAAAACGGCGCTTTTATGGAATGACTGAGCGCGAAGTGAGAGAACAGAATAGCCCGTTTTCTGGAGACAGAGCTATTTGAGCACTGGGTGGAGACGGCTTCCTCTGGGGCAGGGCGGTGCTTCTGAACGCAGAGGCGCATGCATTGTGGTGTGAGGAGAGGACCAGCGTGGGAGTTTTGAAACTGGGCTGCGGTCTCCTACTAGCTCGAGCCGTAAATCCATTCACTTTCCAATGCCACCATAAGACACGGCGCCGGAATGTCACTTGCCCCCAACTTAGACCCAACAGCCCCGTCTTTCACAAGATTCGGTGGGGTCAGTTCGCGCCACAAGTTCTGGTTCAGAAATCAGCATAAACAAATACTGTTATCTTTTTCCCTTCCTTGCATAACTTTCTGCAATACGCCGCGCCATATTGCACAATCATGCGGTAATGATTGCATAACTCATCCATCGCTGCTACATAAGCACCAAAAATGGTGCAAAATGATCAGACAGCTTTGCTTAAAATGGGGCCAGCGCTTTTCCAGTTTAAATAGGGCGCAAACCTGTGATATATAAACCAAACAAAACGGCGTTTGCACCCCCCGCCCCACCCTCCCGACCCCACGCCCCGGCCTCCCTCTCCACCCGTCGCCCCTCAAAAATATTATCCAAAAGCATGGGGGTCTTCCCAGTGTGTTTCGAAGCGCATTGAAGTGCGCATGGCGCCTTCAAGGCGCCAAGGAACGCGCCTGCCGGGAGTTTTCCATCTCCTGCAGCCAGGGGTCTGTGGCGGGCCGGCCGCGGGTTCCAGGCCCAGGCGCCCTCCTGCGGCGCCGCCGCGGCGCGGGCTTTCGCAGCGCCCGGCTCTGGCAGGCCATGAAAGTGCGCGCCGGTGCCAGCAGCGAGTGAGTCCTCCGTGTTATTAATATCACCGCCGGCCCCTGCTCTCGGCTCCTCGGAAACCGTGACTGGGACTTCTTCCCTTGGCTGGAATGCCGGCGCCCGGCGCCTTATTTACATTTGCACATTCGCAGTACTTTCCACAAGACGAGAGTTATTTTCCACCCAGCGCTCATCCGTCTTTGCAGAAAATGCACAGAAGTGTCACGAAAGCACACCAACCCATGGAAACAAACAGTTAAAAACGGGGCAGGGGCGTTTTATGAAATGTTACTCTTCGCAAGCAACTCTCTGGGATGGTATGGCAACAACAACCACGACCCCGTTTTTCCACACATGGACACACGGGTATTTGTTTGGCGCTATCACAGCGCAAGGGGCACCGTGTTCACAGGGCATAGCTCTCCTTCCAGCAAAACGGAACAAGGGACTAGTTTGTTCAGTGTTCCAAAAAAAAAAAAAAAAAAACACCACACCTTGTATTCATCATACATTCTGGTATATAGCGCTTGCCTCTTTTTGTCCCTTTTTAGTGCTGTAGAAACAGAGCCTTTGGCATACCACGTTTGTTAACTTCGGAGCCAAGAACGGCTAAGAAGCTACATCAGAAATCCTATCTGATGTGTGCAAGTTGCTTAATTCGTACGCAGATGCATTGACCCACTGAGCTATCTTACTGGGGTTTAAAACCGTGCACGACAGGTTGGTGGCCGACTTTTGCAGCACATGCATTAAACCATCTCTCTAATCTTACCGTCAAATTTGCGCGCCAGAAGAGACTTTAAAGGTGGAAGGGATAGTGGACGGGCGCGTGCGTGCATGCTATATAGTAGCGCCTACCCCTGACCCGTACAGACAGGCACCGTGTAGCGCGCCGCTTGGGAATGCCTGCATAGCGCCTACCTCTGTCACGCCGTGCGAGTCTCCGCAGCCAAGCCCTGCTCCCGCCTGCTCTCCCGAATGAATGACTGCTATAAAGGCTGCCGAGCTATTATCTTCTGTTTATGCCCGTATCCATAGAGACACCCTGTTAAACATCAAGGGAGTGCAACACCAGGGCTCTGGTGCAGCGAGAGTGGCCAAGGTCATTGGCCAAGCCCAGCAGTGGTAGCTAGCCTCCTCGCCCGGTCGCTCAGGACTCTGTCGGATCACAGCGCTCCGACCAATCCACGCCGTGCTTCAACAGAAGCTAACACACAGCGTCCCTGATGGCTGTTACCCGTCCCAGACTGCAGCAGACCCAGGAGATGCACATTGCAAACACTACCCACTAGTGTGCATTACAACTCACGAACGTATCATACGTGTAGATCAACGAAGCAGGCGACCAACTCGATGAGCTATCTCGCGGGCTCTGGGAGCCCGGCCGCCGCGAGCAGAGCCTGCCTTGCTCTGATGGCGTGTGCGTGCAGGCTTTGCCCGACCGACACACGTGCGTGGAGGTGGAGGAGGATGAGTGGAGCGCTGATATTTTAGGGGGGTGGTGGGTGATTGGGAAGGGCAAGGGATCCGAACGCAGCCACCCACGTCTTACCAATCTGCTGTTCCCCTACCCACACCTCCTCTCCGACTCTCCAGTCCCCCCTCCCCGGCCCCCCTAATCAGTCACACCAACGCTCTGTCACATCTCAAAACACACCTCTGCAATGAAGCCATTAATCAACCAGTGACAGCTGTAATTTCGACTACCACACTTCTGTACCAGAAAACACCCAGGCCCTTTACTGCACAACAAAGCCCACAACAAAACAGCTTATATCCTAGTCTGCTAGGCACCTACTCAGCCACCACCCATACACTTGACCAACTTCCCCACCCAGACTCTAAACCAGCAAGCCACCCACACGCTCTACCAGGCAACACCCAGGCCCTTTACTACACACCCCAACAAGCCCTCAATAAAACGACTTATATCCTATTCTGCTAGACACCTACTCAGCCATCCACCCATACACTTGACCAACTTCCCCACCCAGACTCTAAACCAGCAAACCACCCACACTCTGTACCAGACAACACCCAGGCCTTTTACTACACACCCCAACAAGCCCTCAATAAAACTGCATATATCCTATTCTGCTAGACACCTACTCGGCCATCCGCCCATACACTTGACCAACTTCCCCACCCAGACTCTAAAGCAGCAAAGCACCCATACTCTGTACCAGACAACACCCAGGCCCTTTACTATACACCCTAACAAGCCCTCAGCAAAACAGCTTAGATCCTATCCTGTTAGACACCTACTCAGCAACCCACCCATACACTTGACCAACTTCCCCACCCAAACTGTAAACCAGCAAACCACCCAAGCTCAGTACCAGACAACACCAAGGCCCTTTACTGCACAGCCCAACAAGCCCTCAATAAAACCGCTTATATCCTATTCTGCTAGAAACCTACTCAGCCACCCACCCATACACTTGACCAACTTCCCCACCCAAACTGTAAACCAGCAAACCACCCACACTCTGTACCAGACAACACCCAGGCCCTTTACTACTCACCCCAACAAGCCCTCAATAAAACCGCTTAGATCATATCCTGTTAGACACCTTTGCAGCCACTCGCCCAAATACTTTACCAACTACCCCACCCAGACACTAAACCAGCCAGCCCTCAGACCCTGTATCAGACACCACCCTTGCCAAGCCACCCACCCACCCACACCTTTGCCAACCACCCACCCACACCTTTGCCAACCACCCTACCCAGATCTTTTCAGCCTCTGCCGAAACTGCAAACCGGTCACCCCACCGACTATTTGTAGAGATGAAGAATTCTTCATTAACCAAAGCCTGTGGAGCAGTGCCTTGAACCCCCACCAACTGTGTTTTTGACAAATGATTAAACCCTTAATTTACAATCATATTTGTGACCACTTTCTCTTTTACATTTGGAGCATCAAAACTTGAAATATCTGGTGAATACACAACCCTTTTGGCCACTTCGTCTGCGGCTTCATTCCCGCGAGAGATAAAGCTAGTTCACTTAGTATGTGCTGCACACTTAATTATTGCGATGGCTACTGGGAGTTGTAGTGCCTTGATAAGCCTGTCCAATAATGCTGTGTGTTGCACTGGAGTGCCGTCCGCTCGGAGGTACCCCCTCTTTTTCCAACATGCTAGCCCTGCGTGCACGGTTGACATCACATAGGCAGTCACTGTACACCATAATTTCCTGCCCTGCATGTTTTTCGAGCGCAACAATAAGCACCACCAATTCTGCTGCTTGTGCCAAAAAGAGAGACGGTAGTCTTGCCCTTGTTATCACTTCAAATTCCCCATTAGCTCTGTGCCGTACCACAGCTGAACCTGAATGCCTTTCCTCATCAGTTTGATCAATTTTTGAAGACCTGTCAATAAAGGGAACCTCCCCTCCTGCTAGTGCATTCTTCTTTACCCTTGGTATATCGTAGAACACCGCGTAGTTAGAGCAGTCATGCACCTGCCTACCCTCTGCCACAGGCTCGGGTACAAACATGGCGGGGTTCACTATTTTACACTTGACTATTTTAATCGCTGGATTTGATATGATCACCTCATATGCGGAAGCCCTCTGAGATGTCAGTGTACCCTTAGGTTTTGTAGGGGAGGACTGGTCCAAGACGACCCCCCTCGCCTGCACTTTCTCCCCAGGTGAGGACTATGGCTCTCTTGGGCGTCCCCTCATGCCACCCGGGCCCAGGTGGTGGAGGGCTCACCCACTGGAGACATTGCCCGCACGTATTAATTACCCACACGTATTAAAATTCAGTTAGGCCTAGACACCATTTTGTCTGGTAAAGATGGTGTGAGCTCAGCGCACTGTAGCGCGGCCCCCACCCTTGGAGGGTTTCAGTCATCATTGTTGCCGCAGCACCCTGGTAGATCCGCTGCGAGCCCGTTCCCACGAACCAAAAGGACATGAGCTAGTGTAATGCACTGACATTGTAACAGTTCAGCTCCCGCAGTGTATCGTATCATCACTCCCAGCCTGACCCGGCCAGCAGGCCTAAGCAAAATGAAATGAACAGTAAAATGGTCGTCACAGGCCCGACAATCCTCGTATATTAATGTTGAGACTACTTGCAAAAGATGCTTTCCTCTCATAAAATCCCTTATATTGTAAAAACCTGTAAGATGTATAATTACAAGAGATCATGCCCCCATGATATAAGCGATGATGAGCATATACCATTGCAGTTGGGTGCTAATAATAACGGAACGCACCAGGAAGCTATTTGTTACGTATATTACTGAAAAAACTTACACCTCATGGGCTCGCGCCATAACTGAACTAATGCTGCTAGAATATACGAGGAAATGAATGTAACCAGACTGTGGATCTCATGTGAAGGATGCGCAAGAAATGCACTTGTTATGTGTGTATGTCTAAGCTTCTTATGTGCCACCACCGTCACGTACAGTGGCGAGCCATTTCCTATGTATTCCACCAACCCGATTACTACCTCACTTACTGCAAATATATATATGCATATAATTAAATACTGTAGCTGTTAAAACATAGTGTACGAATACGGTGTTCAGACTGGGTATAATCGAGACACATCCAGCAAAGTTGAAATGCATGTTTTAGAATGATTTGTAATAAGTATTATAGAATGTTCAAATGTTTGATGTTTTTACCTAACTCCGCAACACACGAGGGAGATACCTTTGGAAAATACTTACAAGGCCATTCCCCCTCCCACCCTGTAAAGGCTGCCAAAGGCATGAGAGCAGAGACCGCGCCGCGCTGCTTTACCTCCCCCAACCAGACTGGAGCCGCTTCAAAGAGTTGTAACCCCCTCTGTAGCACCCAAGGCCACCACCCGCCACCTGCATTATTTCAGCAGTAAACCTCTGCCTGAACACACGCGCCCCCTCGTAAACCTCACAACCCACCGGACCACCTCAGACTTATGGCCCTGTGCGATCAAGACACCCAACACTTTGACAACACACAGGGAACATCCATAACAACTTCTAACAAGGCAGAAAGATATGTACCGCCCGTGCCAGGCCCTGAAGCTTAGCCCCTCGACCTATGGCCCCGGTCAACAGGACACTGGCAACCATGCCCTGACGTATTGCCTCCAGACCCCTCACAAGGTGCATTCCTCCTGTGTTGCATTAACCTGTTGTATAACCTAGTGTAAGATTTACTGAAGAAGATAAGGTTAAAAATGCTCGAATGACTGCGGTGTGCATGGCATAGGGCTAATAAGTCAGGAAGAGACATTCATCTCTGTCACTGGCCACGATGGCCCCACAACACCGCCTGGATGAACTCCGCCACCCGGCCAGGCCCAGCCCAACCCACGAGGCTGCCCAGTGACGTCTTCCAGCCAAAGCCAACCACATCACAGCAGCACCTATAGTTAGTCGTCGCCACCCAATCCCCATGAACTTGTGCCCCCTATAGTGTGTAGGTTCTTATGACGTTTTTTGTAAATATATACGCCTGTCTTTGCTATTGTCAGACAGAGCGCTCTCGGAGTTTGCAGAGTCCTTTGCATGCCCTATTCTGATTGATAAACTCCCATTTACTCTCACCCGCACTCTGTCTTGGCCTTATTCCCAACTTGGGAGAGTCCTTCATTGTCTCTCATTGCGGGGAGGATCGTGCTGTTTGGGGACGCTTGCCTTCAGTGGTGACCCCGATAGCGTGATTTTATTTCTTCCTAAAACCCATTATAACCGTCCCCTTTTGGCACGAGAATCTCCGGTCGAAAAGGGATACGCACGGTGAGCCGGCTCCGGGAGGCTGCCCGCCAACGGCGACCGGTACACTAAGAAGTGCGCACTCAATAGAGAAAGGGTATGGGATCCCTGTTGAAAAATCCCCTTTGAGTACCGCTCGCCGGAATCGGGGCTGACTGTAGAGCTGACGGCGACACTGCCTGGACGGACCCAGTTTCGGAGACTATCGGTTCAAGACGGGCACGTAAGTACTGAGTGTGAGCGATTGTAAAGGGAGCGGGGAGAGAAGCGTAGGACAGGGAACGAGAAGGGGGTACGAAGATATACTAAAGATTATTGTAAAATTTCCTTTCTTTTTCTTTGCATATGGCCATTAGGATTACGAGGTGAATAAAGAGATAGAAGTGACGGGAACCTAGCTCCGAAAGGGGGTGGAAGGCGGCGCCGCATAGTGCTATATTGACTAGTGCTGGGAATATATGACGAAGTGAAATATAAGATAAAAGTGTTCAGCAAAAGGGGGCACTGAGAATACATTAGTGATCGCTACTACTTCTTTCTTTTCTTTTTCTTCAAGGGTAGGGGGAGAATAAAAACGGAATTAGCACGAACTTGGGAGAAAAGTAAGAGAACAAAGGTCCTACTAGAGGGGGGAGAGCAGGTTAAAACCTATAAATATATGCATATGTGCTAAGCAAGATAGACAGGGACAGCCGGCTAGGGAGGAAAGGGAGGGCAGCGTGAATGGTGTACTGAGTGTTATCAAGAGGTGTGTGCACCTCGTATGTGTCAAGGGACGACTTTGGTGTTGCGAATGTGTACAACGGCTATAAATGTATAAATTGTCAAATGGTCATGGTAAGTGTGACCGGATAAAACTCTTTTAAAGGCAACGTTGAGACAGTGACGTGAGTGGGTACCTTTTGATTTCCGGGTTGATCGTGTCAAAATAAATGATGGATTGCTCTTGTACGTGTCCCCCAAAGAGAACAAAGTAGGAATTGTGTACAGACAGTTTTTGTATTGGGCAATAAAGGGAGGTAGAGCCCAACCGAGAAAAAATAATATCGATACTACAGTAACATTGGAGTTGCAGACATACAGAGACACACAAGCACTAGGAGGGAACACGGAGATGGGGCCTGAAACACCATTATCACATATTTGTAAAAGCCTTCCAGGGCACGCGGAGCGGATTAAGAAATATCACGACCAATGGGTAACCGAGTTGAAAGGAGAGGGGCTACCCCAGATATGGCCAGAGGGAGGGTCATTTGACAAAAGCGTTCTAGATATGGTGATGACATGCATTTTCTTGAAGTACCGAGGAAAGCAGCTACAGAATAGAAGGGAAATATTAGATCTTTGGCGGTTATTTGAAGAGGTACCACCGCCTAAAGCGCCAGTACCAAATCCCGATCTCCCATCCACTACAGACAATCCACTGGTGTTACAGAAAGATATCAAAGAATTGCCAGGTGTAACACCACCAGTAGAGGTAATAAGTTTATACCCGATATTAAAGAAACCTGTACCCGCGGAACGATACAGTGATCCAACGTATGTACCTCCCCCGATAACCACTACACCCCACCGGCCCACGGCACCCCCACCATATGAGAGTACAAGGGAGCGAGGCCAGGCGGGTACACAAAGGGTGGACATAGAGAAGCTCACAGATGATCTAGAATCAAGACTGTCAATAGCAAAAGATGAGCTCTCGAGGATAAAAAACATATGCGAACGAACAGCACTGGATACAACTAGAGCTGGACGTACTTCTAGAGCATCGGATGAAAGCAGAAGGCCCGAGGAGGGGTGGAAAAAGGGCGAGATCCTGTTTAGGATTGAGGAAGAACCAACGCGAATAATAGAAGTAGGGACCCGAGAGGAAGATGGTGGTAACGAAGAAAGGCTTGGGGGACTTAGAGAGGAATTACTATGTGATATCAGAGAAGAGCTAGATGAAAGCGACAGATTGAGTATGGCAATGGGAGGGGGAAGCGAAGGGGAGGAAGGTGCATGTTCTATGAGAACCCTAGATGATGAGTGGTCGGGACGACTAAGGAACAGAGTGGGGAAAATGGCATCACTGGGAACATCAGCAGCCAAAACGGGTCCGGATGCAACCACGAAAGGAAAGCTACAGCTCCCGTTGATACATAGGGGAGGAGGGAGGCCTAACTATATCCCATGGGCACAGATGGATAAAGCTAATTTATTAAAGCTATTGCCCCCGTTATCAGGAGGGGCAAGTAAGTGGATATACGCCTTCGAAAAACATACAGCTGGGGTACCCCTAGCTGTAGGAGATGTGAAAAGTCTGCTTGTATCAGCGGTGGGCGACCAGGCTGAAAGAGTATGGGTTAAAGCCGGTTTCCCGGGAGTAACATTAGACTGTGACCGCCATGATGGGGCCTCCTTTAACACAGTACGGGCTAGGGTGTGGGACGCCTTACGCGAAACATTTCCAGACACACCTGACTTACAGTCCGTGATGCAGTGTACAATGAATGACGGGGAGGAGGCTATGGATTACATTTTTCGGGTCCAAGAGATGTGGAGAGCGGAAACGGGCACGCCCTGGTATCAATCAACATCTCTATTTTACTTCATTATAAAAAGGGTGCTCCCAAAGGAAGTACAGAAGGCGCTTGACAAAATAGCAGGTATAGAAGCAAAGGGATGGCCGGAAATTCAGAGCATAATAGTACACCATTGTAAACAAATCAAGGAAAGGGAGAAGGAGGTGGCGCAGAAAAGATTGGCAGACGAGGCGAAGTTGGTGCAAACAAAATTAGTGAAGGTTGCAGCAGCAGTAGCCGCGCTCCCACACAGCAGGGAGGGAGAAGATGAGGAGGAGGGGCTGATAGCGATACAAGGAAGGGTGGCAACTAATTGGGCGGGAACAGGACAGAGGCAGTGGAACGAGCAGGAGCAGGGTGGAGGTCCGCAGTGGCAAGAGTGGACCCCTCGAGGGGGACGAGGTGGGTACAGGGGCCGAAGAGGAGGCGGACCACAGGGGTACGGGGGAATGGGAGGAAGTGGATGGCAGGGTCCCAGGGGCCCTCAGGGGAGTTGCTGGAACTGTGGGCGATGGGGGCATTACTCCAGGGAGTGCAGAAGTAGACAAAACAACGGGTTCCAGGAGGTGGAGCAGTATGGCCATCCCCACCCGGGAAGCCCATATGGCCTTCCGATGGGACAACAGCAGCTGAGAGACCCAAGCCAGGGTAATACGAGCCAGCAACAGGGACCCCAGTATAGAACACAGAACCACCCACAAAACATGCCTAACAACGACAGCATGCAATACACACCAGGCAACCCTTTCGCGACAGCAGCTAACGGGGCCCCCGCACCAGCACCTTACAACGGCATGTCAGTGGTCTCAGGTAACGTATTTAATGAGGGGGGGGCGATGAGACACCCCGCATAGGACAGCCCACAGAGAACACTTGCGTGTCCAGTTCTATCTACCACCCACAGTGCAGCAGAGGAACCATTGGTGGGGGCGCAGATAGGAGACAGGCAATTTATATTCATGGTTGATTCGGGAGCGGAGAAATCATGTGTCAGGGAGGGCCGGTTCCCGTTATCTAACAGGAAGTTAGAGACGCAGGGGTTCTCTGGGGCTGTAATTGAAGTTCCTTACACAGAAGCTTTAGATGTAACCATAGGGGGCAAGACTGTAAAAGCCCCCTTACTGTACTATGAACAGTCCCCGATAAATTTGCTGGGGAGGGACCTTATGAGTAAACTTAACATGACCATATCATTTACCGAAGGAGGAATAGTGTGTTCCACCCCCGGGATATGCCCCTTGCGTGCAATGTTGGTAGTGCAAGCCTACACCACCACACAGGAAATACGAGGGCTACCACAAAAAGAAGAGATGTTTATTGCAGGGCTGCAGACTTTGGCCCTTATAGTACCAGAGCTAAAAAAACATGGATTGGAGGGTTCCAGCAGAATTCCTCTTCCGCCCCATAGTGTGTCTAAATGCAGCACCAGGATCAGTGGTGTCGTTGGATTTGCACGCCGTGCAGGTATCAACGAAACGGATCGCTGTGATTGGAATAGACAGAGAAGGATGTGAGTGGCGCACCGTACTGTGCACAAACGCAAACCTAGCCCTACGCGAGGTAACAGATGAGGATCTCTTTTCAGACACAGAAGTAGATGGTGAGATAGTAATGGAAATTGCGATGCCCTGTGACATTTTGATCCAAGCCAGAGAGATCCCCGTCCAATTAATGGCAGTGGTAGGAAAACCACCGTCATTTTTTGATGACGACATGAGGGTAGTACCAAACCATTTATGGACAACAGGTCCCCAGGATGTAGGGCTGTTGCATGGAGTACAACCTGTGATAATAAAACTAAAACAAGGAGCTATCTTACCCCGAGTAAAACAATATCCACTGTCCCGTGAGGCTGAAGAAGGGATAAAAGAAACTATAAATGCACTACTAGCACAAGGGATAATAGTGCCTTCAAACTCACCATGTAACACATGTATTTATCCAATCAAAAAAGCAAAAGGGGGGTCGTGGAGGATGATACAGGACTTACGCCCCCTCAATGATGTAACACAGAAAGAGTTCCCTCTAGTCCCGAACCCTGCGTCAATACTATGCAGCATCCCAAAAGCAGCATCACATTTTACAGTAGTAGACCTGAAAAACGCATTTTTCTCAATACCCCTGGCTGAAGAGAGTAGATACCTTACAGCGTTCACACTGGGGGGAAAAAGATATGAACACTGCAGACTGCCACAGGGATACTGTGAGAGCCCGAGCATATTCAACCGCATATTGCACGAAGACTTGGGGAACCTATCAGTAGAGAGTACGATTATTCAGTACGTGGACGATTTATTAGTGTGTGCACAAGACAAAGCAACGTGTAGAAAAGATTCAACAACGCTCCTGACTTTACTGGCCAACAAAGGATACAAGGTAGACAAGGAGAAGCTACAGTATTGCATGCCTGAGGTCCTATACCTGGGGCAGCTCATATCAAAAGATGGAAAAAGAATAATTCCCGACAGGGTAGAGGCAATAAGATCAGTAGGAGAACCCACAACAGTGAAAGATATGCAGAAATTTTTGGGGATGTGCAATTATTGCCGAGCATGGATACTAGACTATGCAGCATACACCAGGCCCCTCCTACAAGCACTCAAAGAAGCACAACAAGAAAATATAAAAATAAAATGGTCAGAAGACATGAGCATATCGTTCAAGTCACTGAAAGAGCTAATTTCAAGCGCTCCAGTACTAGCAAACCCTGATTATGGACAGGAATTTTACCTATTCTCCCACTGCAAAGGAACACTTATGACAGCAGTACTGACACAAAAGACATCCTTAGGACACAAGCCCCTGGCGTACTATAGTGGTACTTTGGATGCCGTGATGCAGGGTCATTTCGCGTGCGAACAATCGCTCGCAGCAGCCGCATTTGCGATTGAAAAAAGTGCCACAATAGTAATGGGATGCCCTGTGACACTGTTTGTGGAGCACTCATTATTTGCCATACTTGAAAGATCAAAAAGCACACTGACCACCCAGCGGGCAACAGCATACGAGATCATATTGTCCAGCGCCAACATCCACATAGTGAGATGTAAAACAGTAAACCCCGCCACATTCATTACAGAAGCGTGCACAGTAGAAGACATGCAAAATCACGATTGCGCAACCCACACAGGAGAAGGAGGGGAGGGCACAGTGGTGTGTGAAAACGCTCTCAGCGAGGGGGAGGTGTACTTTGTGGATGGGTCTGCATCAATTGATATGGACACGGGAGAAAAACACGTTGGCATGGCGGTAGTGAGATTAGAGGAAGGTGAGTTTGAAACACTAGTACAGTACCGCCTCCCGTCGCATTACTCTGCACAGGCAGCAGAACTGGTTGCGCTCATAGAAGCACTACACGCAGCGAAGGGCTGTGCAGTTACAATATACACAGACTCAGCTTACATGACAACGACAGTACATGGAGGAATAGCAAGATGGGGCCGTAGGGGATTCAGAAGGGCAGATGGAACACCAGTGCAGCATGCAGAATTGTTAAAAGAATTAATTGAGGCCCTACAAAACCCTACTGCTGTAGCAATAGTGAAGTGCCAGGCCCATACCTCCAACTCAGACGTTGTGTCTTTAGGGAACGCGGCAGCGGACGCTGCCGCCAAGGAGGCTTCCTATTTTCAGAAATACGACACAGGTGAGTTCATGATCAAGAACACAACAACCGAAGAACTGTCAGAAGGATATAACATGATGTCCTTATCACAAATACTAGAATTGCAAGCAGGAGCTAGTGCAGAAGAAAAACTAACATGGACGAAAAGGGGATGCAGCCAATCAGGAACAGACCTACTATGGCGGCAAAATAACTCAGGGAAAGTGGTAATGCCACTGCAGTTATTAGAAGTTGCATTTCAACAATTACACTTCCCCGCACACAACACTAAGCAGCACATCGCGGCAGAAATACAGGAAGAATGGTTTGTGCCCTGTCTCCAGGAGCACGTGTCTCGATTAGCAATAGAATGTACAACATGCCAAATATACACTTCAGGAATGACATTACGCACACTCCGAGGAACAATTCCCAAACCCATTGGCCCATTCAGAGAACTGCATATAGATTATGTAGACATGGGGGAAAGGTGTAATGGCTCACGATACATGATCGTGGTGGTGTGCCCATTTTCAAGGTGGGTGGAAGCGGGACCATGTGCGCGACCTGATGCCAAAAGCGCCGCCAAGTTCCTAGTAAGGGAAGTGTTCCCACGCTGGGGAATTTGTGACGTGATACGCTCAGACAACGGCTCTCACTTTGTGAATGAACTTTTCAAGGAAGTTACCACGTTATTGGGTATAAAACATAAATTGTGTTCGATTTATCATCCTCAAAGTAATGGCGTAGTGGAGAAGATGAACGGCCTGTTAAAGGGCAGATTATCAAAACTATGCTTCTCATTAAAGAAAAATTGGATTTACTGTCTACCCCTGGCATTATTTGAGTTGAGAAATCAACCAAGTAAAGACCACCACTTGTCCCCACACGAGATCGTGACGGGGAGACGAATGAACACAGCACACTCTCCACTGCGTGAACACTCAGATGCTCACAGAAGCGCTGCAATATTGGGAGATGAGTTCACAGACTACCTAAGGAAATTAACAAGGGCAGCGCGCGCAATAGCGAAGCAACTCTCCCCACCCTTCACCAGAGAAGAGGGAAATGTAACAGGATCTTTCACAGAGCCAGAGCAACAGCTACAGCTAATGCCAGGCGACTCAATTTATGTCAGAAGCTTTGTGCGTCGGTGGAATGCACCACGATTCCATGGCCCATACGAAGTAATATTTTGCACGCCCACGGCAGTAAAAGTGAAGGGCTTGAGGTACTGGGTGCACTTGACCGACGTACGAAAAGCATACAGCGATGTACACGAGGAGATAGAGGAGGAGGCACAGACAACAGCAAACAATGCAAATGAGTAGGATGACTAAACATCAACTTGCGTGAGTGTGTGTGTCAGCACTGGATCTGAATGGAATAATGTCATCACTGGAATTGAATGAAATAATGACTGACAAGGATATTACAGAAAAAAAAAAATAAAATAAAATAACAAAAAAAAATGTATATATGTGTGTTTTCTTTCTTTTTGATGAGTGGTATGTAATTAATGAAATAAAAATGTTATAACTTGAATACACCCTTGTCTGTGAATACCCCTCCCCCGCATCCCCACCCGCTTCCATTCCCAGTCAAATGTATTGGCACAGACGGTGCCAGCAAAACGTTTACATGCATGCACTTAATGCACTTTTATATCTCAAACAGGAGCTTCCATGGCATCTAACGGGCAGCCTGCAACGGATAGAATTAGTAGAATGAGAGAATTAGTATATGAGAGATGCAGATATTGGTATGAGTGTGGATTATCAGTATGCATCACATTGTTCTTTATGATAATGTTTGGCTTGGTCACATATTGGTTTATAGCGTTCATCTCTATCGAGATGTACGAGGGGGGAGGGAGTAACAACACCACTGGACCAATTAACAGTACCACCGGGCCCAATGTAACTGCAAATGGTACTGCAGGTGTCAATACCAGGGAAGGTGATTTTTTGATATGGGACGGAACTAAACTTATCTGGGGGTATCATACCACACCATCAAGTGTTGTGACCGCACAAAGAGAAAAGCCACATGGTAAAATGGAGAGCAACACAGTGTCTTCACCAGGGGTATCCGACTACGATGCCCATAGTCTCAATGATCGAAACCCGTCTGTCATATCATGGTTGTATAACACCCCTACCAACAAGCTTGCCCCCATCCCAAAAAACAATCTGCCAGATAGCGTCAGGAAAGAAAACGAAAAGCTACTAGAAATGCACGAAATACTATATGATGAATGGGCCAAGGGGGGCGGGAATGAGGAAGGGGGGTCTAGTTTGCCCACTGCTCAGGGGGTTGGGAAGTACATGAGTAACAAGAATGCCCGACGAAAGAGAGAAACAGGGAGGAAGAAGTATGATGAGTACTATGGGCTAGGTCTAGATAAGATGGAAGACCCACGACACCCCCATCAAACAAATAAGTGGTATGCAGACATGAGTGCCACAGCTAAACAGACAACAAACGAGAGCTGTTATGTCTGCTCCCTCATCCCCCATGCATCAGGTACACCCAAAGTGTTGCTACCCAAAGAGTTGCCTATTGTGGATGCCCAATGTCTCCTTCATCTCACGCTGTGCAGGATTAAGAACACCTTCCAGGCACACGAAGTGACTTTTCAAATGTTGCAGAACGAGAAAACGTGTTACCCAAAAACGGCAGGAGTAGTATGTTTGAAAGAACCATTTTTTGTGATAGGAGGGACACTTTTTTCTGACAACAAGCAGAAGGATGAAGAAGTACTGTGCAAAGCGGAAGCACTAAGAGGTGTGGCACCGGACAGATTACAGTGGATAGAGAAAACATGTACACCAGTATGGAGAGAACACATTTCAAAATTAACTTGGGTAACTGCCATTGAAAAGCCGTTCAAACTACAGAGCGAAATGGACTATAAGCTGTGCTTTAAAGGAGAAGGGAGAACTCCCATGGGAACAAACTCAAACTGCAACAAGACCCTCACCATCCCAGACCTAAAGAAAGGGACAGCGGCCCTGATGGACACGTACTGGGTGTGCGGCAAACAGGCATACCTACACCTCCCCCAGTCATGGAGTGGCAGCTGCTCAATGGCCACTCTGCATTCGGCACTAATGGTGATACCAGAAAGCCACATCGATGGGAGCAAAAGGACACAGGAACGCATGCAGAGTGTGGCTCAACCAACTGCAGAGTCACAAATATATGTCCTGTCTTCTGGAAGCAAGGAAGAAGTGCTGACCCGTAACAGGCGAGCATCAAATTACATATCAAAGGCATCATCAGAACTATTGGCTCAGATCCCAGATAAATATCGATTATTCAGCTCAGCAGAAACATTTTTTGCCTCACTCGTCTCAAGTGTCCAAGCAAGGGCAAACGCAAAGTGGCTCCAGATAACACGCTGGGAATTGATTCAGCTGGCGAACGACACTGAAGAAGGATTCAATATTATCAAAGTTGAACTAAGAGCTTTACGACTAATGACCATGCAAAACAGGTATGTTCTGGACCTGTTGACAGCGATGGACGGTGGTGTTTGCCGAAAAATAGGAAGTGCCTGCTGCACTTTCGTACCTTCTGAAGACACAGAGAATGGCTCCCTGTCCCATGTGATCGAAGCAGTCCACAACCTAGGAGAAAAAATGAAAATGGAAGGTGGAGCAGAAGCGAGTACCTGGTTCGACAACATCTTCTCCTGGGTTCCCTCATGGCTTGGAACAACTGTAAAATTTTTAATACCAGCTGTTGTGTTCCTCCTTCTACTTTTTTGCTTGTGCCAGATGGGTCTTCGAGTCTGTGCTAACGCAGTACCAAATGGTGCAATGATGATGGTGACAATGGGCAACTCACATGGCACAATAAAAACAACGCAAGAAGCACAAGTACAAACAGGGATAGATAATTCGCCCAGGTACCAACTGGTGCCCATATACCACGATAAAGATATTGTAGATAAGTTGTGGCACACCACCATCAAAGAGCCTCGTATACTAGAATGGTATGAGAAAGTTTGGGTAGATTTAGAAGCAGATGGTGGGTGCATATATCTGACGTGTACCCCAGATGAATATGCCCGGAGAGGTGAGAGCTTAAGAGCAGTGTGCAGAGCATGGATGCCCATCAAAGGAACTCCGGCATGGGATGAGGCGGTGATGGACGAGGCAGAATGTAGGAGGATAGAGGATTTAAAGAATTCGTTACTTTAAGTAACGAAAGGGGGGAAATGTAGGGGAGGACTGGTCCAAGACGACCCCCCTCGCCTGCACTTTCTCCCCAGGTGAGGACTATGGCTCTCTTGGGCGTCCCCTCATGCCACCCGGGCCCAGGTGGTGGAGGGCTCACCCACTGGAGACATTGCCCGCACGTATTAATTACCCACACGTATTAAAATTCAGTTAGGCCTAGACACCATTTTGTCTGGTAAAGATGGTGTGAGCTCAGCGCACTGTAGCGCGGCCCCCACCCTTGGAGGGTTTCAGTCATCATTGTTGCCGCAGCACCCTGGTAGATCCGCTGCGAGCCCGTTCCCACGAACCAAAAGGACATGAGCTAGTGTAATGCACTGACATTGTAACAGTTCACCTCCCGCAGTGTATCGTATCATCGCTCCCAGCCTGACCCGGCCAGCAGGCCTAAGCAAAATGAAATGAACAGTAAAATGGTCGTCACAGGCCCGACAATCCTCGTATATTAATGTTGAGACTACTTGCAAAAGATGCTTTCCTCTCATAAAATCCCTTATATTGTAAAAACCTGTAAGATGTATAATTACAAGAGATCATGCCCCCATGATATAAGCGATGATGAGCATATACCATTGCAGTTGGGTGCTAATAATAACGGAACGCACCAGGAAGCTATTTGTTACGTATATTACTGAAAAAACTTACACCTCATGGGCTCGCGCCATAACTGAACTAATGCTGCTAGAATATACGAGGAAATGAATGTAACCAGACTGTGGATCTCATGTGAAGGATGCGCAAGAAATGCACTTGTTATGTGTGTATGTCTAAGCTTCTTATGTGCCACCACCGTCACGTACAGTGGCGAGCCATTTCCTATGTATTCCACCAACCCGATTACTACCTCACTTACTGCAAATATATATATGCATATAATTAAATACTGTAGCTGTTAAAACATAGTGTACGAATACGGTGTTCAGACTGGGTATAATCGAGACACATCCAGCAAAGTTGAAATGCATGTTTTAGAATGATTTGTAATAAGTATTATAGAATGTTCAAATGTTTGATGTTTTTACCTAACTCCGCAACATACGAGGGAGATACCTTTGGAAAATACTTACAAGGCCATTCCCCCTCCCACCCTGTAAAGGCTGCCAAAGGCATGAGAGCAGAGACCGCGCCGCGCTGCTTTACCTCCCCCAACCAGACTGGAGCCGCTTCAAAGAGTTGTAACCCCCTCTGTAGCACCCAAGGCCACCACCCGCCACCTGCATTATTTCAGCAGTAAACCTCTGCCTGAACACACGCGCCCCCTCGTAAACCTCACAACCCACCGGACCACCTCAGACTTATGGCCCTGTGCGATCAAGACACCCAACACTTTGACAACACACAGGGAACATCCATAACAACTTCTAACAAGGCAGAAAGATATGTACCGCCCGTGCCAGGCCCTGAAGCTTAGCCCCTCGACCTATGGCCCCGGTCAACAGGACACTGGCAACCATGCCCTGACGTATTGCCTCCAGACCCCTCACAAGGTGCATTCCTCCTGTGTTGCATTAACCTGTTGTATAACCTAGTGTAAGATTTACTGAAGAAGATAAGGTTAAAAATGCTCGAATGACTGCGGTGTGCATGGCATAGGGCTAATAAGTCAGGAAGAGACATTCATCTCTGTCACTGGCCACGATGGCCCCACAACACCGCCTGGATGAACTCCGCCACCCGGCCAGGCCCAGCCCAACCCACGAGGCTGCCCAGTGACGTCTTCCAGCCAAAGCCAACCACATCACAGCAGCACCTATAGTTAGTCGTCGCCACCCAATCCCCATGAACTTGTGCCCCCTATAGTGTGTAGGTTCTTATGACGTTTTTTGTAAATATATACGCCTGTCTTTGCTATTGTCAGACAGAGCGCTCTCGGAGTTTGCAGAGTCCTTTGCATGCCCTATTCTGATTGATAAACTCCCATTTACTCTCACCCGCACTCTGTCTTGGCCTTATTCCCAACTTGGGAGAGTCCTTCATTGTCTCTCATTGCGGGGAGGATCGTGCTGTTTGGGGACGCTTGCCTTCAGTTTCTCCAAAACGGCAAACAATGCATGCTCAACAAACAACGTTGTAGAACACCCCATCACAATACTGGTAGACGTCTCAATGGCGAATGTAGCTGCTGCCAGCGATTGTTCGCAAGGAAACGGTCCTCTCATAACTGGATCTAAAATCCCACTATAATATGCCAGAGGTTTGTACCCCAGTGTAGTCCTCTGTGTAAGCACCACTGTTATAACTGTCCCATTTGTGTGTAAAAATAAAAATAACTCCTCTGAATAATTGGGAATTCCTAAAACTGGAGATGAACAAATTGCTTTCTTCAATTCTTCAAACACCCCCTCTATTTCCTCAGTCCATTCTATATTTTCCTTGTTCACTTCTGCTTTCTTCAGAGCCTGCAAAAGGGATTTTGTATATGAACTATGATCAAGTACCCATGCTCTAACATAGTTGCACAATCCCAAAAACGGCTGCATTTGTTTTATTGTGTGCAGTTTTGCTGTTTTCATAATTGCCTCAGCCCTTTCAGGTGTAACTTTCTTTCCAACTGACCAATATACAACACTTCTTCTTGACAATATTGCAATTTATCCTTGTCCACCTTATATCCCTTGTCTGCTAAAATAATCATTAACTGAATCGAATCTTGCCTGCACTCATCTTCTGTCACGCTGCAAACTTAAATGTCATCTAAGTACTGCAGTACAACACTTTTCAAATCAATATTGCGTAGGTCCATCTGCAGGACCCTATTACAGATGGATAGAGACTCATATCACCCTTGGGGCAAACAAGTTCTCTTCATCTTAGTCTGACGAAACGTAAATGACATAAGGTCTTGGGAGTCCCTATGCAACGGGATTGAGAAAAATGCATTTTTCAAGTCAATCACCGTGAAATATCATGCCTCTGTGGGGATATTACATAGTATTGTCACCGGATTTGGAACTAAAAGAAACTCTGCCTCTACAATCTGGTTAATCGGTCGCATGTCCTGAATTAGTCTCCATGACCCTCCTTTCGATTTTTTCACAGGGTACACTGCAGTATTGCACAGTGACTCTGACATCAGTAAGATACCCTGTTCCATTAGTGCGGATATAGTCCTGAAAATACCCTCATCCACCTCTCGAGACATGGGATACTGTGTTGCTCAAGGTAAAATTGCTCCTGGTTTCAACTTCATCTTAACTTCCCCCACCCCCTTCAATCGGCCTATGTCATAGGGGCCTGTAGTTCATAAAGAGATTGTCACTTTTTCCAAGTCCTCATAAAAAAATACTGGGCGCTGCAGCACTATCATTGTTCGCTGTGGGATTTCCCTTTTCTCTATTCTAATTCAATATGTAATGGTCATCTTGAATATTCTTGAATATTCCTTCATCATTTGATGGTTCATCTCTCAACATATCCTCATCAGTGACATCAGGCAATCTATACCCTTCCCCAATGGCAATCATTGTTCTCCTTGGCCTGCCCTCGTCATCGGTTCCTTTGAGCATGGCTAATTCCCCTCGCAGAATGGCTGCATCTAACCCCAGGGGAATAGTTTGTCCCCTCTCTTCATCCATGGGTATCTGTGGCCTGAACAAAAACTCATCAGGTATTCTTATAATCCTTCCCATTAGACTGGGTAGCCATGTCAACAAAATGCGTACCCCATAAAGAAAGACTTCTGGCTCAAACAGCACTCCTCGCAGAGCCATTTGCCCTGTAAACAGCAATATAAATTTGCCCACGTTCAGATAATGTATCCCTGGAGTGGAACATACAATGCCTTTATCAGTGAAAGAAATTGTCATATTTAACTTCGTCATTAAACCTCTGCCCAGAATATTAACCAGTGTCGGCCATGAACACAATAATTGGTAATTCATCAGTAAAAGGAACTCTGCTTGTAGTTCCAGAGAAAACTTGTGCATTCATGGCATTTCCCGATAATGGATTTTGTCCCTCTCATATACATGAGCGAGTTGCACCCATGTCTACTAAAAAAGAAAAAGATTTGCCTCCTATGGCAACATCAACCCTTGGTTCCTCTTGGGGGTCTGGTTTCACCGATAGTATTGAACACATCAAGTCACCCTGTGAGCTGTCCTATTGTGGATACATACTTATCCCCGTACCTATAAAAGGATTTCCTCCCACCATAGTGACACCCCCTACTCTGGGTGTCAATAACTGTACCGTGCTTGCATTCTGCTGTGTCTGCATGGGTGTGTGCTGTGACTGCCCTTGCAGCGGATTCAATGGTGCTTGCTGTGGTTGCAATGCCTGTTGCATTTGCGGTGCTTGTGCTTGATACACTGTCTGAACTTGGGCAAACCCATCCCTATTTTGCGAGCTTGCTGGATGATAAGCTGTCCCCCCTCTTAAGAATTACCCATTCTGTACATACCCTTGGCTTCCACATGTTCATGCGATATGCCCTGTCATTCCACATCTCCAACATATAGGAGGGGCTCTTCTGACTAGCCCCCTTGATTAAATCCTCCTTGCACATTTTTATTATCATTCTGCACATTCTGAAACCCGCCTTGGTTATTTTTAAAACCACTCCTTCCTCTGTAATCCATTCCTCTGCTCCGCGGCGTAAACCCATTCCCTCCTTGGTTCATCTGGCATTGATTATTCACCTGCGATATACCCACTGCTTGTTGCATTCCCAGTCCCTCCTCATTTGTCAATAGCGCCCCTTCTATGGCGTACTTTGACAATTTCTTCGGAACTAACTTGGCTTCCTCAAGTTTTCTAGCATCTTCCTTCTTCTTATTTTTCTCTAGTAACAGCCAGCAGTGATGTGCTATAGACAACTGTATCTCTGTCCATGGCTTCACTTCCATTCCCACTAATTTCTTGAGCTGTCTCTGTACCTATTCTGGTAATCCCTGACAAAGAATGTGGTAAAATACTGGCACGGATTTCCCCCATGGCTCCCTCGTTTCCAAAGTCCAGCATTCCTAAATACTTTGAATATAAGCAAACTGATCTTCGTCATCTTTCATCTTACATGCCATAATTGCACCTATATCTGATGTATCAGGATACTGTACCCTGAGCGCTCTACAGACATCTGCTCTACAATTATTAAATGGCACTCCGCCATGCGCTGTGTTCTGTACCGTGACACTTGAATATCCTGCTCGTGTCATAATGTCATCTGCCCTTTCCCAAATAATGGCTGCTAAGAGACCCTTAATGTCCCCTATTGCCAGAGTAGTTCCTCCTGTCTTTTTTTCTAGCTCATAAATCCATTTCCTCGCCCCAGCCGTTAAACTGGGGAGTTTGCACCTTAACTTATCCTTATCCATGTGTGGCCAGGGATATACTGTGGTCTGGGTCCTCCGTTCTCCAATAAAGGGAATTGCATGAACCCAAATCCACAATCGGCTCACATCGTCTGCCTATCGATAGTAGGGACAATGGTTCCTGATTGGATTCTACCTGGCAATGACCTCAGCCTGCTCACATATGGTGGCGACTCTCCCTTCTCACTATGCGATCGCCCTTTTGGGTGCTCTGGATATGCTATCTCGGGAGAATAGCTAAGGGGAGTATTGGGAGGAAAGCTCAGGGGCAACATGCTCGCTTTGGAAGCAAGATAACACGGAGCAACACAGGTTCGATCCCTGGGTCCGCCTGTACAAAACTTCTGGGTATTAAGTGCATTATAAATAACTTATCATAACCTATCATATAGGATCTGGCATCCTATCCTTAGGTTGCTCTAAATCAGACCATCTTACTTCCTTGTCTGCCTGCAAACATCCCTCGGGACAGCATGCATTTTCTCCCTCCTCCCCACGGAAGGTTTCTCTCTAGTCGCCAACTAGTATGGCTTTCAGCCCCATCACCCTTATTTAAAGTCAGCTTGTCCAAAGACAAAGCTCTATGCTGGAGACTGAACGGGTCTCTTTCCTCGCTTTGTGATTGGCTTCCCAATTTGCTGCTTTCCCTTAAGTCTTGATAGGCTCTATCGATCCTCTCCCCAATGCTACCTATGTCATAATTGTCCCCTAGGGTTATCCTAGATGGTCCTGCTGCTGCTCCCTGTGACGGGAGGAACTTCTCTATATGGCCCCATGATATAACTGGGCTCGGTTCCATTAACTCTTTCTGAATGTGATCAGTGTCACGTTCCCTTTGTCTCCTTTTTCACTCCATTTCGTCATCTAATTCGCTTTCTCGCTTCCTGTCTAACCCTTTCTTCTTCCTGTCTTTTCTCTTCCCTTCTTTCATTCTACGCTCTTCTTCGTCCCTTCGTCTTTGTATTCTTGTATCCCTTAATTTCTGTGCTTTCTCCTCTTGTGGCTTCTTCTCTTACCTATCTCGCTCTTTGATTGCTCTCTGCCTGTTATCATATTTCCTGTGCTTCTCTGCCCTTTCTTCTTTTGTTTGCTGCTCCTCTTGATACATCTGTTCTCGTCTCTGTCTATTCTTTCTTTTATGTTGGTCCTCTTTCAATCTATTCTACTGTTCCCTGTCTTTTCTATCCTGTTCATCTTGATCTTCCCTTTGCCCAACTTCCTCAATACTTTTCTCATCGAGTTTGAGCAATATCTGTCCACCCATCCATTCGTTCTGTACCAGCATTACCTCGTCAGCTTGATCATTTTCTCCTTTCCATCTCTTAATCTCTTGTTCTATGTCTGCGGTTATATTCGGTCGTTCACTTTTTTCCCCCTTATCCTGTGAGACCTAAAAGATCTCCTCCTTTCTTTTAGTCCCTCTTGGACTATCTTCACTTCTATAGGAAGGTGGTTCGTATATTAGATTACTATATACTGTGGCCGCATTCAGTTCCCTTAAGGATAGAATTCTACATCTCCTGTACTATCGCCATTTACTTAGGATGAGATAAGGGGAGCGAAGGCTCAGCACCTTCCTCCCTACACTGATTAAGCATGCAGTCCTCAGGAGGCGGGCCTTCCCGCTCCTCTTGGTACATTTTCCAGATTTTTAAAATAGCTAACCTTTTTTCCAATTTCTTTCCTGTGGACGCATCATGTAAGTATGTGGCCATGTGTTGCAAAACCGCCTTTGACAGCGATCCCCCTTGTGGCCATGGCATGAACATCTTGTCTGCTGTACCCTTTACCCACTCCACACTATACTGTTTGAGTTTAGGTGAGTGTTTTGGCAGTGTATTGCACATGCACCTGAATGGAGTAACATCCCCCATTGTGACAAGTCCCAATTGACTGTCAATACTTACCGTTGATTTACACAGATAAGTTTCAGAAAAACAACATATATGAGCACGCTCCAACAGTCGCCGCTCAAAGCCTCTACTTCTCAATTATCTCAACCCATCTTTTCAGCCGGCGCCGACAATGACTAAAAAATAGGTTAAAATGTTTCATCTCTTCTTTAGCCTCACTATTTATTCTTGCCACTCTTCAACACTTCTTTTCAGTTACCGACTCAGGAAGTTGGCAAAACTGTAGCTGTTTTATTAACAATTATCTAAAACAGGGAGTACAACGGGCAACAACGGAAGCTGTACAAACATTCTCTCAATGATTCACATGAAAAAACACAGCTTTATAACAAAAACCTGTCATTATTGACGTCACACTACGTAGCAAAATAAGGAAACTTATGATAGATTGTGGTTGGTCTACGGGGAACATCTAAGTATACTTTCTATATAGGGATGGGTTGTGATTGGGTCCCTACAGTCAGGTGGACAGCTAAGCCCACTCCTAGTGCAAGACATCTTCTGTGTCATGAAAATATACAATGTTTCATTGGCTTTCGAACTATAGGATTTATTGCTACATGGCCCTCTACAATTGGTTGGCACGCTTCTACCTTTCGGGAATATTCCAGGTGCTGGAGGGTTGGACCTGACCATACCTCCCCACCCAATAAGCCCAACATCCATCATCACTCCTACTGTCTGCCATTCAATTAGTTCTTTGAACTCGGCCTTGCAAAGGATCACTGTGCCTGAGAATAAAAGGGAGTGTGAGCATAGCCATATCTTCTGTTCTCGGCGTAGCATGCCCGAAGTCTATTTTCATCTGACCATGTGACAGGAGACCGTGTTTTGAGTGCCTTCATTATATTTAATGCTATTAAATGAATAAAACCTGGCACTTCTAGTGTTTTTCCATTACACCTCAACAGGAGCCTGTCTTGCTTCTCACGTTCATTTTATCTCCTCGGATAGATAAACAGGTTCTTCGCTGCCCCAACCCTTGAAACTGGGCCAGACAAGCCTTCCCGAACATTCCATCGCCGTCAGCTGTTTTATTCTACCGCGCCACACTTTCAGCCATTCTTATTCACAGGGTCCAAGTTTGCTAAAATGCATTGTGGAACATCCAGATTCTATACACACTTATATATATGTATAGCCAGCCTTATGATTACTTAGTCTACTTGCATTACTGCATCTGTACAATTATAAAATGGCTTTGCATTTTCTTCAGTGCTCTCCTCACGTGCAATCTTCATTTCTCACGTGAAATGTTGCTAAATTCTTACTTCACCATCAAATTATATAAGGTCTGTGTACTCTCTTTATTGGCATCTCTTCTGGATGCATCATCTGTGCTTCATGTGACGTCTCCAGTCTTCTCTTTCACTCATCTTCACACTTCTACCGGAATTTCCTTCAGAAGACTGTCATTCTTCGCGGGAACATCATATAGGGGTTTCTCAATGGATACCTAGTTTCAAGGTCTCTTCGCAGTATATGTACCATCACTGGCGTTGCACATGTCTCAATTTCCAGTTGCCAACATATAGGCAAAATGGGGGCGGAACTTCCGGTAGAGGCACTTGGATCCTCCTCTACAGCCTATTTACCAAATGAAGCGGTCGTACAACCCATAAAAGCTGCACATTTGTAAACAAATATCCTCAAGAAGGAGATGTTAAGAAAAATAACTCCAAACACAAGTAGAGGGGATATTTCTATCAAAGCAATGCAATATCTCATGAGAGTTGTTTTTCTAAAACAGCCCAGCCTGCCTCTAAACCGTAGGGAGAGTTTTCTTGAATCAGACTCTAGGCGGGCTTTTAAGCAATCATTGAGAGCCAGAAGGTCCAGTCCGACAGGTCAGTGTGAGCTGCTTTTGTGAGTCAGGGGTGTCCAGTTATTGAACTTAGTTTACTGTTCATCGGGAAATACAGTAACTGTTAGAGCTTGCGCTGCTATTGGTACTGTCGACGAGGAGAGGTAATTACTGACGGGCCCATTGGTCAGCACTCACCCTCGAAAACTTGTAATACAAGATAGCCGCACCATGTGAGGAAAGGGTGCAGGACCTACATACTCCAGCACAAATCAGTAAGTTGGGAAAGGGAAGTCCGTTTAATGATACATACATCAGCTTATGGATATCAGCAGCATCACAAACACCTGTCTCGCCCCGATTTCCCTGAACTTCAGTACAACAGCCTCTTTTATGGGCAAACTTCGTCATCATTGATGTGCACTTCTATAAAAAATCATCATGCAATATAATTGGTTGGGAAAGGTAACCTAAGTATAGGTGTTATATATGTATATGAAAATAAGGCATACGGATTGGATAACTCTTATCGGGTGGGCGTCTACGCCTATCCCTCTACAACACACGTGATTGACGTCATTAAAAGTATGACGTCCTATTGGTTACAGTCTCTATAGGACCCTAGATTACATGGTCCATTGTGAATGGGCAAGTTACACCCCTAAACATAAATCTCCACTTTAATTAGCAGCATGCAGAATAGACACCATGGTGCCTGGTGTGGCAAGATTCACCCTGCCTCCCTTCCATCAATCAGTGGTTTAGGGCTATGTGTCAATTAGTTGGCTGGGCATGGCCTTGGATCTGCAGTCTCTTATCAGGAAAAGTTATGGCACCCTCTGGTTCTGGATGACATCAGGCGGTGGTACATCTTCACGCCTGTCTGGTCACGTGTTGGTCCACCGTGAATCTGCTTCAGTTCTCAGTCTTTTCGTGCATTTGATTCTGTGTTCGCTTGGCCACCTGCATGGGCCTCTCTTATCTTGACCTTCACCGGCGGGCTGGCATGCTCTGAAGTTGGAGCCTCGTGAGCTCATGCTCACCTCCCCTTCTCTGGTTGACCTCGATTTCCCCGGCATGAGCCATCCTTTGTTAAGTTTCGATCCCGCTCTTTTCCTCAGCTTGGACCTAGATGTGAAACTCAGCCAGTTGGGCCTGGGCCGCCTGGGCATCCTTCTGCTCAAACAAAATGGAGTCGCACGTGTACATTGTGCTGTATTGAGGTAGACATATATAGTTGGCGCATGCCGCTCTATTCTTCTACTTAAGCGTTGCAGGCGGTATCGATTACTTAGCATCTTGCGTTTCAAGCTTATTTACACACGTTCAATAAGGCGGTTGCTTCCATCTTGTCTCATGTCACCATTCTCATACGTTTTTACAGTGTCTCTCCCCTTCGTGCATTACAATTCTCCTCGCAGTTGTCGGTACTGTTATGCATAGCTTTCAGTAGCCACTTCTGGTTGTTCTCGGGGCTGCCTAGGCCCTTAGTCTATTTCCATTGGCCTTCCATTAAGGCCTTCAAGGTCTCCTCGTGGACAGTCTGTAAATACTTGTCGTTTCGTACCAATGGCAGGTACGGTTGTCTGATTGGGTACCGTGCTGCCCAGGGTTGCCTGGTTATGGGCATTTTAACAGGTATTGATCTTATTGAGATTATGCCTAGAGGGACTTTTGTCCTCATCATTCAGTACATATTTAGGCCTTAAACAAGGTTGTATCATGGCCTCTATTTTGTTCAATCTTTTTATATTGGACATGGGCACATTTTTCCTCCAAGTTGTCTCCAATGCTCCGGAACTGGGTGGTCAGCGAATAGCTTGGCTTTTGTACGCTGATGATTTAGTTTTAATATCACAAACCCCAAAGGGACTTCAAAATCTATTAACTGCCTTATCCGTATATGTTGAATTGAATCATCTAACAATAAATTTGGACAAATCTCAAATATTAATTTGCAAAAATCAAGGTAAAAACACAATTAGCAACTGTATTTGGTCTATTAGAAATGAGCCTTTGGAAATAGTATCAGAATATAAGTATCTGGGGCTGATAATACAAAATACTGTCACTGACAAGTCTTTCGCGATTAACATCCAGTCTAAACTCATAAGCCTGATTTCACAGGCTAAAATCTTACAGGTCGATTCATGGAATTAATGTGCGCCGAAAATTCCGGCGCAGAGGTGCCAAAATGTGCGATTCGCAGTAAAAGTGCGAAAATCGCAGGGAAACCAGCGCACATCGATTCATGACAGTCCGTGCGTGAGAAAAATATTGGATGTGCGCTGAAAAAGTGCACGGCACACGCCGGCGCACAGGTCATCCAACGGCGTGCGCCACGGCCGCTGCGAAATCGCACATAGCGCGGTGCACATAACAAAGGTAGGCGGAACACGGGGCGTAACATTCGGAATGGAGAACAACGCGTGAAAATATGGGCGTCACGGGGGAAGTACAGGAGGCAAGTGCGCGGAATGCCCACACGCTCGCCTACAACTCGTATTCATGGAATCGAATAGGGCAAACCAGCGCACGGTCAAAGACGCGCACAGGGCCAAACAAGTACGCCACAAGAAAGCAGGCGTTAGCGTCCCTGCGCCTGAAATAATTGTGCGCCAAAATGTGCGCTAACAAAAAGCACCCATATACAGCTATGATGAATGATCCATACTGTGGCCCTCTAGGACAAATGAGGTGCAAAGGGGTACCGACAAACACGGACACCCGCTGTGTGAAAAATAGCGTGTGCGTGTATTACGGGGTGCGTGGGAAGTTCCACACGCGATTGGCCTGGGCACGTGTATTCCAGGGTGCGCGGGAAGTTCCACACGCGATTTCAGCAGGGTACGTGTATTCCAAGGTGCGCGGGAAGTTTCAAATGCGAATTATCAGGGTACGTGTATTTCGGTGTGCGCGTGAAGTTCCACACGCAATTTCAGCAGGGTACGTGTACTCCGGGTGCGAGGGAAATTCCACACGCGAATCCAGCAGCCTACGTGTATTTCGGGGGTGCCGGGGAGTCCTACACGTGAATTGGCCGTGTGGGTCCTCCCAGCTGTTCCCTCTACACCCTCCACGGCCCCTGCAGGCGGCCCACACCACAGGGGACTACCCTGCACCCCTGCACATGTCCCGCAGGCAGCCCATCCACCATGGCCATGCCCCCCAGCCAACCCACATGTCACCTTGCACTACTGCCCACCAATGCATGTCTCCCAGCACCCCCACCCCCCAGCATCCAGGGGCACCCTCCACCAGGCCCCCACTCCTGTCTCCCTGCACCCCCACCCCCCTGCATCCAGGGGCACCCTCCACCAGGCCCCCACTCCTGACTCCCTGCACCCCCACCCCCCAGCACTGTAGGGCACCCTCCACCAGGCCCCCACTCCTGTCTCCCTGCACCCCACCCCCCAGCACTGTGGGGCACCCTCCACCAGGCCCCCACTCATGTCCCCCGGCACCCCCACCCCCCAGCATCCAGGGGCACCCTCCACCAGGCCCCACTCATGTCCAGCTCATGTCCCCCTGCACCCCCACCCCTCTGCATCCAGGGGCTCCCTCCACCAGGCCCCCACTCCTGTCTCCCTGCACCCCCACCCCCACCCCCAGCACTGTAGGGCACCCTCCACCAGGCCCCACTCCTGTCTCCCTGCACCCCCACCCCCCTGCATCCGGGGGCCCCCTCCACCAAGACCCCACTCATGTCCCCCTGCACCCCCACCCCCCTGCATCCAGGGGCACCCTCCACCAGGCCCCCACTCCTGTCTCCCTGCACCCCCACACCCAGCACTGTGGAGCACCCTCCACCAGGCCCCCACTCATGTCCCCCTGCACCCCCACCCCCAGCATCCAGGGGCACCCTCCACCAGGCCCCACTCAGGTCCAATGCATGTCCCTCTGCACCCCCCTGCATCCAGGGGCACCCTCCACCAGGCCCCCACTCCTGTCTCCCTGCACCCCCACTCCCCAGCACTGTATGGCACCCTCCACCAGGCCCCTACTCCTGTCTCCCTGCACCCCCACCCCCCTGCATCCAGGGGCACCCTCCACCAGGCCCCCACTCATGTCCCCCTGCACCCCCACCCCCCAGCATCCAGGGGCACCCTCCACCAGGCCCCCACTCATGTCCAACTCATGTCCCCCTGCACCCCCACCCCCTGCATCCAGGGGCACCCTCCACCAGGCCCCCACTCCTGTCTCCCTGCACCCCCACCCCCCAGCACTGTAGGGCACCCTCCACCAGGCCCCCACTCCTGTCTCCCTGCACCCCCACCCCCCAGCACTGTAGGGCACCCTCCGCCAGGCCCCCACTCCTGTCTCCCTGCACCCCCACCCCCCTGCATCCAGGGGCACCCTCCACCAGGCCCCCACTCATGTCCCCCTGCACCCCCACCCCCCTGCATCCAGGGGCACCCTCCACCAGGCCCCACTCATGTCCAACTCATGTCCCCCTGCACCCCCACCCCCCTGCATCCAGGGGCACCCTCCACCAGGCCCCCACTCATGTCCAACTCATGTCCCCCTGCACCCCCACCCCCTGCATCCAGGGGCACCCTCCACCAGGCCCCCACTCCTGTGTCCCTGCACCCCCACCCCCAGCACTGTATGGCACCCTCCACCAGGCCCCCACTCATGTCCCCCTGCACCCCCACCGCCCAGCATCCAGGGCCACCCTCCACCAGGCCCCCACTCCTGTCTCCCTGCACCCCCACCCCCCAGCACTGTGGGGCACCCTCCACCAGGCCCCCACTTCATGTCCCCCTGCACCACCACCCCCCAGCACTGTGGGGCACCCTCCACCAGGCCCCCACTTCATGTCCCCCTGCACCACCACCCCCCAGCACTGTGGGGCACCCTCCACCAGGCCCCCACTCCTGTCTCCCAACCCCCCCACCCCCCAGCAGTGCGATTTCCCTGGGTACGTGTATTTCGGGGCTGCGCGGGTAGTCTTACACGCGATTACATAAGGGTACGTGTATTATGGGTCCGCGTGAACTTCCATACGCGATATTAGCAGGGTACGTGTATTACGGGTTTCGCGTGAACTTCCACATGCGACTGGGCCTGTGAGAGTGGGGTACGTGTATTCCAGGGGTGGGCGGGAATATTTACTCGCGACTGGGCCTGGGAGAGCGTGTTACGTGTATTCCTGGTGTGGGCAGGAAGATTTACACGGTCGCCTACAACGCACCAAAAAAAAGGTCCAATCCGGAAACACGTACGCCAGCATGAAGCAGGCACACGTACCGCGCAGCATAAAAGAGTGCGCAAACAACAAACAAGCTCAGACGCCAGGATGAATATACCGTTCCTAGCAGCAGTGGCCATGGGATACCGCAGGAGGAGGAGAAGGATAGTCAGGGAAAGAATCTTCACACCCAGAACCAGCCAATTTGGTATGCCTGATGACCAGGTGTATGGGAGGTACAGGTTTCCACCACACATAATACTCGACCTGGTCAGTGAGTGGGAGGATGACCTCACATCACCCACCCTGTGCTCCCAAGCACTCAGTCCCCTGGAGAAGGTCCTCAATGTACTGCACTTCTTGACTACCGGATCATTTCAGCGGACAAGTGCCATAGTGGGGGGGGGGGGGTGTCACAGGCCACGCAGTCACGGTGCCTACACCAGGTGTTGGCCATCATCACTGCACGCCCATCAGTCCGCAGGCACATATACCTGCCCAGAACACCTGCAGAAAGGCAGGCTGTCAGCCAGGATTTCTACAGGGTGGCACAATTACCCAAAGTGCTAGGTGCCATTGATTGCACCCATGTGGCTCTCCGTCCCCCCAGGGCATCTGAGCACATCTATAGAAACCGCAAGCACTGGCATTCCATCAACGTCCAGGTAGTATGTGATGCCAAGGGAATCATCACCTCAGTATATGCCAACTATCCAGGGTCCACCCACAACAGCTTCATTTACAGGATGTCAACCCTAAACCGGGACATGGAAGCTGGGCGGCATGGCGATGCATGGCTGCTTGGTGAGTATAAATGCCACAGCACACGCATGCATGACAGATACAGAGTAATGTCACTACCCCACTAATGATCCCCATCACCACCTCCCCAGGGGACAGTGCCTACCCTCTGAGCACCCACATGATGACGCCAATTTGGAACCCCATCACGCCTCCCGAGGTAAGATACAACACAGCCCATATTGCAACCCGGGGCATAGTGGAGCGCACATTCGGAGTGCTTAAGTCACGCTTTCGCTCCCTTGACCGTTCTGGCGGGCAGCTGTTATACGCTCCCCCAGTAGTGTGCAGGATCATAGTGGCAGCATGTGTCCTGCACAATGTTGCAACACGCTGGGGCCTGGCTGTGGACATGGTGGTGCCCCCACATCCCCAACCATATGCACACCCGCTGCGCATGGGAGGGGAAAGGGCACGGGTGAGGCAGCCCGTACGCAGCTGGTGGCTAATTACTTCACATAGAAATCACACCCCTGTGGAGTGCATACAGCCCTGGCACATACCATCTGACAATCAATGATGACTCAATCTGACAATTCTGATGAATTAAGGGACAGTCAACTGTCAGAACCATAGCAGCCTGAGATTGTTCATCTGGAAGTGTCACAATGTGTGCATCCCTACCTACACAAACACCACCAATGCAGTGTCATCAAAAGACACACTTCTATGCAGCAAAAATGAATACCCACTAGCAAAATACAACATGAGAACAGTGCCATGTCACCCAACCCCTCCCCGGCACCGCCACACAACACACCATGGCATGTCATGCTATGTGAGAGCAAACAAATTAATCCCCACAACATGACACAAGTGTCACAAACTACAGTGTCCCTAATGGAAACTGGCCACACATGAAATGCTCACAGTAATGCAGGACCAACAACACACATTACCAAATATTTACCAATAATACTAATCACCTATACAACCTCCAACCTACCATAAACATGACAGTACGGACTTAAAAAATTGGTAGCCTCACTACCTGATAATGCCAGCACTTCGAACACTTCCAACTGTACAGTGTTAGCCCCACGCAAAAGTGTAGGTGCACTGCTTACAACATGGACTCCATTTCCAAAGTAGACCGCCTTGTGAAGACATGAGAAATGGACCTGCAAATTAGGAGGATGAGATGGATGCAGAGGCACATATCAATACACCATGCAGTGTACAATACAACAACAATATGCACTAGGAATGTATACACAGTATTGACTACAGACTGCCCACACATCAAATGGGAGTCCAACGTCACTGTGTAAGTCAATGTCACTTGGGCATACCCTTTGCAAACCCATGGAAATGGGAAGCAGGAGGGGTGTGTGTCACACAAACACAAGCATCTGACCCAAATTCAGGACAAGCCTGCATGTGCCCAGCCACAATACAGCGTATGCCCACGGGAGCCACACAAGGCAACACACTGTCCAAAAAATCAAAAATCAAAAATGGCCATGAATGGGCGAGGGGGGTGGGGGAGGCCACCCAGGAGGTGCGAGGACAGGGTGCACACCAAAACCCACCTGTGTGGATCTTGCGAGAAAAAAAACACCTCCATGGGCTCATGGCCTGCACGGCTACCCTATTGTGAGAGATTCGTTGCTGTCGCTCTCCTCACCCTCTGCAGCTGCATCAGGAGGTGGTGGCACTATGGGAGGCAGCCCACGCAAAGCCCTAGTCTGGTCCTCCATGGCAGCAAGCATGCGTGTGTGGAAGTTCTGGTTCTGGAGGATAATCGTGCGGAGGTCCCCATGCAACAACTCACAGGATGCCCGGACCTCCTCCCTAGTTGCCTGCATCTCAGCTGAGAGCGTACGTGTGAGCCGCTCCAGCTGCTGTTCTGTCCTTGTGTTAGTTGAAGCCCCAAGCTCAACAAGAGTTACCCTGAGCTGACGGAGTTCCACCCTCAGGGCTTCTCTGTGGCCCTGGGACTCAATAGAAATGGCTTCCCGCAGAGTCTCCAGTGCCGCCCGCCTGTCCCTGTTGGACGCCAACATGTCCTCCCTGTGTGACTGGAAAATGGAGTCTGTTGCCTGCTGTAGTTGTTCAATCAGCCTTTCTTGGGGGACAATGGAAGTGGCCACCCTATCCATGGCCTGAGCCATCATCTCAGATTATGCTGCCTGTTGGTTTGCGATACCATATATGGATTGCTCCCATGCGGTATTGCCAGGTGGCATACGGCCACCGCGTCGGCGGGCACCACACCTGTCTGGGGCAAGGCGAACTGCGCCTTGCTGTGCCGGCACTGCCTGAGGCTGCAGGACTGCATTCCCCCTCTGATCTGCTGGCCCAGGAACAGGATCAGATGTTGCGGAGTGTGACCCTGCATCCGTAAACACCAAGGGCGGACCTACCAACACTAACATCCCCATTGAGGGTTCTACTCCTGGAGCAGGTGGGTTGGACAGTACAGAATCCCTCCCAGAAACACTTACCTGCGACGGCACATAGGTCTCATCATCCGAATCGACACCTGAATAGAGCTCGGGGGAGGTGCACCCAGAGACACCCCTTGAGATGATGGTCTGCAGCAAGTGTGGGTTCTCACCCACCACCACACCACGTCCCTCACTGGTGCCCGGTCGGGCCTGAGACCCCTCATGGGTCTGCACCATCTCCACAACCCCAGCAGTATCAAGTGCGTCATCCCCTGCAAAGACATGAAAGAAAAGAAATGGGAACAGGCATTAGCACCATGGCACACAATTAGGGCTGAGAAGCAACATAAACAGTACTTCATTGACACATGTCCCACATGACTATAACCCTCCCATGCATGCACCGTCACTGCGTATGAAGGGGAGGCAAATGGCACACATTGATGACACCAAGATGGAAGACCAACACATTAGCTGCATGCTGGCTAGCAGTGCCATCACACATTGGCCTGTGATTGGCATGTCCAATACACATACATGACACATGCCATCACACAGATGGCATGTATCATAGCCATGTCACACATGTGACAATAGGACTGAGAAATGCCTAGTGAAAGTGGTGGAATGCAGACAATCAGCCTGAATGAACACAGAATAATACGCAACTATGTTGTGGCAAGATGACACTTAAAGGGCAACTGGCGTGAGGTTGGGCTGAATGTCTACTGTTGCCAGAAGGGATACTGCAATACCCAAATCCTGGTGCGCAGAATGTATTGGATGAAGCACATGGGTGACCCAAACCACTCAGGCACACGCACCCTCACCTGGCACTCAATCTGAAGCCCTCACACACACACCATGCACATGGATGACACACACATGCATGTGCACTCACCGGACAATGCCTTGTAATCTGGCAGGTCTCCCACGCCTTGGATCTGTTCCTCCGTGACGTAGGTCCCAGCAACATACTCATGTGGAGTGAATTCTATGTCCTCTGCTGGAGACCCACCTCCAGTCACTACAGTTGCGGCATGACTTCAGGCCAGCTTTTTCTTTGCCCTGCGCTTCAGGTCATTCCAGCGCTTGTAGCAATCATTAGCTGTGCACCTCACAAATCCAAGGGCACTTATGAGGTCCGTGATGGTCTGCCAGTGTGCCTGACGTTGTGCAGGTGTGGTCTTGCATCCTGCAGTAATCATCATTTCGCTGTCATGTGCGGACACATACTCAACAAGTGCATCAAGTTCGGCCTGATTGAAGCTGGGCTTCCTTGGTGGGCCAGACTGTGTAGCCATGTCTGGGGCATCAGCCTGTACTGGACGAGCACTCTTCCTCTTCCGCTTGGAAGGTGGTGGGGATCCTGAGTGTCCTACGCCGCTCTGGACACTAGGGGCAGGAGCCCCGGTGGACTGTGGACTAGGAGTGTGGGAATGAACACTCACCATGGGACTTGGTGCAGGCATTAGCTGAAGTGTGATGTAGTCAGGGGGAACGTCAGGATGGACTGGGACCGACACTGTCCTGGCTGGGAGACTCAGAACTGGGGTGGATAGAGCCACAGCTGCCCCTGCAGCCTCCCCACCCTGCCTACTTGGGGCAGCAGATGACATAGCTGCCCCTGATCCACGTGGCCTGGTGACACCAACGTGCACCGCCACACGTGGCCTAGACCTGCTGATCTGGAAGTCAGCCATGGAGTCACCCTGTGCCAGGTCTGGTGCCACAATGGGCTGGTCCAACAAGGGCTGAGCAGGGATGGTGTCAGCCACGTTACCCTCAACCAGGGGTGGGGCATGGGTGTCCCTGACTGGTCACCCACACATGGGGGGCTAGGGGCACCCTGCATGTCTCCCGGCCACGTCCCCTACCGTATCCACCATGGCCACCTCTTGTGGCTCAGCCACCTTTGCCACCCTTACCGCGTGCTCGCCTCCCAACCATGGCACTGATGTTGTTGTGCGTATGGGAGTTGCAGTAAACTATTTTCCTGGGCAATTGGGGGTCAAAGGGGTAGGGTACTAGATGGAATTCGTACCCTAGTGCTCTAGCAAGGCTGTATGTGACCCCTGGGGGAAGATGACGGGTCACGCAACGCACAGGCACCCCAAAAAAGGGAGATAATGTGCATGCAACCCCTCCTAGACCACGTGCGTGGAAAAATATACCTGCACTACGCTGTGGCACCCAGAAACACAAAAATTAACGTATGCGTGTCACACGCAGCCTAGACTGACCTCTGAAGGGGTAGGCAACACACGGGGCAAGCACAGATGTTAAATACGTGCGCGACTCACCGTCTGCCAGGAAAAATTGCGTTAAAAATATGCGTGTGTGCGCGTTAGCAACACCCCCGTCAAAAGAAGAATTGTACGCTGTCTGAGGAGACAGGACAACAGGAGAAGTGAACGCTGTTTGAGGAAACAGGCACAGGAAAAAGACAAAAAGACAAAAAGCTGTCAGAGGTAACAGGGAGTACGAACTTGGAACGCCGTGAAGTAAATCGCGTGTGAACCGACAAGAAGTACAGATTTCACCCACTCGCTCTCCACGAAAAGCACGTACAAGGAAATGGCGTTCTAAACGTACATTTTAAACATGCCCACACGTCCAGCGTCACTTCCGCGTGTACGCGCGAAGGCCCCATCCTCCAATTACACGAGCTGACACTCTGACGTGCAGTCATTGGACGTGTAACATGCACCCGTGTACAGGGAAACGCCCGCGCACACGTCACAGACGTGCATACGCGCTGGTGACCTTTGGGCCAATGAATTCGCGTACGTGTGCTGACGCGCTTAAGCGCTAAGGCCCTTACCTCGAATTTTACACGCAGACGTGCTGTATTTTCACGTGCCAAATCACTCCGTATCAAGCTGGCCACGCGTAAGCACACGGAAGACCATGCTCCTGCCCAGAAGGCCGAATTACTGCCCCCCAGAGCCCCGAGCACGCTCCCACCTGCCATCTGCTGCTGCCTGATTGCCTACTGCCCACGTGCCCTGCCATTTGCTGCCTGCACATCAGCCAGGGGTGCTGTTGCTGTGACCACCCCTGCTGGAACCGAAGACTCCCGACTGGGATTCCATCGCTCCACAGACCAGCCCCAGGACCCAGTTGCCCACCCACTCCTGCCTCTGGGGTTGTCATGTCGGGCACTGCAACATCTGGCACCACTGGCAACCCCCGGCCAGAGAGGCAGAGGGGCACCAGCTTCACTGCCACCGAAGTTGGTGTCCTGGTGGAGCAAGTCCTGGGGCAGTATGATGCCCTCTTCGGAAGTTTGCGCGCCGACAAGGAAGGACAGACTCAGATCTGGACTGACATCGTGACTGGCATCAACGCGGAGGGGGTGGCAGTCCGACTATTCCGTCATGTCAAGAAGCGCTGGGAGGACTTCAGGTCCAGGACCCTCAACAAGGCCCGGCGCCTCTTGAAGGCAGCGGATGCTAAGGGGCGCCGGGGCCACTTGTCGGACGATCAGATGAGGGTCCTGGAACGCATATCCCCAGCGCTCCACATCCAGGTCCTTGAGAGGCAGACCTGTCTGGAGTCGAGCGGTAAGTGTACATGCATCATCATTGTAAGCTGTGCGTGTGGTGATGTGCCAGTAGTGTGCAGGTTGCACATGTGTTTTTATGGGGCCAAGTATGGGGTGGGGTGTACAGGGCCGTGAGGCTAACACATGCGAGGGCTCTCATGTGTGAGACATGGATGGTGCTTGTGTGTGTAGGCTTGCATGCCAAATGCAATTGTGTGGGCACACATGTTTGGATGAATGTGTATGTAAGTAGGCATGTTCGTGATGTCACACATGGATGTTGGTTTCAGCTGCATGTATCAGCACTGTGTACATGTGCATGTGTGTGTATTTGACAAGGGTGCAACAGTGATGCAGCATAGATGCATGTGACAGCGGGATGTGGAAGCCTGATTGGCAGATGTGACATGGATGCCAATCTGAACACTGCGACAGTTGGCAAAGGTGTACACATGCATGCAAGTGTGGTGGTGTGTGTGCATGTGTAGTGCACTCCCTGTGTTGCATGTGATGTCTGGGTCACCTTTGCCTGCTCATGCTGTTGTATGTGTATGGATGGTGCTGGCTGTTGCAATATGGCTGTGGTATGGCTCATGTGTGCGAGTTGAAATGACATGTGTGTTGGCGATTGTGGGGCCATGTCTGAGGTTTGCCAATGCCACTCATGTACAACTGTCATGTGTGTATGTGTCCATTGTACAGTGCCCTGATGCCTGTGTTTTATTTCTCCCTGTCTGCAGCCTCAACTGATGAAGAGGGCGGAGAAGGTGCTGTAGAGCACAGCAGCAGGGATCGCACCGCCAGCCGGAGACGCAAGGCCCGGCTCCCCTCCCAGGTTGTCATCTCGTCGGGGAGTGAGGAGTCCGGTGCCGCATCCCAGGCCGCAGCTGCCGGGGGGAGGTCCAAGAGGTGGAGGTCGGAGTTTGACTCCTCGGCAGCAGAAGGGGCAGCTGGGACCCCACAGGGCCCAACGGGGGAAGATGGCACGGAGTCATCCAGGTTGGTGGGGGGTTTGGTGGAGGAGGAGGCCGTGCAAGCGACAGAGACGGGGTCTGGAGGTGGGGATTCCACTGGTACTAGTGGTGCAGTGCAGGACCAGGGACAGGAGGCAGCACAGGCCGCTGCGGAGGTGTCTGTGTGCAATCCTGTCCCTGATCCTGTCACTGCATCATCTTGCACCAGCAGGAATGCCCACGTCCAGACCCGTTTTCAGGCAGGGGATGAGCTTACAACAACTGGCCTTCCTCTGCCTGCGGACGTGGCTATCCAGGTATGGGTTGAGCCTGTCCTGACTGGTGTGGCGTTGCGCCAACGGGCCATGCGAGGTGACCTGCAGTCTTTTCATGAGGAGACTGCACGTCATCTCGAATGGCTCGTTGACCGCGTCGGCCTACTGGGACAGGTCACCCAGGCCGGATTCCTCCGTTTGCTGGAGCTTGTTCCGACCCCCTCCTCAACTGAACACCCTATGCGCCATTCGTCCTCCGTGCCATCTTTCCACCCATTTGTCACCTGGGTGCCCTGTGGCGCTGCCTCTGACGGTGCGGCCAGGCTGGTGGAGGACACGTCCCTGCCACAGTCGGGAGTCGGACGTCCAGCAGGGGTGGCCACATCAAAGACTGCACCCCGGCCAGTGGAGGATGTGCAGGCAGCAGGAGCCAGGGCACGGGCACAGGCACAGCAGCAGCAGCAACGAGGTGGGAGCCATGATGGCTCGGGCCTTCGACATCGGAGGGGCAGGCATCGGCCGGAGGGCAGGAGGACCCAGGACGGGAAGTGTCTTCCGTGTGGCAGTGGTTAGGCCACGCCATAGATGCGGAGCGGCAGCGGGCGGAAGAGGCACGGCTCACGATGGTCAGGGCGGAGAACTCCATGCGGAGGGCCCTGAGGCGGGCCGAGTGCCTCGAGGCAATCCGCAGGGAGTTGGAGGAGAACATGTTGTCGGCCCTGCGGACCCTCGGGGCCATGGAGGAGGACCGCCTTCGGGACATTGAGCAGGAGTTCAATGATGCCCTGGCCCGGAACATCCCGAAGTGAGCCGTCGGACTACCCCGCTGCCCTTGTAAATAGTTATGTAGTTAGTGTTAGGTTTCCTTTTGTTTTTCTGTTTCTTTTTGGACCTTTTGGACAATGGACCACATTTTTGTATATATTTTTTTAGTTAGGTAGTATTAGTAGATAGGTTTCATTTCTTCTGTTGGGATCATGGACCCAGGATTGGTTAAGATGTATATAGTTGACTGTTGAATTTTATTTTTTTATTTGGAATTTACCCATGGAGCAATGTTTTTCGGTTTTGATTTTCCTTTGGATTTACTTTTTTGAACTGTGACTTTGGACACCTTTCATTTGGATTATGATTTGTGGTTTTACATTATTTTACGGACATGCTGCTTTTTGTTTTTAATTCCCATTGTCGTTTGTTTTTTTTTAATTCCATTTATGTTGCTTTCAATGTGTAGTAGCATCTCATTGGTTTCATGCATGTCATGATGTGTGTTTTGACATTCACTGACACCCATTGTGTGTATGTGAGGGACATGTGTTCATTTACATACTTGCCATTGGGGTTGTATCATGTAATTGGCATTTCTAAGTGGGTGGATGCAATACTTGGGTGGGTGTTTGGCATGTGGAGGCAGCCCATAAGGGCCAGGGATCTAGATTCTGATGACGTGGTGGCTGGGGGACATGAGTGGGGGCCTGCTGGCAGGTGCCGCACAGTGCTGGGGGGTGGGGGTGCTGGGAAACATGAGTGGGGGCCTGGTGGAGGGTGCCCCTGAATGCTGGGGGGTGGGGGAGCTGGGAGACATGAGTGGGGGCATGGTGGAGGGTGCCCCTGGATGCTGGGGGGTGGGGGTGCTGGGAGACATGAGTGGGGGCATGTTGGAGGGAGCCCCTGGATGCTGGGGGGTGGGGGTGCTGGGAGACAGGAGTGGGGGCCTGGTGGAGGGTGCCCTACAGTTCTGGGAGGTGGGGGTGCAGGGAGACAGGAGTGGGGGCCTGGTGGAGGGTGCCCCTGGATGCAGGGGGATGGGGGTGCTGGGAGACATGAGTGGGGGCCTGGTGGAGGCTGCCCCTGAATCCTGGGGGTAGGGGTGCTGGGAGACATGAGTGGGGGCATGGTGGAGGGTGCCCCTGGATGCTGGGGGGTGGAGGTGCTGGGAGACATGAGTGGGGACATGGTGGAGGGTGCCCCTGGATGCTGGGGGGTGGGGGTGCAGAGGGACATGAGTTGGACATGAGTGGGGGCCTGCTGGCAGGTGCCCCACAGTGCTGGGGGGTGGGGATGCTGGGGGTCATGAATGGGGGCCTGGTGGAGGGTGCCCCTGGATGCTGGGGGGTGGGGGTGCTGGGAGACATGAGTGGGGGCATGGTGGAGGGTGCCCCTGGATGCTGGGGGGTGGGGGTGCAGAGGGACATGAGTTGGACATGAGTGGGGGCCTGCTGGCAGGTGCCCCACAGTGCTGGGGGGTGGGGGTGCTGGGAGACATGAGTGGGGGCCTGGTGGAGGGTGCCCCTGCACTGCTGGGGGGTGGGGGTGCAGAGGGACATGAGTTGGACATGAGTGGGGGCCTGCTGGCAGGTGCCCCACAGTGCTGGGGGGCGGGGGTGCAGGGGGACATGAGTGGGGGCCTGGTGGAGGGTGCCCCTGGATGCTGGGGGGTGGGGGTGCTGGGAGACATGAGTGGGGGCATGGTGGAGGGTGCCCTGCACTGCAGGGGGTGGGGGTGCTGGGAGACATGAGTGGGGGCCTGGTGTAGGGTGCCCCTGCACTGCTGGGGGGTGGGGGTGCTGGGAGACATGAGTGGGGGCCTGGTGGAGGGTGCCCCTGCACTGCTGGGGGTGGGGGTGCTGGGAGACATGAGTGGGGGCCTGGTGGAGGGTGCCCCTGAATGCTGGGGGGTGGGGGTGCAGAGGGACATGAGTTGGACGTGAGTGGGGGCCTGCTGGCAGGTGCCCCACAGTGCTGGGGGGTGGGGGTGCTGGGAGACATGAGTGGGGGCCTGGTGGATGGTGCCCCACAGTGCTGGGGGGTGGGGGTGCTGGGAGACATGAGTGGGGGCATGGTGGAGGGTACCCTGCACTGCGGGGGGGTGGGGGTGCTGGGAGACATGAGTGGGGGCCTGGTGGAGGGTGCCCCTGAATGCTGGGGGGTGGGGGTGCTGGGAGACATGAGTGGGGGCATGGTGGAGGGTGCCCCTGGATGCTGGGGGGTGGGGGTGCAGAGGGACATGAGTTGGACATGAGTGGGGGCCTGCTGGCAGGTGCCCCACAGTGCTGGGGTGTGAGGGTGCTGGGAGACAATTGTTGTTGATCAGTAGTGCAAGGTGACATGTGGCTGGGATGGGGGGCATGCCCATGGTGGATGGGCTGCCTGCAGGACATGAGCAGGGGTGCAGGGTAGTCCCCTGTGGTGTGGGCTGCCTGCAGGGGCCGTGGAGGGTGTAGAGGAAACACCTGGGAGGACCCACACGGCCGATTCACGTGTAGTACTCCCCGCGCACCCCTGAAATCCACGTACCCTGCTGGATTTGCATGTGATACTTCCCGCGCACCCCTGGAATACACGTACCCAGGACGATCGCGTGTGGAACTTCCCGCGCACCTCTGAAAGACACATACCCTTCTGAATTCGCGTGTGAAACTTCACGCGCACCCCTGAAATACACGTGCCCTGATGGAATCGCCTGTGACACTTCCTGCGCACCCCTGAAATACACGTACCCTGCTGAATTTGCGTGTGATACTTCCCGCGCACCCCTGGAATACACGTACCCAGGACAGGACGATGGCGTGTGGAACTTCCCGCGCACCCCTGAAAGACACGTACCCTGCTGAATTCGCATGTGAAACTTCACGTGCACCCATCAAATACACGTGCCCTGATGGAATCGCGTGTGACACTTCCTGCGCACCCCTGAAATACACGTACCCTGCTGAATTTGCGTGTGATACTTCCCGCGCACCCCTGGAATACACGTACCCAGGACAAACGCGTGTGGAAATTCCAGCGGACCCCTGAAATACACGTACCCTGCTGAATTCGCGTGTGGAACCTCCTGCGCATCCCTGGAACACACGTGCCCTGATGGAATCGCGTGTGTTACTTCACGCGCACCCCTGATATACATGTACCCAGGCCAATCGCGTGTGAAACTTCCCGCGAACCCCTGAAATACACGTTCCCCGCTTGGCGTTTGCTGTTTGGCAGCCCTGTGAACTGGTCCAGGATTAGAGCAGACATTTGCGATGAATTGGGGATTTTGATGGCTTTTCCTTGCGTGAGGGCGTTCTTGGGGGCGTAACTGGTGCTGCTGCAGGGTCGCTGCGCCACTCTGCGCCACGGATGGTTTTGGAGGCTAAAATCCATGAATACGCTGTGCGATGAAATGGATTTTATCGCACACGGCTGGCGCAGTGTATCACACGGGGACACTGTGCACCAGCCGCGTGCGCCACTTTTGTGCAAAATTCTATGAATTACCATGATAGTCTTTAAATATGGGAAATTCACGTTGAAACACCTCCTTCTTTTCTATGAACAAAAGGTACTCCCTGTTATGATTTATGGAGTAGAATCGAAATTATATACTGATGACAAAATGTGGAACAAATTTGAAGCTAGTTTTTGGGAAAAGGTACTACATCTCCCAAACTGCACACCTATGCCAATCCTGCGATTTGAATTAGGCTTAAATTCATTAGCGTGCAGAGTCAAGTGGACACTGTGTGCCTTTTTCAGAAAATGCTTACTGGGCTTGGAAAACAATAACATTTTGAGCACTGTTGCACATTATTTGTCCTCGTCAAATCATTTTTCCCCGCTTACATGGCGCAAAAGTGTATTGAATATCATGGCCGAAGCTGATATAACACTAACGCACCTAACAGAAAACCCTTTACGAGTCAAGAAAAAGTTACATCAATGGGACTGGATAAAAAATAGAGAATCCTGTCTGAATTATAAAGATTTTAGTAATAACAACTTTGGTAATAAAAAATTAGCGCAAACTGTAGGATATCTGTTGAAATGCCCGTCGTCAATAATAAGGAACACATTTTTGCGCCTTAGACTGAACCTATGGTTAACTAGGGAAGTGCTTGCTAGGCGTAATGTTATCTCAGCTGATATGAATTACCGTCGTTACTGTGAGATTGTAACTGAAAAAGAGACACTTCAACATCTGGTAGTATCTTGTGGCAAGTTGAATGAACAGCAGGTCAAGTTCTTTTCAAACCTGTTAGATTTAACTATTGAACTAGATGTAAATCAGATCAGGAGTATATTAATTTCAAATACAAAATTTTCTGTGATAAAAGCTTTTCTAGAAAATGTTTTGCCTGCCGATATAAAGTTGTAACGACATTTTACAATTTTACAATTCTACAGTTTAATGGGAAAAGAAAATGGTTTTGTCCTATTGTATATATTAATGTTTTAATCCTGAGTTTAACATTTTTTTGTACATTTTGTGAAAATTGTAATTATAATATGAATAATTGTTTTGATTTTTGAAAAGTTGATTTACTCAGCTATATCAAAATAAAATAAATTAAAAAATATCTTCTAATGTACACAGGGCAGAGGCCCATTCCAGCCCTTTGTTGGTTCAACTGCTCCTTGTACGTCACATACCTTGGCGGGTACGTTACTGGCAACTCACAATGGGGGGCAGGGGTGCAGGTCTTATCTGGGACCTCCTCTACACTCCCCCCTCTGGTCGGTTCATCGACCACTCCGACTTCCTCCTTTATATTCAGTTTCTTTGATTCCTCAGCTTCTTGCTCATCGTCTTCTGGATTTACACAAGATGGCGTGAATGTATGCAATTTGGGTGTCCATATCTTTATCACTCATTTCAAACTTCCTGCTGTTTTCACATGCTCATCCTTGTTCCAGGTCATCAATTGGCATTGTCCATTTGGACTGCAGTAAATCCATTTGCCTTTATACCTTCTTCGTTTCTTGGGATAAGTGAATTTTGTTCCCTCTGGTGCAAATTCACTGGCCTTCACGAAGTCCTTTACCTCCTCATCTGCCAGGTCTCTGCGCTTCCAGCCTGGTTCAACATCGACCATAATTTTCATCCCAATGGCCTTCTTTGCAGTTTTCTGGCACTGTGTGATGATTATCTTGATAACACAGAATCATAGCAGCACCATTGCTAGCAAGGCTCCCAGAAACTTGAATATATCGGCCATCCATTGCGGGACCCATGAGAATAGGTTCCCAAACCACTTTGTCAGTTTCATGTGTCATCTGGTTTTTTAAAGTTGTCAACATGCTTATGGCCTCTGTGAGGGTTCCATTCTCCTCATCATGCGATGGTATAAATGTGCAACATGATTCTCCGATTTTTGCACAAACACCTCCATCCATTGCTGTGATCATGTCAAGCATATATCTGTTCTGGAGGGTCATCAGTCTAACCACTCTTAGCTCTTCTTTGATCGCATTGAATCCTTTTATTGTGGTGTTGATGGTCTGCAGTAACTCCCATCTGGTTATCTGCAACCATTTAGCATTCACTCCAATTTGGATGTGTGGCAGGAGCATTGTGGTGAATACTGTTGAAGTGAGGCTGAACAGCCTGTGTTCATATGGAATCGCATGAAATGCCTCTTCTGATTTGGCAGAAAAGTAGTTTTCTCTCTTCATTCTGGATATCAGCTCTACAGACCTCCTTTTCCTCAGGTGAGCATCTGCTTTCGGAAAGCTGTCCAAATTCAGTTCACTTTTTGGGATCACTAGTGCAGGAACGTGGACGTTCACCAGTGTGCATATGCCTCCCCAGTTCCTCGGCAGTCTTATATATGCCTTGGACCCACATGCCCAATAGTGATCCATTAGGACAGCGGTTCCTTGTGTCATTCCTGGGACTTCATATATTCGTCTGCAGTTTTGATTCTCCCCCATTTTCCTCGTGCCATTACTTCTAAAGCACAGTTTCGGGTTTTCCAGCGGTACTATCTGCAAGGGTCCTCCTCTGTCTTCGACCCATGTCAACAGCTTTACCAATTTTGGCCACAATGGTCTGCATAGTCTCGGAGAGTTCTCTATTGCTTCTTTACAGGCTCCAAGGACCATCCAAGCTCGGCAGATTACTACTCCTTCTTCCCATCCGTCTGGTGAGACTACTGATCCTCAGATCTGCATTTGTCCTCGGTTCTTCCATATTTGAGCTTCTTCTGCCATTTTCCCTTGGACGTTCAGTCTTGAGTTTATTTCCCACCTTATTCCTGACCCTTTGACGCCAGGATTTTCATATCTAATCACATGATTCTTGGTGTGCGCCCTATTTCTTGTTTTGATGTCCTGGACAAACCCGTCTTCATCAGGGTAGTCCTTTTCGTCGGCCCATATCAATGAGGCATCTCTTCCCATGAATTGTCCTCTGATGTTGCACATAGCTACGTGTGACATACAGTGTGCTGTGGGGACATCTACTTCTACAGCCACAAAGATCTTGGACTTTCCCATGCTGTATGGCAGGAGTGCACAGACAAAACATTCTCCTTCTGATTGCCTTCGTCCAACTTCCTTCATGTGCTGGTACCAGATATTGTTCCCAAGATGGGCTGTGCTGTCCAAATAGTCATTAAGTTCATTGTCAGCTTCATCTGGGCTTCTCTTGATTCTCAATGTTTTCCTGTAATTAGCTATCACTAAGTCTCTGAATGCGTCTGTGCTGCTCTTTCGTTCAGGTAGCTTCTCAGGTATTGTCCTCGGTGAGACAGGTTCCATTTCCTGCTCTGCAGTAATAGGGGGAGGTCTTGCCTTTCCTTTCCTTGCCTCATGCATTCTCTTGTAGACCTCCTCCCACCACCATTGGCTCATCCTTCCAGCACGTTGCGGTGTCGTAAGCTCGGTCGTTATTTCTGGCGTTGGAGCTGGCATACTTGTTATCACAGTTGTGGTGGTTGTCTTGCTCAGCTCTTCGTGTAGCTTCTTTGCTCTAAGTATGAGTGGAAATACATATTCGACTACCGTGTGTGTTTTCTCAGTAAGTTCTTTCGCAGCTTCCTCTGTTCTCTTGAGGGATTTTGTCATGCCATCTCTGTCTTGTTGCTCGCTTGGTTCTCTGTTCTCTGGAGCTGTTTGTTTCACAGGTATCTTTTCTTTTTCGGTTGTTCCGGCCTGTGATTGCGTAGCCATTGACACTTGCCCTTGCTCGTGTGCATTCAGTGTATGGGTGCGTGCCGTGGACAGTGCTATGTTATCATTCATTCCGTGCTGACCCTGTCTCCAGCTTTTCTCACCATTCATTACTTCAAGTGTGTAAGTATTACTGCTAATTACATTCAACTGTAAATCGTTTGCTTTATCATCAGGTTTTCTTGGAACAGGGATCACTATATAGGGTCTGGGCGCTTTTGTGGGGTCCAGACACTCATTACCTGGTGGACGCACAGACATTGGGATGCTTCGTGCACCAATAAATAATGCAGTTCTGATCGTTAACGACAAAAATACTACAATAATCACTATACATATACATATGATTGCCTTGAAGGACAGTTTGCAGCACCTCCTTCCAAGAAAGCGGGGGCACCCATCCACTGGTGGCACAACTAAATTACTGTTTTGGGCCCCCATCTCGAATATGTCCATAGTCAATAGGTTATTTCTTTTCTTATCTTGATTTCATTACTTAAAAAGTTCAGCAAACACTAAAGTGGCGGGTGCAGTTTAATGTCCCCCCTCTTGCGAGTGATGACGGAAGTCTCTAGTTATGGAGTACAGATCCTTTGCTGGACTATGGAAAAAAGGTTAGACTATCGCTTCCAGCATTTCACATTCGTTTTGTATTTCTATGATAAAGGTTGTCCCAGGGCATTCTTCAAAGTCGATTGGGCCCTGAGGACAAGCAGGGATCTGTTCACTGTGGCACCATAAAAGGGTGGCTTCGCTGCACATCACGCATAGATAAACCATTGAAAAAATAAAAACAAAAATGAAAATAAAAGTGAACATATGAGAAGGTAGGAAAAAATAAGAAAGAGGTTGAAAAAAGTAAACACGGCAGTGAAGTTCGTTGCTCTGCTCCTTTCGCTTGGTTCTTCGAGGTCGAGTTGCTGCAAAGTCTCTCTCCCCCCCATTTACTCCACTGCGGGAGGATGATGAAAAATAGAAAAAACAGAAAAATAGAATCACGATATTGGTATCCTTGTTTCTGCTTTCCTCGATCTGTCCTCCGTTAAAAGCATGGAGAACTGTGTCTTTATTTCCGTGCTCTGCCCCTGGGGGTGATGATGAAAAGAGTTTTCTCTTGGACCTCTCCCTTCTAAAGCCCTTCTCAGCAGCGGATGTCCATGGTTGCTTCTCAGCTGCGATGCAATAGCTCTCAGGAGTCTGAGTTGGGCATTCTTTGCTGGATCATTAAGAAAAGTTGGCACATCGACAGTGATGGGTCTACCCACTAGTTCTGGAAAGTTCTCGATGAGGTGAAAGAAGACTGTGAAGGCAATTCTGCTGTCTTCAGGTGACAATGACATTTGCTCGGATTCTCTGTTTCTTAGGTCACCGGTCTTTTTGCAGTGCGATCAGTCTTTGCCTTCTCGATCTGTCCCTCACCGACTAATTTCCCTGGAATTCTCTCAGAAACTCCCTCTGAAAGCTGGACAGTTCAATTTGTAGCTGTATGCTATAGAAGAGTGTTCCTATCTTTCTCGCGTTGGCAGGGTCTCTGAGGAAGGTGAGGGCGTCAACCTCGGCAGGTCTCCCTACCATTTCCGGAAAGTAATTTACTAAGCCGAAGAGGACATTGTGGGCTTGTAGGCTGTCCTCAGGGGACAGGGACATTTATTCGTTTTGCAGAGTCTCAATCACAAGGTTTTTTGCTGTCGTGAACAGGTTTCTTATCTCCCTGACCTGTCCCTCGGCGGAAAGGTTCACTGGAACCTCCTGAGGTATTCTTGTTGGAAGTTAGATAGCTCCACCTGGAGCATTATTCCGTGGAGAAGAGTTTTCATGTGTAAAAAATTGGCTGGATTTCTGAGGAAGGTTGCAACGTCGACATCAGCAGGTCTTCCCACCATTTCTGGATAGTCTGCAATGAGTCTAATTAGGACGTTGTGGGCGAGCTGCGTGTCTGCAGGGGATAGGGACATTTGTCCTGTTTGGCAGGGTCCTTGTCATGAGCTTTTCTTTTGATTCGCACAGTCTCTGCACCTTCCTGTTGCGTGGACTACCACGATGTGATTCAGCTTAGTCAACAGTTGGTTCAACTGAGCCAGGTTTCTTGGGTCTCTGATGAAAGTACGTGTGTCAGTTGTTCTCCCGATGAGTCCTGGGCATTTCTCGATTATTTGAAGGAACAACGTGTAGGTCACTTCGTCAATGACTGCTTGAGGCGGGAGCATTTGGTCTTTGAGTCACTGTGCTCGGGCAACTCGGCGAAGACCTCTGCGATGACAGTCAATAGTTGCCTGATTACCTTCTTCTTTTCTGGATCTTGGATGAATTCTGTGACACTTGTTTCTCTCACTATGAGTGATGGATAAGTCAATGTCACTAATTGGAAATAGGTGAGTACATCCCACTTAAGCCTCCTGCTGGGGGGTGCCATAAGTTCGTGAACAAAGTCTTTATGCTGGGGTCCTTCAGGATAACAGTTTCAGCTTATAAGAGTGTCCTTCCTTTACTGCTTATCAGGGTCTTAGAGTTCTTTGTTCACTACTCTGTGGCTCTACGTGTTTTCGTTACCAGTGTCACTGCAGGTTCAGAGTATGTGATCTTTTCCTTTGCTCTGCGAGTTCAGCTGCACATTGCGTTTGTTTGAAAAATCTTGCATCTCGTTCAGTGCTTAGAGAGAAAGTTCAATGTATAGCCACAATTTTCACAGCGAGTTCTTCAGTTTGTCTTTTCTGCTTGTGCGTCCTTCTTCCTCACCATAGACCTTGTCTGCACATGCTGTGGTCCTTCCCCATTGTCTGTAGATTCCACGGTAGATGCAGTAGGAGTGCCTTCTCCTATAAAGGGCTTGACGTCATTCAGGAAGATCCAGGCTCTTCTTCCTTGGATCTTGACAGCGGACGGGGTGCAGTCCTCCACGATGAAAGGGCCATTAAATCGTGGTTTGTCCCATTTCTTCCTCATAAAGTTCCTCACCAAAACGCTGTCACCAGGGAAGATGAGTGGCACACAAAGACTGTGTGCTGCGCTTGTCTCAGCACTGTCTGTTGTGGTTTGTGATGCGCTTTTCCCTTTACGCCGTCGCTGCAGCTGGCCTAAAATGACAGATGTACTAGAGGTAAGGCAGTCAAGGTAATTCTTCATTTCTTCTCCCAGAACCTCTCTAGCAGGCCGGGCATCACATCTAGCCCTATCTCGGGGGGTAAGAGGGGTTCTCATTCTTCTACCAGTGATAATTTAGTGCGGCGTGAGGTGATGGTCGGAGCCTGGCTGGTTCCGAAACGCATATAATGCCAATGGCAGGCAGTGCAGCCATCCCTTCTTTAATGTGAACTTCAATTTAGCTATCCTTTCTTTCAACAGGCCGTTGAGCCGTTCACATATGCCATTTCCTTCTGGGTGATACGCCGACGAGAACTTGTGCTTTATACCAAGCAACAAGCTAATCTGCTCAAATACTGAGTTTACAAAATGGGGCCCGTTGTCTGACCTCATAACCTCACACAACCCCCACCTGGGGAAAACCTCCCTCACCAGGAATTTTGCAGCACAGGCAGCGTCAGGGTGTGTACAGGGCCCTGCTTCTATCAATCTAGAGAATGGACACACCACGACAATTAAATACCTGTACCCATTACAAACCTGGATCATATCGACATAGTCGACATGCAGGTGCTGGAAAGGCCCTTCAGGTCTGGGAATGATTCCTCTCATCACTTTCAATGTGGCCCAGAGGTGAATTGCTGGCAAATTATGCAATTGACCATAAAGAATGCAACATGCTCCGCTAGATTCGGCGTGAACCAGTCTTCTGAGAGCGCTGCCACAAGATTTTCTTTTGACATATGGAAAGGGTAGTGGAGCTGTCCTAACACTACCTTTAGAAGGGTGACAGGCATTACTGGTTTACCAGTGCTGTCCTGCCTCCATGACCCATCAGAGGGGATTAAAGAATACTCTTGTCGCTTCCATAAATTCTTCTCATCCTGAGGTGCCTCCGCCTAGAGTTCCATTAACTATGTCTGCCCCGTATTGCTTGAGTGGCTCGGGCTATCATCATTTGTTCATGGGTACGTGCCACCTCCACGTCCATGATTGTCTCACCCTTGGATGCCATGCGCTTGGCTTCCGTGTCCGCTTCATGGTTTCCACGTGACACGAAATCTGTTCCCTTGGTGTGAGCGGCGCACTTGACAACCGCTATGCACACTGGGAGCTGTTGTGCTTCTATCAGCCTGTCCAACAAGGCTGCATGTTGCACTGGCGTGCCGTCCGCTCGGAGGTAGTCCCTTCTTTTCCATCTTGCCAGGCCTGCGTGCACGGTGGATGTCACATAGGCGGAGTCACTGTACACTGTTACTTCCTGGTCTGCGTGATTCTCAATGGCGAGTATCAATGCCACTAGTTGTGCAACCTGTGCCAAATAGTGGGATGGTATTCGTGCACTGACAAGTACTTGGAACTCTCCATTTGCCATGTGTTTGATCACGGCCACGCCTGTATACCTTTGCCCGTCTTCTTGGTCAATTCTTGATGACCCGTCAATGAAGACGACTTCTCCGCATGGCAGAGCATTCTCTCTTACCCTGGGGATCTCATCATAAAACTCTTCATAATTGGCGCAGTCATGCACAGGTTCTCCCTCTGTAACTGCTCAGCAATAAACATAGCAGGGTTCACAGTTTTGCATCGCACTATTTTGATCGATGGATTTGAGATAATCACCTCATATGCAGATGCTCTCTGTGAAGTCAAAGTGCCCTTTGGCTTCTCCAATATGGCAAATAATTAGTGCTCAACATATAATGTCATGGAGCATCCCATCACAATGGATGATGCTTTCTCGATGGCAAACGCGGTGGTTGCTAAATTTTGCTCGCATGGGAAGTCGCCCCTCATGACCGGGTCCAAGCTCGCCCTGTAGTACGCTAGGGGCTTGTACCCAAGCGATGTTCGCTGAGTGAGCACTGCCGTCATAAAATTGCCATCGGTAGGAGAGAAGAGATAGAATTCCTCTGCATAATTGGGGATCCCGAGAACTGGAGCCTTACAAATTGCTCCCTTTAGCTCTGCAAACACCTTTTCCATTACTTCAGTCCATTCAATTTTTCCTTCTGTTGCCTGGGCTTTCTTTAAGGCCTGGAGCAAGGGCTTGGTGTATGAGCTGTAATCGAAGACCCATGCTCTGACATAATTGCATAGGCCTAAGAAGCTTTGCATTTGTTTTAGCGTGAGCGGCTTAGCCGTGTTCATGATAGCTTCAGCCCTTTCTGGTGTTACCTTTTCCCCTTCATGTGAGATTAGTTGCCCTATGTATAACACCTCTTGTTGGCAGTATTGCAACTTGTCCTTGACCACCTTGTATCCCTTCTCAGCCAATATGGTCAATAGCTGAACAGAGTCGTGTCGGAATTGCTCTTAAGTGGTGCTGCAGATCAGAATGTCATCTACATACTGCAATACAACACTGTCTACCGCAATGTTGCTTAGGTCCACTTGCAGGACTCTGGTAAAAATTGACGGAGATTCACAATACCCCTGTGGCAGCCTTGTACTTTTCAGGCGCATTTGTCTGAAAGTAAATGACGTCAGGTCTTGTGAGTCACGGTGCAATGGAATCGAGAAAAATGCATTTTTCAAATCGATTACCGTGAAATATTTTGCCTCCGAGGGTATGTTGCACAAAATGGTGGATGGATTAGGGACTAGGGGGAACTTGGCTTCGACTATGTCGTTCAATGCTCGTAAATCGTGGATTAAACGCCAAGACCCTCCCTTCGATTTTTTGACAGGATAGATCACTGTGTTACAAGGTGATTCTGACGTTACCAGAATGCTTTGCTCCATCATGGCAGAGATTGTCTCCGCAATCCCCTCATCCGCTTCTCTGGACATGGGGTATTGCTGCGCTCTTGGTAGGATCGGTCCAGGCTTGAGTTTAATCTTCACCTCTCCTGCCCCCTTCAGGAGTCCTACGTCATAAGGCCCTTTTGTCCATACTGTGACTGGCACCTGGGCCATGTCCTCCTCAAAGTACTCTGGTCGTACCATTGCTAGCATCATTCACTGTGGCACTTCTCGTTTGATCATTTTGACCCAGAATATGAGACTTACTTCCACCCGTGTCTCCTCTAAGTCGGGGTGCTCTTCGAACAGATCATCATCTGTGATGTCAGTCACTCGATACCCTTCTTCAATGGCGATAACAGCGCACCATTGCCTTCCTTCATCATCGTATCCTTCTACTAAAACCACCTTCCCCTTTACTGCGGCAAACTGTAATACCAAAGGAAATATTTGTCCCTCTTCTTCATGCATGGGTATCCTTGGTCTAAAAAGAAACTAATCAGGGGTCCTCATATTTTTGCCCGCGAGGCCCAGCAATCCCACCATAAGCACTTGCACGCCATATTCGAAGACCTCTGGCTCCAGCGGTAAAGCTCTTATAGCTGCATGTCCCGAGTATGCTCTGATCATTTCGCATACGTTGGAATAATGCATTCCTGGAGTGGAGCACACTATCATCGTCACACTCAATCACGGTCTATAGAGGAAGTGATTTTTCAAAACACATTTTAATATGTATAAACATTTCATCAGGCTATTATAGCAGTAAAAAAGTTGTTCAGTATGTCAATGGTTCTTTCCAAAATCAGAGAAAAGTTCCACTTATTCACTTCCAACATTTAAAAATCAGTACCAAGTGTATAAATAAGAGCTGAAAAACCACATAAGGCATTTTACATTAGATAATGCCAATGTACTTGGAGTTTTCTAGTGCTATATCTGCAAACCAGTGTATGAATATTTAATGGCCACTAGGGTGCCAGCAACTAGAAAAATCCAACCACTTGTACCGATAACACACGAAGCTTGGATTGTAAAGACACCTCAATGGAAGGGTCCTTTTTTAACATTTAAAAACTTGTATAGACAAAAGACACAATATAATGTCAAAATGTGTAACACCGTCTATGTAGGCAATTCTATACATAGATCTAAAAAAACACATGAGACCAGCTCATGCTGTATCAAGGTCGACCGGTTTCATAACCATATCTTATTCTGGTCATCTTCATCAGGACTTTGTTTTGTAAGGTCTTGACTCCCTGTCTGGTCTCATGTGTTTTTTTAGATCTATGTATAGAATTGCCTACATAGACGGTGTTACACATTTTGACATTATATTGTGTCTTTTGTCTATACAAGTTTTTAGATGTTAGAAAAGGACCCTTGCATTGAGGTGTCTTTACAATCCAAGCTTCGTGTGTTATCGGTACAAGTGGTTGGATTTTTCTAGTTGCTGGCACCCTAGTGGCCATTAAATATTCATACACTGGTTTGCAGATATAGCACTAGAAAACTCCAAGTACATTGGCATTATCTAATGTAAAATGCCTTATGTGGTTTTTCAGCTCTTATTTATACACTTGGTACTGATTTTTAAATGTTGGAAGTGAATAAGTGGAACTTTTCTCTGATTTTGGGAAGAACCATTGACATACTGAACAACTTTTTTACTGCTATAATAGCCTGATGAAATGTTTATACATATTAAAATGTGTTTTGAAAAATCACTTCCTCTATAGACCGTGATTGAGTGTGACGATGATTTTGTAATTCTCGGTAAGAATTGAAATTAAACCTTGTTTAAGGTTCAAGTAGATTTACCCTTAGTGTTCTAGTGAAGCACACTATGCCATCCTCAGTAAATGAGATTGACATATTCAGCTTTGTCATTAGCTCTCGACCCATGATGTTTACTGGGGACTGACGGGAGTACAGTAAAGGCACATTAATTTCATGCTCTCCCACTGAGACCAGGAGAGTGTCTGTAAAGGGAACTCTGCTATGAGCTCCAGTGAAACTCTGCGTGTCCATTGCCTCGCCGGACAAGGAAAACTTGCCTTCTCTTATGCACGAGCGTGTCGTGCCTGTGTAAACTAAGAAGGAATACTCTTTTCCCCCTATGGTGACGTTTACCCTCGGTTCCCTATTAGGGTCTGGTGTCACCGATAGGATAGAGCACATCCGAGTTTCCCGTGAGCTGTCCTGTTTTATGTATAGGTTCGGGCCACTATAAGTTTGCGGAACACCCCCATTGTTCATACCTTGTGGTACCGGCGGCGGTGCCTGCTGGGGTTGCCCCTGTTGCAAGTTTCCCAAGTTCGAGGGTTGAAACGCTTGCTGTGCACCTTGCTGCGAGTTCGCCGCCTGCTGCTGTACCAGGTGGCCCTGTGCATTGCCTTGTTGCGGGGCGGCTGGCTGATTCGTCATACCTGCTCCCGCTCCTTGACTATTTTGCCACATGCCTTGGCTTCTGCACATGCGTGCCACATGTCCTGTCACTCCACACAGCCAACACACTGGCTGGCTGTGGTCGGGCCATCTGTCCATCTGGCATAGCTGGACTGCCCATTGGTGCGCTCTGGATACCACCTTGAACATTTTGAAAGCCTCCTTGGTTACCTCTAAAGCCTCCCTGATTACTCTGCCATCCTCTTCCTCCAAATCCCCTTCCTCTCGGATAATATCCCGCGTTACCCTGATTGTTTTGCGGCGGGTTAGTGGCACATTGCGCACTTGAATTGGCTGGGCTTGTTAGCATGGCTCCCTCGAGCGCATACTTCGAGAGCTTTCTTTGCATCAGCTTCGCCTCTTCTCCTTTACGCGTTGCCTCTTTCTTTCGATTCTTTTCTTGCAATAGCCTACAATAATGGGCAATTGTCAACTGGATTTCGGCCCACGGTTTAGCTTCTATTCCTACCAATTTTTTGAGTTGTTTTTGCACCGGTTCTGGTAACCCTTGGCACAGTATATGATAGAATACAGGGATAGATTTTGTCCAAGACTCATGCATTTCGAGCACCCACGCGTCTTGAAAATTCTGGATATAAAGCAACGGATCCTCTGACTCCTTCATTTTTCGAGTCATTATAGCTCCCATATCGGATGTGTCTGGATATAGCGTACGCAGCACTTTCCACACTGCGGCTCTACAATTATTAAATGGTGCTCCGTCGTGAGAGGTGTTAGTTATGGTTACCCTAGGGTAGCCTGCCCTTTTCCACACATCGTCTGCTCTCTCTCCGAGTATAGCAATTAGGAGACCCTTGATGTCCCCTATGGCTAGGGTGACGCCCCCCGTCATTTTTTCTAGCTCATGTATCCACTTCCAAGCTCCTGATGTCAACATTGGAAGCTTCTTTTTAAAATTTTCCCGGTCCATATGTGGCCATGGAATATATTGTGGTCTTACTCCCCCTTTCTCTAGCAGTGGGAATTGGAATGCGCAATCCTCTCTATCTTTCTGGTCTTTTGCCAGGGTGGCATTTCCGCCTTGCCGCCTGCCTGGTAATGCTCTTAGCCTGTCTGCATAGGCAGGGGCTGATGCCCCCCTCTGACCATGGGGTGTCTCTTTGTGTCGGCTGGACTGTCCAGCGGACTTCAGTGTCCTACTTGTGGACCCTCTAGCATCTGAACATTGTACCCCTCGGTTCCCTGGGAGCCGCCTTTCGTGCCGTCTCCCTTCGTCATACATCGCTTCTTCCGCGTCCCCATCAGAGTCAGACTCCGAATACTCCCAGTTTGCACAACTTCTTGCATCATCTTCATTCTGCCTATCTTCTAGTCTATCTAGGGAACGTCCCCTACTCCCACTACTTTGGGTGACATCCTCAGTGTCATATAACTGAGTGCTCTCTAAGCGCTCATCTTCCCTTCCCTCTTGGGAGATTCGTTCCAGTCCCATTTCATCATATATTTTATCAATCGCTTCCCTGATGCTTCTGGTGTCGAAGTCAACATCAATAATGGTCCCGCTTGTACCTGGTACTGTATCACTTGCTGGAAAGAACTCTTCTATGTCCTCCCAGTCTACAACAGGATTGGGTTTCTTCACTTCCTGCTGCAAATATTGTAAATCTCGCACCCTTTGTCTTTGTCTACGTTCTATTTCCTTGTCTGCTTCCTTGCGTTTCCTTGCGTCCTCTCTAATCTTATCTACTTCCCGCATCCTTTCGTCTCTATGTTCTTTTGCCTTTCTAATCTCTTCCTTCCTTTCATGCTCCCTACGTCCTTCCTCTAACTTCAACATATTCAGTCTGTATTTTTCGTAGGCTGCATACTGGGTGCGACTGAGTGGTATTCCTTGCTCTTCGCGATAAAGTTGTTCTCGCCTCAGCCTGTCCTTCTTTCTATTTCTTACATCCCTTGTCTCCCTATCCTTCTTCCTTCTCTGCTTTTCGTCAGGCCTTCCTCGTGGCCTTGCATCATCACTCCCCTTTCCATCTAACTTTAACAATATCTGTCCTCCCATCCATTCGTCCTTTGCGAATGTCATCTCATCACTTTCTTTCCACTTCTTTCCCTCTCTCTCCTTATCGAGAGGTGCACTAGTTTGTGCCTGATCCTTTCGTCCATCCCCGTGCCTCTCCTTGTCCCTCGGGACGGCGGAGGCTGGAACGATTTCCCGCTCCTCCTCTTTAGTTTCGTCACTACTGCATGCAGGTGACTCATACGCGGGGTTGCTATACCCCGTGGCTGCTTTGAGCTCTCGTAATGGGTAAAGACCCTCTGACTTGCTTCCCTCAATGACTGGTTCCGGCGGGGCCGGTGGCACAATAGGCATCTCACCCCCCTCTGTACATACGTTTAATATTCAGTCTGCAGGTGGGTTTCTTCTTTTGTTTGTTCAAACATCTTCCATAACTAGAGAATTGCAAGGCGTTTCTCAAGCTTCTTGCCCGTATATGTGGCATGTAGGAAGGTTGTCATGTGCTGCAAAACAGCCTTAGATAACGACCCGTTCTGGGGCCAAGGCATAAACATTTTATTGGCAGTACCCTTAACCCATTCTTGGCTATATTTCTTCAACTTCACTGCGTGCTTAGGCAATTGCTTACATAGATGCATAAGCGGGGTTACCTCCTCCATCTTCTCACTTCAATACCCACAATGTTTACACAATAACTTAAATCTCTCCACCAATATGAGCGAGCACCACAACCACAAGCTCCAATCCACTTTTTCCCGCCAAAATGTATAACATCAATTTGCTCAACAGAAACCATCAATTCACTGGCGATTCCCTCTCAGTTACAGAATCGCAAAAACCAAAATGCATTTCACTCAAGCATCAACACATTTTTCGCATCAATACATTTATTGCGCATTCACATATAGCAAGACACTTATGACAGACGCTTGACAGACTAGACAGACACCAGCTGGACAACGTATACCTGCCTTCTAATTATTACCCCGTCATGGCATTTGAACTACCCCTTTATGACGTCTTTAAACGTCATCGTAGCCTAGCGTCCCCCTCTCTGTGGGCTCTGGGTTCAAGTTCCTTCTGACCACTCTTTAAAGCGCAGGAACAAGGCGAATTTTACAGTTTTTCTCTCGAGTGCCCTCCCGGTATCCCTTACCGTTTTTAGTCTCGGGTGCCCCCCCAGTATTCCTTTTACGTTTTTACCTTTCCCAGGTGCCCCCCTGGTACTCTATTACGTTTTAGCTCAGGTGCCCCCCTGGAATTCTATTACGTTTTGGCTCAGGTGCCCCCCTGGTATTCTATTATATATTTCTTCCTTTTATACTCGAGTCATTAATCCACTATATATACCGTCTTCTCTACCTCTAACTAATTTATCTTTCTCCGTCAACCTCCATTACCTTTCCCCCACTTGCTCTAATGCCTATAAGTCATTTGCCAAGGTAACGAGTTTCGTTGTTTCACTCACCGATCGTCTCTTTTCCTCTCTGGATCTCCGGGATCACTGCCCCTTCCTCTTCCCGCTTTATGGTTTTCGTCCGATCTGCTTCCCGTGGGAATGAAAAGGGTTATGCTTGGAAAAGCGGGTTCCTTCAGACCCACTGCAGATTTTTTGGGAGTAAATATACTATCACTGTCCACGGGAAGCTTCTCGGCCTACTCAGACGAAATAGCGAAAGGACTCGCGATGTAACCGGAGGCCCAGAGTTACTTTGCGCCGTCGGTCTAAGGGTGTTTTATAACTATATTACTCGATTATCAATAATCGATGGCCAAAACTATCCTCTGCTACCAAGTGTTGACGAGGAGAGGTAATTACTGACGGGCCCATTGGTCAGCACTCACCCTCGAAAACTTGTAACACAAGATTGCTGCACCGTGTGATGACAGGGTGCAGGACTTACATACTCCAGCACAAATCAATACTAGGGACTCAGTAAGTTGGCAAAGGGAAGTCCGTTTAATGATACATACATCAGTTTATGGATATCAGCAGCATCACGAACACCTGTCTCGCCCCGTCTTCCCTGAACTTCAGGACAACAGCCTCTACACCTATCCCTCTACAATACACGTGATTGACGTCACTAAAAGTATGACGTCCTATTGGTTACAGTCTCTATAGGACCCTAGATTACATGGTCCGTTGTGATTGGGCAAGTTACACCCCTAAACATAAATCTCCACTTTAATTAGCAGCATGCAGAATAGACACCCTGGTGCCTGGTGTCCCAAGATTCACCCTGCCTCCCTTCTATCAATCAGTGGTTTAGGGCTATGTGTCAATTAGGGTATGGGTATGGCCTCGGATCTGCAGTCTCTTATCAGGAAAAGTTATGGCACCCTCTGGTTCTGGATGACATCAGGCGGTGGTACATCTTCGTGCCTGTCTGGTCACGTGTTGGTCCACCGTGCTCTGAAGTTAGAGCCTCGTGAGCTCATGCTCACCTCTCCTTCTCTGGTTGACCTCGATTTCCCCGGCATGAGCCATCCTTTGTTAAGTTTCGATCCCGCTCTTTTCCTCAGCTTAGACCTAGATGTGAAACTAAGCCAGTTGGGCCTTGGCTGCCTGAGCATCCTTCTGCTCAAACAAAATGGAGTCACACGTGTACATTGTGCTGTATTGAGGTAGACATATATAATTGGCGCATGCCGCTCTATTCTTCTACTTAAGCATTGCAGGCGGTATCGATTACTTAGCATCTTCCGTTTCAAGCTTATTTACACACGTTCAATAAGGCGGTTGCTTCCATCTTGTCTCATGGCACCATTCTCATACGTTTTCACAGTGTCTCTCCCCTTCGTCCATTACAATTCTCCTTGCAGTTGTCTGTACTGGTATGCATAGCTTTCAGTACCCACTTCTGGTTGTTCTCGGGGCTGCCTAGGCCCTTAGTCTATTTCCATTGGCCTTCCATTAAGGCCTTCGAGGTCTCCTCGTGGACAGTCTGTAAATACTCGTCGTTTCGTACCAATGGCAGGTACGGTTGTCTGATTGGGTACCGTGCTGCCCAGGGTTGCCTGGTTATGAGCATTTCAACAGGTATTGATCTTCTAATGTACACAGGGCAGAGTCCCATTGCAGCCCTTTGTTGGTTCAGCTGCTCCCCGTACGTCACATACCTTGGTGGGTACCTTACTGGCAACTCGCAATGGGGGGCAGGGGTGCAGGTCTTATCTGGGACCTCCTCTACAGTACCTTTGGACGGGCACTCAGGTGGGCATCACTGCTCACTGATATGCATCAGCTGAGTCTGATCAGGGCACGTATGTCAGTCAACGTCTGAGCTGCCCTCTATCTCTCAAGGCTTCTCTCCCACTTCAATATGTCAAGCATTCATATGCCTCCCTGCAGGGCATCTGGCGAGGGTGCAAGTGAGCACACAGAGTCTGTCTACTATTTCTAGAGCAGTGACTTCACCCTCACTTAGGCCAGCTGATGGGGGAGGGGACAGTGTGGTGAGAAACAGGTCAGCCCGTAGCATCCTGTCACTGTTTGTTTTTATGTGCAAATACAAATTGCCTCTGATTATTTATGTACTCAGGGACTACTAAAAAATATAACAAATAATTTAAAAATGAGCAAAAATCATATTGCTTATAATGGCGCTCATTTAACAATTTTTGAAGTTATAGAAATATAGACATAGTGCATTCAAATGGCAATTATTTGTCAGAATCTCTCACATTTCCAATTGTATGTAACCATTTAATTCTACATCAACAACTTAAAACATTGGATAATACATTATAAATACAAAGTGCTCTGATCATCTTTCTTCCTTTGAAACTGAGTCATTAAGATGCCTCTATGCGTTTCGAGTGAATACTCTTCCTCAGGAAGATGCCTCAGATTCTTTAATCTAAGGATTATATAATTATATTTAGCCAATGATCAATTGGTACTAATTCTATACTTATCATAAACAATTATTGTGTACTCACAAATAGAGATTTCCAAGTAAATATGCAAGTTAACCTCTAACTCTTGTTGGAAGATTCTGTAACTAAACATAAATAAGGCCATAGTAAGGCGTAGTTTAAATATTCAGAAATTATTGTTAAAAAAAAACTAGAAATGAAAAATACTATAATGTGATATTATAAGGTGTTCCCAACACTTGATAAAGGTCCCCATATGAAAAGATTGCAGTCCATCTTCTGATGGTACACTTGAATAGTTTGGGAACACACGTCTAGTTCATGTTCTATCTATTGTAGAAATACACTACACAGATAAGTGTACAGATCCTCTTGCTTCAATCCTGCAAACCGATTTAGTAACTACTTCCTACACTACTTTCATACCTCTTGTCACTATTAACCAATACGTATAGAGAAACTTACTTGAAGAGATCAAAATGTTGACCTGTGACGAGTGATAAGTTCAAACATTAACTGCTCTAATGCCTGCCCATTTATAGCCCTAAAAGTGCGGGAAAAAGGAAAATGGCCGACGTACCCATCTTGTCTCATTGTGTAGTTCAGGAATATAAAAAATAATAATTTCATTTTTTACAATGATTTGAAATAATATCCCAAATGATACTGAATCTTAGATGTAGTTATACAGGCGTCAGGATTAGATTGGTAAATATTGGTATGTTATCTAATGTAACAAAAACAACCTAACCTCTCCCTTTTATAGATGTCCATTCTAACACAGCCGCTATAGGTGACAAAAATGAATGGCCAACATACCTATACATAAGGTCTCATTCTGTAGTTTAAGAGTGTAAAACATATTGGCCCTCATTACGAGTTTGCCGGCATATGGTAAAAGTGCCAGTAATACTGTGTACTTTTTACCGGTCCAGCCAAGTACGATTTTGCCAGAAGACAGGTGCTGGAATTACCGGCACTGGTAACACCTCATCCGGAATTACAGGTGCTGGTAATACCGACACAGAAATACTGGACGGGCTGGAAACCTGTGCCGTCAATACTGGCACAATGGTATCAATGGCATATCATGAGATTTTCCAGTAATACTGGCTGATATTTCCTGGTAACACCATCAAAACCAAGGCAGCAATAACAACACCTCAGAGCAGTGGGTAAATGGACACAGGTGAGGGAAATGAGGCCAAAGGTGCACCCAATACACACAGGAAGAGTACAAAAGGGGCCAGACCATCCCCCAAAACACTTCCCAACACAACCATGCTGCCAGTCATTGTTGCAAACATGGAGCTGGAGACGCAGCATGCCAATCTACAGCAGCTGTAGGGGCTGTAGTACCAGCAGAGGCAACAGGAAGCCAGGGAGAGAAGGAGGACAAGTATGAGGATGATGGGTGGTGAGGCAGAGGCGGACAGTGATACCTCGCTCATGGGCCACACCCTGGGCCCTCACTGACAGGCAGATACTAACCCTGTACCTCCTAAACAGGGAGACCATACTTGACCCCCTGACCCACATCCAGGTGCGCATTGGGAGCAGGACCGGCATCAGGTCAGCCATAACCCTACTGGTAAAGCTGGTGTTGGCCCTGCACTTCCTGGCTAGCGGCGCGTTCCAGGATTATGTGAACCAGCTGCATGGCATTTTGCAGCTTGCCTTATTCATAGTGCTGGTGCAGGCGCTGGAGGACCTCCTGCGCCATGTGGGCCAGCACATCGCCCTCACCACCACCCAGGCACAGCTCTGAAAAGGGGGGTCCAAATGCCCCTCTGGACCCCTATAAGCATGACAGCCCAAAGAGCCAGATGCCAGTCACTGTTTGGCCAGCCCCCAGGAGGGCCAGTGACGTCTACATATGCGAACAGATATTCTCTCAGACAACCATTCAAACCTTATCCAGATGATGTCTTCATGGATACAGGTGCCTCAACACTAGACCTGGTTGACTAATGACAAATATCTAGCTGTGCTGAGGTCATTAGAGAAAACACGACATAGTAAAGTTAGCCACGAAGCAAACTCACAAGATGCACAGACACACATGTGCACACACTAAAAAACATGTTTACACAGTTCTGTAGATAGAGGACAGATACATATACATACTGTCAGAAACCTTTCCTTTTCCCTAGCAAAACGCAGAAATGCAGAAAAGCAAGAAGCAAGAGATGCAGAGCAAGCTTGCAGCCGCTTATTGCAACTAACCATATGGAACTACAGGGTCGTATAAGGAGCCTGGAAGGACCAAGTACCACTAACCCATAAGAAAAATAATACAATATAGACCTATAGAAATCATAGCATAACTATAGTAGAATTACATGAAGCCACAGCCCTCAGAATATGGGATGAAGGAAAACAGATTTTGCAGCACACTGTCCAGAGCTGGTGCTGGCAGCCAAGGCCAGAGATGAGCAGAACATGCAAGGCTCCAGGGACAGGGAACCACCTGCAAAATAGCAGAATAAATCCTCACTAATTGCAGACAGAAAAGCTCAATTTTGCTGTCTTCACCCACGTGTTCTGGCTGAGCCGAACAATAGCCATTTACCCGCGGTGGGAAGAGGAGCAGTTCCCAGCGAAGCAGACAAGAACTGATACATGTGTTGTTCAACGTAGCAACCTGCAGCTACTGTCAAAGGAAAACTGGTTATACCAGTAGCAACAATGGGGACGCATAGCCTTTCTCATTACCTTGAGAAGGTACATGGAGCGCTGAGAACAGAGCTGGGTCCCAGGCCTGAGGAGACCTGCTCCAGCCAATCAGGGAACAGAATTCCAGCAAGGACCAATGGTAATTCTGCGAACCTGCAACAATGTAATAGATCGTATTTGAGGAAGGCTCAGGCAAAGCCACCTGACATGCGAGGACCAGTTAGCTAACCTCTATAGGTGCTGTCTATAGGCACTACCACCCCAGCCACCCAATAGTGGAAGCTCTTAGGTTTTTGGGGAAGAGCGGTTTTGGGGAAGAGCCCCAACTGGTGACGGCATACACCAACAAAAGCCCTTACACAGGCCCAGGAGCTGTGATTGCTGGAGAATTATTTCCTGCATGATCCCTGTCTGTTATGGAAAATAAAGGACAGTTCTAACTTGCCCTTGGCTGATTTCTCTTTCTTTTACCTGGGGAGGGTTCATTGAGCCCTGGTTACTCTGCCGAATGGTTGTTGTGTAGCATGAACCCCGGTCCTCTGGTATACCTATACTACTGCTCCACGTCACCAAGGCCAGCTTCTATGTTATTGCGGACATGCACAATGTGGTGGCAGCATTGGACTGCACGCATGTTGAGCTGGTGCCTCCCCATGCCTCAGAGGAGGTCTACAGGAACCAGAAGCAGTTCCTGAATGTCCCGATCACCTGTGACACCAACCTTACCATCACACACTGCTCTGATGGATTCCCAGGATCAGCCAAAGATGCAATGGTCCTGCAGGAACAGCACACTGCCAATCTACATGTAGCGTCACAGAGGGCAAAGGACCTGGATATTGAGTGAGTTAATCTACAATCCCATCTACCTTGCAGCATGAGTGACAGGCGAAGGGGGCGGGGGACACCAATGTAACAAATGCATGTCCGTAATGGCACCTGTATATGCAACCCTCAAATGACAGCTCACAACACAGAGGAGTCGCACATGTCTGGGGATGCATCAGTCACTGGCCGGGCCTATCCAACCCCAACAGGACAACCACACGCAATGAACTTCAGGTATACCAGAATGCATCACCCCCTACACAATGGCAGTGAATAGGTTGACATAGCCACCTTGGGGAATCAAATGTACTTCTGGGGGCACCTCAAAGAGCCCAGTGTCAAGCCTGGAGATGACTGAAAGCAACAACAGCAAAGACTAAGGTCTACGTGCAGTCACAGGGAACAACACACTACAGTGATGCACAATTAGCTGTGCCTATCCAACGAACGCACTTGACTGAACAGGCTGCCCAGGCCCACACACACCTGGCGTAAGCTCTGGGGTATAGGTCAAGAATAGGTGCAGGGCACACGAACAACAATGTTGCCCATGGCGACGCTGTAAGTTGCGCCACTCAATGACACCCTCATACATGGAATGGGCACTTCCAAAGAACTACTGAGGGTTACTACCCTGCCATCATACCTGGCATGCACTTTGTTCACAAGTAATGACACACACCATCATGGATGCCACACAGACCACCTTCACATGTGACCAATACTCCCATCTGGTACCATGCATGGTGACAATGCACCGACCCAGATCACCATCTATGGCATGGCACCCTCACAGTTAGTTACCAAAATGCAATGTGTGTTGGCCGTGCGCTGTGTGCAAGTATTTCCATGTCAGACTGGACAACCCCCATGGCTTTGCGATATGCATTCAAGGACTGGAATGTGACAGATAGTCCTGGCCTGTGCAATGTTGCCTAACATCTGTGTCAGGGGCAACATACCCCTGCCACCAAATCTGGACATGCCTCCCCAGAGGTTGATGATGCAGTGCCACCCTGCCCCTGCATGTGCGCACTGAACACATGGAGGCCAGGGATGGGTGCATGTCCCAGCAAGAACTGCTTGATAACGTTTTTTGAGTTCACCCTAAACTCTACACATCCATTGTACCTTTGTAAATATCATGCACCATCACAGTAAACACTTGTTTGAAAAAAGGAATGTCCAGGCATTGCTTCAAGTGAAATGTTTTGTATTGTAACGTGAACAGTGGCAATCCCAAACACCCCCCACCACCTCAGAGCCCCTCCACCTGCCTTCCTAAAACCCCTGCCTCCCACCCTCCCCACACACCCCCTCTCCTCCCTCCCCACCATCCCCATCGCCCAGCCATCCCCACACAACCAGTGATGCACTCTGCCAGTGTTCTATTTTTTCAATTATTTATTTACATAGTGCTTATACACAGGTGGAGTGCTTCAAAGTGCTTCAAGGTGAGAAAAGAACAAGGGAATACAGTAATCATTCTTAAGCTTTGAAGATTCCGAATGATCAACACGGATAAACTAGAATACTAGGTCTGACAACATTTCTCCTAGTGCAAGTGCATGAAGTAGTAAGTAGCGACCAAGCTTGAGGGGTGGGGAGGAGAGACAGTGGGCAACAGCACAGACATCTAACCAGTACTAGTACATGGGGGGGGGGCTAACAAAATGAGTCAGTTCCAGCAGGGCCCTGGGTTAAGTGCAGGGAGGTTGCTCCGCTCATGGAGCGTAAGCTGAAAGTGCAGTAATGCTGAACAAAGTGCAGCAGCCTGAAGGCAAGTGCAAAAAGACTGGCGGGAGCCTGGAACCTGTAGGCTGTGGAGGTGAGCCAGGCAACCAGTCAGCAAGATTTAAACAGAGCTAGGGGGAGAAGGAGAGTGGAAAGAAAGAAAGGAGGTTAGAAATGGAGAGGGAGAGCAGAGGAAGAGAAAAGGAAGGTCTTGAGGAGCTTCCGGAACTTAAGGTGCTCCGGCTCAAGACAGAGAAAGGCAGGGAGGCTGTCCACAGGGAGGCACCTGCAGAGGATAAAGATCTACCCCCAAATATCTGTTTGTGAAAGCGGCTCTCCCAGAGATAGTTTGAGGGGGATGAGCGGAGGACTCTAGTGGGAGAGTAGTTAGGGAGAGAGCCTTGTAGATAGTGCAGGCCCCGGCCCCAGAAAGCCTTGTGGATTATGCAGAGGATCTTGACCTTGATCGTTGCAGCCACAGAGAGCCAGGGAAGGGATTTCAGCACCAGAGAGATGCGGTTCAAGGGCTTGAGGCTAAGGATAAGTCTGTTCTGGATGAGCTGCAAAGGACGGAGAGTAGAAGTAGGAAGATTGAGAAAGAGGCTGTTGCAATAGTCCAGCCTAGAGAGAAACAGGCCTCTCGAGGTGATAAGCCTCTGGGGGAAAGTAAGAACAGGTAGAATACCTCTGAGGAGGTGCAGTTGGTCACATGGTGCCTCTTTGCACGGGGGCTCTTTGCCTGCTCCTGTGATGTAACTGGGAGCAGCGCCGTGGGGTTTCAGGCTGTGAGCCCTGCTGGTGGTGATGGAAGTTGGTGGGCCAGATCCCTGCCCCGCATATGTTGCAGGGTCAATAGCATGCTGTGATGTATGGCCTCAGCTGTGGTGTGGCTACCTCATTGCCTCCATGCACCCTTTGGGCAAGGGAGATGAGGGCAGCAGTGGCATGTCCGAGAGACCTGGCAGTCCTGTGGCTCAACCCCTGCAGGCATTCCCCCATCAGACACATCTCATCGAGCTGCTGGCGTGCCATGCCAGAAAGTTATGATCGCGTGTCCCCAATGGCACGCAGACGTGCGTCCAGTGATCTTGTGCTGCACAATAGCAGTGGTGGAGGTCTGTGTGGGGGGCCAGGGCTGTAAAAATTGGCGCGGTAGGACGTGTCTTTCTCCTCCTCCTCGTCAGTGGTGGTGACCCTGCCACCATGGACTGGTGGCTGCAGTGCTGGTAGTGGTGTTGAGGGCACAGGAGGACAGCAGCATGAGGGGCCCAAACTGTAGCCTGGACAGGCCTGCCATAGGTGGCTCTTGGGTCTTGTGTGTCTTCCTGCTGACCGGCGTTGTGGCCACTGACCACTGGTGTGGTGAGGACAGCAGGCACAGACACCGCTGATGTGCCATTTGCAGCGGTGGGTGGTGATGGTGGGTTGGCTGATGCAGCTGATGGTGGTTGGGCTGATGCAGGCATTGTTGTGCAGGTGGCCCTGCCCTGCTGCCTGGGCCGGTATCCAGTCAATATGTCGATTTTTCTTTTCGAAATACCAAAATGTTGAACCAAAAGTGCCCAAAATGTTTTTCTTCGAATGTATTGTTTTTTATTTTATAGGGTTTAGTTTTGTTTAGTTAGCAAAAAAAAGAGTTTAAAAAAAAAAATGGGTGGTTATTGGTATTTTGAAATAGTGACTGTTGGAAAAGACACTATAAACCGCCTGGGCCTGCTGGAAGGGGGTGTTGACTTTGCAGTTCTGGCTATAGATGTCGACAGTCCAGCTCTGTCGCTGTCTGTGGATTTTGTGCCTGTTGGAAAGAGATGAGCATGCTGTTACTTGTCTGGGAGCCATGTCTGTGGGCTTGCATTACACTCATGCTACATTCTGTGTGTCCTGGACTATCCAGGTGGCCTCTTTGGGGACTTGGGCTGGCCTAATGTGTGCTCCTACATGTGGGTGGTGGGAGTGCAGATTGCTTGTTGGCAGGCCAACGTGCCTATTTGTTGTGTGCATGGTGTGGCATCGATTCATGTCATGGACTTCCTTGGCACTCATGGGCACTTCTCATGTGTCCATGTGTGGGGCTGTACATTTTTGCTATGGTGCTTGTGCATAGCTACGTCTACCTGCATCCCCTGGCATGTGTGTGTGTGATCTGCTCATTTGCTGTGACTGACATGTGTTGTGCCAGTTTACTTGCACATTAGGTGGTTGAGTGCTTGAGGATGCATGTATTTGGACACAATATTTGCATTTACGTGGAGTTTGTTGTACTTACCACCTTTCGCCTTGGGTCCTGGTTGCTACCTCTGCCTTCCCAACCCCCTCAATGTACAACATGTGCAGGATGGAGCTGCATGTCTCCTACCAGGGCATGAAGTGGAGGGGTGCCACTGTCCCCCCTTCCTGTGGTACCCGTCTCCCTCCTGTGCTGGGAGATGAGGTTCTGTACCTTGAGATGCAGATCATCCCAGTGCTTCCGGCAGTCCCTCTTCGTGCGGGGGACCGTCCCATCAGCTGTCACCCTCTCAACCACCTCCTGCCATATGCCAATCTTTGTTTGCTGGCTGGTCTTTCTGTGGCCAGCCCCAAAGAGTGCCTCTGAGTGCAGTACCACAGTGTCCACCAGTACAGGCAGCTCAGCCTCAGTGAATTTGGCTTTGCGGAAGCGGATGTCAGGGCTCATGTCTTTTGGCTTCCCATCATGTTTGGCATCTCTTGTAGCAGTGGATGGCAGTTGGAAGTGGGGGATTCATAGTGGATTGAGTTTTAAAGATGGCCACCGGCAAGCATCCTGTTCCAGCGGTGATGCTAATTCCAGCGCCAGTAAATCGGGCACCAGTAATTCTGCCAGTTTGTGTGCCGTATCGGTAATACTGACACATTTCTGCCAGTAATACGGTGGATTGATGGCGATGTTGGTAATACTGTCAGACTGGTATCAACGTTTCCAGCAGGGGTGTGTGTGCGCACCCGCGGACTTGTAAGGCGCCTGTATTTCTGGCGGTCGCCCTGCTAGACATGGTAATACCGGCACAACAGAATTACCAGCGTTTTACCAGCAAACTCGTAAGGAGTGTGATTATATTAATTGTTCATACTGATTGGAAGTAATATTCTGGAGGAAACTGAATCTTAGTTGTAGTCATATAGATGTAAGGAGATTAGATTGGTAAATATTGAAATGTTATCTTGTATAACAAAAAACAACCTAACCTTTACCATTGTATGATGTCCATTCTAGCATGGGCGCTATGGTTTACAAAAACATGTTTTTGTAGTAGTAGTATCATATATTACAGCACCTTCTACATATATCTTTCTTTTTGAACTAACTAAAGAATTGTTAGATGCCATTAGACTACCTAATGTAGTCAACATAATAAAATGTGTAGTAAAGACAGATACTAACAGATATTAGAAGTCAGTTTTAAGAAGTGTGTTGTTCCTGTAACTACTTCAAAAACATTAACAGTCATTCAAGGGTGATAGTTACAGTCATGTTACACATCTTTCATTTTTATCAACACAATTCACAGTTACTTATGTAATCGAATATATACAGCGATTTGTGATTAAAACATTAATGTGTTATGGACTGGAATCACAATCAACAGAATCCTTTTGTCAGTAACAACTTAAAGACATTCTAACAATGAAACGTATATCAGTTATATAACCTAAGTTCCTTATTTTGCAAATCAGTTAAGTGTTCCTAATACAATTATATACTCAACATTCAAAGGTCAACACCTTAGATGCATTTAGATCAAAAGTCGCAAGATCCTAGTACTTTTCATACTTGTATTCTATATAGCAATACATAACTATTTATATTGTTCAAAAAAATCTTTCAATAATAAAGTTGAATATGTAGATTCCAACAATTCACATAAGCCCTTATCTGTTAAAGACGAGGGAAACAGTATAGTTCTAATTCCTTGTTGATTCACAGTGTCCATTCTATCGATCCAAAATGCTTCTCTTTGGAGGAGTAATCTGTCTAGATTCCCTTCTCTGATGGGTTGTTTAAAAACTTTTAATACAACAAACCGCATTTGTGATATATTTTGCTTATGTTCCTGAAAATGTCTTGTAATTGGCGATTTTAAATTACCCATCCTAATATTGGACTTATGCTCCGTCCAGCGGATCTTCGCTTCCCTATTGGTACACCAATATAGTACAGTCCGCATGGACATTTGATGGTGCATATCACGTTCATAGAGTCATGGGTACTATAATCATTAAGCCAATTCTTTTTATCCGTGTATGGATGTAAAATCTATTGTCCTCTAATAATACTGCCACAGTGTTAACAGTTATAACATGGACATGTTCCTGTTTGTTTTTAACCATGTTTGTTTTTTAGGGTGATCATATGTCCCGGTTTTGCTGGGATGTCCCAGAATTGGTCCTCTGCCCCCCTGTTCTGAAAGTTTTTATCATTCAAAAGCGTATCTCGGTTTTGGGGGGTAGGGTCAGGGGACTATTTGCAGAATCGCAGATTAAGTGCATCAAGAGTATAAATCTTCATGGCAGTGGTTCTATTGAAGGCAGCCAATAGCATGATCTCTGATCTCGGGTGAAGCACAGAAGAAATGGATTGCATTATGTAAGGTAATTTCCATTACCTACATCTCCTCCTTTGTCTGTCATGCTACTCACTAGTGGAGGTACCTTACACTAGTGGAGGAACCTTTATCTCAAAGTTTTTGTCCCTCTCCTTCCACACTGTGTGGCTCGTCCTTAGCTCCTCCCTTGGAGGTCAGCAAAAGGAGTGCCGCCTGCCTTTCACCCTTCCTGTGTTTGAGCAGATACTAGACCTGTCGTCGACTCCTGGGTTGGGCGGGTGACATGTAAGTAAGGTGATGAGGGAGGGTGTCTAGGTAATAGGAATTAATGTGCATAATGCTGGCATTAACCCAATTACATCCCTTTCTCATCATCTTCCTCACTAATGGAGGGTATATATTAAAGAGCATAATTACTGGGAAAGAACATCCACCCTATAGTACAAGTGCGAAACAACCTTTATTAGTGTACACCTTAATAACCTAAATTCACTGTGCCCAACACAAATCCTACCACCAGGGGGCCATTCTGTACCATGACCTTATAATGTTCAATGAATGCCATTTAGGTTGCCCAAGTTGCCACCTGACAGATGTCCTTCAGTGGGACATCCATGGCATCTGCCCAAGAGGCATCCACCCTTTTTTCTAGTTGACCAACCTTGAACAATAGGCAGAAGAGGAAACCATGATTCTTGTTAGACCTTAGCCATTAGCAGGAAGATCCATCTGCTCAGTGGAGAAATAACCAGTTTGGTACCCCTTTCTATTGCTTCGAAAAGTAACCAACACGCGCTTGCATGTTCTGGAGAAAATGGTCCTCTCTAAACAGATCACCACTGCTCCCTTTAGGTTTGCTCTGACTCCCCCACAACACCAAGGGCAGGAAGTATCATTTTCTGGTCCAGGTGGAAAGCGAAACACATTTTAGAAAGGAAATTAGGGCCTGGCCTCTGACAGAATCAGTGTGCTGGGTAAAATCCTGATCAGGAGCTCTATAAGATAAAGCTTGTAAATCCCCCTTTCTCCAAATGGAGACAAGGGCTACCAAGAAGAGTCTCTTACAAAACAAGGTATCCAATGTAGCTGACACTAATGGCTCATAAGGTTATGTCACAAGGTGTTAAGTACAAGTGGCAGATCCCAGGAAAGGGGCTAACTTCTGTCTAGGAGGATTCAAAAGGATAAATTATTTAAGCAATTTAGGAACCAACCCATCAAGGACTGTTAACCTGCACCAGGGTTTATGGAAGGCCCTCAGAGATGCCCATTAGTCATTACCACAAGCTGTTTATAGAATCCCTACAATAGAAAATGCAGACTATTAGGGGATCGCAGTATAATGGATGGATCCTGTGCACCCCACACCACTCTTGAAAAGAAGCCCAGTGATGGGAATAAGACCTATGGGTGGAAGGTTTCTGAGAACCCTGCGTTGCTGCTGGAGAAGACACATCTAATCCATGGAGGCCCTGATGCTCAATCTCCAGACTGAGAGTTGAGGGAGAATGACTCCTGTCCTATCAAGCGTGGCGGGGAGGAAACCTCAGAGGCAAAATCACCCAGGGTCACTGCGTGCCCCCAAAGGATAAAGAACCAGCTGCTTCTGGGCCCACAGGGAACACTAGGATGATCTCTGCTTGTTCCCGCATTGTCATGTGGAGAACCCTTGGGATCAGAGGAAAGTGGATCCCGTCCTGATGGAAAAGGTCCATTATGGGTGTAAATATTCTGGAGACAGATTTCAGTCTGTATGGAAGAACCTTGCATTGGTAATGTCTTCCCAGAGCATTGAACCAGAGAAAACCCGGGTGAGCTTTCTGGCGGGAGGCATGTTGATGGGTGTCCTGCATGTCCAAGGCTGTCAGGAAAAGTCCCTGATGGAGCATCAGTAGAATTGTGTGCAGTGTTTCCATTGTACAGTGGATATCCAGCACCAACACTTTCGGGTCTCTTAAATACTCTAACACATGAGAGCAGGAGCCTCAAAACTCTTCTGCTTTGGGAAATATCCTTTTGCATCCTTCTGCAAAAACCCAGGAGCCATCTCTTCCAGTAGTGTCCTGTTCAACGGCCTTTTCAGAGTATGAGCCGTGGCAGGTCTTGTTTGAAAGGAAGTTGATGAAAGCTCGGAGGCATAACCTTCAGAAACCATTGATGTTGCGCATGCGTCCTTTACTAACATCTCCCAGACTTGCCAGAAGAACATCAACCCGCCTGCTACTGCCTAGTGCCTGAGACAGTCACGACCGATTATTCTTCGTTGGGGCATGGGGCTGGCCAGGGGGCCTTCTACTGCGAAAGCCCCGGTTTGGTTATGGGATAACCTGGAGAGCAGTGGAACCCTTGAAAGGAAGAAGCGATGGGTAACTTTTCTGCTCAGATGTTTTACCCTGTAACAGCTGGAAATATGTTTCATCGTCAAAGGATTTTTTCACCTATGAATCTTGGTCTGGCCCAAACAGCATAGTGCACAGGAACCGCACGCACAGCAACACATTGTTCTGCTGAGCATCTGCATTCCTTCCCCAAATGTATCCTTGGCGCCTTGCTACTGAGGTCGCACAGTCAGTGAGAGCTGACGCTATTTTTGAATCCATCGCAGTATCTGACATCAGCTGAATTAACTGCTCTTTATACATAGCAGAATATCATTTCAATCACTCTCATCTTGCATGATGTTGCACATCTGAAGTATATTCTTACGCAGTGCACGTGCTGTGTAGACCTGACGTGCACCTGCTCTCAGGGCTAGCTTAGCGCTGCGTCCACTTTGCGACCCACTGAGTCACGCGGCACCATGTTGTGTGCCACCATCATGGCTTGTAGGGCAGACTTGGAATCATCGAGTCTACTTTCACGTGCTCCAGCAGGTCTGCATGAGTACCCTTTAATGGGCACCTTCTGGACATCAAAGCGGGACAACCCCCTCCTCCACATCCTGCCAGTCCAGAGTAATGTTATTCAAGATAGTCTTAACCATGTGAACTTGATCAGTTTCGGGCATATCGTATCGGCTCGGGAAATCTATCTCCTCTGCCCGATTCCTTTCCTTGGTCAGTGGCTTCAACGTTTCCCAAATGTGCTTTAACAGGGATGGTCTAGCCTCACAGGGTTGGATTGGCCCCTTGGCCTTTTGGCCTGTGGCCGGCCCGAAAACGACCCTGGGGAGTGGGGGACGGTTTCTGGCCATGCCTGGGCCGGTTTGGAAAAAAGGAAATTCAATTTTTTAAAAAAATGTTTCTATTATTTTTTTCAAAAAGCCTTTCATCCTTCTTAGGTCGATAAATGAGTACCAACACAGGTTGGGTGATATTGTATGCATATTTGTTCTATAAAAAAGAGCTTAGGCGTAAGTGCTATACAATAACATCATTTGGCCGTGGACGTCTGCTTGGATTCACAATTTAGTGTACTTAGGAACAATGCTATTTGATGCCACTTCCTGTTTTGTCAAGGGGTGAAAGGTCGTGTTTCATTGCTTCCTGAGACATCACTTCCGGGGATGTCATAAGAGGTCAAGGGTCATGAGGCGAGGGGTGTGCCACTTTTTTGAGGCGAGGGGTGGCCCACTTTTTTTTGGGTGACCGGGCCTAATTCTTATCCCAGTCCGACCCTGTAGCCTCAGATATATTCCAGCCCTTTCCACAGGAGTCTGTCAGCAGACTTCAGGCGACTCCTTTCTATGCCCTGAGTCTGTGCCATTGAAGTATCCATAAGCTCCTTTAGCGTGGCTTTATTTTTAGGTCGCCAGGGCAAGGCTCCCTGGGCCTCTTACGGCCCTCCTTTGGTCTCCCACAGGATACTCTGGATTGCCTTTCTCGCTTCTGTCCTGTCCATGTTCCCTGGCAGGCATGAGAGCACGTGTGTCATGCGTCCTTCTCCTCCTTGAGGGAGACCTTCACACTGAACTAAGGATGCTGCTCTCATGCTGTGTCTTGCATGAGCATGTCTCCATCGTTCTGGTCTGTTTTGCAGAGAGTTGCCGGCTTCTGGAAATCACAGCTGCACAGGCAGCTCCACTGGTGTTTAGTGCACTAGAGACACCAGGAGGATCAAGCACCACTGCTCAAACACGTGAGCTAAATGTCTGCCTCAGAAACTCAGGTAGTACTCGACAGTGCAAATTCTTTTTAATTAATACATTGCTACTCATCTCCTAATTTCAAACCGATTACTACAGTATGGCGGAAAAGAAAACATTGTATACTGTCAATCAAGCACATTTTCCCCACAGGTCTATGATGTAAACCCCCATATTCTAAAAGGGGCTGGCATTTCCATGCTGTTATGTTATGTTATTCTGCATTTATATAGCGCCTTATATACCATTGGTATGGTCTGAAGGCGCTGGTAGGTTGAACGCCCTTGGGAACCGAAGTTCAGATCAGTAGAGAGAGTAGAGAAAGTTAAAGGTGCGTGTGAGCACCGGCTATGTGTGCAGCTGGTGCGGTATTCGTGTAATAGCTGCTTCTTAGCGGTAGGTGTGGTGGTTGAGAGATCAGGAGTATGTGTTCGTTCTGGCAGGATTTATCCAGACCGAGTGTGGCTGCATTATGCCTGAGGAGAACGCCTGCCTGGGGGGGTGTGTAACCAGCAGTGTTTTACTTAGAGTGCTGTGGAGTATGCGGCGGATGTTAGTATGAGAACAGTTATACCGAATGGTGTCATAGTATCTCTGTGTTCTAGTTGAGTGGTGGTGTAGAGGGGAGAGTAAGCATGGTGGTGTGATCTGATGTGTGATATGCTCTTTCAAAAAGTTCTCTGCATTCCAAACCATACTATATACGTCACACAGTTCTATGCGCTCCAGTCCATTCCATGCACTCCTATCCACTCCATGCATCCCAATCTGCTCCACACACTCCGGTTCGCTCGACGCACTCATGCGCTCCAGTCCGCTCTGCGCGCTCCAGTCTGCCCCGCGCGTTCCGGTCCGCCCAGCGTGTTCTAGTCTGGCCCACGCATGCGCTCTTGTCTGCTCCACGCATGCACTCTTGTCTGCCCCACACGCTCCATTTCACTCGTTCCTTCCACTGTACGCATTCAGTATCTCTGCGCAACTCGTCCGCTCTAGTAACAGGTCAGTTCCACTCTGGGCACTCGTTCGCTCTAGCTTTCACAGATAGTCTATTGGGCACAGTTCTAAATTCAACTTTCACAGCGAGTCTATTGGGCACACTTCTAAATGCAACTTTCACAGAGAGGCTATTGGGAACAAATCTAAATGCAACCTTCACAAAGAGGCTATTGGGCACACTTCTAAATGCAACTTTCGCAGGGAGGCTATTGGGAACAATTCTAAATGCAACTTTCACAGAGAGGCTATTGGGCACAATTCTAAATGCAACTTTCAGAGAGAGACTATTGGGCACACTTCTAAATGCAACTTTCACAGAGAGGCTATTGGACACACTTCTAAATGCAACTTTCAGAGAGAGGCTATTGGGCACACTTCAAATGCAACTTTCACAGAGAAGCTATTGGGCACACTTCTAAATTCACAGAGAGGCTATTGGGCACAATTCTAAATGCAACTTTCAGAGAGAGACTATTGGGCACACTTCTAAATGCAACTTTCACAGAGAGGCTATTGGACACACTTCTAAATGCAACTTTCAGAGAGAGACTATTGGGCACACTTCTAAATGCAACTTTCACAGAGAGGCTATTGGACACACTTCTAAATGCAACTTTCAGAGAGAGGCTATTGGGTACACTTCTAAATGCAACTTTCACAGAGAGGCTATTAGGCACATTTCTAAATACAGCTTCTAAATGTACTTCTAAATTCAACTTTCAGTGAGCGGCTATTGGGCACACCTTTAAATGCACTTTCAAAGAGGGGCTATTGGGTACATTTCTAAAGTCACAGAGAGGTTATTGGGCACACTTCTAAATTCGCAGAGAGGCTATTGGGATACTTCTAAATTCATAGAGAGGCTATTGGGCACACGTCTAAATTGACAGAGAGGCTATTGGGAACAATTCTAAATGCAACTTTCACAGAGAGGCTATTGGGCACCCTTCTAAATGCAACTTTCACGGATAGGCTATTGGGCACACTTCTAAATTCACAGAGAGGCTATTGGGCACACTTCTAAATTCACAGAGAGGCTATTGGGAACAATTCTAAATGCAACTTTCACAGAGAGGCTATTGGGCACACTTCTAAATGCAACTTTCACAGAGAGGCTATTGGGCACACTTCTAAATTCACAGAGAGGCTATTGGGAACAATTCTAGATGCAACTTTCACAGAGAGGCTATTGGGCACACTTCTAAATTCACAGAAAGGCTATTGGGCACACTTCTAAATTCACAGAGAGGCTATTGGGCACACTTCTAAATTCACAGAGAGGCTATTGGGCACACTTCTAAATTCATAGAGAGGCTATTGGGCACAATTCTAAATTCACAGAGAGGCTATTGGGAACAATTCTAAATGCAACTTTCACAGACAGGCTATTGGGCACACTTCTAAATTCACAGAGAGGCTATTGGGCACACTTCTAAATTCACAGAGAGGCTATTGGGCACACTTCTAAATTCATAGAGAAGCTATTGGGCACACTTCTAAATTCACAGAGAGGCTATCCGGGAACAATTCTAAATGCAACTTTCACAGAGAGGCTATTGGGCACACTTCTAAATTCACAGTGAGGCTATTGGACACACTTCTAAATTCACAGAGAGGCTATTGGGAACAATTCTAAATGCAACTTTCACAGAGAGGCTATTGGGCACACTTCTAAATTCACAGAGAGGTTATTGGGCACACTTCTAAATTCACAGAGAGGCTATTGGGAACAATTCTAAATGCAACTTTCACAGAGAGGCTATTGGGCACACTTCTAAATTCACAGATAGGCTATTGGGCACACTTCTAAATTCACAGAGAGGCTATTGGGCACACTTCTAAATTCACAGAGAGGCTATTGGGCACACTTCTAAATTCACAGAGAGGCTATTGGGCACATTTCCAAATGCAACCCTCACAGAGAGGTTATTGGGCACATTTCTAAATGCAACTTTCACAGAGAGGCTATTGGGCACACCTCCAGATGCAACCCTCACAGAGAGGCTATTGGACACACTTCTAAATCCACAGAGGGGTTATTGGGCACACTTCTAATTTCACAGAGAGGCTATTGGGCACACTTCTAAATTCATAGAGAGGCTATTGGGCACCCTTCCAAATGCAGCGTTCACAGAGAGGCCATTGGGCACACTTCTAAATTCACATAGAGGCTATTGGGCAAACTTCTAAATTCACAGAGATGCTATTGAGCACAGTTCTAAATTCACACAGAGGCTATTGGGAACAATTCTAAATGCAACTTTCACAGAGAGGCTATTGGGCACACTTCTAAATTCACAGAGAGGCTTTTGGGAACAATTCTAAATGCAACTTTCACAGAGAGGCTATTGGGCACACTTCTAAATTCACAGAGAGGCTATTGGGCACACTTCTAAATTCATAGAGAGGCTATTGGGCACAATTCTAAATTCAGAGAGAGGCTATTGGGAACCATTCTAAATGCAACTTTCACAGACAGGCTATTGGGCACACTTCTAAATTCACAGAGAGGCTATTGGGCACACTTCTAAATTCATAGAGAAGCTTTTGGGCACACTTCTAAATTCACAGAGAGGCTATCGGGAACAATTCTAAATGCAACTTTCACGGAGAGGCTATTGGGCACACTTCTAAATTCACAGAGAGGCTATTGGGCACACTTCTAAATTCACAGAGAGGCTATTGGGAACAATTCTAAATGCAACTTTCACAGAGAGGCTATTGGGCACACTTCTAAATTCACAGAGAGGCTATTGGGCACACTTCTAAATTCACAGAGAGGCTATTGGGAACAATTCTAAATGCAACTTTCACAGAGAGTCTATTGGGCACACTTCTAAATTCTACTTTCACAGAGAGTCTATTGGGCACATATTTAAATTCAATTATCACACAGAGGCTATTGAGCACACTTCTAAATTCAGCTTTTCACAGAGATGCTATTGGGTACACTTCTAAATTCGACTTCTAAATGTATTTCTAAATTCAACTTTCGATGAGCAACTATTGGGCAGACTTCGAATTCAGCTTTCGCAGAGAGGTTATTTGGCACACTTCTACATACAAGTTTTCATGAGTGGCTATTGGGCACACTTCTAGGTCCAACTTTCACACAGAGCACGTTAGGCACGTTTCTAAATACAACTTCTAAATGTATTTCTAAATTCAACTTTTCACAACGTCGCTATTGGGAACACTTCGAAATGCAACATTCGCAGCGAGGCAATTGGGCGCACTTCTAAATACAGTTTTACATGAGCTGCTATTGGGTACGTTTCTAAATTCAACTTTTCACCGAGTGGCTATTGGGAACACTACAAATTCAGCTTTCACAGAGAGGCTATTGGGCACACTTCTAAATTGAGCTTTCACACAGAGGCTATTAGGCACATTTCTAAATACAGCTTCTAAATGTACTTCTATATTCAACTTTCAGTGAGCGGCTATTGGGCACACTTCTAAATGCACTTTCACAGAGAGGCTACTGGGCACACTTCTAAATGCACAGAGAGGCTATTGGGCACATTTCCAAATGCAACTTTCACAGAGAGACTACTGGGCACATTTCTAAATGCAACTCTCATAGAGAGGCTATTGGGCACGCTTCTAAATGCAACTTTCATAGAGAGGCCATTGGGCACACCTCCAAATGCAACTCCCACAGAGAGGCTACTGGGCACACTTCTAAATTCACAGAGAGGCTATTGGGCACATTTCCAAATGCAACCCTCACAGAGAGGTTATTGGGCACATTTCTAAATGCAACTTTCACAGAGAGGCTATTGGGCACACCTCCAGATGCAACCCTCACAGAGAGGCTATTGGACACACTTCTAAATTCACAGAGGGGTTATTGGGCACACTTCTAATTTCACAGAGAGGCTATTGGGCACACTTCTAAATTCATAGAGAGGCTATTGGGCACCCTTCTAAATGCAGCTTTCACAGAGAGGCTATTGGGCACACTTCTAAATTCACATAGAGGCTATTGGGCAAACCTCTAAATTCACAGAGATGCTATTGAGCACAGTTCTAAATTCACACAGAGGCTATTGGGAACAATTCTAAATGCAACTTTCACAGAGAGGCTATTGGGCACACTTCTAAATTCACAGAGAGGCTATTGGGAACAATTCTAAATGCAACTTTCACAGAGAGGCTATTGGGCACACTTCTAAATTCACAGAGAGGCTATTGGGCACACTTCTAAATTCACAGAGAGGCTATTGGGCACATTTCTAAATCCACAGAGAGGCTATTGGCAACAATTCTAAATGCAACTTTCACAGAGAGGCTATTGGGCACACTTCTAAATTCACAGAGAGGCTATTGGGAACAATTCTAAATGCAACTTTCACAGAGAGGCTATTGGGCACACTTCTAAATTCACAGAGAGGCGATTGGGCACACTTCTAAATTCACAGAGAGGCTATTGGGAATAATTCAAAATGCAACTTTCACAGAGAGGCTATTGGGCACACTTCTAAATTCACAGAGAGGGATTGGGAACAATTCTCAAAATGCAACTTTCACAGAGAGGCTATTGGGCACACTTCTAAATTCACAGAGAGGCTATTGGGAACAATTCTAAATGCAACTTTCACAGAAAGGCTATTGGGCACACTTCTAAATTCACAGAGAGGCTATTGGGCACACTTCTAAATTCACAGAGAGGCTATTGGGCACACTTCTAAATACACAGAGAGGCGATTGGGCACACTTCTAAATTCACAGAGAGGCTATTGGGAACAATTCAAAATGCAACTTTCACAGAGAGGCTATTGGGCACACTTCTAAATTCACAGAGAGGCTATTGGGAACAATTCTCAAAATGCAACTTTCACAGAGAGGCTATTGGACACACTTCTAAATTCACAGAGAGGCTATTGGGAACAATTCTAAATGCAACTTTCACAGAAAGGCTATTGGGCACACTTCTAAATTCACAGAGAGGCTATTGGGCACACTTCTAAATTCACAGAGAGGCTATTGGGCACACTTCTAAATGCAACTTTCACAGAGAGGCTATTGGGCACACTTCTAAATTCACAGAGAGGCTATTGGGAACAATTCAAAATTCAACTCTTAAATGTATAGAACAGAGTTTCCAAATGCAAATATGTTACAGATATAACGAGTTTACAGTGGTGATGCTTTGTTAGATGAGTGGTTGGGTAGTATGGCGTGAAGTAATTGCTGCTGGCCCTGCCCTTCCCAAACTTACTTATTGTTGGCTTCTTCTTTCTCTTGTGGATACCTGCAGATACGACCTGGAGCCGTCTTTGTAGGAGCCGTCCTTTGCCTCAGGTCCTTAGCCGATGGGCTGCCGGGCAGAGGGCTGCCCTGGGAGAATCGTAATGAGGGGAATCCTCTCGTCTGAACCAATCGGAGCGGGGTTGGGCGGGATGGGAGGCAGGATGGAGGGAGGGAAGGCCCGTTAAAGTCAGGAATTGGGGGTAAGGAAGCAATAAGGAGCACGAAATACAGCAGGGCACGGGGGACCCTGGACAAAGAGCTAAACAAGAATGCCTAGAGGATTAAATAAAGAAAAGTGCAGCTGCGACACTCACCTCGCTCGCGTTGTAAAATGCACTAGGCCTGCAAGGCATGTAGCGATGGACCAATCGGGAGGGTGAGGGCGGGTTGGGAGGCGGGGATCAGGAAGTGGGAAGGGGTTGGAGAAGGAAGCAAGGGGATTCTACACGTGCATGGAGCCCAAATAATTAGCCAAAAATGAGTCCTACAAGTTCAGGACACTAAATATTTTCGGGCAACTCACCTCGCTACACACGGCAAAAGAGGCGAGCGTGGCCTGCTGCAGTGCACTAGGCCTGCAAGGCACATAGCGAGGGACCAATCGGGAGGGTGAGGACGGGTTGGGAGGCGGGGATCAGGAAGTGGGAGCGGGTTGGAGAAGGAAGCAAGGGGATTCTACACGGGCACAGAGCCCAAATAATTAGCCAAAAATGAGTCCTACAAGTTCAGGACACTAAATATTTTCGGGCAACTCACCTCGCTACACATGGCAAAAGAGGGGAGCGCGGTCTGTTGCAGTGCACTAGGCCTGCAAGGCACGTAGCGATGGATCAATCGGGAGGGTGAGGGTGGGTTGGGAGGCGAGGATCAGGAAGTGGGAGTGAGTTTGAGAAGGAAGCAAGGGGATTCTACATGGGTACGGAGCCCAAATAATTAGCCAAAATGAGTCCTACAAGTTCAGGACACTAAATATTTTCGGGCAACTCTCCTCGCTACACACGGCAAAAGAGGCGAGCGCGGCCTGTTGCAGTGCACTAGCCCTGCAAGGCACGTAGCGATGGACCAATCGGGAGGGTGAGGGCGGGTTGGGAGGCGGGGATCAGGAAGTGGGAGCGGGTTGTAGAAGGAAGCAAGGGGATTCTACACGGGCACGGAGCCCAAATAATTAGCCAAAAATGAGTCCTACAAGTTCAGGACACTAAATATTTTCGGGCAACTCACCTCGCTACACACGGCAAAAGAGGCGAGCGTGGCCTGCTGCAGTGCACTAGGCCTGCAAGGCACATAGCGAGGGACCAATCGGGAGGGTGAGGGCGGGTTGGGAGGCGGGGATTAGGAAGTGGGAGCGGGTTGGAGAAGGAAGCAAGGGGATTCTACACAGGCACAGAGCCCAAATAATTAGCCAAAAATGAGTCCTACAAGTTCAGGACACTAAATATTTTCGGGCAACTCACCTCGCTACACATGGCAAAAGAGGGGAGCGCGGTCTGTTGCAGTGCACTAGGCCTGCAAGGCACGTAGCGATGGACCAATCGGGAGGGTGAGGGTGGGTTGGGAGGCGAGGATCAGGAAGTGGGAGTGAGTTTGAGAAGGAAGCAAGGGGATTCTACATGGGTACGGAGCCCAAATAATTAGCCAAAATGAGTCCTACAAGTTCAGGACACTAAATATTTTCGGGCAACTCTCCTCGCTACACACGGCAAAAGAGGCGAGCGCGGCCTGTTGCAGTGCACTAGCCCTGCAAGGCACGTAGCGATGGACCAATCGGGAGGGTGAGGGCGGGTTGGGAGGCGGGGATCAGGAAGTGGGAGCGGGTTGGAGAAGGAAGCAAGGGGATTCTACACGGGCACGGAGCCCAATAATTAGCCAAAAATGAGTCCTACAAGTTCAGGACACTAAATATTTTCGGGCAACTCACCTCGCTACACACAGCAAAAGAGGCAAGCGCAGCCTGTTGCAGTGCACTATGCCTGCAAGGCACGTAGCGGTGGACCAATCGGGACGGTTAGGGCGGTTTGGGAGGCCGGGATCAGGAAGTGGGAGCGGGTTGGAGAAGGAAGCAAGGGGATTCTACACAGGCACGGAGCCCAGATAATTAGCCAAAAATGAGTCCTACAATTTCAGGACACTAAATATTTTCGGGCAACTCACCTCGCTACAGATGGCAAAAGAGGCGAGCGTGGCCTGTTGCAGTGCACTAGGCCTGCAAGGCACGTAGCGATGGACCAATCGGGAGGGTGAGGGCGGGTTGGGAGGCGGGGATCAGGAAGTGGGAGTGGGTTGGAGAAGGAAGCAAGGGGATTCTACATGGGCACGGAGCCCAAATAATTAGCCAAAAATGAATCCTACAAGTTCAGGACACTAAATATTTTTGGGCAACTCACCTTGCTACACACGGCAAAAGAGGCGAGCGCGACCTGTTGCAGTGCACTAGACCTGCAAGGCACGTAGCGATGGACCAATCGGGAGGGTGAGGGTGGGTTGGGAGGCGGGGATCAGGAAGTGGGAGCGGGTTGGAGAAGGAAGCAAGGGGATTCTACACAGGCATGGAGCCCAAATAATTAGCCAAAATGAGTCCTAAAAGTTCAGGACACTAAATATTTTCGGGCAACTCAACTCGCTACACATGGCAAAAAAGGCGAGCGTGGCCTCTTGCAGTGCACTAGGCCTGCAAGGCACGTAGCGATGGACCAATCGGGAGGGTGAGGGTGGGTTGGGAGGCAGGGATCAGGAAGTGGGAGCGGGTTGGAGAAGGAAGCAAGGGGATTCTACACAGGCATGGAGCCCAAATGATTAGCCAAAATGAGTCCTACAAGTTCAGGACACTAAATATTTTCGGGCAACTCACCTCGCTCCACACAGCAAAAGAGGCAAGCGCGGCCTCTTGCAGTGCACTAGGCCTGCAAGGCACGTAGCGATGGACCAATCGGGAGGGTGAGGGCGGGTTGGGAGGCTGGGATCAGGAAGTGGGAGCGGGTTGGAGAAGGAAGCAAGGGGATTCTACACGGGCACAGAGCCCAAATAATTAGCCAAAAATGAGTCGTACAAGTTCAGGACACTAAATATTTTCAGGCAACTCACCTCGCTACACACGGCAAAAGAGGCAAGCGCAGCCTGTTGCAGTGGCCTAGGCCTGCAAGGCACGTAGCGATGGACTAATCGGGAGGGTGAGGGTGGGTTGGGAGGCGAGGATCAGGAAGTGGGAGTGTGTTTGAGAAGGAAGCAAGGGGATTCTACATGGGTACGGAGCCCAAATAATTAGCCAAAATGAGTCCTACAAGTTCAGGACACTAAATATTTTCGGGCAACTCTCCTCGCTACACACGGCAAAAGAGGCGAGCGCGGCCTGTTGCAGTGCACTAGGCCTGCAAGGCACGTAGCGATGGACCAATCGGGAGGGTGAGGGCGGGTTGGGAGGCGGGGATCAGGAAGTGGGAGCGGGTTGGAGAAGGAAGCAAGGGGATTCTACACGGGCACAGAGCCCAAATAATTAGCCAAAAATGAGTCCTACAAGTTCAGGACACTAAATATTTTCGGTCAACTCACCTCGCTACACACGGCAAAAGAGGCAAGCGCAGCCTGTTGCAGTGCACTATGCCTGCAAGGCACGTAGCGGTGGACCAATCGGGACGGTGAGGGCGGTTTGGGAGGCCGGGATCAGGAAGTGGGAGCGGGTTGGAGAAGGAAGCAAGGGGATTCTACACAGGCACGGAGCCCAAATAATTAGCCAAAAATGAGTCCTACAATTTCAGGACACTAAATATTTTTGGGCAACTCAACTCGCTACAGATGGCAAAAGAGGCGAGCGTGGCCTGTTGCAGTGCACTAGGCCTGCAAGGCACGTAGCGATGGACCAATCGGGAGGGTGAGCGCGGGTTGGGAGGCGGGGATCAGGAAGTGGGAGTGGGTTGGAGAAGGAAGCAAGGGGATTCTACATGGGCACGGAGCCCAAATAATTAGCCAAAAATGAATCCTACAAGTTCAGGACACTAAATATTTTCGGGCAACTCACCTTGCTACACACGGCAAAAGAGGCGAGCGCGACCTGTTGCAGTGCACTAGACCTGCAAGGCACGTAGCGATGGACCAATCGGGAGGGTGAGGGTGGGTTGGGAGGCGGGGATCAGGAAGTGGGAGCGGATTGGAGAAGGAAGCAAGGGGATTCTACACAGGCATGGAGCCCAAATAATTAGCCAAAATGAGTCCTAAAAGTTCAGGACACTAAATATTTTCGGGCAACTCACCTCGCTACACATGGCAAAAAAGGCGAGCGTGGCCTCTTGCAGTGCACTAGGCCTGCAAGGCACGTAGCGATGGACCAATCGGGAGGGTGAGGGTGGGTTGGGAGGCGGGGATCAGGAAGTGGGAGCGAGTTGGAGAAGGAAGCAAGGGGATTCTACACAGGCATGGAGCCCAAATGATTAGCCAAAATGAGTCCTACAAGTTCAGGACACTAAATATTTTCGGGCAACTCACCTTGCTCCACACAGCAAAAGAGGCAAGCGCGGCCTCTTGCAGTGCACTAGGCCTGCAAGGCACGTAGCGATGGACCAATCGGGAGGGTGAGGGCGGGTTGGGAGGCTGGGATCAGGAAGTGGGAGCGGGTTGGAGAAGGAAGCAAGGGGATTCTACACGGGCACAGAGCCCAAATAATTAGCCAAAAATGAGTCGTACAAGTTCAGGACACTAAATATTTTCAGGCAACTCACCTCGCTACACACGGCAAAAGAGGCGAGCGCAGCCTGTTGCAGTGGCCTAGGCCTGCAAGGCACGTAGCGATGGACCAATCGGGAGGGTGAGGGCAGGTTGGGAGGCGGGGATCAGGAAGTGGGAGCAGGTTGGAGAAGGAAGCAAGGGGATTCTACAACGGGCACGGAGCCCAAATAATTAGCCAAAAATGAGTCCTACAAGTTCAGGACACTAAATATTTTCGGGCAACTCACCTCACTACACAGGGCAAAAGAGGCGAGCGCGGCCTGTTGCAGTGCACTAGGCCTGCAAGGCACGTAGGGATGGACCAATCGGGAGGGTGAGGGTAGGTTGGGAGGCGGGGATCAGGAAGTGGGAGCGGGATTGGAGAAGGAAGCAAGGGGATTCTAAACGGGCACGGAGCCCAAGTAATTAGTCAAAATGAGTCCTACAAGTTCAGGACACTAAATATTTTTGGGCAACTCACCTCGCTACACACGGCAAAAGAGGCGAGCGCGGCCTGTTGCAGTGCACTAGGCCTGCAAGGCACGTAGCGATGGACCAATCGGGAGGGTGAGGGCGGGTTGGGAGGCGGGGATCAGGAAGTGGGAGCGGGTTGGAGAAGGAAGCAAGGGGTTTCTACATGGGCACGGAGCCCAAATAATTAGCCAAAACTGAGTCCTACAAGTGCAGGACACTAAATATTTTCGGCCAACTCACCTCGCTACACACGGCAAAAGAGGCGAGCGTGGCCTTTTGCAGTGCACTAGGCCTGCAAGGGACATAGCGATGGACCAATCGGGAGGGTGAGGGTGGGTTGGGAGGCGGGGATCAGGAAGTGGGAGCGGGTTGGAGAAGGAAGCAAGGGGATTCTACACAGGCATGGAGCCCAAATAATTAGCCAAAATGAGTCCTACAAGTTCAGGACACTAAATATTTTCGGGCAACTCACCTCGCTATACACGGCAAAAGAGGCGAGCGCGGCCTCTTGCAGTGCACTAGGCCTGCAGGGCACGTAGCGATGGACCAATCGGGAGGGTGAGGGCGGTTTGGTAGGTGGGGATCAGGAAGTGGGAGCGGGTTGGAGAAGGAAGCAAGGGGATTCTACATGGGCACAGAGCCCAAATAATTAGCCAAAATGAGTCCTACAAGTTCAGGACACTAAATATTTTCGGGCAACTCACCTTGCTACACATAGCAAAAGAGGCGAGCGCGGCCTGTTGCAGTGCACTAGGCCTGCAAGGCACGTAGCGACTGACCAATCGGGAGGGTGAGGGCGGGTTGGGAGGCGGGGATCAGGAAGTGGGAGCGTGTTGGAGAAGGAAGCAAGGGGATTCTACACGGGCACGGAGCCCAAATAATTAGCCAAAAATGAGTCGTACAAGTTGAGGACACTAAATATTTTCAGGCAACTCACCTCGCTACACACGGCAAAAGAAGCGAGCGCTGCCTGTTGCAGTGGCCTAGGCCTGCAAGGCACGTAGCGATGGACCAATCGGGAGGGTGAGGGCGGGTTGGGAGGCGGGGATCAGGAAGTGGGAGCAGGCTGGAGAAGGAAGCAAGGGGATTCTACACGGGCACAGAGCCCAAATAATTAGCCAAAATGAGTCCTACAAGTTCAAGACACTAAATATTTTCGGGCAACTCACCTTGCTACACAAGGCAAAAGAGGCGAGCGCGGCCTGTTGCAGTGCACTAGGCCTGCAAGGCACGTAGCAATGGACCAATCGGGAGGGTGCGGGCGGGTTGGGAGGCGGGGATTAGGAAGTGGGAGCGGGTTGGAGAAGGAAGCAAGGGGATTCTACACAGGCACGGAGCCCAAATAATTAGCCAAAAATGAGTCGTACAAGTTCAGGACACTAAATATTTTCAGGCAACTAACCTCGCTACACACGGCAAAAGAGGCGAGCGCAGCCTGTTGCAGTGGCCTAGGCCTGCAAGGCACGTAGCGATGGACCAATCGGGAGGGTGAGGGCAGGTTGGGAGGCGGGGATCAGGAAGTGGGAGCAGGTTGGAGAAGGAAGCAAGGGGATTCTACAAGGGGCACGGAGCCCAAATAATTAGCCAAAAATGAGTCCTACAAGTTCAGGACACTAAATATTTTCGGGCAACTCACCTCACTACACACGGCAAAAGAGGCGAGCGCGGCCTGTTGCAGTGCACTAGGCCTGCAAGGCACGTAGCGATGGACCAATCGGGAGGGTGAGGGTAGGTTGGGAGGCGGGGATCAGGAAGTGGGAGCGGGATTGGAGAAGGAAGCAAGGGGATTCTAAACGGGCACGGAGCCCAAGTAATTAGTCAAAATGAGTCCTACAAGTTCAGGACACTAAATATTTTTGGGCAACTCACCTCGCTACACACGGCAAAAGAGGCGAGCGCGGCCTCTTGCAGTGCACTAGGCCTGCAGGGCACGTAGCGATGGACCAATCGGGAGGGTGAGGGCGGTTTGGTAGGCAGGGATCAGGAAGTGGGAGCGGGTTGGAGAAGGAAGCAAGGGGATTCTACATGGGCACAGAGCCCAAATAATTAGCCAAAATGAGTCCTACAAGTTCAGGACACTAAATATTTTCGGGCAACTCACCTTGCTACACATAGCAAAAGAGGCGAGCGCGGCCTGTTGCAGTGCACTAGGCCTGCAAGGCACGTAGCGACTGACCAATCGGGAGGGTGAGGGCGGGTTGGGAGGCGGGGATCAGGAAGTGGGAGCGTGTTGGAGAAGGAAGCAAGGGGATTCTACACGGGCACGGAGCCCAAATAATTAGCCAAAAATGAGTCGTACAAGTTGAGGACACTAAATATTTTCAGGCAACTCACCTCGCTACACACGGCAAAAGAAGCGAGCGCTGCCTGTTGCAGTGGCCTAGGCCTGCAAGGCACGTAGCGATGGACCAATCGGGAGGGTGAGGGCGGGTTGGGAGGCGGGGATCAGGAAGTGGGAGCGGGCTGGAGAAGGAAGCAAGGGGATTCTACACGGGCAGAGAGCCCAAATAATTAGCCAAAATGAGTCCTACAAGTTCAGGACACTAAATATTTTCGGGCAACTCACATTGCTACACAAGGCAAAAGAGGCGAGCGCGGCCTGTTGCAGTGCACTAGGCCTGCAAGGCACGTAGCAATGGACCAATCGGGAGGGTGCGGGCGGGTTGGGAGGCGGGGATCAGGAAGTGGGAGCGGGTTGGAGAAGGAAGCAAGGGGATTCTACACAGGCACGGAGCCCAAATAATTAGCCAAAAATGAGTCGTACAAGTTCAGGACACTAAATATTTTCAGGCAACTCACCTCGCTACACACGGCAAAAGAGGCGAGCGCAGCCTGTTGCAGTGGCCTAGGCCTGCAAGGCACGTAGCGATGGACCAATCGGGAGGGTGAGGGCAGGTTGGGAGGCGGGGATCAGGAAGTGGGAGCAGGTTGGAGAAGGAAGCAAGGGGATTCTACAACGGGCACAGAGCCCAAATAATTAGCCAAAAATGAGTCCTACAAGTTCAGGACACTAAATATTTTCGGGCAACTCACCTCACTACACACGGCAAAAGAGGCGAGCGCGGCCTGTTGCAGTGCACTAGGCCTGCAAGGCACGTAGCGATGGACCAATCGGGAGGGTGAGGGTAGGTTGGGAGGCGGGGATCAGGAAGTGGGAGCGGGATTGGAGAAGGAAGCAAGGGGATTCTAAACGGGCACGGAGCCCAAGTAATTAGTCAAAATGAGTCCTACAAGTTCAGGACACTAAATATTTTTGGGCAACTCACCTTGCTACACACGGCAAAAGAGGCGAGCGCGACCTGTTGCAGTGCACTAGACCTGCAAGGCACGTAGCGATGGACCAATCGGGAGGGTGAGGGTGGGTTGGGAGGCGGGGATCAGGAAGTGGGAGCGGGTTGGAGAAGGAAGCAAGGGGATTCTACACAGGCATGGAGCCCAAATAATTAGCCAAAATGAGTCCTAAAAGTTCAGGACACTAAATATTTTCGGGCAACTCAACTCGCTACACATGGCAAAAAAGGCGAGCGTGGCCTCTTGCAGTGCACTAGGCCTGCAAGGCACGTAGCGATGGACCAATCGGGAGGGTGAGGGTGGGTTGGGAGGCAGGGATCAGGAAGTGGGAGCGGGTTGGAGAAGGAAGCAAGGGGATTCTACACAGGCATGGAGCCCAAATGATTAGCCAAAATGAGTCCTACAAGTTCAGGACACTAAATATTTTCGGGCAACTCACCTCGCTCCACACAGCAAAAGAGGCAAGCGCGGCCTCTTGCAGTGCACTAGGCCTGCAAGGCACGTAGCGATGGACCAATCGGGAGGGTGAGGGCGGGTTGGGAGGCTGGGATCAGGAAGTGGGAGCGGGTTGGAGAAGGAAGCAAGGGGATTCTACACGGGCACAGAGCCCAAATAATTAGCCAAAAATGAGTCGTACAAGTTCAGGACACTAAATATTTTCAGGCAACTCACCTCGCTACACACGGCAAAAGAGGCGAGCGCAGCCTGTTGCAGTGGCCTAGGCCTGCAAGGCACGTAGCGATGGACTAATCGGGAGGGTGAGGGTGGGTTGGGAGGCGAGGATCAGGAAGTGGGAGTGTGTTTGAGAAGGAAGCAAGGGGATTCTACATGGGTACGGAGCCCAAATAATTAGCCAAAATGAGTCCTACAAGTTCAGGACACTAAATATTTTCGGGCAACTCTCCTCGCTACACACGGCAAAAGAGGCGAGCGCGGCCTGTTGCAGTGCACTAGGCCTGCAAGGCACGTAGCGATGGACCAATCGGGAGGGTGAGGGCGGGTTGGGAGGCGGGGATCAGGAAGTGGGAGCAGGTTGGAGAAGGAAGCAAGGGGATTCTACACGGGCACAGAGCCCAAATAATTAGCCAAAAATGAGTCCTACAAGTTCAGGACACTAAATATTTTCGGTCAACTCACCTCGCTACACACGGCAAAAGAGGCAAGCGCAGCCTGTTGCAGTGCACTATGCCTGCAAGGCACGTAGCGGTGGACCAATCGGGACGGTGAGGGCGGTTTGGGAGGCCGGGATCAGGAAGTGGGAGCGGGTTGGAGAAGGAAGCAAGGGGATTCTACACAGGCACGGAGCCCAAATAATTAGCCAAAAATGAGTCCTACAATTTCAGGACACTAAATATTTTTGGGCAACTCAACTCGCTACAGATGGCAAAAGAGGCGAGCGTGGCCTGTTGCAGTGCACTAGGCCTGCAAGGCACGTAGCGATGGACCAATCGGGAGGGTGAGCGCGGGTTGGGAGGCGGGGATCAGGAAGTGGGAGTGGGTTGGAGAAGGAAGCAAGGGGATTCTACATGGGCACGGAGCCCAAATAATTAGCCAAAAATGAATCCTACAAGTTCAGGACACTAAATATTTTCGGGCAACTCACCTTGCTACACACGGCAAAAGAGGCGAGCGCGACCTGTTGCAGTGCACTAGACCTGCAAGGCACGTAGCGATGGACCAATCGGGAGGGTGAGGGTGGGTTGGGAGGCGGGGATCAGGAAGTGGGAGCGGATTGGAGAAGGAAGCAAGGGGATTCTACACAGGCATGGAGCCCAAATAATTAGCCAAAATGAGTCCTAAAAGTTCAGGACACTAAATATTTTCGGGCAACTCACCTCGCTACACATGGCAAAAAAGGCGAGCGTGGCCTCTTGCAGTGCACTAGGCCTGCAAGGCACGTAGCGATGGACCAATCGGGAGGGTGAGGGTGGGTTGGGAGGCGGGGATCAGGAAGTGGGAGCGGGTTGGAGAAGGAAGCAAGGGGATTCTACACAGGCATGGAGCCCAAATGATTAGCCAAAATGAGTCCTACAAGTTCAGGACACTAAATATTTTCGGGCAACTCACCTTGCTCCACACAGCAAAAGAGGCAAGCGCGGCCTCTTGCAGTGCACTAGGCCTGCAAGGCACGTAGCGATGGACCAATCGGGAGGGTGAGGGCGGGTTGGGAGGCTGGGATCAGGAAGTGGGAGCGGGTTGGAGAAGGAAGCAAGGGGATTCTACACGGGCACAGAGCCCAAATAATTAGCCAAAAATGAGTCCTACAAGTTCAGGACACTAAATATTTTCGGGCAACTCACCTCACTACACAGGGCAAAAGAGGCGAGCGCGGCCTGTTGCAGTGCACTAGGCCTGCAAGGCACGTAGGGATGGACCAATCGGGAGGGTGAGGGTAGGTTGGGAGGCGGGGATCAGGAAGTGGGAGCGGGATTGGAGAAGGAAGCAAGGGGATTCTAAACGGGCACGGAGCCCAAGTAATTAGTCAAAATGAGTCCTACAAGTTCAGGACACTAAATATTTTTGGGCAACTCACCTCGCTACACACGGCAAAAGAGGCGAGCGCGGCCTGTTGCAGTGCACTAGGCCTGCAAGGCACGTAGCGATGGACCAATCGGGAGGGTGAGGGCGGGTTGGGAGGCGGGGATCAGGAAGTGGGAGCGGGTTGGAGAAGGAAGCAAGGGGTTTCTACATGGGCACGGAGCCCAAATAATTAGCCAAAACTGAGTCCTACAAGTGCAGGACACTAAATATTTTCGGCCAACTCACCTCGCTACACACGGCAAAAGAGGCGAGCGTGGCCTTTTGCAGTGCACTAGGCCTGCAAGGGACATAGCGATGGACCAATCGGGAGGGTGAGGGTGGGTTGGGAGGCGGGGATCAGGAAGTGGGAGCGGGTTGGAGAAGGAAGCAAGGGGATTCTACACAGGCATGGAGCCCAAATAATTAGCCAAAATGAGTCCTACAAGTTCAGGACACTAAATATTTTCGGGCAACTCACCTCGCTATACACGGCAAAAGAGGCGAGCGCGGCCTCTTGCAGTGCACTAGGCCTGCAGGGCACGTAGCGATGGACCAATCGGGAGGGTGAGGGCGGTTTGGTAGGTGGGGATCAGGAAGTGGGAGCGGGTTGGAGAAGGAAGCAAGGGGATTCTACATGGGCACAGAGCCAAAATAATTAGCCAAAATGAGTCCTACAAGTTCAGGACACTAAATATTTTCGGGCAACTCACCTTGCTACACATAGCAAAAGAGGCGAGCGCGGCCTGTTGCAGTGCACTAGGCCTGCAAGGCACGTAGCGACTGACCAATCGGGAGGGTGAGGGCGGGTTGGGAGGCGGGGATCAGGAAGTGGGAGCGTGTTGGAGAAGGAAGCAAGGGGATTCTACACGGGCACGGAGCCCAAATAATTAGCCAAAAATGAGTCGTACAAGTTGAGGACACTAAATATTTTCAGGCAACTCACCTCGCTACACACGGCAAAAGAAGCGAGCGCTGCCTGTTGCAGTGGCCTAGGCCTGCAAGGCACGTAGCGATGGACCAATCGGGAGGGTGAGGGCGGGTTGGGAGGCGGGGATCAGGAAGTGGGAGCAGGCTGGAGAAGGAAGCAAGGGGATTCTACACGGGCACAGAGCCCAAATAATTAGCCAAAATGAGTCCTACAAGTTCAAGACACTAAATATTTTCGGGCAACTCACCTTGCTACACAAGGCAAAAGAGGCGAGCGCGGCCTGTTGCAGTGCACTAGGCCTGCAAGGCACGTAGCAATGGACCAATCGGGAGGGTGCGGGCGGGTTGGGAGGCGGGGATCAGGAAGTGGGAGCGGGTTGGAGAAGGAAGCAAGGGGATTCTACACAGGCACGGAGCCCAAATAATTAGCCAAAAATGAGTCGTACAAGTTCAGGACACTAAATATTTTCAGGCAACTAACCTCGCTACACACGGCAAAAGAGGCGAGCGCAGCCTGTTGCAGTGGCCTAGGCCTGCAAGGCACGTAGCGATGGACCAATCGGGAGGGTGAGGGCAGGTTGGGAGGCGGGGATCAGGAAGTGGGAGCAGGTTGGAGAAGGAAGCAAGGGGATTCTACAAGGGGCACGGAGCCCAAATAATTAGCCAAAAATGAGTCCTACAAGTTCAGGACACTAAATATTTTCGGGCAACTCACCTCACTACACACGGCAAAAGAGGCGAGCGCGGCCTGTTGCAGTGCACTAGGCCTGCAAGGCACGTAGCGATGGACCAATCGGGAGGGTGAGGGTAGGTTGGGAGGCGGGGATCAGGAAGTGGGAGCGGGATTGGAGAAGGAAGCAAGGGGATTCTAAACGGGCACGGAGCCCAAGTAATTAGTCAAAATGAGTCCTACAAGTTCAGGACACTAAATATTTTTGGGCAACTCACCTCGCTACACACGGCAAAAGAGGCGAGCGCGGCCTCTTGCAGTGCACTAGGCCTGCAGGGCACGTAGCGATGGACCAATCGGGAGGGTGAGGGCGGTTTGGTAGGCAGGGATCAGGAAGTGGGAGCGGGTTGGAGAAGGAAGCAAGGGGATTCTACATGGGCACAGAGCCCAAATAATTAGCCAAAATGAGTCCTACAAGTTCAGGACACTAAATATTTTCGGGCAACTCACCTTGCTACACATAGCAAAAGAGGCGAGCGCGGCCTGTTGCAGTGCACTAGGCCTGCAAGGCACGTAGCGACTGACCAATCGGGAGGGTGAGGGCGGGTTGGGAGGCGGGGATCAGGAAGTGGGAGCGTGTTGGAGAAGGAAGCAAGGGGATTCTACACGGGCACGGAGCCCAAATAATTAGCCAAAAATGAGTCGTACAAGTTGAGGACACTAAATATTTTCAGGCAACTCACCTCGCTACACACGGCAAAAGAAGCGAGCGCTGCCTGTTGCAGTGGCCTAGGCCTGCAAGGCACGTAGCGATGGACCAATCGGGAGGGTGAGGGCGGGTTGGGAGGCGGGGATCAGGAAGTGGGAGCGGGCTGGAGAAGGAAGCAAGGGGATTCTACACGGGCACAGAGCCCAAATAATTAGCCAAAATGAGTCCTACAAGTTCAGGACACTAAATATTTTCGGGCAACTCACATTGCTACACAAGGCAAAAGAGGCGAGCGCGGCCTGTTGCAGTGCACTAGGCCTGCAAGGCACGTAGCAATGGACCAATCGGGAGGGTGCGGGCGGGTTGGGAGGCGGGGATCAGGAAGTGGGAGCGGGTTGGAGAAGGAAGCAAGGGGATTCTACACAGGCACGGAGCCCAAATAATTAGCCAAAAATGAGTCGTACAAGTTCAGGACACTAAATATTTTCAGGCAACTCACCTCGCTACACACGGCAAAAGAGGCGAGCGCAGCCTGTTGCAGTGGCCTAGGCCTGCAAGGCACGTAGCGATGGACCAATCGGGAGGGTGAGGGCAGGTTGGGAGGCGGGGATCAGGAAGTGGGAGCAGGTTGGAGAAGGAAGCAAGGGGATTCTACAACGGGCACAGAGCCCAAATAATTAGCCAAAAATGAGTCCTACAAGTTCAGGACACTAAATATTTTCGGGCAACTCACCTCACTACACACGGCAAAAGAGGCGAGCGCGGCCTGTTGCAGTGCACTAGGCCTGCAAGGCACGTAGCGATGGACCAATCGGGAGGGTGAGGGTAGGTTGGGAGGCGGGGATCAGGAAGTGGGAGCGGGATTGGAGAAGGAAGCAAGGGGATTCTAAACGGGCACGGAGCCCAAGTAATTAGTCAAAATGAGTCCTACAAGTTCAGGACACTAAATATTTTTGGGCAACTCACCTCGCTGCACACGGCAAAAGAGGCGAGCTCGGCCTGTTGCAGTGCACTAGGCCTGCAAGGCACGTAGCGATGGACCAATCGGGAGGGTGAGGGCGGGTTGGGAGGGGGGGATCAGGAAGTGGGAGCGGGTTGGAGAAGGAAGCAAGGGGTTTCTACATGGGCACGGAGCCCAAATAATTAGCCAAAACTGAGTCCTACAAGTGCAGGACACTAAATATTTTCGGCCAACTCACCTCGCTACACACGGCAAAAGAGGCGAGCGTGGCCTTTTGCAGTGCACTAGGCCTGCAAGGGACATAGCGATGGACCAATCGGGAGGGTGAGGGTGGGTTGGGAGGCGGGGATCAGGAAGTGGGAGCGGGTTGGAGAAGGAAGCAAGGGGATTCTACAAAGGCATGGAGCCCAAATAATTAGCCAAAATGAGTCCTACAAGTTCAGGACACTAAATATTTTCGGGTAACTCACCTCGCTACACACGGCAAAAGAGGCGAGCGCGGCCTCTTGCAGTGCACTAGGCCTGCAGGGCACGTAGCGATGGACCAATCGGGAGGGTGAGGGCGGTTTGGTAGGCGGGGATCAGGAAGTGGGAGCGGGTTGGAGAAGGAAGCAAGGGGATTCTACATGGGCACAGAGCCCAAATAATTAGCCAAAATGAGTCCTACAAGTTCAGGACACTAAATATTTTCGGGCAACTCACCTTGCTACACATAGCAAAAGAGGCGAGCGCGGCCTGTTGCAGTGCACTAGGCCTGCAGGGCACGTAGCGATGGACCAATCGGGAGGGTGAGGGCGGTTTGGTAGGCGGGGATCAGGAAGTGGGAGCGGGTTGGAGAAGGAAGCAAGGGGATTCTACATGGGCACAGAGCCCAAATAATTAGCCAAAATGAGTCCTACAAGTTCAGGACACTAAATATTTTCGGGCAACTCACCTTGCTACACATAGCAAAAGAGGCGAGCGCGGCCTGTTGCAGTGCACTAGGCCTGCAAGGCACGTAGCGACTGACCAATCGGGAGGGTGAGGGCGGGTTGGGAGGCGGGGATCAGGAAGTGGGAGCGTGTTGGAGAAGGAAGCAAGGGGATTCTACACGGGCACGGAGCCCAAATAATTAGCCAAAAATGAGTCGTACAAGTTGAGGACACTAAATATTTTCAGGCAACTCACCTCGCTACACACGGCAAAAGAAGCGAGCGCTGCCTGTTGCAGTGGCCTAGGCCTGCAAGGCACGTAGCGATGGACCAATCGGGAGGGTGAGGGCGGGTTGGGAGGCGGGGATCAGGAAGTGGGAGCGGGCTGGAGAAGGAAGCAAGGGGATTCTACACGGGCACAGAGCCCAAATAATTAGCCAAAATGAGTCCTACAAGTTCAGGACACTAAATATTTTCGGGCAACTCACCTTGCTACACACGGCAAAAGAGGCGAGCGCGGCCTGTTGCAGTGCACTAGGCCTGCAAGGCACGTAGCAATGGACCAATCGTGAGGGTGCGGGCGGGTTGGGAGGCGGGGATCAGGAAGTGGGAGCGGGTTGGAGAAGGAAGCAAGGGGATTCTACACAGGCACGGAACCCAAATAATTAGCCAAAAATGAGTCGTACAAGTTCAGGACACTAAATATTTTCAGGCAACTCACCTCGCTACACACGGCAAAAGAGGCGAGCGCAGCCTGTTGCAGTGGCCTAGGCCTGCAAGACACGTAGCAATGAACCAATTGGGAGGGTGAGGGCGGGTTGGGAGGCGGGGATCAGGAAGTGGGAGCGGGTTGGAGAAGGAAGCAAGGGGATTCTACACGGGCACGGAGCCCAAATAAGTAGCCAAAAATGAGTCCTAAAAGTTCAGGACACTAAATATTTTCGGGCAACTCACCTCGCTACACACGGCAAAAGAGGGGAGCGCGGCCTGTTGCAGTGCACTAGGCCTGCAAGGCATGTAGCGATGGACCAATCGGGAGGGTGAGGGTAGGTTGGGAGGCGGGGATCAGGAAGTGGGAGCGGGTTGGAGAAGGAAGCAAGGGGATTCTAAACGGGCACGGAGCCCAAATAATTAGTCAAAATGAGTCCTACAAGTTCAGGACACTAAATATTTTTGGGCAACTCACCTCGCTACACACGGCAAAAGAGCAAAAATGCACTGTTGCAGTGCACTAGGCCTGCAAGGCACGTAGCGATGGACCAATCAGGAGGGTGAGGGCAGGTTGGGAGGCAGGGATCAGGACGTGGGAGCGGGTTGGAGAAGGAAGCAAGGGGATTCTACACAGGCACAGAGCCCAAATAATTAGCCAAAAATGAGTCCTACAAGTTCAGGACACTAAATATTTTCGGGCAACTCACCTCGCTACACACGGCAAAAGAGGTGTGGTGGGGCCGTCCCCGAATAAGAGTATACTGGGATGAAGTCCAGGGTTGGATCAGAGCTATAGACGGCATCCACAGAACTGCAGACCCCCATCTTAAATTATTTGGCCTTGAGAAAAGTGAAGACGAATGGAGTAGGATTAAAGGTCTGGTCCCTCAGTTTTTGCTAGCTGCCTGTGCCATACTTGTAACGAAATGGAAGTCTAGAACGGTCCTGAGTGAGAATGAATGGATTAACATAGCCTCAAATATATGTATAATGGAAAAGATAACAGCATCTCTCCATGGGAGATCCTCACAATGCAAGGTCCTATGGACGGACTTTACGAGCAAACACTTGTCAGGGGTACCAAAGTGATGGACAAAGGAATGAACAGTGGAGGTCCCCACCCCATGAGCGGCCTAAGCTGACTGATGGACTGGGATTGAAATGTAATGAATGTGATCTAAAAGGTTGTGAATGACGGCATAAAAACACTCACCCAACAGGCAGTCCCCTGACCTACAAACTGTGACCACTCATAGACACACACACAGATATGTCTCCAAAGACGTTTGCTCGACCGACCGGGGGTGGAGGGAGGGAGAAGGGAAAGTCATGTTAAAGATTTGCAGCTCGAAGCCGGATGTACCTAAAAGATGTATGAAGAGATAATAGTTTTCAAAAGCTCCGATTTTGTTCTGTAATTTCGAGCTTGTATTTCTTACTGTGACTGGCACTGAACAAAACTCAATAAAAATCGAATTAAAAAAAAAATAAAAGGGGGTTTGGAAAGGCCTCCTTGTGCCTACTCTAAGAGGTGTTTCCCTACCTAAAACCAAAACTAAGAGTGTTAAAGCATATCATCCTGTGTCAAAAGTACTATTCTGGTCCTCAAATCTAGGAAAAAAAACTAAGGTGAAAAGGGAAAATGTCTTTGGCCTTTAGTAGTGCGTAAATGTTCAAAAAGAAAATGGGTAACTCCAACACAAAAAGGGTCCAGAAGGACAGAGTTCATTGTTCCAGAGGGTGGTTCCCTTCCCCTGGATTTCTCTTTACTCATCCTTGCATTTCAGGAAAGTCAGTGCCTCAAGTTCTTTTGATCAACCACACAAAACAACTTGGCTGTTAGTCTGCATCTTACTCGGATACCTGGTGTGATTGCCTGCCAGGTTTCCACCTCCTTTTGATGTATTTTTGCAACCTTTTCGCTAGTCCTGTTATATTCTGATCAGGACTTTCTTAGGTACTGCATTGTACGGATCTGGGATGTTAGTTCGTGCTCGTTTTGTTCACAGGTGAACTGCCTGCAGTGCTATTGCGCGGCCCCCCGTTCATTGTTTTTTTTTTGTTCCCTGCGGCCAATGGTAAGGAAGCAGGGGACACCCTTCCACCCCCGAAGCCCCCCAAATACCGAACATGGGTGCAGGGGACACCCCTGCCCCTCGTGTTGGTATTTTTGTATTCAAACAAAACAGCAACACCCAATTGGATCAAACGGCCATACGATCAGTTTTTGTTGATCAAATTGGGTGTTACCTATTGTACCCACTGCTCAACTTGACCATGCCTGGTACATTTTCCCGTCATGCCCTTTCTCACGTGTATATGCTTTCACCTTTGATCTGCCTGGTATACCTTCTCGCCAGTGCTTTTCCTCTGCTGACTGGAACCTGCCCGGTATACTTTCTTTTCAGGAATTTTCATTCTGAAAAGTCTTGGTAAGAACGTATACCAGGCAGGAACGTATATATATATATACACACACACACACACACACACACAGACTTTTGACCTTCCTGGTATATTTCCTGCCAGGGCTTTTCTCATAGGTATATTCTTGTAGCTTGCAATGGTCTGGTGCACCCTCACAAACTTGACAGCCTCTTCTGTTTGTTTGGTTCCACCTTAAATTCGTCTGATATACTCTTCTGCTAGGACTGTCCTTATATATGTATTGCACACCTGTGCAGACTTGACAGTCTCTTATATCTGTACTGTCTTGTCTTGACCTCTGATTCCACTAAATCTACATTCCCAATGCTATTAAGTCTCCTCACTTATACATGTGTGTAGGACTTGTACCTTAGCAGCCTTCTTGACTGAGGAGGTGCAGGCATGAACATCTAGCACAGCATCAGGGTCTACCACGCTGGGACCATCACCGCTGCATTGGTCTGTCTCCGCCGGCCAGGCCTAACCAACAAACATACATAGGCTGTGCTTTGAGTCCCAATAGATGCCACGTGGGAGTCATTCCTGGTGGGATTCCGCCAGCCTCGCTTGCCATCGGCACCCTTTACCTATATATACAGGGTGCAGATGAGATGGGTATGTAGAGGTGTGCTTGTTTCTGTGTCTCTCTGAGGCTTAGCGCCTTCCTGAGTGTCTCTGTGTCTAATCACACTTGAGTGTTTGTAAGCCCAGCTGTGTCTCTGTATATCTGTGTCTGTATGTATGCGCACGCACACCTATCTGTTTTCCTGTTTGTGTGGGTCTCTTTGAACCTGCGTGTGTGTCCACCTACTTGCCTGTGTGTCCAACACTACACCTGTCTGCATGCAGGCAGGAGTCTGTGTCTATTTGTCTCTGTACCTGCCTGCGTGGCTTAGTGTATATGTATATGAAACTAAGCAGGCCTGTTTTGTGTGGCTAGGTGAACTTTAGGCATATACATGCATTAATGCAGCATTGTAAAGACTTGGGAAATAAATGCGTTTATGTGGTCGTGTGGAATCTGGGCAAACGTGCATTTATATGGCAGAAGCTTTCCCCCAGAAGCTCAATGTCTCCAGAGCTCCAGTACTTTCCAGGCTGGACTATTGTAACATCCTCTTCCTTAATGTACCTTCTTCTTCTATCTGCCCCCTCCAGCTAATCCATAATAGGGCTGCAAGACTTATCATTGGCCTTAAGCCCAGGGACCGTATCTCTCCTGCCCTTAAATCTCTCCACAGGCTCCTGGTTGCTGCAAGGATCACATTTTAATCCCTCTGCATCATCCATAAGGCTTTCTGGGGCCGGGGACCACGCTATCTGCAACTTGCTCTCACCAAATACTCTCCTTCCAGATCCCTCTGATCCTCCGGCTCCATCTCTCTGCTTGTCAAGCGCTTCTCTAAGCATAGAGCGGATGGCCACTCCCTCTCTTCAGCTGGCTCCCTCCTCTGGAATAGCCTCCCCCTTTCTCTTTGTCTTGAGCCGGATCTCCTCAAATTCCACAAGCACCTCAAGACTTTCCTCTTCTCCTCCCCTTCCCTCTCCCCCTCCTGTGCTTAACCGCCCAGTAACTGTGATTGGTGGCCTGGGCCCTTATGTGCCCCTCTGGGTCCTGGCCTCCTGTCTGATCGCCCGTAGCATCCTACCACCCCATGCACTTGCCTTCGGGCACTTCGCGGCCTGTGTTGCCTCACAGGCATGCACTTATCTTATGGACTGACAACCCCTTTTTCCATCCAGTGGTCACTGCCGGCACTTGCCTGCTGCCTTAGCAACCAGAACTTGCACTTACCTGTTGCCTTGCAACTGTCTCCCTGGCACTTCAACCCTCTGTAGACCCTCTAGCACTTACTCCCTTCACTTGTCCCTTCTTCTCTCTGCACTTCCACAATACAAATGTTCACAAGGCCTAGTAGGACTGCTGTTTTTGTATTTTGTATATTCCATGTCTTCTGTTTTCCTTGTTCCCTTCCCTTTGTGGGCACTTTGAAACACAATTTCCTGATGTATAAGCTGAAGAGGGATCGAGAAATTCACCCCCTTCTCTCCCTCCTATAAAGTATGTGACACGGAAGAAGGCCAGGAGATACCGTGAACGCCCCTACTATTTCAGACCAATTTCTAGTGCTCCAATAATTGATAAGTATGTCGAGAGGTACCCACTCAGCCAGCCCTACAGACCAGGAGCAGTATTAGCCTTACCCAGAGCCGACAAAGAGCCTCAGGGTGCAACTAAAGAGACCTCAATTGACAGTGTCGATTAAAGCACCAAGAAGTCACATTCCAGACTTCGTTAGAGACACCGCGATTTAGCAGCGTTACACAGGAAGCACACGTGCCATCCGCACATTGGGACACAGACACACACTGGAATACACAAAGAACACAAGCGTACAGTTCTATAGTTAGAGGACAGATACATATACATACTGTCATTGCTTTTATTATTTTGCCCTTAGCTTAAGCACAGCAACGCACAAACCGCGAGAAGCAAGAGATCCTGAATAAAGCTTGCAGATGCTTACATGCAAATAACCTTGTGGAGCTGCAGGAGCCCCTATGGGACCTGACAGAACCACCTGTGACTAACATATGAAGAATATAGAATAGCACAAACAGGTAGAAGCCACGTTATGGCTTAGGAAAATTACAGCAGGCCACAAGCCTCTCAGCTCGAGCTGAGCTGAGGAGAATTCAAGCTGGACAAGAGCAAACGTGTGAGACAGGACCCGCTGCCAAGGCCACCAGATACGAATGACATTCCATTCCCTGAACGACAGTAACACCAGCTTCAGAAATGCAAATAATTCCTCATAACTGAGAGCTGCAAAGCTCCAAATCATGGTCTCCGAACACGTGACCCGGCCGAGTCAGACAATGAATAGAAATCAGAGCTGGGAAAGAGAGTCGATCTCACGCCGACTGACAGACGCTTGCAACAAAGATGTTACAACGCAGACACATAGTTGTTCTTATTACCTTGAGAAGGTGCACCAAGAGCTTAGAACCTTTGCGGATCCCAGGCCTGGGGAGGTCAACTGTAGCCAATCACAGTTCAGACTCCTAGGGGTGGGTAGCAACGGGCACAAACCAATGGTAAGACTCTCACACTGCAACATTGTTAGAAATAGCAATTGTGGTGGTGGACCAGGCCACCTGACATGCAAGTGCCAGTAGGCTAACATGTATAGAGTCCACCATAGGTGGACTATTACTCAGTACCCAATCCAGTGGTGCGATAGGTTTCTGGAGAGGGGCCCAGGTTGTGACATCACTATGATGTAATTTTAGGCCAAAACTGGCCTGCGAGCCAGGAGACTTTGAGAGTGGTCCTTAGATTTCTTCTGTCCTTGTACAGATCCCTGTTGGTTTTGCTGTATTAAACCGCAGTTTGAACTGGCTGTCTGGCTTGGTCTACGTTCCTTTTGAGGGAATGTGTTAAGCCTTCCAAGAGTCCGCAAACTCCTAGTAGCCCTCAAACCTACCTGGAGTTTGTCCCCAACAAAGCGCCTTACAAATGCACAATAATATAAAATAAATAAAATAAAATGAGGACACTGGATGATGTGTGCATTACAGTCGCATTGCTAAAACTGGACAAGATGTCTGGATTGCTGAATCATTCTGAATACTGGGCAAAATATGTGTGTTTCAGCAGCACTGTTACCAGGGTAAAGAATATCTGCTTCACTTGAGTCTTGTTGACATACTGCAAAACATGTGCATCATTGTGGCACTGTGGACACTGGGAAAGTACGTGCAATACTGAAGTATTGTTTGTTGACTTTGGCCAAATATGTTCATTACATCTATGTCCCTCTTCCTCGTCACAGTACATAGTCTATGAAGGATGGGTATCATTCATAGCAACTTTGTAATTTTACTACCTCATATACGACTTTTGTCTGTTTAAAGTATGGCTAGTAATGCTCTGTTCTCATGTGCTCATACGCTCCCCATTATGTTTTTCTTCCTTGATTATGATATGTGACAACTGTATGCTTTTTGATGTTTACGGTTGGTTACAACCATGAATATTTACTTTATTTCAATGGATTCTGTAAACATACACTTTTGAAAATCTTCTGCCTTGCTTCCCTAACCCCTAATGCCCCAGGTTTGTTTGATTTGATTTGAATTTTAAAAAATGCACATTTTTGTTACTTTTGACTAATGTATGGTTATGACTACTCATATTATGTTGGTTTGTTCCAATGTGTGGATATGAGCCTGGAAGAAGACCTGTGGTCGAAACATGTGTCGGCTGTTTAAATCCTATTAAATCTGATCGAATTTCTAGCAATTGTATTTGCGCAGTGTGGTTGTGTAATTCTTTGAATTGTTAGTCTTTTTGAAATCCTTGGGCAGAGGATCCAGTTTGACACAACTACCCGCTGCAGTTAAACTTTACTTTTACCTCAGTTGCAATTTAAACGTATACTCAATCCTCTCATAACAAGGTCACAGACGCGACAAGTACTTAGGGTTCCAGTCTTAGGCCCCATATGTTTTTGTTTGTTACTCTATGAAGGAGCCCCACCTTCAACATAATTCTTTCCCAATAATATATTATTTTTTAGCCCCTCCCTGCATAGTCCTGGGTATTATAACCCATCTGATCTGTCCCATAATCCTCCTGTTTTTTTTCTGTTCTTTGGACATTGAATGCGGGAGACACCTGCTGGGTTCAATTTCAGGAGGGATGTGGGGCCCCAGGTTTAGTAAGTATTGGGTATCCCTTGAATTCCTGCAGGGCAGAGGGGCAGGGGTGTCCAGTCTTGTGGATGGCCGAGGATGGCTCTCTTTGGGCCTAGCAAGGGCCATGTACAGGGATTGAGCAACAGAAGTCAACAGCACCAGAGATCATTGGGGCCCACGCTTTGGTCATAACTGTATGTTTCTCCCACCACCCCCTCAGTGCCTACTGGGCTTCAGAGGGGAGGGCGGCCCTGGTCAGTATGGGGCATCACTGGAGTTTCTGCTGGACAAAGGACCAAGACTTTCCAGGCATGTGGGTGTTTCTGGATGCCTCTCCATGGTCAAAACAAAGGGTGAGGCACTAGAATTGAGCATCAGAAGTAACAGCACCTGTAACAGCACCTGTGGTTACTGGGGCTCGCATTTTGGACATGACTCAATGAAGGAGATTCGCCTGGGGATGTGTGGATTGCAGTTGCCCCTCCAAAGAGCTCTGAGTTGACAGTAGGTTGGGTAGAATAGAACTATGCTCACTCTGGTATGCTCAATTATACATTGCCACTATTCTGTTTGTGTGGTCTGGCGGTGTCCAACACTCAGGTTTGCAACCAATCAACTCTCTTGTAGGTTCCGATTTGGCTTGATAGTCTCCTGATATGGGTAAACAATCTGGGTACTTTATCCATCGTAGCAGTGGCAGCTGTGCACAGACTTTGAGATAGTGGGCAATTTGGCCTGTTAATCCTCTCACAGCACAATCTACAGGCTGAGCTTGCTCGAGGGATGAAAATATAACCCCACATTCATGTGGTGCTTTTGGTACTGCCTATCAGAAAGGCTATCAAGCAGTGGGACTTGAAGTCTTCCCTCTGTCCAGCCCTCACTCCCTTATTGTTGTATCTGAGGTTTTTGCAGCCAGCCCTAGCCAGATCTAGTTAACATCAAAAGGCTAGTGCAGGTTCTCTCCATGGCACCATGCATGGGAAATGTAGTTCCTAGCAGCAGAGGGAGTCTGTACTTTCAGTATAGTCTGTCAGAGCTGCCTGTCCTTGTGAATGAACTTTTTCACTGGTTACTGTGGTAACCTGGCCACACCAGCAGCTGAAAAGAACCAAGCTGCTATTCAGGCAGCTTTAGATAGCAAATTGAATTCAGGTGTGCAGTGTAAAAGCCTGTTTTGGTGTTACATTTTCCTTCTTGTAGGTATCTGTTTGACTTCAAACAGATTATGTTATCAAACAATAAGTATTTGCAAAGGAAAAAGATGAGACAAGCATTCATGTTGTATACGGGTCTTGTTTTCAGTGAAAACATTTTTACAAATGAAATTTCATTGGGATAGGATGTTCATATAAGTCATTTTTTGGCTGCTGTTTCCTGCAACCTATATAGATCAACGTTTAGAGCATTGGACTATGATCCCTTAGATAGTTAAAAAAAAAAAAAGAGGAATTATATTTTCAATTGCACCGTGTTTCATCCCTTCCTGTGATGTTCGGTATACAGGGATGATTTCACAGCTCCTCTGGAGATGTGTGTGTGGGGGGGATGGGTTGTGGGTCCCCTCGGCTTCAGTTAAAGCACTCCCATAGCTTTGAGGCAGGAGTCTGAAACTGTGGATAGCTGGTAGAGGCTGTGAAGTGTTCATCTACAGAGACATTATGAGCGAAAGACCATGAGCAGGGGGTTCCATGTGTGTGTGTGTGTGATTGATTTCCAGCAAAACAATTGTTGTGGGCTTGAGTGCACCCTCGTCTCCGTTTCCCTCCCTTCTCCAGTTCCTGACTACAGTTGGCGTGTGTGCCTCCCACTTCTCTCATTTGGTTGGTGACAGGTTTGAGAGTGACACGTTTGGAGCCGATAGTAGTCTTGTGGATATATGTGAAGTTACCCTGGCAGGGTGTATATTTGGCAGCCTGGACTGGTTGCTGCCAGCAGGTTCATTGATTCTGTCTGACAGTGGTAACTCTCTGTCACATACACAGATCACTGCATGGGCTTATGTGAACATGTCATACATTTTACTGATCTCGTTCTTCTTATATTCATCGAACCACAGGTTTACGAGGTCGTATGACCTTAGTCAAATATATAATTTGTACCAACATAGGGCCTGATTCATGGAAGTGTTTTAGAAGGGTGCAATCCCATAGGAAAACGTTCCATGAATCAGGTCCATAATATCTCATCCACATGAATTTAAATACATCATAAACCTCATTTATCAATGATTATTTCATTTTATTTTTTTATTGTGTTCCGAACTTTTCACAAAACAGTTAAAACAGTAAAAATATATAAAGACATAAACATATCATAATAGTACAAATCTCTCCCCATGAGTAAAGATTAAAATGTACCTATAAAATATTGCATTGGGTCATCTTCATGATTCTATTACTTACAATTACACCTTGTGATGATCCATTCAAATTAATAAATAAAAACCATTGAAGCCTTGACGTAGAATCATGTTGGACATTTTTTCACCAACAATTTACACCAGTGTTAAGCACCTTGCCACCTATACAGTCTGAGAACCAGATCATACACGTAGGCCTGCCATACTTTAACCAGGACGATCGATCTGGTCAAACTACACCCCAAAAAGAAATTTAGCCAGTAGGATTCGCTCTGTAAGTTTAATTGACCATCAGCAAAGTGCATATAGTATCTGATGTACTGCCTTATCACCGATCTGCAAGAAGTGAGTAAATGTCTAAGGCAGTGGTCTTCAAACTTTTTTGGCCTGGGCCCCCCCTGAGCAAATTTTGCGAAGGCCGGGCCTCCCCAAAAATGCCAAATAGACACAGTATGTACAAATGGCTATGCACGATTGAGTGCCGTCACCTCACCCTACTCCCAGTATAGTCCCTGGGCTCCCCCATCTGCTCGCATCACAGTCGCTGGGCTTCCTCATCCCACTCCTACCCAGTCCCTGGGCTCTCCCCACCCCATCACAGACCCTGGGCTCTCCCCACCCTGCTCCCACCACTATCCCATTGCTCCTGCCCATTCTGCTCCCACTACAGTCCCTGGGCGCTGCCCACCCCGTTCCCAACACAGTGCGAGAGCCAGTGGGAGCTGGTGAATTTTTTAAGTGGAGGGTCATACATAATATTTCCCACAAAAAAATGGCATACCGACCGAGCGCAGTGAGGGAACCCGAACCGATCAAGGGGGGTTCAGGCGGTTTACCCCGTGAATTTTATTAAAATAATGGATTAAAATGTTGCATTTTAGATCATACTTTTTTAAAAAATGGGAAAAAAACAAACAGTTTGCAATTGGCGCTGGGACCCAAGCATGGTATTTTTTTACTGGACATCTATGACCGATATCCAGTAAAAAAAATACCATCCCTGTCCCCTGGGCTCCACAGCGCCTCAGAAGGAGAGCTGATTTTGGCAGGTGGGTAGGGGGATTGTGCAACAAAGGCATTTTTAAAATGCTTTTGTTGTACAACCCTCCTTCCCACAATGCCCCCCACTTGCCAAAATCAGCTCAATGGACCAAAAGAAACACACACAGACACACATTCACACAGCAATCACTCTATCATTCAAACAAGCACCCATCACCATACACTCACTCATAACACAAGCATACACGCATCCATACACGTATTGAAATAAAAAACAAATGAACATAAACGTACCTTCTGCAGGGGCCTGCGCGTGGGTGCTGAAATGCCCTGCTCCAGGTTGCTCTGTCCGTATGTGCGAGGAGGCGCATGAGCTCCCCCTCGCACATACAGACATGCAGGGCCCCAGCCAGCATTTCCAATGAGTTATGCAAAGCTGGCAAAGCAAAACGCCCCCAGCGTTGCATGGCTCAGGGAGCATATGCGGCTGGGGAACTGAACTGTCAAAGGGAAACAATGTTTCCCTTTGACAGTTCAGACAGCCCAAAAGCACTCCCTCAGCTGGAAAAAGCAGCCAAGGGAATGCTCAGTGTTTCACTGGGCTGGATCCTTGGCTCCTCCATAATAGGTGAGGGGGCCACTGGACGCCCATTATGGATGAGCCGCCAAAATGCTAGTGTAGGCCAGTCAAAATGGGTCACTTTTTTGGCCAGTTTCATGAGTTACTTCACTATGCAGCTAGTATTTTTTTAAAACACCCCTAGGGTACTATTCAAAGAGTCTGTGACTAAAGGAATTAATATCCATTTGCAACTGCAAGCCACTTTTTTTATTGTTGTCTGAGACCGGTTTATGGTCCAGTCCACCAGCCATATGAGCTGCCTGTGGCCATTTCCTCCAATCTAAAAAAAAAGACAATAATCTTTCTTTAACTTTTTTTTTTACATTTCATGCTGGGCTCTCGCGCCCACCCCCCGGGATTCAGTCTGGGATGCGGCCACACCCCCATCGGGGGGCGCGCCCCACAGTTTGAAGACCTCTGGTCTAAGGGATTCAGTTATATCCCATTCACGACAGAGGCGGGAATCACGCTGTTCGATAGGGACACGCATCTACACACCCTTGACTGGTAAAGCCAGCAGTTATTTTAATCTCATCTGCATGAAAGTGCGCCTGAGTAATGGGCTGGGAAACTGATGAATATATTTTTGAGCCGTCCGATAAGGAAAGTGCAATTTAGAGAACATACACAAAGATGGCAACCTCCCTATGTAATCATGGTTCTGGGCCCAATCCCACTCCAAAACTTTCTTTTAAAATGATCCTAAGAGAGCCCCCAATCCATCAGTCGAATCCGGGGTAAGAAAGATTCTCATTGGCAATTCTAAACTCAGTGAAAGCTCGGCACGAACCCCTAATCATTTCATCCTTCAACATAAGAAGCAACAATTGCGTATCTGCACACAATGGGTCTCATTACAAACCCGGGCGGTAAGTACCGGTCATTACCGGCATGGCGCAAGTACTGTGTCTGTGCTGGCAATAGGCCGCTAAAAGCAGCCAATTACGAGTATGCGGGCACAAGCTTTCCGCCATGCCGGTAATGACCCCACCACCATGCCGTTAAAGGGCGAATAAAACCCCTTACCGGCATCGTGCGTGGTGCAAATAGCTCCTCCGGCATACAAGCCATCGGCATTAGCGTTGACCGCTAATAGCGGTCACCTATAATAGCGGTAACCGCTATTGGTGGTCACTGCTAATAAGCGGAACCGGAAGTAGCCTCATCGCACAGGAACGGGAAAGAGCACAGCGGCCATCTTTAAAAACACAATCCATTGCCATCCACCACAACCAGGAGCCATCTGACCCCCAGAACTCTGCCACACCTCCAACAATACCTGCTGCATCTCACCATGCCGAAAGCTGACAAAAAAACCACTGATCGCCTGCGCAAGGACCGCTTCTCCCGAGAGGAGCTAACCATGCTCGCAGAGACGCTGCAGGAACATCCCGATGTCGTGTTTTCCTCAGACATGTCCCGCCCTGCAGTGCAGCGCAAAAAACAGATATGGGTGGAGGTCGCCCAGAAAGTAAGTGCCGTTGGCACCACACCCTGCACTCCCAAAGATTGCCGTAAGCGCTGGTACGATCTGCGTTTACGCGTGCAGAGCATCCTCTCCGCCAACCGCAACCTGGGGATGGCGACAGGCGGAGGTGCGGAGTCTCCCATCAAATTGCAACCATGGAGGGAGATATGCGCCAGCACCATAGGGACCGAGGCAATTGAGGGAGTGGGGGACATGGAGTGAGGAGCCCCGTCATAAGCCGATGCAGATAGGTGTCCCAAATGAAACAATGCCAATACCACCACGATGATGTCCACCTGAACTGACAGTGCAATTATGTTAAGCAGGGTCCACCAGACACATATGTACAAGACTGCCTACAGGCAGTGCACAGCATCACCTTGTCCACAAGCACGATGCACCCCAGATGTGTCCCAACCCAGACGCCTCCATGCATCACCCACCCAAAAGCCAAGCAACCCGTAAGTCACTCCCCCAATGTCCCCCAATGTCAATCATCTGCCATACCATATGAATGCAGCCACCCCAATGCATGCCAGATGCCTGTAGACCCATCACTAACCCTCTCTCTCTATTGGTCCCCCACAGGCAAGCATTCAGACAGCGGTGATGAGGACACCAGGGAGGAAGATGCCACACCACATAAGAAGGCCAGGGGCGAGGAGGGAGAACACCGTCCCTTAACTTCAAGGGGTAGAGGCCAACCTTCACCACTGCGGAAGGCCAAGAAAACCCCACAGACCACAGCACCAATGTGCCCCACGGCCCCTACAACAGCACCCACAACAGCCACCATCACCCAGGAGGCAGTGGCAGAAGGCACAGCATCGGCTGCCAGCAGCACAGTTGGTGAGACAGCTGCCACAGCAGCCATATCGGACGATGAGCCAGACGTTCAGCTGCATGGCGCAACACCTGCCACAGGCCCCCTGCACTCACCACAACTATCCCCATGCAGCTTGCAGAACAGCAGCATGCACGGGCTGTCACCTGGTGATTCATGGCCCGCAAGTGCAAGCCCCACGCCAACTGTGCATGATGAACAAAGCATGGTGAAAACCCCTCACACATCCACCCAAGTACCAACTAGCCAAGAGGGGATCAGGGCTATTCAGATGTGCCAGGAGTAGCTAACAGGGCTGTTAACGCAGCATATAATGGAATGTGGCCGGGCAAGGGACGACATTAGGGACTGTGCTGCATCCCTGAAAACATCAATCGAGACCACCTCCAAGGACATTTGCGCCGAATTGGCAGCAGTCCGGCACGTCCTCTCTGAAATGGTGGCAGCAATGCAGGCCATGCGTCCACCACAGTTGCCAGAACAACCTGGGTAATCTTCGAATGCAAGTTCAACCAGGACCAGCCCCGTGTGTAGGTCTGCCCGGAACCTGCGCAGATGGGACAGGGGTGCACCTGGTGCTGGAGGAGAGGGAGGGTTGTAGGCACAGGCAGGCATACTGGTGCCATGTGGACTAATGTTGCACGCTTCTGCACACCATGTGTGGGGAAGTCAAGGGGGGAGGGGGAGGGGGTGAGGGTGTGTGGGATGGAGGGCTTGTGCACTTTGTTATATTTCTTTAATACACGTTTTGGGAAATCATAATTCACATGTGCGGACATTGCTTATTGTGTACGTGTGCTTTATTGGTGAACAGGCTACAGTGTCCATGTCCCTGACAAACCCAGTGCCCTGAGTGCCACCTCCATGTCACACTCCCCTTCAATGTATGCTAGAAACATTGGTTGATCAGAGTCTGACACATGGCACGTCCCTCCTGTGCATCGCTGCCTCCCTGAAGTGCAGCCCCATCTCCACCCTCCTCATCGTCAGGTGGTTGCAGTTCAGCATCAGGGGGCAGAGGCACACTCCGTCTGATGCACATATTGTGTAGCATGACACATGCCATGACGATCTTGCCCACCTTCTCATGACGGTACAGGAGTGCCCCACCAGACCTGCTGAGGCAGGGAAACCGTGCCTTCAAGAGGCCAAATGTCTGCTCAATCACCACAGGGGTACGTGTATGCGCACGATTGTAGTCCTCCTCGTGCCTATTCTGTGGGTACCGGACTGGGGTAAGGAGCCACCTCTTCAAGGGATAGCCTGCATCACCTGCATGTGGGCAAAAATGTATATGTGTAAGTCATCACATCATATGGAACCTGTATCAATGACACCATAGCATGCATTTATTTCCTGATTTGAACCACATTTCCAGGCATGGATGGAGACACGCGATGTGACTGTTATGTGTGTATTCCTCTTATGGACAGGTGTGCATGCCATCGCCTATTGGGCGCAGGGGGGTCCTGTTCCTTGTGAGTGCTCATGCACTGTGTTAGTCCATGCCGGTTGTTTCCATGATCTGGCTGATGTGCAGTCATTTGTATGCTTTCATCTGATCACTGTTGATATCAGCCTCATGATGATCTCACTATGCACAACAAATGTTGACATGCAGTTTTGTAGGACCTCTGTGTCAGTGTAGTGGTGTATTAATGTATTTGTCCCTCATGTGACTCCTTTGTACGCAGTAATGGGGGACAGTCCTTTCTGTTGATGGTATTTGGTGCTGTGTATTGGCCATACTAATTGCTTGTAGCTGCATTGTGTTGCGGGGGATACGGTCTGATTGAGTACAGTGCACATGTAGAGGCCTATGGTATGGTTGTGACACTGCATCATGTACATGGTAGGGCTGATTACATCTTGCACTATGTGGTCAGGTGTCAGGTCCAGTCTGGGCTGCTTTGGGGTATGAGCATGGTCCATTCTCTCAGGCACTCGCAGCCAGGTGAAGTATGCATCTCCCCCCCCCCCCATCTCAGCCAGGTGAAGTATGCATCTCTCCCCCCCATCTCAGCCAGGTGAAGTATGCATCTCCCCCCCATCTCAGCCAGGTGAAGTATGCATCTCTCCCCCCATCTCAGCCAGGTGAAGTATGCACCCCCCCCATCTCAGCCAGGTGAAGTATGCATCTCTCCCCCCCATCTCAGCCAGGTGAAGTATGCATCTCTCCCCCCCATCTCAGACATGTGAAGTATGCATCTCCCCCCGCCCCATCTCAGCCAGGTGAAGTATGCATCTCTCGCCCCCATCTCAGCCAGGTGAAGTATGCATCTCTCCCCCCCCCATCTCAGACATGTGAAGTATGCATCTCCCCCCGCCCCATCTCAGCCAGGTGAAGTATGCATCTCTCCCCCCCATCTCAGCCAGGTGAAGTATGCATCTCCCCCCCATCTCAGCCAGGTGAAGTATGCATCTCCCCCCCCATCTCAGCCAGGTGAAGTATGCATCTCCCCCCCATCTCAGCCAGGTGAAGTATGCATCTCCCCCCAATCTCAGCCAGGTGAAGTATACATCTCTCCCCCCCATCTCAGCCAGGTGAAGTATGCATCTCTCCCCCCCATCTCAGACATGTGAAGTATGCATCTCTCCCCCCCCCCATCTCAGCCAGGTGAAGTATGCATCTCCCCCCCATCTCAGCCAGGTGAAGTATGCATCTCCCCCCCCCCATCTCAGCCAGGTGAAGTATGCATCTCTCCCCCCCCCATCTCAGACATGTGAAGTATGCATCTCCCCCCCCATCTCAGCCAGGTGAAGTATGCATCTCTCCCCCCAATCACCTACCCACATCGCATTTCCATGAGCCTAACATCCAACTCACCGAGAAGCCAGGATCCAGAGACCTGCATGTCGCTCCATGTAGCGTGGTATCGTGGAGTTCTGCAGGACCATTGAATCATGGGTTGATCTAGGGAATCGGGCACAACAATGTGTGATGATCTTGTTTGAGTCACATACCATTTGCACGTTGATGGAGTGGTATAATTTACGGTTGCGGTACGCTACCTCCATGGCATGTGGGACCACCAATTCCACATGGGTGCAGTCGATGGCGCCAATGCAACCAGGGATGCCGCCCACTGAATGGAAACCAACTTTGGTGTTTGAGATCTCTTGGCCAGTCCGTGGTAAGTAAATGTGGTCGCCTGTGTGCTTCAGGAGGGCATCAAGCACTTGGTTCAGTGTACGTGAGAACAATGGTTGTGATATGTCATGCATGTGCCCCACTGTGTGCTGGTAGGTGCCTGTGGCCAGGACGTGGGCACAGACACTACCTTCAGTAGGGGTGGGATGGCGGTGCATGTTTTAATCAGGCTGACAATGTCGTCATGTATCATGTCCACAATGGTGGTGATGGTGTCCCGGTCCAGACGGTACAGGGTGTGGATCTGCTCAGGGGTTAGGTTGAATGGACTGGCTCTGATGCGAGGGGTTGGGGGCTGCCTGCGTGGTGCCACTGGCTGCACTGGTTGGGCATGCTGGGCCTGCCTCACCCTCCTTCTCCTCCTGCGTCTCATCTGTGCTGCCTGTTGTTGTTGTTGCTGCAGCAGTTCCAGTGCAATCATGTCCTCCAGCCCCAGCATTGCTAGTAGTATTGGAATCATTTTGGTGTGTGACTGGCTGTGGGAAGGGGTGGGGTGTGCTCCTTTTGTGCTGGCCCAGTCTGTATTGCCTCCACCTGTGCTGATTGTGTGCACCTGTGGCAGTTGGGAACGCTGCACATAGCCGTTTACGGGTGGTCCGCGATGCCGGTATTTGCTCCAAGCCAGTAAGGTACTTTTCGGGCTTCAGTAGGGCGTTATTTGCATGTCCTCCTGACTTGTGATGTTCCCCTGTTTGCATCATGCCGGTATGAAGGGTCGCATGCCCGCCCTCCTGCCGCTATTAGCGGCACCGTTAATTACGGTGCCGCTAATAGCGGGTTGGCGTATCATAATCGTGCGGAGCGGTAATTGATGCCGGTAATCCTTTAATCGTTATTCACTTACCGCCCGGGTTGTAATGACCCCCAATATCTTTGTGTATAGGTTTCCTCTACTCATACTCACAATCGTGCTCAAAGAGGTCAAGCTGAGCTCAATTCGAATGGCTTGGACCGGGGTTGCACTGGAGAGGCCCAAAATACAACGCCAGATGTAGCCTTCTAAGATATTTGCCCAATGTTCATAGTCTGAATACGAACATTCTAAGGCATAGGCAATACTAGTGACCAATCATTGATGGTAAAGGATGACAATACTGATCAGTTTAAATCCTGCCTCACTATTAACAATTATTTTTATAGATTAACTGAATTGCCACCAACCTAGTATGGCGTTTTTTAAAGACTAATAGGTTTTTTGGAATGGGACTCAATTTCTTACCCCAGGTAACCACAGTTATTAACTCTGTGCATAATGCCAATTCTTAATTTATCTTTCTTTGCTTTCCCAAACCGCATCAATTTGGATTTTTCCAAATTACTCATAAGGTTGTTTATCCTTGCATATTCAATCACTGTCCTCACACTTCTACAAACTCTGACACAAGTTGTATCAAATGTAGCCAAGTCGTCGGCGAAGGCAAGATATAACATTATGGAATCCCCTACTTTGGCAGAAAGTTATGGGTCTTTGCTAAGAAGTCACCAATATCTGACAGAAACCGGTTAAATAAAACAGGGGCCAAAACGAACGCATGTTTGGCTCCCCTTCCAAACTCTATAGGGGCTGACAATTCCCCAGTACTGTTCATTTTAGCTAGCGTTGTGTTGTTATCGTGTAATAGCTGACAGGCATGTAAGAAGTCTTTAGGCATTTATAGGTTGGTCAATTTACCCCATAACATACAACGATCAATCATATTGAAGGCAGAGACGAAAACCACAAATAAAGTTTAAAGTGGTGGGGCAGATTTAACATTCGCCTGACAAATCAAAGAGTTAACAATAAATATATTGTAATTTGGAGGAAGTCCCTTCTGCAATCCCGCCTGGATTCGGGTTAAAACCTGATTATCCCCAATCCATTTCTCGATGTTGTGGAGTAAACACGTGGCGAAAATATTACTGGGGCCATCTAGTAATGACGAGCCTCATTACGAGTTAGGCGGTAATTCCGTGGGAAATCCGTGGAAAACGAATTACTGTTAGCGCCACTTGGTCATGTGGGGTCTCCGCCTGATTACAAGTGGTGGTAGCGGTGTAATTCCCCATTTATTTGGGGTCCATTTGACCCAATGGGGCTTGTTTTTGTGGAATTACTGTGACAGAAATACTGATGCAGTAATTCCATCAATTCTGCTGATTTTTAGGCGTTGAGTGGGAAGATTTACCTCCACGGTATTGCTGGAGGTAAATCCTCTGCTCAAAGCCAAAATGTTACCACTTAGCTCCCAACTCGTAATGAGGCCCAATATCCTGTTTTGCAATGCTTGAATATTGGGATAAAATGGTATTGTTTGCACGAATCTGGAATATAGCCAGAGCCAGCAATATAGTTAAAAAGAGTTAACAATATGTACGCCCAGAGATCAGGATTAGCTCTCATGACCATGTTGGATACTCCATCCAGACCGGTCACTCTGTGGACTTCTTAAGTTTCTTAATGATACTCACTAAGTTCTCTTTGACAAAACTGAAATTTAGCGTGGGCCGGTAAGACAAGTTAAACAGGGTTTTTACACTAAATGTATCACTGAAGTAGGATTCCCAAATTAGAGTGGCAATAGGATTCAACATAGCTATCTGCACATGTTTCCACCACTATTAAATATATGCCACATCCGTTTGGTGTTGTTGTCCCTAATAACCTGATATATAGTGCTCTCCAAGCACTAGTACAAGAGATGGTGCCACTTCAACCAATTGCAATGCCAATTTTTTAACTTCCTGACAGCTTCGTGTATAGACAAGATGTCCACGTAATGTGGTCTAATCTTCCGGATCGCTTGCCTCAAAACACGTTTTGCTTGAATCATGACTTAATCATATGGGTGTAGATGCTTACACCCCTGCCTAGATTCAGTACCAGTAGTAATGGAGTAGTAATGGAGCTGATCCAATTTACTATTTGGTTGGGACAGCTGCTTTTCTTGTATATTCTATCTAGACAGCCCATATATACAGTAATTTCCTCCATCTATTGGACCAACTGACTAGATTTTGCCCACTGTTCAATTTGACTTCACCCACCCTGTCCAGGCCACGAGTCACCCCTTCATGCAAAGCAACCTTGGTGTTCAAGATGGCATGGTCGCTAAAGTCGGTAAACTTCACAGACCCTATTACAAAAAGTGGCGCTTCCATAAACATAATCAATGGTCGATTGCCTTTCACCATTTCTCCAAGTTTTGGCTGCAGGAATATCATCTTAATGGATCCATTAATCATCTCCACCCGAGATCAAAGAGGAAATAAGACCATAACAAGTAGACTGAATTGTTTTCGCATGCCTATTACGGATTGTCAACATTGGAACTGCACCCTTTTCGGTAACAGTGCATTCAATACACAGAGGGCCCCATTACGACCTTGGCGGTAAGTATCGGAAATTACCGCCATGGCGTAAATAGCGTTTACGGCTTTGCCCGATGGCGTAAAGTGCGGCTCATTCCGACCCATCGGGCACGAGCATTACGCCATGGCGGTAATGTAAAGTACGCGATGGCGGAAATGACCCCAAAACGGCACTCACCGGCGTCGTCCGCCGCGCTAGGTACACTTACGCCATCCATCTTAGCGGTCACCGTACTTAGCGGTGACCGTAATTAACGGTCAACGTACTTTACGGTCACCGTAAATAAGCGGAACCGGAAGTAGCGCCATCGCGCCGGAACGGGAAAGAGCACGGCGGCCATCTTGAAAAACACAATCCATCGGCATCCTCCGCAACCACTCGACATCTGACCCTGAGACCCTGCAAAAACCAATACCTACCCATTTCCCTGCTCGAAAATGCCTAAATCTGTCCGAAAAGCCTGTGACCGGCAGCGGCAAGACCGGTTCACAAGGGAGGATTTCAACATACTTGCTGAGACCCTACAGGAGAATTCCGCTGTGGTCTTTTCCACACAGATGACCCCGCCGGCTATTGTGAAGAAGAAGGCCATATGGGCCTTAGTTGCCCAGCGGGTTAGTGCGGTAGGGACCGTCCCCCGCAACGCAAGGCAGTGCCGGAAGCGCTGGGACGATCTCCGGCTCCGCGTCAGGAGCATCTTCTCGGCGAACCGCAACATGGGCATGGCGACCGGGGGAGGATCTGAGTCCCCAATCAAACTACAGCCCTGGGAAGAAATATGCGCCTCAACAATCGGGATGGAGTCCATTGAAGGGGTAGGAGGGATGGAGCGAGGAGCACCGGCATCAGGCGATGCAGGTAGGTGCCTCAAATGAAGCCATGCTAGAGTCACTGAAGTCCATTCATGTGAAGCCCAATGTTACCCTATAGTGTAAATGCAACACATCAGCAGGGCACTGCCTAGAGCCACATCTGACCTCCACCCAGTACGCATGCAGTATGCACACCCTAACTGCAGGCACCCACATACCTCCATGCTACTTCCACGCAAAAGTGAGACAACCTGTATGCCCCTGCCTCAAATGTGCCGCATCTAGTAACCCAAATGATGTCATCCATCACGATGCACGCGCAATGTACGCAGACCCATCAATAACACTCTTCCTCCTTTGCTCCACCACAGGCTCAAACTCAGAACCCGATGATGAGGACACACCTGACACCACACCTGTCAAGAGGGACAGGACCACAGGGCCAACACTACAACCCTCCACCTCTGCTGCAGCTAAAGAAACACCACAGCAGCCAAAAGCCAGGCCAGACAACAGGACAGGCCACTGACCGGCACCCCAGCAGGTAGCAAGGTAGCTGCAGCAGAAGCAGTAAACATCCCCCAAATGGTTCCCACAGAGGGGACAGGTTCAGCAGGAAGCAGCACTATGGGGGTAACTGCTGCCATGCCAGCTTGCTCAGACAGTGATGCAGGGGATGCAGAGGATACTGATGTGGGACCCCCCACTGCCCACCTCCAATCCCCCACCCTGTCCCAAAGCAGCCCACATGAGGATGCCACACAGGTGCAAATCGATGATGACGATTGGCCATCCCCCCCAAGCCCTGTTGTAAGTCTGCAGGAGGGGAGCAGCCCCATGGACACACCACAGGCAATAGGCATGGCACAGAGGGAACGACAGAGCCTGGAGGAGACCATAACTTGCCAGCAGCAACTCTCCTTGCTCCTTAATGAGCATGTCACGGAATGTGGGGATGCAAGGGCATCAATGGAACACTGCACCGAGACCCTGAGGGCAGCGATGGTGCAAAGCACCGAGACCCTGAGGGCAGCGATGGTGCAAACCTCCGAGACCCTGAGGGCTGACATGCAGTCCTCCACAAAGGACATTTGTGCCGAACTTGCTGCCATGAGGTGCGTGCTGTCTGAGCTTGCACGCTCAATTCGGGACATGCATCCAACTGAGCAGCCAAGCACATCCTCCGCTGCCAGTTCCACCCCGAGCAGCCCCGTCCGCCGATCAGGCAGGAACCTGCGGAGCACAGGCAGGGGTGCCCCGGGGTCTGGGAGAGGGGGCTGCCAATAGTGCCTGCCCGGTGCAATAATACATCAGCCACTTGATCACAGGGGGTGTTGGGGTATTCAGGGGGGAGGGGGGAGGGGGGAGTGGGTGTGTTGGGGTATTCAGGGGGGAGGGGGGAGGGGGGAGTGGGTGTGTTGGGGTATTCAGGGGGGAGGGGGGAGGGGGGAGTGGGTGTGTTGGGGTATTCAGGGGGAGGGGGGAGGGGGGAGGGGGGAGTGGGTGTGTTGGGGTATTCAGTGGGGAGGGGGTGTGTTGGGGTATTCAGGGGGGAGGGGGGAGGGGGTGTGCCACGACATGTTATCTCCGAAATACACTTTTTGCTTCTCCAAAATGAATTGTGTCGACTTTTTCATTGCATATGTGTGCTTTATTGGTGTACAGTCCACAGTGTGCATGTCCCAGGAACAAACAGTGGCCCAAGTGCAGTCTCCATGTGTTAGAAGCAGTGGTCGATGATAGTTTGGCGCATTGCACGCCCCTCCTGGGCATCGCCTCCTCCATAGGGTGCCGCCCCATCTGCACCCTCCTCATCCTCATCGTCAGGTGGTTGTAGTTCTGCGTCAGGGGGCAGGGGCACATTCCGTCTGATGCACATATTGTGTAGCATGACACATGACATGACGATCTTTACCACCTTCTCATGGCGGTACAGGAGTGCACCACCAGACCTGCTGAGGCATCGGAACCGTGCCTTCAATAGGCCAAATGTTTGCTCTATGACCACACGGGTACGTGTATGTGCACGGTTGAAGTCCTCCTCGTGCTGGTTCTGCGGGTTCCGGACTGGTGTAAGGAGCCACCTCTTCAGGGGATAGCCTGCATCACCTGTATTTGGGCGAGATTGTATGTGTCAGTCATGACGTATGACAAAAAACATGATGTGCCACCATGCCTTGTATCCAACTGTTACTTTGGATCACTCCTACATGCACTGATCAATTCACACAATGCAACAAGTATATGCTCATGTCTCCCATGGCCTGTCTTGCATGCCATCACCCAATGTATGCAGTGGGGTGGAGTGCATTGTGAGTGCCCATCCACTGTGTCCGTTCATGCCGTTTGGTTAGTTGGCCTGGCACATGTCCTGTAATGGCAATGCGCACATCATTGCAACATTTCTGTGCGCCTCATCATGGCCCCAGTGAGCGATGGTGATGTGGACAGGGCCATTTTGGGGGCCCTGCTGTCTGTGTAATGGTGTGTTGATGTTTCTGTCCGTCATGTGCCTCCTTCGTGGTCAGTTGTGGGGGACAGGCCTGTCGGTTGATGGTGTTTGGTGCATTTAGGTGTTCTTCATTGTTGGCAATGGGGTCTGATTTGGTAAAATGCACATGCAGATGGTTGTGTCATGGTTGGGGCACGACCTCATTCACAGGGGAGGGCTGCATACATTGGGTATTGGCTTTACTGGCGTTGGGTGGAGTGTGGGTTGCTCTAGGGTATCATCTATCTCCGTTCTCTCTGCTACTCACAGCCAGGTGGAGTATGCATCATTCTCCCCCCCCTTTCAGCCAGGTGGAGTATGCATCGGTACGTCATTCACCTACCCACTTCACATTTCCATGGTCATGACATTGGACTCACCGAGTAGCCAGGATCTTGGGCCTGCATGTCGCTCCATGTAGCGTGGTATTGTGGAGTTCCTCGGGTCCATTGCGTCATGGGTTGATCCGGGGAATCGGGCACAACAATGTGTGATGATCTTGTTGGAGTCACAGACCATTTGCACGTTAATTGAGTGGTACTGTTTCCGGTTGCGGTACGGTACCTCCATGGCACGTGGAACAACCAATTCCACATGGGTGCAGTCAATGGCACCAATGCAACCAGGTATGCCTGCTAGTGCATGGAATCCCACTTTGGTGTTTGCAATCTCCTGGGCAGTCCGTGGTAATGAGATGTGGTCATCTGTGTGCTTGAGGAGGGCATCGAGCACTTGGATGAGCGTACGTGAGAATAATGGTTGTGAGATTCCATGCAAGTGCCCCACTGTGTGCTGATAGGTGCCTGTGGCCAGGAAGTGGAGTACAGACACTACCTTCAGTAGGGGTGGGGTGTCGGTTGGACTTTCTATCATGCTGACGATGTCGTTGTGTGTCATGTCTACGATGGCGGTAATGGTGTCCCGGTCCAAACGGTACAGGGTATGGATCTGCTCTGCAGTGAGGTTGAATGGACTGGCTCTGATGCGTGGGATTGGGGGCTGCCTGCGTGGTGCCACTGGCTGTGCTGGTGGGGCTAGCTGGCCCTGCCTTGCCCTCCTTCTCCTCCTGCGTCTCCTCCGTGCAGCCTGTTGTTGTTGTTGTTGTTGTTGTTGTTGTTGTTGTTGTTGTTGTTGTTGTTGTTGTTGTTGTTGGTGTTGTTGTTGCTGCAGTTGTAGCACTCGCATTGCTATCAGGTCCTCCAGCCCCAACATTGCTAGTCGTATTGGTATCATTGTGGAGTGTGACTGGCTGTGGTAAGGGGTGGGGTGTGCACTTTTTGTACTTCCTGAGTCTGTATTGCCTTCACCTGTGCTGTTTCTGTGCACCTGTGGCAGCTGCATTCACTTTACATGTCCCTTTACGGTTGGTTCGCGATGGCGTAATTAGCACCATGGCGGTAAGGTACTTAACGGCCTGGGTGATGGCGTTAGGTGCATGTCCGCTCGGGTCGGCATTCGCGTACCTTACCGCCATGGCGCTAAGTACGGTGTGGGAGGTCGCGTGCGCGCTCCCTTGGTGCAGTTAGCGGCAGCGTTAACTACGATGGTGCTAATGGCATCGTAGTTAACGGTCACGGGTCATAATCGTCCCTGGCGGAAAACGATGGCGGTAACCATTTACCGCCATCGTTTTTCACTTAGCGCCAAGGTCGTAATGAGGCCCAGAGAGTTAAGATCACCTCCGATAAAAAAATCCATATCCTGATAATCATTCGTACATGATAAAATGGTCTCGTACATTGACTGTTGCAGTGCATTAGTACATATCCCCCCTTGTTGGGTCGTATTTATTTACCACCAGTATACTGTAACCTTCACACAAGACCACATCATCCAGCAAAAAGTTAGGATTACCAGATGACAGAACTGTTTCCCTCAACTGAATGGAAACCAACTTTGGTGTTTGAGATCTCTTGGCCAGTCCGTGGTAAGTAAATGTGGTCGCCTGTGTGCTTCAGGAGGGCATCAAGCACTTGGTTCAGTGTACGTGAGAACAATGGTTGTGATATGTCATGCATGTGCCCCACTGTGTGCTGGTAGGTGCCTGTGGCCAGGACGTGGGCACAGACACTACCTTCAGTAGGGGTGGGATGGCGGTGCATGTTTTAATCAGGCTGACAATGTCGTCATGTATCATGTCCACAATGGTGGTGATGGTGTCCCGGTCCAGACGGTACAGGGTGTGGATCTGCTCAGGGGTTAGGTTGAATGGACTGGCTCTGATGCGAGGGGTTGGGGGCTGCCTGCGTGGTGCCACTGGCTGCACTGGTTGGGCATGCTGGGCCTGCCTCACCCTCCTTCTCCTCCTGCGTCTCATCTGTGCTGCCTGTTGTTGTTGTTGCTGCAGCAGTTCCAGTGCAATCATGTCCTCCAGCCCCAGCATTGCTAGTAGTATTGGAATCATTTTGGTGTGTGACTGGCTGTGGGAAGGGGTGGGGTGTGCTCCTTTTGTGCTGGCCCAGTCTGTATTGCCTCCACCTGTGCTGATTGTGTGCACCTGTGGCAGTTGGGAACACTGCACATAGCCGTTTACGGGTGGTCCGCGATGCCGGTATTTGCTCCATGCCAGTAAGGTACTTTTCGGGCTTCAGTAGGGCGTTATTTGCATGTCCTCCTGACTTGTGATGTTCCCCTGTTTGCATCATGCCGGTATGAAGGGTCGCATGCCCGCCCTCCTGCCGCTATTAGCGGCACCGTTAATTACGGTGCCGCTAATAGCGGGTTGGCGTATCATAATCGTGCGGAGCGGTAATTGATGCCGGTAATCCTTTAATCGTTATTCACTTACCGCCCGGGTTGTAATGACCCCCAATATCTTTGTGTATAGGTTTCCTCTACTCATACTCACAATCGTGCTCAAAGAGGTCAAGCTGAGCTCAATTCGAATGGCTTGGACCGGGGTTGCACTGGAGAGGCCCAAAATACGACGCCAGATGTAGCCTTCTAAGATATTTGCCCAATGTTCATAGTCTGAATACGAACATTCTAAGGCATAGGCAATACTAGTGACCAATCATTGATGGTAAAGGATGACAATACTGATCAGGTTAAATCCTGCCTCACTATTAACAATTATTTTTATAGATTAACTGAATTGCCACCAACCTAGTATGGCGTTTTTTAAAGACTAATAGGTTTTTTGGAATGGGACTCAATTTCTTACCCCAGGTAACCACAGTTATTAACTCTGTGCATAATGCCAATTCTTAATTTATCTTTCTTTGCTTTCCCAAACCGCATCAATTTGGATTTTTCCAAATTACTCATAAGGTTGTTTATCCTTGCATATTCAATCACTGTCCTCACACTTCTACAAACTCTGACACAAGTTGTATCAAATGTAGCCAAGTCGTCGGCGAAGGCAAGATATAACATTATGGAATCCCCTACTTTGGCAGAAAGTTATGGGTCTTTGCTAAGAAGTCACCAATATCTGACAGAAACCGGTTAAATAAAACAGGGGCCAAAACGAACGCATGTTTGGCTCCCCTTCCAAACTCTATAGGGGCTGACAATTCCCCAGTACTGTTCATCTTATCTAGCGTTGTGTTGTTATCGTGTAATAGCTGACAGGCATGTAAGAAGTCTTTAGGCATTTATAGGTTGGTCAATTTACCCCATAACATACAACGATCAATCATATTGAAGGCAGAGACGAAAACCACAAATAAAGTTTAAAGTGGTGGGGCAGATTTAACATTCGCCTGACAAATCAAAGAGTTAACAATAAATATATTGTAATTTGGAGGAAGTCCCTTCTGCAATCCCGCCTGGATTCGGGTTAAAACCTGATTATCCCCAATCCATTTCTCGATGTTGTGGAGTAAACACGTGGCGAAAATATTACTGGGGCCATCTAGTAATGACGAGCCTCATTACGAGTTAGGCGGTAATTCCGTGGGAAATCCGTGGAAAACGAATTACTGTTAGCGCCACTTGGTCATGTGGGGTCTCCGCCTGATTACAAGTGGTGGTAGCGGTGTAATTCCCCATTTATTTGGGGTCCATTTGACCCAATGGGGCTTGTTTTTGTGGAATTACTGTGACAGAAATACTGATGCATTAATTCCATCAATTCTGCTGATTTTTAGGCGTTGAGTGGGAAGATTTACCTCCACGGTATTGCTGGAGGTAAATCCTCTGCTCAAAGCCAAAATGTTACCACTTAGCTCCCAACTCGTAATGAGGCCCAATATCCTGTTTTGCAATGCTTGAATATTGGGTTAAAATGGTATTGTTTGCACGAATCTGGAATATAGCCAGAGCCAGCAATCTAGTTAAAAAGAGTTAACAATATGTACGCCCAGAGATCAGGATTAGCTCTCATGACCATGTTGGATACTCCATCCAGACCGGTCACTCTGTGGACTTCTTAAGTTTCTTAATGATACTCACTAAGTTCTCTTTGACAAAACTGAAATTTAGCGTGGGCCGGTAAGACAAGTTAAACAGGGTTTTTACACTAAATGTATCACTGAAGTAGGATTCCCAAATTAGAGTGGCAATAGGATTCAACATAGCTATCTGCACATGTTTCCACCACTATTAAATATATGCCACATCCGTTTGGTGTTGTTGTCCCTAATAACCTGATATATAGTGCTCTCCAAGCACTAGTACAAGAGATGGTGCCACTTCAACCAATTGCAATGCCAATTTTTTAACTTCCTGACAGCTTCGTGTATAGACAAGATGTCCACGTAATGTGGTCTAATCTTCCGGATCGCTTGCCTCAAAACACGTTTTGCTTGAATCATGACTTAATCATATGGGTGTAGATGCTTACACCCCTGCCTAGATTCAGTACCAGTAGTAATGGAGTAGTAATGGAGCTGATCCAATTTACTATTTGGTTGGGACAGCTGCTTTTCTTGTATATTCTATCTAGACAGCACATATATACAGTAATTTCCTCCATCTATTGGACCAACCGACTAGATTTTGCCCACTGTTCAATTTGACTTCACCCACCCTGTCCAGGCCACGAGTCCCCCCTTCATGCAAAGCAACCTTGGTGTTCAAGATGGCATGGTCGCTAAAGTCGGTAAACTTCACAGACCCTATTACAAAAAGTGGCGCTTCCATAAACATAATCAATGGTCGATTGCCTTTCACCATTTCTCCAAGTTTTGGCTGCAGGAATATCATCTTAATGGATCCATTAATCATCTCCACCCGAGATCAAAGAGGAATTAAGACCATAACAAGTAGACTGAATTGTTTTCGCATGCCTATTACGGATTGTCAACATTGGAACTGCACCCTTTTCGGTAACAGTGCATTCAATACACAGAGGGCCCCATTACGACCTTGGCGGTAAGTATCGGAAATTACCGCCATGGCGTAAATAGCGTTTACGGCTTTGCCCGATGGCGTAAAGTGCGGCTCATTCCGACCCATCGGGCACGAGCATTACGCCATGGCGGTAATGTAAAGTACGCGATGGCGGAAATGACCCCAAAACGGCACTCACCGGCGTCGTCCGCCGCGCTAGGTACACTTCCGCCATCCATCTTAGCGGTCACCGTACTTAGCGGTGACCGTAATTAGCGGTCAACGTACTTTACGGTCACCGTAAATAAGCGGAACCGGAAGTAGCGCCATCGCGCCGGAACGGGAAAGAGCACGGCGGCCATCTTGAAAAACACAATCCATCGGCATCCTCCGCAACCACTCGACATCTGACCCTGAGACCCTGCAAAAACCAATACCTACCCATTTCCCTGCTCGAAAATGCCTAAATCTGTCCGAAAAGCCTGTGACCGGCAGCGGCAAGACCGGTTCACAAGGGAGGAGCTCAACATACTTGCTGAGACCCTACAGGAGAATTCCGCTGTGGTCTTTTCCACACAGATGACCCGGCCGGCTATTGTGAAGAAGAAGGACATATGGGCCTTAGTTGCCCAGCGGGTTAGTGCGGTAGGGACCGTCCCCCGCAACGCAAGGCAGTGCCGGAAGCGCTGGGACGATCTCCGGCTCCGCGTCAGGAGCATCCTCTCGGCGAACCGCAACATGGGCATGGCGACCGGGGGAGGATCTGAGTCCCCAATCAAACTACAGCCCTGGGAAGAAATATGCGCCTCAACAATCGGGATGGAGTCCATTGAAGGGGTAGGAGGGATGGAGCGAGGAGCACCGGCATCAGGCGATGCAGGTAGGTGCCTCAAATGAAGCCATGCTAGAGTCACTGAAGTCCATTCATGTGAAGCCCAATGTTACCCTATAGTGTAAATGCAACACATCAGCAGGGCACTGCCTAGAGCCACATCTGACCTCCACCCAGTACGCATGCAGTATGCACACCCTAACTGCAGGCACCCACATACCTCCATGCTACTTCCACGCAAAAGTGAGACAACCTGTATGCCCCTCCCTCAAATGTGCCGCATCTAGTAACCCAAATGATGTCATCCATCACGATGCACGCGCAATGTACGCAGACCCATCAATAACACTCTTCCTCCTTTGCTCCACCACAGGCTCAAACTCAGAACCCGATGATGAGGACACACCTGACACCACACCTGTCAAGAGGGCCAGGACCACAGGGCCAACACTACAACCCTCCACCTCTGCTGCAGCTAAAGAAACACCACAGCAGCCAAAAGCCGGTGCCAGACAACAGGACAGGCCACTGACCGGCACCCCAGCAGGTAGCAAGGTAGCTGCAGCAGAAGCAGTAAACATCCCCCAAATGGTTCCCACAGAGGGGACAGGTTCAGCAGGAAGCAGCACTATGGGGGTAACTGCTGCCATGCCAGCTTGCTCAGACAGTGATGCAGGGGATGCAGAGGATACTGATGTGGGACCCCCCACTGCCCACCTCCAATCCCCCACCCTGTCCCAAAGCAGCCCACATGAGGATGCCACACAGGTGCAAATCGATGATGACGATTGGCCATCCCCCCCAAGCCCTGTTGTAAGTCTGCAGGAGGGGAGCAGCCCCATGGACACACCACAGGCAATAGGCATGGCACAGAGGGAACGACAGAGCCTGGAGGAGACCATAACTTGCCAGCAGCAACTCTCCTTGCTCCTTAATGAGCATGTCACGGAATGTGGGGATGCAAGGGCATCAATGGAACACTGCACCGAGACCCTGAGGGCAGCGATGGTGCAAAGCACCGAGACCCTGAGGGCAGCGGTGGTGCAAACCTCCGAGACCCTGAGGGCTGACATGCAGTCCTCCACAAAGGACATTTGTGCCGAACTTGCTGCCATGCGGTGCGTGCTGTCTGAGCTTGCACGCTCAATTCGGGACATGCATCCAACTGAGCAGCCAAGCACATCCTCCGCTGCCAGTTCCACCCCGAGCAGCCCCGTCCGCCGATCAGGCAGGAACCTGCGGAGCACAGGCAGGGGTGCCCCGGGGTCTGGGAGAGGGGGCTGCCAATAGTGCCTGCCCGGTGCAATAATACATCAGCCACTTGATCACAGGGGGTGTTGGGGTATTCAGGGGGGAGGGGGGAGGGGGGAGTGGGTGTGTTGGGGTATTCAGGGGGGAGGGGGGAGGGGGGAGTGGGTGTGTTGGGGTATTCAGGGGGGAGGGGGGAGGGGGGAGTGGGTGTGTTGGGGTATTCAGGGGGGAGGGGGGAGGGGGGAGTGGGTGTGTTGGGGTATTCAGGGGGGAGGGGGTGTGTTGGGGTATTCAGGGGGGCGGGGGGAGGGGGTGTGCCACGACATGTTATCTCCGAAATACACTTTTTGCTTCTCCAAAATGAATTGTGTCGACTTTTTCATTGCATATGTGTGCTTTATTGGTGTACAGTCCACAGTGTGCATGTCCCAGGAACACACAGTGGCCCAAGTGCAGTCTCCATGTGGTACACACCAGCCGTGTGTGTTAGAAGCAGTGGTCGATGATAGTTTGGCGCATTGCACGCCCCTCCTGGGCATCGCCTCCTCCATAGGGTGCCGCCCCATCTGCACCCTCCTCATCCTCATCGTCAGGTGGTTGCAGTTCTGCGTCAGGGGGCAGGGGCACATTCCGTCTGACGCACATATTGTGTAGCATGACACATGACATGACGATCTTTACCACCTTCTCATGGCGGTACAGGAGTGCACCACCAGACCTGCTGAGGCATCGGAACCGTGCCTTCAATAGGCCAAATGTTTGCTCTATGACCACACGGGTACGTGTATGTGCACGGTTGAAGTCCTCCTCGTGCTGGTTCTGCGGGTTCCGGACTGGTATAAGGAGCCACCTCTTCAGGGGATAGCCTGCATCACCTGTATTTGGGCAAGATTGTATGTGTCAGTCATGACGTATGACAAAAAACATGATGTGCCACCATGCCTTGTATCCAACTGTTACTTTGGATCACTCCTACATGCACTGATCAATTCACACAATGCAACAAGTATATGCCCATGTCTCCCATGGCCTGTCTTGCATGCCATCACCCAATGTATGCAGTGGGGTGGAGTGCATTGTGAGTGCCCATCCACTGTGTCCGTTCATGCCGTTTGGTTAGTTGGCCTGGCACATGTCCTGTAATGGCAATGCGCACATCATTGCAACATTTCTGTGCGCCTCATCATGGCCCCAGTGAGCGATGGTGATGTGGACAGGGCCATTTTGGGGGCCCTGCTGTCTGTGTAATGGTGTGTTGATGTTTCTGTCCGTCATGTGCCTCCTTCGTGGTCAGTTGTGGGGGACAGGCCTGTCGGTTGATGGTGTTTGGTGCATTTAGGTGTTCTTCATTGTTGGCAATGGGGTCTGATTTGGTAAAATGCACATGCAGATGGTTGTGTCATGGTTGGGGCACGACCTCATTCACAGGGGAGGGCTGCATACATTGGGTATTGGCTTTACTGGCGTTGGGTGGAGTGTGGGTTGCTCTAGGGTATCATCTATCTCCGTTCTCTCTGCTACTCACAGCCAGGTGGAGTATGCATCATTCTCCCCCCCCTTTCAGCCAGGTGGAGTATGCATCGGTACGTCATTCACCTACCCACTTCACATTTCCATGGTCATGACATTGGACTCACCGAGTAGCCAGGATCTTGGGCCTGCATGTCGCTCCATGTAGCGTGGTATTGTGGAGTTCCTCGGGTCCATTGCGTCATGGGTTGATCCGGGGAATCGGGCACAACAATGTGTGATGATCTTGTTGGAGTCACAGACCATTTGCACGTTAATTGAGTGGTACTGTTTCCGGTTGCGGTACGGTACCTCCATGGCACGTGGAACAACCAATTCCACATGGGTGCAGTCGATGGCACCAATGCAACCAGGTATGCCTGCTAGTGCATGGAATCCCACTTTGGTGTTTGCAATCTCCTGGGCAGTCCGTGGTAATGAGATGTGGTCATCTGTGTGCTTGAGGAGGGCATCGAGCACTTGGATGAGCGTACGTGAGAATAATGGTTGTGAGATTCCATGCAAGTGCCCCACCGTGTGCTGATAGGTGCCTGTGGCCAGGAAGTGGAGTACAGACACTACCTTCAGTAGGGGTGGGGTGGCGGTTGGACTTTCTATCATGCTGACGATGTCGTTGTGTGTCATGTCTACGATGGCGGTAATGGTGTCCCGGTCCAAACGGTACAGGGTATGGATCTGCTCTGCAGTGAGGTTGAATGGACTGGCTCTGATGCGTGGGATTGGGGGCTGCCTGCGTGGTGCCACTGGCTGTGCTGGTGGGGCTAGCTGGCCCTGCCTTGCCCTCCTTCTCCTCCTGCGTCTCCTCCGTGCAGCCTGTTGTTGTTGTTGTTGTTGTTGTTGCTGCAGTTGTAGCACTCGCATTGCTATCAGGTCCTCCAGCCCCAACATTGCTAGTCGTATTGGTATCATTGTGGAGTGTGACTGGCTGTGGTAAGGGGTGGGGTGTGCACTTTTTATACTTCCTGAGTCTGTATTGCCTTCACCTGTGCTGTTTCTGTGCACCTGTGGCAGCTGCATTCACTTTACATGTCCCTTTACGGTTGGTTCGCGATGGCGTAATTAGCACCATGGCGGTAAGGTACTTAACGGCCTGGGTGATGGCGTTAGGTGCATGTCCGCTCGGGTCGGCATTCGCGTACCTTACCGCCATGGCGCTAAGTACGGTGTGGGAGGTCGCGTGCGCGCTCCCTTGGTGCAGTTAGCGGCAGCGTTAACTACGATGGCGCTAATGGCATCGTAGTTAACGGTCACGGGTCATAATCGTCCCTGGCGGAAAACGATGGCGGTAACCATTTACCGCCATCGTTTTTCACTTAGCGCCAAGGTCGTAATGAGGCCCAGAGAGTTAAGATCACCTCCGATAAAAAAATCCATATCCTGATAATCATTCGTACATGATAAAATGGTCTCGTACGTTGACTGTTGCAGTGCATTAGTACATATCCCCCCTTGTTGGGTCGTATTTATTTACCACCAGTATACTGTAACCTTCACACAAGACCACATCATCCAGCAAAAAGTTAGGATTACCAGATGACAGAACTGTTTCCCTCACCTCCAAAACATTGGAACCCAGGGTCAACAGTCAGCAAAATGGTCGATCTTTGTTACCTCGTCTGGCAGGATTTTTAAAGCATCTATAACCATCAAACACAACATCCCCCATGAACCATGTTTCCTGAAGTAATATTATGTCTGAATTCTGTGAATTCTGAAGGTTACTATACAAGCCACCTACTGAGAACAAATGGGCATGGCCTCGCAAGTTCCATGAGCTAATTAATGCATTACTTTTAGGTACGTTTACTAGGAACCGGTAGAAAAGAGACAAGCCACTCCCAGTGAGATTTTGTCATCAAGTCCTCCATAAGAGTTACTGCAGGGAGTTTGGTAGTAATTCTACAGGCATACTCAAATACTCCATCCATACCAAGGGAGGTGCCACAGTATTTTTTTTTTAGCAATTTCTGCCTGTTTCCCCCTCAGATCTACCACTTGAGCTATATCATAGCCCCATTTTAGTAGAGATGTTGCGTTGCTTGTAACCAGTGCAGTAATTTAAGAGTCCATGCAGTGTACTCTCGTTACTGCCGAGTTGTATCTGTCCATCTGTTCAACAAAATCTAGGTCTCTACTTTGTAGCACACGCAGAGGTGGCAGGTGACTTAAAAGATCCATCAGTGTACTCCGATTTATAGGTGAATAGCCGTCTTCAAATAGTCTCGAAATGGTGAATGTAGTGGGTGAGAGTCGAATCACATTATCCATTACACATTAGCTCAAATTCAATGGAGACAAGACCGAGGTCATAGTTATGGGTGCTTCAACTGCCCCCTCTCTCTGGACTCTGCCTTTCTGGCCCCTCTTCTTTTGGCTCTTTTGCAGCTGCGGCTCCGGTTGGTCAAGAACCTGGGTGTTAAGCTATCTGCCTCTCTCTTCATGGCACCTCAGGTTGGCTCAGTCTGCCAGGCAATGTATTCCTCTTTACCTGTGAGCCCCTGTGGTCTCTGCTCTGGTTCTCAGCAGGATTGATTACTGTAACTCTTCATACTTGACTCAGCTGGACTGTTTGTTACGGCGTTTGCAGGTTCTTCAAAACTCTGCTGCCTGTCTTGCCATTGGTACTCTCTATTGGGAGTTAATTCCCTTCACTGGCGTCCAGTGGCAAAGTGTGTGCAGTTTAAATATTTATGCTTGGCGCACAGGGCCTTCTATGCTGCTGGCCCGGAGTACCTGCAGCTGAAATGTCGTCCCCATGGTCCTCCTCGCGTGTTATGCTCTGCCGACCATACTCTTTTGGCTGTCCCTAGGGTTCGTCGCTTGAGAACTGGAGGCTGTTCTTTTTCGGTGAAAGCTGCCATTCTGTGGAATTCTCTCCCAGCAGCACTCTGTGCGGTGTCTGGTCACTTACAATTCAGGAAGGCTCTGAAAACTTGACTTTTTTAGTTTCTTTCCCCTCTTGATTCCTATGATCTCAGGTTGCCTCTGGGTGTCGGTTGCGCTGTACTTCGGTACGGAAAAATTATATCATAACATAACATTAGGACTGGATTCTGCACCCTCGAACAGTTAGAGGCCAGATTGCTTTTATTCACCACCTTGGCTACGATACCGGGATCAGAGGCAGTTGTTTCTGTTAAATCCTCCTCTATCTGGTCGGACTTTAACTAATCAGAATTACACCTTGCTCTTTTTCAAGGCTGTTCTTCTGGGGTTTGGTTGTGTCCTCACAATTTATTATCCAAGAAGTTAAATTGCCTTCGTGATCTTAGTTCTTCTTTGTCTGTGCGCCGCTTTCTTGCATGTCTTCTTTTGTAGCGGGCCTGCTTTTGGCATATACACCGGCGGTTCACCCATGCAAGAGCTATGGGATGGTCATTTAAAAGAGCCCTTCTTGGAGATGTTTTCCTTAACGGCCTTCTGTCTTTTCCGTCTTTCTTTCCTAGACAGAACAGAGTCATATTTAGGCTCAGTGTCCAGGGCCTTTGGCTAACAAGCTCAACCCTATCATCGTCGCTTGCGTTGTTTTTCTCTGCCCTCAAACCCTCGAGCTAGGCAGTTGCTGTACTTCTGCTTGCAGCGAGAGGCATAGGTTTAGCAAAGAGTTATTATTATCTATCTCTGCGGATGCATTTCCCATTCAGACTTGCATAATACAGGGACCGGGTAGACTTATAATGTCAACATCAGGATTAATGCTCTTTGTTGGGGCCTTAAAGTACTCTGTAATTTTATAGGCCCCAGGTGAGGGCGGGGGGGGGGGGCGTGTATGTAGCTGCAACGAAGGCGGCGAGGTTGAATTCTTTCCTCACCTTCCATTCCCAGCTGTGGAGGCAGTCTGAGCTATTTGAGGTGGTTTAACTGTTTTATCCTTTCTGCGCAGTTTGTAATTTCTTTTCACAGGCATTTATATAACTAGTACTGAGGGATGATAGTATATTCCGTACAATCAAACAATATCAGGCCCGGCACTCACCGTGACTCTCCAAAGGAAGAGAAACTCGTTAACAAGCAGCGCTGCTCTCCCTTTGTCTCACATTGACTGCAGCAACTGCAAAAACCCTGACCCACCTTCTCACAATGCGCGCGCTATCACGCAGAGGTGTGAGTTTATGTCAGATTCCGTATTAACAATCTGAATTTCAAACTCATCAGTCCCAATTCCCTCCTCTGACTCCTCACCCGATGAGCTTGAGTCTGTAGAGTATTGCTGAGCCTCACGATAATGGTAGCCGGCGGAGGCGGTATCCCAACCACGGTGGGAAGCCACAGCGGTCGCTAGTGAACAGCGGCCTCTGCGGCCCCGTCACCGCAGGCGGGTGAAAGTAGGGGAAAAAGCCAAAGGCGTACAAAAAACCCCTCTTGATGGTCCAAGTGGTAGGCAGCGGAGGTGAAGTCGTAATCCAGGAGGCGCCGGGAGCTTGTGGTCCAATGAAGGAGGATCGCGGAAAGCAGCAGAGTCCGGAAGGGACCCAGAGAGCCATAGCCGGGAAACAAGCGGAGAGGAAATGAGCGAGGAAGGGGAAAAATGGAGGAAAATAGTGGATGCAGGGAAAATGGGAAACGACAGGGGTCGTAAAGAGCAGGGAGATCAGTAAGAAAACACAACACAGCGTACAGCAACCAAGAGCGAGAAAACACACAGTTGCAACGCGCCGTTTGCCAGGAAGACGCGGAATAAGTCTTCCGGCAATGGCTACGTCACAACGTAGAAAAACGTGCAAAGACTAGACCGTTACCAGAGAAAGAGAAAAAGCCTGTGTATTCTCTAATGTCCACTCCATCGGAACCGCCGCCACAATCTCCATGCGGGGGATCGCATGACAGTTTATGGAAGCAGGCCAAAGTGTAGATCACCAGTTCCCAGGAAATAGTAGTCGATAGCCAACAAGCATGGGAGCCTTCTGCAGCAACTGTAAACACCTTGACACAACATCTCACAATGCGCGCGCTAACACGCACAGGTGTGAGTTTATGGAAGCAGGCCAAAGTGTAGATCACCAGTTCCCAGGAAATGGTAGGGGATAGCTGTGATGCTGGAAATGCATCAGAGGGACAGGGCCTCTGAATCCTTGTCCTTTACTGTTTTTTATCGTGAGTTCTGTCGTGTTTTCTGCCCAGGAGTCCATGTGGGACTCCTGGCAGTGCAGCTCTCTCCTTTGGTTTGGTGAACAGACCCATGGGATACCCTTATGGCACTCATGGGTAGGGGTACAACCCTGTGCCCCTAGTGTATGTTTTTGGGCACCTGTGGTTGGCCCACAGAGCAGGGTATGGGCTGGTGGCAGCTCCATGCTGAATTTGACAGGTGCTCTGGGTGTCCTCCATTTTGGGATACCCAGGCCCTGCCATTGGGATCAGTTGATTCCTGATAGGAAACAAGATGGCCCCTGTGGCCTCTTGCTTTCTATTGCCTGTTACCTTGTTTTCCCAAAGTCCTGGGAAGCCCTGACTCTGTCCCTTCCCCCTGACTGGCTGTTGGGTGGAAGTTCCATATATGGTGTTGTTGTGAAAGCCCAGCTAGACTGACTGGAGCCTTCCCAGTGACTGTATGTTGTGGGTACCTCCTGTGGATGGGACCTGGGTGAATGGAGTGTGTGACCAATATACACTCCTTGTTGTGGTTGTCTGGTTTCTGGCATGAGAGACAAAGAGTGAGACAGCCCTGCCCGAAACTGGCCTGAATGCAGTGTAGTGTTGAATGGCTGGGTACTTGTCCCAATCCACATTCCTTGTTGTGAGTGTCTGAAAGGGAGGAGTGTGGCCTGAATGCACTGTGTGCCTGATTGGCTGACTGACTGCATGAATGCCCTTCTGTATGATTGGCTGCTGAGTGTGTGCCAGCAGTGTGATGAGAGACAGAATAGTATATCTGGGGACCTCTCACCACTGGTAATTGTTCAGAAGCGTTCTGGAGTTGAGTCTCCACTCTACGAGTAACTGGAACTGCTGATCCTCGACGTCCAGCTGGAAGAAGAAGACTTGCTGTTGCATTTGCTTCGACCGATCCGAAGGCTGCCGAAATTGTCAAAGACTGACCCGAGAGAGGACCTGGTAAGGCGCCCTCTTCCCGTGCTCCGAGGGACCATCGAGCACCGCTCCATCTTCGCCGAAGCGCCCTGGAAGACAGACCCTCGAAAGGCTGCCGACCCGAGACGGGACCGCCGAGGAGATCGAAGTGAAGCACCCGGACATCGCCGCCGTCGAAGTCCATTGCCGTCGACCAGGGTTCGCAGGTTTGTGTAACCGCTGGAGGCCCGTCGAAGTTGTGTTGCCCAGCCGTGGGAACCACTTGACGCCGTGCCGCCGACGACCGAAGCTGTCCGCTCCTTGCCTAAGAACATTTGAATCGAAGGACTCCCTCGTTCGCACCGTCAACCGCTTTATCCTGCCGAAGAAAGTCGAGGACGACCAACGCGCCGAGGAGAGACCTGCCGGTGGGTTTCCCGCCACCCGAAGACCTCAAAGACTCGAACGACTCGGTGCCCTTGCTGGGCCTCCGTCTACTCAATCATTGCGGTCCAGAACTATTGGCACTGAGGGGCCCCGCATGCCTCTGCCTTGCAGGACGCCGACGCTCCGATGCCGACGAGCACCGCTCGGACGAAGCTGCCGCCTCATCGACGCCGTTCTACCCTGTTTGTCGACGGACGTTCGACGCCCCGTGTCTCCGCTTGAAAGGGAAGGCATTCAAGAAGGGCCGTCAATTCCCCGCCGCCGAACGCCGAGTTCCTCGACGCTTCTCGACGCCTCTCGACGATCCGTGACTCCCGCTTGAAAGGGGGTCGCTCAAGAAGGATCTGTCGACGCCTCTTCGAAGAACTCGACTCCACCAGGTACATTGGGGGGGTAAAAACATTATAGGAGGGAATAAGACTTACAGAACAATATATGGACTGGGCTTGTGCTATATCTTTATTTTACAGGTTGCCCAGGTGGGGGGATCTCCACACAGAACTGTGACTAGTGGTAGGGGCCAGTATTCTGCCTATTGCTCAACCATCTTATTTTTTCCCCTCTCTCTATTGCTGGTTTCACTATATTGATCTGTGTTACAGTATTGTTGATGCACTTTAATAAGATCTAATACAAAGGGTGGTACCACTTTAGAATTGTATATATTTGCCATTGTTGATTTTCCTAAGTACAAAGTGAGTTATTATGATAAGTGTACATAACCTTGAAAATTGATTATATAAAGACTGTGTTCTAACCAATACAGTGTGTGGACATTCCTTTGTGGGGGTTTGGGGACTACACTGTACTTAAGAACCAACCTGCATCACCTCCTGAGAAGCTAGGCCTTGATTGCTCGTCCATTGCAACCGTAATAGAGAATCTTGGCTGTGGTCTTCTGTGCCTCTCTTCTACCATATAGAGAGCAGAAGTACAGACCACCCCCTACCAGTCTTTACAGCTGGTGGCAGCAGTGGGATGCTTATGGTTTTAAGAATCAGTGTATAACCGTGCCACTTACAAAATATCTGCACTTTATTAAATTAAGGTTTAGTTGTGTACAAGATAACTGCATTACAAACAATGGAGTCTATTGCAAATGGCAAATTGACTCGGATGAGCTTGGAGGCTCTCCAGAGTGCTTGTGAAGCCAGGGAGTTAGACTTTGTGGATAAGTCTAGGGCTGAGCTGATAGCTGCCCTGGTGGACTACCAGACTGATGGTGAAACTCTTGATGAGGGTTGGAATGCAACCAATGAGGACTCTGCCCCTGGGGTTTCTGCTGAATCTGTTTCTGGGAATGCCGCCATTCCTGCTGCCTCTGTTCCAAACCCCAGCAATTCTTTGGAGCTTGAGTTATTAAGGATGAAATTGGCCTTTGAATACCGCAAGTTGGAAATAGATGCTGAACTTAAGAAAGAGGAGTTGGCTCAACAAGTGGAGCTCAAGAATAGGGATCTTGAACTCAGAAATAAGGACCTTGAACTCAAGAGCCAGGACACCGAATGTCAGAGAATCCAGCTAGAGAAAGCTAGAGTGGAGACTTCAGCTAAAACCAGTAAAAGTGTCAGGTCCCAGCCACCAAGTTTATGAAAGATTTGGTTGGTGTATTTGTGGAGGGTTCAGATATCCTCCAATGGATTGAAGCGTTTGAAATGGCTTGTGCGATTCATGATGTTGATAAAAGAGATTGGGCTAAGTGTTTGTTAAGCAGAGTGCTTCAAACTGGATATGACTGTATTCTGAAGCTGAGTGTGGAAGAAAGGGGTCAGTATGAGTGTATGAAGTCTGCTTTGATTGCCAAGTTTGGCAAGACCTCTACCCAATACCTTAAAAGGTTCAGGGATTTTAAGAAAAGAGAGAATGTGTCTTGGGTTGACTGGGTGAGTGCTGCGCACATGAACATGATGGGGTGGATTGATGGATACAAGGTTAAGACTTTTGTTGAATTGTCCCACCTCTTGTTTTTTGAGCATTTTTCTGAAGCCTGTTCACCAGAGCTGCGTCAGTATGTGGCTGACCAGAACATTTTGGACCCCTTTAAGCTGGCTAGGTTGGCTGACAAGTGGGTCTCCCACCGGGTGTCCCCTAAGGACTCCAGTGGGAAGGACAAGGACAAAGAAAAGGGGGCCTCTCAGAAAGCTGAGGAGTCCCACAAGCAGTCACAGTCGGGTAAACCTAAACCTTCCTCTCCCAAGACCCAAAAATCTAGTGGGGATAAGTCATCTGTGGGTGGGAATAAGAGTAGTGGTCCACCTGCTGCAAAGCAGGCTCCCAGTGGTTCCAGTACCGTACCCCGCACTCCTGGCACTTGTTGGGACTGTGGGGCTCTGGATCACAGAAGGGGTGACTCCAAGTGTAAAGGTAAGGCACTTGGAGTACAGGCTGTCAGCCTGACCTACCCTTACCCCGTGTCTGAGGTGGAGGCCACTGTCCTCCCCTCCTCTACCGGGATCACATTTGGTGCTCCGGTAGAGATTTCCTTAGTGTCCCTTGGGGCCTGGGACCAGTATGCAGAAGTACTGGCGACTATCCCACAGAACACCCGTAGGTTTTTGAGAAGTGTCCTCTTGAATGGCCAGCCGTCTACTGGTTTGAGAGACACTGGGGCAAGCATGACAGTGGTGGACAGGACCCTGCTCAAGCCAGAGGACTATGTAGGTGCTCCTCTGAGAACCACCAGGTTAGCTGGTGGGCCTCCCAAATTATCGCCTGTAGCCTTAGTCACACTCATGATTGGAGACAAGACAGCAAAGCTTCCTGTCCTGGTTCAGGACAATGTCCCTGCTAAAATTCTGTTAGGAAATGATCTAGTAGAGTTGGGGTTGATCTCGGATGGTCTTCCCATGACTGCTGCTGCAGTCACTAGGTCACAGGTGACACCGGGTCTGGCTGTGAGTCAGGTACCCGAGCCAAAGGCGAGGCCTAAGGCAAGAAGAAGGAAGACCAAGAAGGCCACCTCTGTGGAGGGAACACCTTCTCTTCCTGCTGTTCCGACAGCACCCCTTGGGATCCATGCTCCGGACGGGCTGGGTCCAGTGGAAAACCCAAACTCAACTCCTGTGGGAGAAGAGACATTAGACTCTCCTGTGGGAGAGGTTCTCAACCCGGAGGATCATCCCGACCTTCAATGCTTGTTAGCTGAAGGGGGACCCTCCCGGGCAGACTTCTGTAAGGGACAGAGAGAGTGCCACTCTCTCGAGGGACTGAGGAAACAGGCCCTGTCCCAGGCACAAGGAGAAGTGCCTAGGACATTCCGGATTTATTGGGAGGGTGAGCTCCTTGTTAGTGAGCCCACTAAGCCTGAACCTGGTGCCCTCAAGAGGTTGGTGGTACCCCAGGTTTACAGGCCCTTCCTACTGCAGTTGGCGCATGAGGTGCCCTTGGCTGGTCATCTTGGGACCAAGAAGACTAAGCAGAGGCTCTCTGCCCATTTCTACTGGCCACGGATGGGAGTAGAGGTGGAGTCCCACTGCAGGACCTGCCCAACTTGTCAGTTGTCTGGCAAGACTGGAGGCAGGGTCATTGCCCCACTGCAGCCATTGCCAGTGGTTGGCACACCATTTGAGAGGGTGGGCATCGACATCGTCGGTCCCCTTGACCCTCCCACTTCAGGTGGACATCGGTTCATCCTGGTCTTGGTAGATCATGCCACCAGGTACCCTGAGGCAATACCCCTTCGGACTGTTACTGCCAAGGTGGTTGCCAGGGCTCTCCTGGGCATTTTCACCCGTGTTGGATTCCCCAAGGAGGTTGTCTCTGACAGAGGATCCAACTTCATGTCTAGTTACATGAAAACCATGTGGAAAGAGTGCGGGGTAACCTACAAGTTCTCCACCTCTTACCACCCCCAGACCAATGGTCTGGTTGAGAGATTTAATAAAACTCTCAAGGGCATGCTAGGGGCTTTGGAAGAACCCCTAAGAAGGAAATGGGATCTCCTCCTGCCATGCCTGCTGTTTGCTTACAGAGAGGTACCTCAAGAGGGTGTTGGTTTCAGCCCCTTTGAGTTACTCTTTGGACATCCCGCGACGGGGGCCCCTCGCCTTGATCAGAGAAGGCTTGGAAGCCACCCCTCCAGGTCCCGCCAAGCAAGTGGGGGACTATGTGTTAGGCCTCAGACGGAGGATGACACAGATGATGGGTCAGGCAACCGCAAATCTCAAGGCCAGCCAGGAATTGAATAAGTACTGGCATGACCTTAAAGCCTCGCAAGTGGATTGGACTCCGGGACAGGAAATCCTTGTGATGAAGCCTACCAAGCCTAGAGCTTTGGCAGACAAGTGGACTGGACCCTTCAGGATCATCTCCAAGATGGGCGAAGTCAATTATCTGGTTGACATGGGAGCCTCTGGGGTAGCCCCTCAGGTATTCCATGTCAACCGGCTCAAGCCTTTCCACCGGCGAGCAGAAGTCTCATGTCTCTTGCTAGCTTCAGGGCAAGAAGAGGATGAGAGTGAGCCCCTTCCTGATTTGCTGCATAGCAACCCTCAGGATGGCTCAGTGGAGGGAGTACATCTCTCTCCGGATTTGACAACAGAGCAACAGAGGGCCTGCAGGGCTTTGCTCCAACAGTATGCCTCTCTGTTCTCACTGACGCCAGGCCTTACACCGTGGTGTAGGCATGAAATTGACAAAAGCAGGTGCCACCGTATGTCAGATACCGTCAAGAACCACATCCAGGCTGAGGTCGCCAAGATGTTGGATCTGGGTGTTATTGAACCCTCAACCAGTCCCTGGTCCAGTCCAGTGGTCCTTGTCCCCAAGGCAAGTTCCCAGGCGGGTACCAAGGATTGGAGGTTCTGTGTGGACTACAGAGGAGTCAATGCCGTCACCAAAACTGACGCGCACCCATTGCCCAGGGCTGATGAGCTCGTGGACACCATAGTTGCTGCCAAATTTGTGAGCACCTTTGACCTAATCTCAGGCTATTGGCAAATAGCTCTGACGGACCATGCCAAGGAAAAGACGGCCTTCTCAACACCTGAGGGACTCTACCAGTTTAGGGTCATGCCTTTTGGGTTGAAGAATGCCCCTGCCACCTTCCAGAGATTGGTCAACCATGCGCTCAGTGGGCTGGAAGCCTTTTGTGTGGCTTACTTAGACGACATTGCCGCCTACAGTTCCACCTGGGAAGAGCATTTGACACATCTGGATAAGGTGTTGCAGGCCTTGAAAAGGGCTAACCTCACTATCAAGGCCACCAAGTGCCAGATAGCTCAGGGGAAAGTTACCTATCTTGGTCATGAGGTAGGAGGGTGTCAAATCCAACCTCTCTCCAGTAAAGTACAGGATGTACAGAACTGGGAGACTCCCACTACTCAAACCCAGGTGAGAGCCTTTTTGGGCCTCACTGGGTACTATCGCAATTTCATGGCAGACTATGGAACCATAGCTGCACCCCTGACAGCTCTAACTTCACCCAAACAGCCTAGGAAGGTTAATTGGACCGAAGACTGTCAGAGGGCCTTTGATGGCTTGAAAGAAAGTCTGTGTAGGGCACCTGTGTTGTGTGCGCCTGACTACAGCCGACCCTTTATCGTCCAGACGGATGCCTGCGACACCGGAATTGGAGCTGACTTGTCCCAGTTAGATGACAAAGGGAGAGAACATCCTATCATATTCATCAGTAGACAACTCAAGGGTAGAGAACTTAGGTGGGCTACTGTTGAAAAGGAGTGTTTTAGCATATTTTGGAGCCTTAGGCGTTTTAGGCCCTACCTTACGGGGTCTACCTTCAAGGTCCAAACAGATCATAAGCCCCTGAAGTGGCTTATGCAAATGAAGGGTGAGAATCCGAAATTGCTCAGGTGGTCCATTAGCCTGCAAGGGCTAGACTTCACCATAGAGCACAGACCCGGGAAGAGTCACAATAATGCAGATGGCCTTTCCAGAAGGTATGTTGACCGTCTTGATGAGGGTGTCTATCCCGTGGGAGATTAGACACCCTCCACCTCAGTCTGGGGGGGGGCGACTGTGATGCTGGAAATGCATCAGAGGGAAAGGGCCTCTGAATCCTTGTCCTTTACTGTTTTTTATCGTGTGTTCTGTCGTGTTTTCTGCCCAGGAGTCCATGTGGGACTCCTGGCAGTGCAGCTCTCTCCTTTGGTTTGGTGAACAGATCCATGGGATACCCTTATGGCACCCATGGGTAGGGGTACAACCCTGTGCCCCTACTGTATGTTTTTGGGCACCTGTGGGTGGCCCACAGAGCAGGGTATGGGCTGGTGGCAGCTCCATGCTGAATTTGACAGGTGCTCTGGGTGGCCTCCATTTTGGGATACCCAGGCCCTGCCATTGGGATCAGTTGATTCCTGATAGGAAACAAGATGGCCCCTGTGGCCTCTTGCTTTCTATTGCCTGTTACAATTTGCGGTACCGTTATTGCTGACTTCCCCTTCCCATTGAGCCCTTTGGGGGCTCAAATGGGAATGGGAAATAGCTTTTAAAATGGGGACTTACCAGTCCTGCAAAGCTCGGAATGGACCGGTAAATCCCCATACCACCACGTCGGTGGCGGTACCGGTATTGGTGCTTGTCATGGCGCTAATAGCGCTATGACTAGCACCAACCTCGGAATGAGGGCCATAGATATAGATACTCAAACATCAAAAAGAGCTTCTAATTACATCTAAAGTGCCTACACTTCTAAAATGCCCATTCTGGAATGCATTAATATTACAATAAAGTGCTGAAGTGCCAACTAGCATTTTTACAACTTCATTTCTTGATTATTTATAATTATTATAATCCACCCATCCTTTTATTTCATATGACATGGGTATCAGTTAGTTTCAACGATTAGCCATTGGACTCGTCTTCCTCAGGGCTGAATTGACATAGAAGACATTTCTGTCAATTTATTTATTTATTTATTTGAAAATGTATAAAGCGCAACTAAGGCCCAGGGGCGTCTAGGCGCTGGTGTCGGCGGTAACGTAAGAACATCTCCTACTCAAAATTATACAGTTACTGAATTAGAACAAATGAGTTTTAAATGCCCTACGGAAGGAGAGGTACTCACC